>NC_037357.1:112463148-113063148 GCF_002263795.3 Bos taurus | reverse complement strand
TCAACCACCGTATGTTCGAACATTGAATCTCCATCTTGAAATAAATGCATGTCTCTTACTCTCCTGCATCCCTGAGTCCCCAAGTATCATCCTATCTTTTGATAAAATAATAATGACACATTGTACCTAGTATTTTTGATACATATACTGTTTTATTTAATGTCTATAATACTGTCATATAGTTATAATTACATGTCTTATGGATGAGAATACTGAATCTTCAGGGAAGTTGCCCAATTTCTGATCTGTCAAAAAACTCAAGGTCTTACCTATGCCAGCTCTTGCTGTATAATAAGCAGTCAAAGAATCTCAATGACATTCAAGTCTAAATACTCTTTTTCACATGTCTGCACGTTCACTAGGGTGGCTCTGCTCATCTTAGCTGAACTTAACTAGATTGCTCCAAGCTGCAGGTTGGATCCAAATCTGGTTCACATGCCTCTCAGTCTCCTTGGATGAACAGACTAGCTGAAAACAGGCTTCTCATGATGATGACAGAAGTGCAAACAGTAAGTGAAGCACAGGAAGCCTCATGAGGCCTAAACTTGAAGTCAGTCCAGTAGGTAAAACTCCGTGCTTCCACTGCAGAAGGCACAGGTTCAATCCCTGGTCAGAGAGCCAAGAGTCTACATACTGCAGAATTGGGGGAGGGGGTAGCCTAAAAAAACAGAGAAGGCAATGGCACCCCACTCCAGTACTCTTGCCTGGAAAATCCCATGGATGGAGGAGCCTGGTAGGCTGCAGTCCATGGGGTCGCTAAGAGTCGGACACGACTGAGCGACTTCACTTTCACTTTTCACTTTCATGTATTGGAGAAGGAAATGGCAACCCACTCCAGTGTTCTTGCCTGGAGAATCCCAGAGACGGGGGAGCCTGGTGGGCTGCCGTCTGTGGGGTCGCACAGAGTCGGACACGACTGAAGCGACTTAGCAGCAACAACAGCAGCCTAAAAAAAAGGAAACAAGTACAGTGTTGTTTGCACCCACATCATCATCATGTGGCCAAGCTCAAAGTTAAGGAGCACAGCAGCATATCCCTCACTCAGTGAAAAAACATTCAGAGTTACATGACACAAAGTGTGGATATAGGAAAGAGTAAAAAATTGGGAACAAGAATTCAGCATATTTAATTATTTTTAGAAAATGGGATGTCATATGGAAACCTATTTCACTGAAGTTTTCAAACAAGGGGATTGTTTTGTCAAAAAAAAAAAAAAAGAATTCAACATATTCCAATTGCTATGTCTGTGGGCTCCCATAGTGGCATTCAATTCAGTTCAGTTCAGTTGCTCAGTCATGTCCGACTCCTTGTGACCCCATGAATCGCAGCACGCCAGGCCTCCCTGTCCATCACCAACTACCGGAGTTCACTCAAACTCATGTCCATCGAGTTGGTGATGCCATCCAGCCATCTCATCCTCTGTCGTCCCCTTCTCCTCCTGCCCCCAATCCCTCCCAACATCAGAGTCTTTTCCAATGAGTCAGCTCTTTGCATGAGGTGGCCAAAGTACTGGAGTTTCAGCTTTAGTATCAGTCCTTCCAATGAACACCCCGGGCTGATCTCCTTCAGAATGGACTGGTTGGAACTCCTTGCAGTCCAAGGGACTCTCAAGAGTCTTCTCCAACACCACAGTTCAAAAGCATCAATTCTTCGATGCTCAGCTTTCTTCACAGTTCAACTCTCACATCCCTACATGACTACTGGAAAAACCATAGCCTTGACTAGACAGACCTTTGTTGGCAAAGTAATGTCTCTGCTTTTCAATATGCTATCTAGGTTGGTCATAACCCTCCTTCCAAGGAGTAAGCATCTTTTAATTTCATGGCTGCAGTCACCATCTGCAGTGATTTTGGAGCCCAAAAAAATAAAGACTGACACTGTTTCCACTGTTTCCCCATCTATTTCCCATGAAGTGATGGGAGCAGATGCCATGATCTTCGTTTTCTGAATGTTGAGCTTTAAGCCCACTTTTTCACTCTCCTCTTTCACTTTCATCAAGAGGCTTTTTAGTTCCTCTTCACTTTCTGTCATAAGGGTGGTGTCATCTACATATCTGAGGTTATTGATATTTCTCCTGGCAATCATAGTGGCATAATCTTTCAAAAATACTTTGAGATGTTGCACTGAAGCAAAGAAGGAGCTGTCATTCTGATACACTTGAGAGTGCTGAAAGAATATCAAATGTTATCAGTTAAACAAGACACAGGAGATAAATCTCTAAGTTCGAAAAACCTGAAGTCTGGCGTCATTGGCAGGGCCCATTATAGATGAAGTCATGAAGCAGGCAAATTTGTCTTTGATACTCCTTAATCTCCCTTCTAATCATTCCCACTTTCATGCCTTTGTTTTATCTATTTCTCTGGTCTCCATAAAAAAAACGTTTCATCCCTGTAGCCCACTCTCCCTAAACCCTGTGTGTGTGTGTGTGTCCTCAGTCACGTCCAACTCTTTGCCACCCCATGGACTGTAGCTCGCCAGGCTCCTCTGTCCATGGGATTCTCCAGACAAGAATACTGGAGTAGATTGCCATGGCCTTCTCCAGGGGATCTCCCCAACCCAGGGATCAAACTCTTGTCTCCTGCATTGGCAGGTGGGTTCTTTACCTCTGAGCCATCTGGGAAGCCCTCTCCCTAAGCACTAGCCACTGCAATCAAGGCTTAGCTCTCTGATAACTAATACCCCCTGAAACAGTGAGAGCTGAATAGGTTTTTGCTTAAAAATATCTACATTGTAACTGGGCACTGGACATGGGAGATTAAATAGCAGTTACCAAAATAATTTTTTGGAAATCAAACTCTTATATCTTAAAAAAAAAACTTAAGTTAAAACCCAGTTTATTAAAAGATGGTAATAGCAAGATAATAGTATCACTGTCATCTTTTAATGGGCTTCCCTGGTGGTTCAGATGGTAAGAAATCTTCCTGCAATGTGGGAGACCCGGGTTCAAGCCCTGGGTCAGGAAGATCCCTTGGAGAAGGGCATGGCAACTCACTCCAGTATTCTTGCCTGGAGAATCCCATGGTCAGAGGAGTCTGTTGGGCTATAGTCCACAGGGTCACTTTTTTTAAAGTCAGCTATTATTAGTTTATAGGAGGGGGTAAGGAAAGGGACAAGCCACTTGTTCTGTTGGTGTCCCCCTCATATTACCTTGGTGACCTCTTAGGATCTTCCACAAAAGCCCCAGGTACTGAAGAACACAGTTAAAAGCCCACAACGTAAACTCTCATGTCAAGAATGTCTTGTAGATCGTCTCATTTTTTTTTTATTGGAGTATAGTTGATTTACAATGCTGTGTTAGTTCCACAAAGTAATTCAGTTAAACACATACATATATTCATTCCTTTTTAGATTCTTTTCTCATATAGGTTATCACAGAATATTGGGTAGAGTTCCTTGTGCTATACAGTAGGTCCTTGTTGGCTATCTATCTTATATCATCCCAAGCTCCTGATTTAGCCTTCCTGTCCCACTTTTCCCCTTTGGTAACCATAAGTTTGTTTTTGATATCTGTAAGTCTGTTTCTATTTTGTAAACAGGTTCATTTGTATCACTTTTAAATTAACTTTCACATATGAGTGATATCATATGATATTTGTTTTTGTCTGACTGACTTCTCTTAGTATGATAATCTCTAGGTCTACCCATGTTGCTCCAAAAGGCATTATTTCATTATTTTTATGGTTGAGTAATATTCCATTGTATATATGTACCACATCTTTATCCATTCCTTTGCTGATGATATTTAGGTTGTTTCTATGTCTTGGCTCTTATATGTAGTGCTGTAGTGAACAATGGGATGCATGTATCTTTTTGAATTATATCTCTGTATATATGCCCAAGAGTGGGATTGCTGGATCATACGGTGGTTCTGTTTTTGCAGCTCAATATCAAAAAAAAACAGACAACCCAGTCAAAAACTGGAAGAAGATCTAAATAGACATTTCTCCAAAGAAGACATACAGATGGCCAAAAAGCACATGAAAAGATCTCACCACCACTAATTATCAGAGAAATGCAAATCAGAACAAATCTAATCTACAGTGCAAATCAAAACTTCCTCACACCATCACCAAAAAATCTACAAACTGCTAGAGAGAGTGTAGAGAAAAGGGAATCCTCTTGCGCTGTTGGTGGGAATATAAATTGGTACAACCACTATGGAGAACAGTATGGAGGTTCCTTTAAAAAACTAAAAATAAAGCTACCATATGATCCTCTCATCTTTCAAATCACACTAAGGCTCCCTCAACGTCTGTGAAAGCAAAAAGCTATCTTGGTCCCAGGGCCTCTGTGATGTGATCTGAGATGCATGTGAAATTTTCCTTCCCTTCAGTCTGCTACAGGGCTTAAATGTCTACAACTGGAGGCACCACTCCTGTGGTCTAGGGCATTTCCATCTTCAGGAGCCCTTTTGAATTTTATTTATTTATTTATTTTGGATGCCCAGGATCTTCATTGCTGTGCGGGCTTTCTCGAGTTGTGGTGAGCAGAGAGTACTCTTCGTTGCAGAGCATGGGCTTCTCATTGCGGTGGCTTCTCTTGTTGCAGAGCACAGGCTCCAGGCATGCGGGCTTCAGTAGTTGCAGCACACAGGCTCAGTAATTGTGGCTCATGGCATCTAGAGCATGGGCTCAATTGTTGTGGCACATAGATTTAGTTGCTTTGCGGCACGTGGAATCTTGCCAGACCAGGGACTGAACCCATGTCCGCTGCATTGACAAACGGATTCTTAACCACTGGACCACCAGGGAAGTCCCAGGAACCCTTTTAAAAGTGTAAAATCTCTTGAGATAAATAATCCATCACTCCATTAATACCATAGCTTTACTAGGGTTTTGGGGGGTTGCCTGTAGACAGTACATGTGAGTGGGGTATGTCTAAAGGGCATAGTGCAGGGAGTCAGGAAAACCTCTGGAAAAAGTGAGCAGGGGGAAAAGGGGGAGATGAAAGTGGAAAAGTGAGGTGAATTCAAAACAGGGTCAAGCCCTGTCTGAGAAACACTTTTTCACTAACAAGCCCCAGCAAGTACCACATTGAGATTATTTTCTCTGAACACAGAGCCTCTAGGAAGTTCATTTTCTCTCCTCTTGTGGAGAAAACCAAGTAAGTGGGCTTCCTTTAGATTCTACTCTTATTCTGGGATTTGCTAAAATTCTGATTGATCCTAAGCTTAAAACATCCATTTCAACAGTGTATTTTGGAAATGAATTTCCCCCAGGAAGAACAGCCTCAAAAGTATTTATTTCATATTTTTTATAGATTTTGAAGAGGAGAAATAAAACAAAATGGTTGTAGATGGTGGTTATCTGATACTTCTATCTTTTAAAGTCTATCGTATAGTAAGGGATCAATTATGCTTTTTTAAGAGTAAAAAAATGCAGAACTCATTTGAAGTAGCTGCCCTCCTGGAATGGAAAAGAGAAACTTCAATTTACATCAGGCTTACATGTCTTCACATCAAGATAAATTTCTGAGAATCACTTTATCACATGTGTCCTATGCAAAACACTGTGAAAACAGGCAGAAAATAAAATATTAAAGCTCCGTGAACAGTGCTGGATACCATTTAGTGGGTGAAGGTGACAGTGGAAGTGTGAATGGCTGCTGCTGCTGCTAAGTCGCTTCAGTCGTGTCCGACTCTGTGTGACTCCATAGTTGGCAGCCCACCAGGCTCCCCCGTCCCTGGGATTCTCTGGGCAAGAACACTGGAGTGGGTTGCCATCACCTTCTCCGAGTGTGAATGGCACCTCATCCATTAAGAACCCACTATTGAATTCCAGCACCCAGAACTCTACCTGGAATGCAGAAGCACTTCAGAGACTATTTGATGGATAAATGAATGAAAAAACAGGAAAAGTAGATACCAAAACAAAAAACCACCCCATTTTCTTGTGGTACTTATCTTTGAAATAGTAAGAAAATACTAATGACCTCCATCATATGGTTACAATAAAAAAGCATAATAAATATTTTTTCGTACTCTCTGGGGTTTTTCCTGTTTTCATTTTCTGGAATTCAGAGCACTACTCAGTTCTATCAGAAGTGGGAAAATGTTTCAGTTCTTTGAAGAGCTTATGAATTGAGTTTTTCTCCCTCCTGGTCCCTGAGTGGAAAAGAATATATTTTGAGTAAACAAAATGTGGGATAGAATTCATCCACTCAGAGTAAAATAAAGCGGGAAAATTATGGCAGATTGTGGTACAAGTAAATGGTCATTAATACAAACACATGAAAAGATGCTCAACATCACTCATTATCAGAGAAATGCAAATCAAAACCACAATGAGGTACCATTTCACACCAGTCAGAATGGCTGCTATCCAAAAGTCTACAAGCAATGAATGCTGGAGAGGGTGTGGAGAAAAGGGAACCCTCTTACACTGTTGGTAGGAATGCAAATAAGTACAGCCACTATGGAGAACAGTGTGGACATTCCTTAAAAAACTGGAAATAGACCTGCCTTATGACCCAGCAATCCCACTGCTGGGCATACACACCAAGGAAACCAGAATTGAAAGAGACACGTGTACCCCAGTATTCATTGCAGCACTGTTTATAATAGCCAGGACATGGAAGCCACCTAGATGTCCATTAGCAGATGAATGGATAAGAAAGCTCTGGTACATATACACAATGGAGTATTACTCAACCATTAAAAAGAATACATTTGAATCAGTTCTAATGAGGTGGATGAAACTGGAACCTATTATACACAGTGAAATAAGCCAGAAAGAAAAACACCAATACAGTATACTAACGCATATATATGGAATTTAGAAAGATGGTAATGATAACCCTGTATGCAAGACAGCAAAAGAGACACAGATGCATAGAACAGTCTTTTGGCCTCTGTGGGAGAGGGCGAGGGTGGGATGATTTGGGAGAATGGCATTGAAACATGTATAATATCATATATGAAATGAGTCGCCATCTAGGTTCAATGCATGATACAGGATGCTTGGGGCTGGTGCACTGGGACGACCCAGAGGGATGGTACAGGGAGGGAGGTGGGAGGGGGGTTCAGGATGCGGAACACATGTATACCTGTGGCGGATTCATGTTGATGTATGGTAAAACCAATACAATATTGTAAAGTAATTAACCTCCAATTACAATAAATTATATATTAAAAAAATACCACCATCGTTCAGTAGTGGGGCACACTCCCTTCCACAGAAAGAAAAATTGCCAAATCCACCAGAAATAAAATTAAAACGTGACCCAATATGTCAAAACCCAGTGAACATTTTTATGACCCATCAATTGTATCATTGCAAGTCGTTCCAAAGAAGATTTTGATGAACATCCATTTCTACATCAGGAAAAATAAACGAGCCCCCATTTCTTTCCTTCTCTTTGTTTTCACCTTCAAGTTGTTAAGGTCTTTGAGAAGAATAAAAGATGACACTTCAGTAGCTCACAAATCAGACTTAACTGTTCCCATGTCAGTTTGAGTTTAGAAAAGATTACTTTCATCTAACAGCCCTCTCAGATACAGTACTATAGTGGGGTACTCTGTCACCTCCAGAAAGGATTGCTACTCTAACTATCTAAATTTTAAAAATATTAGAGAACTCTGCTTTCTATCTCTCTGCTTTAAAAACAGCTCTCAACAGTGCCTTAAGAGCACAAAGAACAAAGACATTTTCCTATTCCTTCACTACCCACAATCCTAATTAAATCAGTGTTTAGAAAGAGATTCAAAACAGAGGTCAAAATGAACACACCCACAGCTATTCTCTAATTTTGCAGTCACCTTAAGAGAAACAAAACAAACCTGAGATTAAATCATTCATTCAAAAAAGCACAAACTAAATGTAAGAGCCCCTTGTGAGGATTACAAATATAAATAACTCCTTTCCTCAGAGAACTCCCAATCTAGCAGGGACAATAGGGGATGTACACAAGTAATGTAAATGTACAGAATAATGAGAGACCTATCTTAGAAAGTTGCTGAAAGTGCCAGCAATGCTCAGGAAAGGAAGGCGTAACTTCAGAACCAACCAGGACTGGGGATGTGAAGGCAGTCTAGTGACAGCAAATGGAATAAATGTAGGACCAACGACTGAGCGACTTCACTTTCCCTTTTCACTTTCATGCATTGGAGAAGGAAATGGCAACCCACTCCAGTGTTCTTGCCTGGAGAATCCCAGAGATGGGGGAGCCTGGTGGGCTGCCGTCTATGGGGTCACACAGAGTCGGACACGACTGAAGCGACTTAGCAGCAGCAGCAGCAGATGGCTGATTGGCTGAGTCCTAGCCTGTACATTTCTCTGATTGGCTGAACTCTAGCATACATTTTTGCCCTGATTGGCTGACTCCTATCTTGTATTTTTCTCTGATTGGCTAGCTCCCATCTGGTAGTTTGCTCTGATTGTCTGACTACTGGCTTGTACATTGCTCTGATTGGCTGACTTCTAGCCAATACCTTGTTCTGATTGGCTAAACTCTAGGCTATACTTTGCTCTGCTTGGCTGACTCCTAACCTGTTCTTTTCTCTTATTGGCTGAGTCCAAGCCTGTACTTTGCCCTAATTGGCTGAGTCATAGCTGATTGGCTGAGTTCAAACCTGTACTTTGCCATGACTGGCTGAGTCCTAACCTGAACATTTCTCTAACTGGCTGAACTCTAGCCAGTCTTTTGCCCTGACTGGATGACTCCTAACCTGTTCTTTACTCTTATTGGCTGAGTCCAAGCCTGTACTTTGCCCTGATTGGCTGAGTCCTAGCCTGTACATTTCTCTGATTGGCTAACTCCCATCAGGTAGTTTGCTCTGATTGGCTGTCTCCTAGCCAGTTCCTTATACTGATTGGCTGAACTCTAGCCTATACATTTCTCTGATTGGCTGACTCCTAAACTGTCCGTGGCTCTGATTGGCCTAGCCAGAGCCTGTACTTTGTCATGACTGGTTGAGTCCTAAACCGAACATTTCTCTAACTGGCTGAACTCTAGCCAGTCTTTTGCCCTGACTGGCTGACTGCTAACCTGTTCTTTACTCTTATTGGCTGAGTCCAAGCCTGTACTTTGCCCTGATTGGCTGATTCCGAGCCTGTACATTTCTCTGATTGGCTAAACTCTAGCCTGTACTTTGCTTTGATTGGCTGACTCATAGCCACTACATTGTTCTGATTGGCTGAAGTCTAACCAACACTTTGCTTTGATTGGCTGACTCCTAACCTGTCCTTGGCTCTGATTGGCCTAGCCGGAGTCTGTACTTTGCCATGATTGGCTGAGTCCTAACCTGAATATTTCTCTGATTGGCTGAACTCTAGCCTGTATTTTTCCCTGATTGGCTGGCTACTGGCGTGTACATTACTCTGATTGGCTGGCTCCTAGCCAGTACCTTGTTCTGATTGGCTGACTGTAGGCTCTAGTTTGCCCTTATTACCTGACTCCTAACTTGTATATTGCTCTGATTGGATGATCCTTAGCCTGTGCATTGCTCTGATTTTCTGACTCCTATCCTGTACTTTGTGCTGAGTGGCTAAGTCCTATCTGGTTGTTTTCTCTGATTGGCTGAGTCCTGGCCTGTCCTTGTACTGATTGGCTGACTTGAAATTGCTCTCTGCTCTGATTGTCTGACTTGAGCCTCTACATTGGTCTGAGTTACTGACTCCTCTAGTCAAGGCTATGGTTTTTCCTGTGGTCATGTATGGATGTGAGAGTTGGACTGTGAAGAAGGCTGAGCGCTGACGAATTGATGCTTTTGAACTATGGTGTTGGAGAAGACTCTTGAGAGTCCCTTGGACTGTAAGGAGATCCAACCAGTCCATTCTAAAGGAGATCAGCTCTGGGATTTCTTTGGAAGGAATGATGCTAAAGCTGAAACTCCAGTGCTTTGGCCACCTCATGCGAAGAGTTGACTTATTGGAAAAGACTCTGATGCTGGGAGAGATTGGGGGCAGGAGAAAAGGGGGACGACAGAGAATGAGATGGCTGGATGGCATCACTGACTCGATGGACGTGAGTCTGAGTGAACTCCAGGAGTTGGTGATGGACAGGGAGGCCTGGCGTGCTGCGATTCATGGGGTCGCAAAGAGTCGGACATGACTGAGCGACTGAACTGAACTGAACCGACTCCTCGTCTAAACCTTGCTCTGATTGGCTGGCTCGAGCCTGTACTTTGTCCTGATTGGCTGGCTCGTAGGCCCTACTTTGCTCGATTGGCTAACTCCTTGCCTGTACATTGCCCTGGTTGGCTGACTCCTAGCCTGCACTTTGCACTGATTGGCTGACTCAAAGCTTGCATGCTGTGCTGATTGGTTAAGTCAGGCTTTGTATTGGTCGGGTTTGCTGGCTTATAACCAGTACTTTTCTTTGACTGGCTGACTCCTACCTGGTTGTTTGTTCTGAATGGCTGACTCCTGGCCTGTCCTTTGCTCTGATTGGCTGACTCTTGGCCTTTTTCTTCCATGATTGGCTGACTCCTTGCCTTTATTTTGTCCTGATTGGCTGATTTTAGCCTGTGCATTTCTCTGATTGGCTGATTTCTAACATGTACTTTGCTCTGATTGGCTAACTCCTATCTGTTGATTTTCTCTGACTGGCTGACTCCTGAATTGTATTTGCTCTGATTGGCTAACTCCTAGCATGTACGTTGCTCTGATTGGCATACTCCAAGTCTGTACTTTGCACTGACTGGCTGACTTGAAACTGGTATTCTGCTCCAATTGTCTAACTCCATCCTTTGCTTTGGTCTATTTGCTGATTCCTAGACTGTACCTCGGAGAAGGCAATGGCACCCCACTCCAGTACTCTTGCCTGGAAAATCCCATTGGTGGAGGAGCCTGGTAGGCTGCAGTCCATGGGGTCGCTAGAGTTGGACACGACTGAGTGACTTCACTTCCACTTTTCACTTTCATGCATTGGAGAAGGAAATGGAAAGCCACTCCACTGTTCTTGCCTGGAGAATCCCAGGGATGGGGGAGCCTGGTGGGCTGCTGTCTATGGGGTTGCACAGAGTCAGACATGACTGAAGTGACACAACAGCAGCAAGGATCTCCAAGAAGAGGCAGAGAGTCCAGTTCCCCTGGGAGTGAAGAGAGCAGTGAGAGAACATCTGAAAAGCTAAGTGTAGAACAAAGAATGGATGACCTTGAGTGTCAGAGTGAAGAATGCAGATTTGTATGAGATAATGAGACCACTTCAGAGTGAGGAAATCACATTATGTCGGTTGAATTTTAGATTAATTTGGAAGTGATGTAAGGCTGCAAAAGAGGAAAGAGAGACTTCACATGGACACAAACAAGATGGCTGTTATAATAGTCCAGTAATGAAATTTCAAACCAGGGCATCAGCAAGGGAGATGGAAAGGAGGGACTGGATTCAAGAGCCATAAAGTGACACAATGATTTCCATTATTAAGTTCTACATGTAAGGAGCTTGGAAGTCACCACTGTATCCTAACAACAAGTGAAAAGCTCAACAGACTTGAAATATCAGTGACTGCTCTTAGAGTCATAAGAGAGAAGAGAACACAGGACAAATCCCTGCCCCCAAGATTGAAGAGACAGACCAGCGAATGCAGGAAGTCAGAGCTTACTGGAGCAGAGACTCACAAGTAGAAACTGCCATGAGAGCTGATGCCAGCTTAGGAAAACCTGGCCTCTAATTGATGAATTGATGGAGGCTCAGTGTGGGCAACTCTGAGAGTTAAAAACTGTTGCTGCTGCTGCTAAGTTGCTTCAGTCGTGTCCGACTCTGTGCGACCCCATAGACAGCAGCCCACCAGGCTCCCCCATCCCTGAGATTCTCCAGGCAAGAACACTGGAGTGGGTTGCCATTTCCTTCTCCAATGCATGAAAGTGAAAAGTGAAAGTGACGTCGCTCAGTCCTGTCCGACTCTTCACGACCCCATGGACTGCAGCCTACCAGGCTCCTCCGCCCATGGGATTTTCCAGGCAAGAGTACTGGAGTGGGGTGCCATTGCCTTCTCCAAAAAACTGCAGAGGAGCCAAATCATAAGGGGGCCACCCAATATTATGAGATTTATTTCCAGGAGGTAGACCAGGTTCACACAATAAATACTGGAGAAAAATCCTACACCTGCCCCCCTCGTCCAACCCTGCTTCTGGTGGAGGAAGGGGAAAAGAAAACATTTTGAAATATGCCAGAGTGTATTGTTCTTAATAAGACCTTTCAGATCAGTCGCTCAGTCGTGTCCGACTCTTTGCGACCCCATGAATTGCAGCACGCCAGGCCTCCCTGTCCATCACCAACTACCGGAGTTCACCCAGACTCACGTCCATTGAGTCAGTGATGCCATCCAGCCATCTCATCCTCTGTCGTCCCCTTCTCCTCCTGCCCCCAATCCCTCCCAGCATCAGAGTCTTTTCCAGTGAGTCAACTGTTCACATGAGGTGGCCAAAGTACTGGAGTTTCAGCTTTAGCATCATTCCTTCCAAAGAAATCCCAGGGCTGATCTTCAGAATGCACTGGTTGGATCTCCTTGCAGTCCAAGGGACTCTCAAGAGTCTTCTCCAACACCACAGTTCAAAAGCATCATTTCTTCGGCACTCAGCCTTCTTCACAGTCCAACTCTAACATCCATACATGACCACAGTTAATCAGAGCCTGACTTGCTGGGATATTATCAGAAGCTAACTGATGTGGGGAAGGGAAATACCCAACATCAGCTGGCTCTAGTCTTCCACATGGGAGAAGGGAAATACCCAACTCTGGCACACCCTAACCCTCCTGCTCTACATAGGAGGAGAGGAAAAAGTGAGAAGCATTTTTGAAATTCACAGTCCAGAAGCACAGGCTCACTAAAGGACTGAGACTTGATCATAGGACTATAGAATGCTTGCCTGTCCAAGGACTGTGTGAAAACTACCAAAGGTGTAAATATCCATAATGCCAGAAGGAGGAAGAAAGAGAGAAAGGAGCATAAGAAATATTTTAAACAGTGTTGACTGAGAATTTTTCCCCAGTTAATGTCAAATACTAAACCATAGATCCAGGAAGCTGAGAACACCAAGCAGTATACATGCCAACAGAACTAACCTGGGTATATCATCTTCAAACTACAGAATATCAAAAATAAAGATAAATTCTTTAGAAAAGCCAGAGGGAAAAAATTACTTACTTATAGAAGAACAAAGATAAAAATTAACATCTAATTTCTCAGAAGCCATGCACACAAACAGAAGGTGGAGTAAAACATTTAAAGTGTTAACAGAAAAAAAAATTGAATGGTCTATTTGGCCAAACTATCCCCCCAAAATTAGATAGAACTAGATTTTCTCAGACAAATAAAACTTGAAGGAATGTGTTTCTAGTAGACCTGCCTTGCAAAAAAATGTTTTACAGTTTTTTAGAGAGAAGGGAAATAACACAGGTCAGAAACTCAGATCTACATACAGAAAGGAAGAGCACTGAAGAAGGAATAAGTGATGGTAAAATTCAAAAAGGTGAAGGTTAAAAAAAGAAAAGTCAAAGAATTGATGCTTTTGAATGGTGGGGTTGGAGAAGACTCTTGAGTGTCCCTTGGACTGCAAGGAGATCAAACCAGTCCATCCTAAAGGAAATCAGTCCTGAATATTCATCAGAAGGACTGTTGTTGAAGCTGAAGCACCAATACTTAGGCCACCTTATGGGAAGAACGGACTCATTAGAAAAGACCCTGATGCTGGGAAAGATTGAAGGCAGGAGGAGAAGGGAACGACAGAGGACAAGATGGTTGGATGGCATCACTGACTCGATGGACATGAATTCGAGCAAGCTCCGGGAGTTGGTGATGGACAGGGAGGCCTGGCATACTGCAGTCCATGGGTCACAAAGAGTCAGACGTGACTGAGCAACTGAACTGAACAAAAATAAAAAATTATTTTCTGATTCCTAATTGCTCTAACATATAAGTTTGTTTAAAATAATATGAACTACATATAGCAATGTATACATATATATGTATATATGGATGGATGCATATATGATATGAATGACGGCAGTGATACAAGGGACAGAAGGGAGTAATTAGGATTATTTTGTTATTCTAAAGTACTAACAGTACATTGAATTAGTATAGTGTTATTTGAAAATGGACCTGGGTTAGTTGAAACATGCTGCACATTGTAGGATGACCACTAAAAAGTTTTCAAAAGAAGTGTAACTGATATGCTAAGATAGAGGACATGGAATCATATAAGACACTGAATTAAAACTACAAAAGGAGGGAAAAGAGTGGGAGACAAAAATAATGACAAAAGCACCAAGTTAGGAGACAGTAATTAATATAGTAAGTATTCAGTTCAGTTCAGTTCAGTCGCTCAGTCGTGTCTGACTCTTTGCGACCCCATGAATCGCAGCACGCCAGGCCTCCCTGTCCATCACCAACTCCTGGAGCTCACTCAAACTCATGCCCATCGAGTTGGTGATGCCATCCAGCCATCTCATCCTCTGTTGTCCCCTTCTCCTCCTGCCCCCAATCCCTCCCAGCATCAGAGTCTTTTCCAATGAGTCAGTTCTTCACATCAGGTGATTGTTTTCAATAATTCAGCTCAACATGGAGGCAAGAAATTCAGATATGCCGGTCTTCAGCACTCATCAGCCAGATGAAGCTACACTCATTCATTCTGTTTCAGACATATAGATCCTTCTTAGGTCTGTTAGAAGTAAAAAAAATAGGGTCAAAAATAGAGAGGATCTTGAGTCCTGAAAATTTTGTACTAATTCAAGCTTTGCTTTGTATTAAATATGTGAAGTAGAATATCTCATTTATCTTTTGAGCCTTAATTTTCTTGTGTATAAAATAGTAATAATAATATTTACTTTATTTGCCCTACTTTAAAATGTGTTCATGTATGTGTGCTTATGCATCACCCATAATAGAGCTCAACAAAGTCTCAATGACTTCTAGTTTACTTCCTTACAGAATTACTTTTAGAATTAAGTGAAATAATGTATTTAGAGGCACCTGGAAAGCAGTAGATTAGCTTGACAAATTTGCAAAGTAATAAAATGATGCCTGAAAAAATAGCTGTAGTTGTGTATATATATTCTTATGGTTTTTCTAAGTTGACATGAGAATGAACTTATTTTCCTTTACTGAATAATACCTTGTAGCCTTATTAAAGTTCTAAATAGTCTCCCTGCTAAAATAAAATGGTAGTGCATTCCCTAGAATGTTTTCAATCACTGTAAAACATCATGTAACTGCAGTGAATATTTTTTTAGAGGCAAGCCACATTTGACTTTGAGACTATGCTGACAGAGAGAAAACACAGTGTTGATTAGCTTGTTAAACCCCACTAGATTTCCAAGATAATCATCTTCTACTCTACATTTTAGTTGTATAAATGAGGCCCTAGTCTGTATCTACATGACCTCCAAAATTTAGATTAAAATGGTTCCTAAACTGTAGATCTCTGACCCCTTGTGGCAGTTAATTGCAAGATGTCTTCATGTTGATATACACACAGAATGTTAATTTCTCATTTAACACTATGTCTCATGAATATTTGTGCTAGTATTTTAAATATTTCTTGCAGCACACACAGCACTCAGCTCTTAGGGATTAATGAAATAAAATATCATCTCAAAGCATGTATATTAGAAGAGACTGCTACTTTTGAGTAAGAGAAACCAAATTCAAACTAAAAATTATATTTAGAGGTTCATATATCTGAAAAATATATGAGTACATCCAGGCATGAATAGTTCTAGGAGCCCAAACCATGATAATTGAACTCCATCTCTTTAAATATCTCATCTTTATGCCCTGTCCCTGAGCTTTATTCTCATGAGTACTTTATTATTGTGTAGATGGTTGCCAACAGCTAAAAAGGCTTATATAGGCAAATCCCAGTAGTCCAGGAAAAAACGGGACTGTCTCCCTCTCAACAATCCCAACAAATATTCAAAGATTATCTCAAATTGGGTTAGTCCGTGTCCATCTTGGAAGTAATTATTGTGGCCAAGGAAATTGGATGTTCTGATTGGCCAGGTCTGAGTCACATACCTACCCCTGAATACAAGAATTGAGTCAAAATAATCCAAGATGGATGGATTGAAAGTAGAAAAGAAGGGATGCTTCACCATAGGAAAGCTGGTGTATATTAGGACCTCAGTAAACAGAGAAGGCAATGGCACCCCACTCCAGTACTCTTGCCTGGAAAATCCCATTGGTGGAGGAGCCTGGTAGGCTGCAGTCCATGGGGTTGCTAAGAGTCAGACACAACTGAGCAAGTTCACTTTCAGTCTTCATGCGTTGGAGAAGGAAATGGCAACCCACTCCAGTGTTCTTGCCTGGAGAATCCCAGGGACGGGGGAGCCTGGTGGGCTGCCATCTATGGGGTCATACAGAGTCAGACACGACTGAAGTGACTTAGTAGTAGCAGCAGCAAACAGAAGGGCTGACCAGTAAAAATAACAGATGGCCGTTATAGCATTTTGACCCTCTGGTGATGTCCATGTGTAGAATCTTCTCTTGTGTTGTTGCAAGAGGGTGTTTGCTATGAGCAGTGTCTTCTCTTCACAAAACTCTGTTAGCATTTGCCCTGCTTCATTTTGTATTTCAAGGCCAAATTTGCCTGTTACTCCAGGTATCTCTTGACTTCCTACTTTTGCATTCCAGTCCCCTATGATGAAAAGGACATCTTTTTGGAGTGTTAGTTCTAGAAGGTCTTGTAGGTCTTCATAGAACTGTTCAACTTCAGCTTCTTTGGTATTAGTGGTTGGGGCATAGACTTGGATTACCGTGATATTGAATGGTTTGCCTTAGAAACAGAGATCATTTTGTCATTTTTGAGCTCACACCCAAGTACTGCATTTTGGACTCTTTTGTTGACTATGAGGGCTACTCCTTTTCTTCTAAGGAATTATTGCCCACAGTAGTAGATATAATGGTCATCTGAATTAAATTCATCTATTCCACTCCAGTTTAGTTCACTGATTCCTAAAATATTGATATTCACTCTTGCCGTCTCCTGCTTGACTACCTCTAATTTACCTTGATTCATGCATTCCAGGTTCCTATGCAATATTGCTGTTTACAGCATCAGACTTCCATCACCAGTCACATCCACAACTGGCTGTTGTTTTTGCTTTGGCTCCACCTAGGGCCTTCTCATAAAACAGAACTGTCCAAAACAGTAGCCACTAGGCATGTGGGATTTTCAGCCCTTAAACATAACTAGTCCAAATTTAGATGTCCCATAAGTATAAAATGCACCAATAAATGTAAAATTTAGTATGAAAAAAGATTATAAAACATTTCAATAATGTTTTATTGCTCACATGTTAAAATGATAGTATTCTGGATATATAAGTAAAATATATTGTTTATACTTTAAATAATAAAATATATCATTAAAATTAATAAAATATACTTAAGTAAAATAGAGGAAAACAACAGAATGAGAAAGACTAGAGAGCTTGTCGAGAACATTAGAGATACCAAGGGAACATTTCATGCAAAGATGGGTACAATAAAGGACAGAAATGGTATGGACCTAACAGAAGCAGAAGATATTAAGAAGAGATGGCAAGAGTACACAGAACTATACAAAAAAGATCCTCATGACCCAGCTAACCACAATGGTGTGATCACTCACCTAGAGCCAGACATCCTGGAGTATGAAGTCAAATGGGCCTCAGGAAGCATCACTACAAACAAAGCTAGTGGAGGTGATAGAATTCCAGTTGAGCTATTTCAAATCCTAAAAGATAATGCTGTTAAAGTGCTGAACTCAATATGCCAACAAATTTAGCAGTGGCCACAGGACTGGAAAAGGTCAGTTTTCATTCCAATCCCAAAGGAGGGCGATGCCAAAGAATGTTCAAACTACTGCACAGTTGCACTCATCTCACACGCTAGTAAAGTAATGCTCAAAATTCTCCAAGCCAGGCTTCAACAATATGTGAACCGCAAATGTCCAGATGTTCAAGCTGATTTTAGAAAAGGCAGAGGAACCAGAGATCAAATTGCCAACATCTACTGGATCATGGAAAAAGCAAGAGAGTTCCAGAAAAACATCTATTTCTGCTTTATTGACTATGCCAAAACCTTTGACTGTATGGATCACAATAAACTGTGGAAAATTCTGAAAGAGATGAGAATACCAGACCACCTGACCGGTCTCTTGAGAAACCTATATGCAGGTCAGGAAGCAACAGTTAGAACTGGATATGGAACAACGGACTGGTTCCAAATTGGGACAGGAGTATGTCAAGGCTGTATATTGTCACCCTGCTTATTTAACTTCTATGCAGAGTACATCATGCGAAATACCAGGCTGGATGAAGCACAAGCTGGAATCAAGATTTCTGGAAGAAATATCAATAACTTCGGATACATAGATGATACCACCCTTATGGCAGAAGGTGAAGAGAAATTAAAGAGCCCCTTGATGAAAGTGAGAGAGGAAAGTGAAATAGCTGGCTTAAAACTCAACATTCAAAAAAACTAAGATCATGGCATCCAGTCCCATCACTTCATGGCAAATAGATGGGGAAACAATGAAAACAGTGAGAGGCTTTATTTTGGGGGCTCCAAAGCTGCTGCAGCCATGAAATTAAAAGATGGTGACTTCAGCCATGAAATTAAAAGATGCTTGCTCCTTGGAAGAAAAGCTATGACCAACCTAGACAGCATATTAAAAAGCAGAGACATTACTTTGCTGACAAAGGTCCATCTAGTCAAAGCTAATGTTTTTCCAGTAGTCATGTATGGATGTGAGCATTGGACCATAAAGAAAGCTGAGCACTGAAAGATTGATGGTTTGGAACTATGGTGTTGGAGAAGACTCTTGAGAGTTCCTTGGACTGCAAGGAGATCCAGCCAGTCAATCCTAAAGGAAATCAGTCCTGAATATTCATTGGAAGGACTGATGCTGAAGCTGAAACTCCAATACTTTGGCTATCTGATGTGAAGAACTGACTTCTTGGAAAAGACCCTACTGCTGGGAAAGATTGAAGGTGGGAGGAGAAGGAGATGACAGAGGATGATATGGTTGGATGGCATCACCGACTTGATGGACATGAGTTTGACCAAGCTCTGGGAGTTGGTGATGGTCAGGGAGGCCTGGTGTGCTGCAGTTCATGGGGTCTCCAAGAATCAGACATGACTGAGCAACTGAACTGAACTGATTATAGCATTATGGAATCAATAGTGTTAATTTGCAACAATGCATTTTTTCAACCTTTGTGGATCTTAAAAATGTTTTGATGGCTAAAAAGGGGTCCTTACATTGGAGAAGTTTGAGAGTATCTAACCAACTCTTCTTTCTATAGGAGTATATGATCTGATATTGATAGAATATATGGGTGAGGAAAGTTTCTGTCTCTCAATCTAGGTGATTAATGTATTCAATATGATGCCTCAAATGAATGCTTTGGAACTTCTTGTGCCTACAGGTCCCTAGCTCAGTGAGTTTTCTTGGCTCATTAGATAACTTCACAAAGCTTTGCTTCCTCCAGAAAGCAAGAAACTCTATGGAAGGAAATTTTATAAAGCACATTTTCAGCAAGAATTATCTTGCAATTGAAACATTTATCCTTGTACCTTCTGAGGTATCCAGATCTTTATCCATTCCATATATAATAGCTTGCATCTGCTAACCCCAGTCTCCCATTCCATCTCTTCCCGCAACTCCCTCCCCCTTGGCAGCCACAAGTCTGTTCTCTGTTTCATAGATAGGTTCCTTTGTGTCATATTTTAGATTCCACATGTAAATTATATATAGTTGTCTTTCTCTTAGTGAGTTCACCAAGCATGATAATCTCCAGTTGCATCCATATTGCTGCAAATGGCATTATTTCACTCTTTTTTATGACTGAGTAGTATTCCACTGTATATATGTGCCACAGCTTTTTACTATTACTGTCTGTGTTGGATCTTCGTTTCTGCTCAGGCATTCTCTAGTTGCAGTGAGCAGGGGTTACTTTCTAGTTGCAGTGCACAGGCTTCTCATTGTGGTGGCTTTTGTTGCAGAGCACAGGCTCTTGAGCACATGGGCTTCAGTAGTTGTAGAGCATGGGCTCATTAGTTGTGCCACATCTTTATCCATTCATCTGTCGATGAACATTTAGGCTGTTTCCACGTCTTGTCTATTGTGAAGAGTGCTGCTATGAACATAATGGTCCATGTATCTCTTTGAATTTAGTTTTGTCTGGTTATGTGCCCAGGAGTGGGATTGCTGGATCATATAGCAACTCTGCTTTTAGTTTTTTGCCAAACCTCCATGTTTTCTGTAGTTACACCAAAGTACATTGCCACCAACAGTGTAGGAGGGTTCCCTTTTCTCCACACCCTCTCCAGGATTTATTTGTAGACTTTTTAATGATGGTCATTTTGACTGGTATGAAGTGATATCTCACTGTAGTTTTGATTTGTATTTCTCCAATGTTTAGCAATGTTGAGCATCTTTTTATGTGCCTGTTAGCCACCTGTATGTCTTCTTTGGAGAAGTGTCAATTTAGGTCTTCTGTCCATTTTTTCAGTTGGGTTGTTTATTTTTTTGTTTTTGTTGAGTTGTATGAGTTGTTTGTATATCTTGGAAATTAAGCCCTTGTTGTTCATATCATTTGCAAATATTTTCTCCCGTTCTGTAGGTTGTCTTTTCGTTTTGTTTACTGTTTCCTTTGCGGTACAGAAGCTTGTAAATTTGACTAAGTCCCATTTGTTTATTTTTGCTTTTATTTCTATTGCCATGGGAGACTGACTTAAGAAAACATTGGTATGATTTATGTCAGACAGTGTTTTGCTCAGCACATACTTTTGTTCTTGTGTGTTTTGTAGACGTTCACCATTGTCTTTTGGCCTTGATTGATACTATGGAGAAATCTGAGGCCAGCCTGAGTGACTTGATTTGTTTTGCCTGATTGTCCAATGGATTCTTTTATATATTTATTTTTTATAACTGATGTACTAAAAAAGAATTTTCATAATGTACTTACAAATTTTGATTTGAAGTGTAGGTGTAAATATGTTAGTAAAGGTATTCAATTTGGATCCTTCATTTATTTTTAAGGTCTGGTAAATTTACCAGTACGTGTTTTAATGCAAACCATTCTAAGTCAGTTTTTTTCCTAGCCAACAATATAAAGATTATCTTTTGTTTAAAGAAAGTTTTTTAATATTTAAAAATCTGTTTTTCTTCTCCTGGGACTGCAGTGTATTTTGGCTATCTTCTATAACTATTATTTTCTCTCTAATCTCTTAATTTCTCTATTTCTACTTCATTAGGATGACTATTTTCATTTCTGTCTTCTATTTATCTCCCACTGTTTACTCTAATATCTATAATTATACCTGTGATCTGTTTTCCTCCTGATTCTATCTTTATTTCTGTGATTCAGCCATTTTTCTTCTCATACTCTCCCATGTTCTGACAACTCACTTGATATTCTGCCTCACGTCATCTTTTCCCTGAGTTCCACCATTCCTTCTTTGCAACTATTCTTCCAAGTGGCAATTGCTTTCTTTCTTTTTTCCTTCTTTTTTTTGATTTCTTCATAAAATGTTTGGTCACCATCATAGGTTGAGTTCCCTCAGAAATAGATTCTAAGATAAGGATATGAGGTGTTGAGGTCCTTTAGTGGACCGGAACCTGGTGGTCCAGAGTTGACGAATGACAAAGTATGGGAGAGAGAAAGAGGCTGATATTTGTTGGTTTACACAGAAAGCCAATAAAGCCCCTGGCATAGGGCTTGCTCTGTTCATGGAGGCCTCAGGCGCCCTCTCGATAGGGTGAAGGTGCACAGCGCCTTCTCAAGAGGGTCTTAGAAGCCCGGGCAGGAAAGTGAACTCAGCCTCTGTGCTCCAAAGAAATAGCCTGAGAGAGAGAGAGAAAGAAAGACCCGGAGACCAAAGCTCTGATGGAGCAAAGGTGTTTTAATCAACATGGTGTGGGCATATATACTGTAGTTATTCTCAGCAAAGATAAAGATTAAAATTCCAGGCTTACAAAACATAGGTGATCCATATTAAAGAGAGAGAGAGAGAGTTGTTTCTTTTATTGTATGGTTCACAAGAAGGAAGAGGGTACTTATCATCATATTGAAAAACTAACGAAGGAAATGCCTGGATCCCTCAGCCCTGGGAAAGGCTTGCCTCTCCTCTTAATTCCTGAATATTCAGGAATTAATAAGGAACAGAGGACTCCTGACAGATCCAAAACAGCACACAGGAAGCTTCCTGTTAAATGCTTCCTGACAATGAGGCAAGTTGTTTATTTGGGAGGGGATCCTATGAAATACTGGTGTGAGACTAGTAAACTGAGACAAGAAAAGGACAGGAGGACAGCAGCCAATAGTAGGTGCATTCATGGGCAGGTTACTGCTGTGGACAGTAGGTCCCAATCCTGATGGGGTCCTCTAGGAGACTGTATATAACAGGGATTCTCAAGTTTTATTTAAAGTCACATAGATCACCATGGGATCTTTTTGAAGAACAGATTCTTGTTCAGCAGGTCTGAGATTCTGGAAGTCTATTAAGATCCCAGGTAATGTTGAATGATAAAGATGTAGAACCCATCTCAGAATTGTCTCTCACATTTCCAAAGTGGTGAGTTTATTATTGATTGAGGGCTGCTTCTGGGGACATAAACCCTTGCCCACCTTGCGTTAGCTGTCATGAAGCCACAGGAGCTTGCAGCAAGTAGCCAACAGCATTTTCAGAAACTGTGAGTGCAAAGGGGTTGGAACAGGCACCAGTTATATCTATTAGTCACAGTTTTCCTTGTCCAAGGCAACATTCTTCTGGTGAGCGTTTTCAGGTATTGGTAATATTTACTGCTGTATCATACATTTTTTTTTTTTTTTTTGCTATAGTGTCTGTATGCTTGTTTTTTTCTATTACTCATGGTTAAGTAGGTTATATTCTTGGGGGTCAGCTACTTCTAGTCCATGTTTACAGCAGGGGGTGAGGAGAATGATAGCGAGAGTGACTTCACAGAACAAATGCTCCTCCTCTGCTACCACAGAGACACATTGCTTCCTGCAGTTATGGCGCATCTGTGGATTATCCATGTAGTCCCAACTCTTCTGCTTCTCTGACCCAGACTGGACTTCTGAGAGCTTCTGCCTCCAGGCCAGAAGACCCAGTTCCTGTATGGTTACACATAATGTCTACAGCTTTAGCACATCTGAGTAAGCCCCTTCCTTTCTGATATTTTCTAAGAGCTTCTATTATTACTCCCTCTCACCGTTCTCAAGGGCTTCTGTTCACTCCCTCCTATACACTTGTACTCAGTCTCAGCTTCCTTCCTTATAATATTTACATATATAAATATACTGTGTATGTATACATGTACAAATGCATATAAATATAATATATTTTGGAGTCTGAGGATTACTTGTCCCCTGGTTTCATTCAAAATGGAGTTTGTACAGCATTTTCCTCCCTTTTGCTTTTGTAATAATTCCAGGAGGAGAAGGAGTAAAAGTATTTACACTATTAGGTTTTTAATTCATAATTTAATTTTTTATTGAGCTATTATTGATTTACAATGTTGTGCCAATCTCTGCTGTATAGCAAAGTGACTGACTCAGTAATACACATATAGACATTCTTTTTTATATTCTTTTCAATTATGGTTTAGTACAAGATACTGAATATAGTTCCCTGTGCTATACAGTAGGACCTTGGTGTTTATCCATCCTGTATATAATAGTTTACATTTGCTAACTGCAAACTCCCAGTCCTTCCCTCACTCACTCCCCTCTCCCTTGGCAATCACAAGTCTGTTCTCTATGTCTGTGAGTCTGTTTCTCTTTCATAGATAGGTTAATTTGTGCCATATTTTAGATTCTACATGTAAGTGATATATAGTATCTGTCTTTCTCTTTCTGACTCACTTCACTTGGTATGTTAATCTCTAGGTTCATCCATGTTGCTAAAAATGGCATTATTTCATTCTTTTTTATGACTGAGTAACATTGCATTGTATATTTGCACCAACTCTTCTTTATCCATTCATTTGTTGATGGATATTTAGGTTGCTTCTATATCCTGGCTACTGTAAATAGTGCTGCTATGAACATTGAGGTACATGTATCTTTTTGAATTATAGTTTTGTCTGAGTATATGCCCAGGAGTGGAATTATGGGATCATATGGCAATTCTACTTTTAGTTTTCTGAGGAACCTCCACACTTTTTCTATCATATTATTAGTTTTAGAACACAATCCTCTTATATACCAGGCTGATCACAGTACAGTCAAAGATGAAAACGACACTGCCCCAGCCCTCAACTTGCTGACAATCCTGCATAGTGTGTTAAAACAAGTTGGAAGCTGATGTACTGAACTAAGACAGTTTGGCTCCCTCTCTGTGCTGTCATTGTGGCATTGGGGAACATTAAACTTGTCTAACTTTCGACTTTCCACATATTAAATCAAAATAATTATTTTTGTGTCTAGCATCTGTAAAACATACTGTCAATGCCTAAAACTATTGCAGATTCCTTTATACATATGTTAAGAGATGATTCCTCTGTTTAGGAGAAAATAGGTAATTGATGTTTATAAAAAATAATGGAAATGTTACAGGAAATATACATTTAATCACCAAAATAAATACTAATAAGTATTATTATCTACAAAACTTCATAAGTGTTAACAAAATGTCTATGGCTACACAGCAAACAATTGGCTAAACAAATATTCAAACTCAGTGTCATTCAGTCCCAAAGCCTGTACTTTTTCCAATGTACCATATTGCCTTTTCCAGGAAGACAGTAATTTCTTCCAGAAAATTCTTAATAACCACATACCTACCTTAACAAACTTCTTATACTTTAGGAGTCAATTAAATATTTTTTTGTTAGACAAACTAGCCACCCTATCCAAATCAACCCTCCCAGAACATTCATGATTTGCTGTTATGGCATTCTGCTTATTTCCTTCATAACACTTATTCTGACTTGTAATGTTTTTTACTTCTGTTTTACCTGTTTATTCTGTCTCCTGGACCTGCTCAATATACTATACCAACACTATGCATAGCAGATTCTGTAATACCTGGGAAATATCCAATCCAAATTGATTAAAAGAGTGAGTAAACGGGATAGTGCACAAATTAATCAATCCAGTGCCTGAAGAATACTGAGCCAATCTACCACATATGCTGGGCCACTTTTTCAAAGAAAGAACCTAGTAGAAATTAATATCAAGTAACAGATAAAGTTATGTAGAGAATTAAGAAGCCACTTTAGAAATGCTCAAGGGTATTGATAGTTTGTAATAATATCTCATGAACCAGAAATGGTGGAAGATACCCTCTCCCCTTCCATCTTCTTTCCCTCCTCCGATGACCTATCATAGGGATCTAGTTTGGCTGGGGAAGAAAGGGGCCTCTGAAAATATGGTAAAGGTATTCTTCACCAGGGTAGACTGAGGCTTTTGATGGAATTTTTATTATCTCATCAGCTCTGGAGTTCCATATGCCTCTGGAAAGTACAGGAAGATGGTGAGAAGTGATGAGGTCCAGAGGAGTGAGATCCAAAAATGATCTATTCAGGCATTATGCTTGATCTGAATTGAAGGGAATGGCAAAGAGGATCTTCAAGGTTATTTTCTAGATTTACAATGTAGGGAAAAGTGTTGCCTAATTTATTTTTGTGGCATGTTTCTCAGGAGCTTCAGTGACATTTAATTAATGTGTAGGAGACCCCAATAAGAAAGAACAACTGGACTCCATGCTTGTTTAGTACAGACAAGAGGTGATTGGTTTAGAGTAGACATTTTCAGTAGTTATATATTAGAAAAATTTAAAAGTTAAAAATGTTAGAAGTTTCTTTGAAGAGTTTTGAGAAAGGGCTTAACAATTTTTTAAGTTCTTCTCAGTTTGGTCTTGCCTGAAGACATGAACTGGATGGTTTCTCAACATCCCAATAGTTGTGTGAGTCTGTGATAACATGAAGAAATACTTCTTTTTATACTTCCCAGATTCTCCCATATTTCCATTTTTAAAATGGGTTTATTGAGATATAATTGACATTTTATAAATTGTGCATATTTAAAATGTAAATTTGATAAATTTTAACACACACTCAAGAAAACATCAGCACAGTTAGAAAATGAATATACTCATTATCCTCAAAAATAATTTATTTTTAAATATCTACAAAGCCTGGATATCATAAAAAGGTTACATTTTGACTCAAAGTAATACATTTATAGCAATTATAATATTATGTATGGATGTGAGAGTTGGACTGTAAAGAAAACTGAGTGCCGAAGAATTGATGCTTTTGAACTGTGTTGTTGGAGAAGACTCTTGAGAGTCCCTTGGACTGCAAGGAGATCCAACCAGTCCATCCTAAAGGAGATCAGTCCTGGGTGTTCATTGGAAGGACTGATGTTTGAAGCTGAAACTCCAATACTTTGGCCACCTGATGCGAAGAGCTGACTCATTTGAAAAGACCCTGATGCTGGGAAAGATTGAGGGCAGGAGAAGGGGACGACAGAGGATGAGATGGTTGAATGGCATCACCAACTCAATAGACATGGGTTTGGGTGGACTCCGGGAGTTGGTGATGGACAGGGAGGCCTGGCATGCTGCGGTTCATGGGGTCACAAAGAGTCAGACACGACTGAGCGACTGAACTGAATAATATCTAATAATATCTAATCTGACAAAAATATGGACCACCAAAGATAAGAGTTTATTGTCATTGGAGATGTTCAATGAGGTTGAATAAGATCTTCTCTTTGTCCCTCTCAATTGTGAGATGCTCTTATTATCTGAAAACCAGTGTTTCTCTTATTTCCATTTTTCAAGGTATATGTTTAATTATTTTAATTATGTCTCATAAATCTTATAATGAAACTTTGAAATTAGAAAAAAGAAAAATAAACCTACATAATCCTAATGTCACAGCATAACCATTATTGGTTTGGGCATAAAAAATCCTCCTAGTTTGTTTTTTTTTTCAAATGTATATTTCATTTTCATAGTTGATGGTACTTTTACTGTCCATACCATTTTATGTAATTTGTTTCATTTGATAATATTTTCTCCATAGTTACTATACATTTGTTCAAATCTCTTTACTTGTTATTTTGAAATAACTATGGATTCTCAGGAAGTTGAAAAAATGTACAGGGAGGTTCTATGTACCCTTCATCCAGTTTCCCCCAATAATAAGAAGTACTGAGGAATGGAATCTAGTCATGTACTCCTGTAAGATTTACAATACTATAAAAACAGAAATGCTTACAAGACCCCAGAGCATCCCTCATCTGAAGCAGTCCATCTGTACTCAGTCTCATCTCTCTGCCCTTGGCAGTCCTTTGTGGAGTAATTAAGGACATTGGAAGTCATGCCTGGAAGTTGTTAAGACCTTTGTGGTACTGTCAGTATGTATGCTGCTTCTTCTGCCTTGCACCCTATTTAAACCTGAGTAAATGGTGGTATTTGAAGGCAGTGGTATATTTTGAATGTGATTGCCAATATGAACCTAAGACATCCTTTAGTGGCTTTATAGGGTTCAGTTCTCCCCATCCCACAAGGACTTGGCCCAATTTTGGCAACAGTGGGCAGGGCAGAGGGCCTCCTTTCAGGAACTGCATTGATGTTCAAGCTCTTTCCTGTTTTCTGACCTTGTCTCCCTTTTCACCAGTCTATGAATCTGTTTCTAGGTTTAGGGTGAAGAAAACTATCCATTACTGATGATACAGTCTTTCAAATACTTTCTGTTTTTTAATCCTTCTTTTATTGAAGTATAGTTGATTTACAATGTTGTGTTAGTTTCAGAAGGTGTACAGTACAGCAATTCAGTTATATATATATATATGTATATATATATATATATAATTTTTCAGATTCTTTTCCATTATGAAAGGTGAAAGGGTTAGTCACTCAGTCGTGTCCAACTCTTTGCAACCCTTATAGGTTATTACAAAATACTGAGTATAGTTCTCTGTGCCTATACAGTAGGTCCTTGTTGGTTGTGTGTGTTAGTCATTCAGTCATGTCTGACTCTTTGTGACCCCATGGACTATAGCCCACAAGGCTCCTCGGTCCATGGGATTCTCCAGTCAAGAATAGTGGAGTTGGTTGCCATGCCCTTCTCCAGCGGATCTTCCTGACTCAGGGATCAAACCTAGGTCTCCCGCATTGCAGGAAGATTCTTTACTGTTTGAGCTATCTGGAAAGCCTTGTTGGTTACCTGTTTAATATAGTGTAGTATGTATATTTATCCCAACCTCCTAATTTACCCCTCCCTCCACCCTCACTCCCAATTATTTTCTCTTCAGCTATAACCTTTGCTTTATTTTTCAGTTCAAAAGCCAAGACTCTGACGTCTCTGAGTTTTGAATTTTCAGCTCTTCTATGAGGAAGTAAAGGTCAAATGCCTTAGCTATCTTGGTCTGTCTCTAACTATTATCCTGCTGTACCTGTCAGTTGAGGCAGAGTACTATTTTGTGGGATAAAGATCAACTATGGTACCTTAGATCAACTCTTAGATCAACTAAGAGTTGACAGTTTGAATTACTCTTTGGTTATGCCCATGCTTCTTTCAGATTTTCTCAACTGTCTTTCTCTGATGCCACAAAGATTTCATTTTTCTTGAGTTAGAGTAACATGCCATATTTAAATAGCAGTCTTTCCCTTCATAATTTTTTTTTTAATTTATTTCTTTGGCTGTGCCAGTTCTTAGTTGTAGCATGTGAACTCTTAGTTGTGGCATGTGGAATATAGTTCCCTGACCAGGAATTGAACTGGAGCCCCATGCATTGGGAGCATGGAGTCTTAACCACCGGACCGCCAGGAAAGTACCCACTTTGTTGATTTTAAAAGCAAAATATCATTTGCACCTCCATCACCTTTGCTTCCTGGTGTGACAATCTTCAGAAAACTGAATAGCAGAAAAGATGTAAAAAAGGGAAGAAAAACAATACCTGTGAGACAGCGACAATTTCTGCCTCACCTTCCTAAATCTCTCCAGTGTCTAGAAATGCCAAAGCACAATTCTTCTACAAGCACATCTTTTCTTTAATCTCATTCTTGTTTCTTCAGCCTCTCACAGATTCTGCTTATGAGAAAATCCCTCTCTTCCCGCTGCCCTCTGTCTTTTCCTCTCATCTGACTCATCCTCTCTTCATATCCACAATCATCACAGCAGTCTTGAAAGAGGAAAAGCAAAAATTCTCATAAAAGTGATGAATATACCTACCCCACAGGGTTTAGAGAAGATCAGGTGGGCTCATAGATTAGAAATTCCTTTGTGAATAAGTGCTACCTATATGCTAAGTATTGTACTGATCGTAGCCCTAGCAACAGCGAGGCAGCAGGAGTGATATTCCTGGCACCAGATGAAAAACAATCAGGGATATGAACTTGTCAGCCCTGTCTCGATAATTGTTAGAACAGGTGGTCAGACATGTATTTGCATAAAAGACTGAGGCGCTCCTGAGAAATTCCTTATTTTGAGGACAGAAAGCAGCACAGTGAATTTGACACAGGAACAAAGCTGCTGAAGATGATTAATTAATGTTGCCGCACCTGGAGACTGTAGACACCTACCATCAATCATGAAGATCCGAAACTGATACCAAAAGTCTTGGTCACTGAGAGGCAGCAGTGACGCTGAGTACAGCATGGTGGCAGCCATTTGAAACTACTCCTCCATTGGAAGGATTCTTGGGTCATTAGGATAAAAAGTGGCTGTAATGAAAATCTAGATGATTAAAAAAAAAAAAAAATCTGGAGGAAAACACTGGGCCACCTGCGCCAGGCTTTTTCTGTCCCTCTAACAGAAGGCAGCACAAAGCAGAGGGAACAAAATGCCAAGAAGTATTGATACGTTCAGGGCTCCAGGAGTATTTGGGGAGTGATTGGGGGAGCATACAAAGATTGATAAGAGAGGGCCCCTGAATTAACAGGTGTGCACTTCAGCTTGGAAGGTAGTATTAACGTTTAAGAAACACTGAGAGCTAACACAAACCAATAAGGCAAACCTACACCAAGTACCTGTACATGAGCTAGTTAGTACTATTTGGGTAATTTAAAAAACCTTGCAGACCAGCAGAGGTCTGTGGGTCACAGTTTGACTAGCTATAAATATAAGAATAACTGATTCTGTTCTTACACACACACATACACACACACACACACACACACACACATACACACACACACACACTCCTTTCCTATGAGCTTTCCTGTATTGCTGCACTAAAGCTTCTAAGTTGCTGTTGTTGTTTAGCTGCTCAGTCATGTCTGACTCTTTGCGACCCCATGGACTGTAATCCACCAGGCTCCTCTGTCTATGGAATTCTCCAGGCCAGAATACTAGAGTGGGTTGCCATTCCCTTCTCCAGAGGGTCTTCCTGACCCAAGGATTGAACCCAGGTCTCCTGCATTGCAGGTGGCTTCTTTACTGCTGAGCCACCAGGGAAGCCCCAAACATCTAAGTATTTATATCTTTTTAAAATATTTATTTATTTGGCTGCACCAAGTCTTAGTTGCAACATGTGGGATCTAATTCCTTGACCAGGGATCAAACCTGGGCCCCCTGCATTGGGAGTGCACTGGACCACCAGGGAAGTCCATAAGTATTTGTATCTAAGATACTCTTCATCCTTAGTGAGATAAAGAAAAGGAACTGGCTTCTTCTACTACTACATTTCCCTTGAGTCTTCCTTAATTCCATAAATAACAATAAAAATGTTAAGATTCTTAAAAACAAAAATAAAAAAGCTCGTATCTACAGTATCACATGGTTTTCTGGAATTCTCTTGCTGCAAAAAAAGAAAAACTTCCACAAAGCCTACCAGAAAATTAGCTGAATACGAATATTTGGTTCTTGGAAACCTGAGGCTTATTTTTCTCTGGCTTGGGTTTCAGGAAGACAGTTTCCGCCCCCTCCCCAGACATGTGCAGCCCTGTTGTGGGTCTGTATATGCTCAACAAGTGTGAGGCTATGGTTCCCATTTTTGCCTTGAAGTTTTTAGTCTTCACTTACATCCCACAGTTCCAGCAAGAATTAATGATCGTTATTTATGACTCAGAAGTGGAAGAGTAATGGTAGGAAGGTAGATTCTTCTAGCCAATAATAAATTGTTATTTGACTACAAGTGACACTCATATTTATTAGATACTGGCTATAATAAACAAAAATAACTAAAATTATCACACAGGCATCATATATCATGAAACCATTTTTCAGTAAATGGTTTTGAATTCTTAGAATCATTGAATCTTAGACCTAGAAGAAACTTTAAAAGTTATATAGTACAATGCATAAAGAAACCATACTCCAATAAAAATAAATTTTTAAAAAGTCATATAGCACAATGCAAATTTTCCAAAATCAACATTATAGACAGTGCATTCTCATTAAAGATAATTTAGAAAATATAGAAAGACAATATCATGTCTAGACCCATTGCCTACAATCATTTTGAATATTATGTGTCCTTTGTTTCAGCCTACTTTCTATGCAAAGGTGACTTATTTTATAAAAATATAAATTATGCTGGATATATAATATGTTGTGATTTTTGCACTGAAAATTGTATTGTAAATATTTTCTACACTAATAAATAACCTTCCCAAATAGCATTTTAAACAGTTTTGGAAAATAATTTACCAAATGCTGTATCATAAGTTACTTAAACATTCTTCTTATAATTAATAATTAATCGATACATTAACTTTCAGGAATGTAAATTACACAGAAATTAATTTATTAAAATATTATCTTGCTTATATATGGCCACCTTATCCTAACTTCTTAACTTTGTATAATTGATATACTCTTGTTTATCCCACAAATAGAATTAAAATTAAGTTTTAGTCCAGCCTGGTAAATGGCATTAAGTCTAATAATTTAAACTGGGTTTCATTTGGAAGAGCCCAGATTTCAGATATTCTTTGCATCTACTGTTATTTTTAAAAGGTCTGTAGGGCATACTGTACCTCATGGCACTGGGGGGCAGTGGGGAGAAGGAATCCATATGCTGGTATTGATCTGATCCCATCTCTGTGTGTTCTGCTGGCATCCGCTGCTAAAATTTTGGCTGATGCAATTTTTGACCTGTTTTTGCAACAACTTGGCCCAATCTTTGTTCCCAGTGGCACCTGAGAATTCTCTGGAGTCTTAATATGTCAGTTAGCTTTAGCTGCCTAATAATCCACTCTAAAATTCAGTAGTTTAAAGCAACTGTTTTACTCATGATTTTTCTGGGCATGTTTTTGTCTGGGCCAGGTTCATGGGGGCAAGCTGGGCTTGTTCATACATTTATGATCAGTTGGCAGGTCAGCCAGGTGATGGGTGGCCTCATAGGTCCCCATCCACACATTTGGCGGTAGGCAGGGGCGACGGACCTGGAAAATCCCATGGACGGAGGAGCCTGGTGAGCTGCAGTCCACGGGGTCGCTAAGAGTCGGGCACGACTGGGCGACTTCACTTTCACTTTTCGTTTTCATGCATTGGAGAAGGAAATGGCAACCCACTCCAGTGTTCTTGCCTGGAGAATCCCAGGGACAGAGGAGCCTGGTGGGCTGCCATCTATGGGGTTGTACAGGGTCGGACACAACTGAAGCGACTTAGCAACAGCAGCAGCAGCAGCAGGGGCAATGGATGTTACTATCACTAGCCCATATACTCCTTGTTATCTAGCAGGCTAGCCTGGACTTTTTTTTATATGGTAACCAAGTTCGCAAAGCAAAAAGAGGGCAAACTCCAGTCCACTATTCAAGCCTATGTTTCCATAATGTTTGCTAATGTCCCTTTGGCTAAAGCAATAGAAAGAGTACATACACTCCCAAAGGGCATGGATAGAGGGAAAGGAATATTTTGTGGCCCTTTTCATAACCTACAACATCCTATGCTTGTCATTCACCAAGTTACACACAACTGTGCCATAGCAACCCACTCTGGCTATCCTACCCATTTAGACTGTAGGCAACCCACTGGGGACATGCAGAAATGTTCGGAGGTCAAGAACCAAGTGTAGCTTTGGAGTAATAGCTGTAGTTATCTTTCTAACCATTCACCGTCCCTTGTTTCTGTAGCACATGGTTAAATGACTCCATCTCACAACCTCTCTTAAATACCTCCTTTGTCTGCCAGGATTTTTAGTTGAAAACAACACGATCCACAAGTGCTATAATCTCAGGATCAAAGTCTCAAGAGTTCATACAGCCTGAGAAAATGCACAGTCTTATCACAGACCCACTACTCCAGTCTTTGGCACTGGATGCCGGAAATGCCGCCACAGCTGAAGATCGAATTCTTTAATCTCTGTACTTCGTGGATGATCACCTCTTCCCACATGCAACCATTAATTTATGTTGCTGTCTCCAAGTTGAACCCTGAGGTTAAGGACCTGGGTCACATGCAGAACTCTAGAGGCAAGGAAATCTCGGAAATGTAGTTTTCAGATTTCTGACTTTGTATGGAAAAGGAAGCTAAAGGGTGGTTGTAATGGGTGCTAGGTGATCTAATTTCCAGTATTTTTTTTTCCAAGAAGAATCAAACAGGAGCAAACAATGTTGCAAGTCCTGATTATGCAGAGCTCCTAATCATGAGTCATCCGAACTCAAGTCATCATGTTCTATTCTGCCCTCCAAAGGGAAGAACGGGTAAGAATTATGCTTCCTGACGATTAACCTCCAGTATTCACTGTAGCTTCTTATTCTAAAGTCCAAGGTTAGATAAGGGAGAACAGGATGGATAACTGACCATCTGCTCCCCATATCCATCTCACCTACTCTTCCTACCATCTCATGAGCATGAAGTAAATGGATTCTACTTTCTCTCTGGTGAGAATTTGATCTACACAGACAGGGACTGATCTTTAATGGTGAATGGGACATTTCGGGGTTCAGTTCCATAGAAGCATACCCTGAGGGAAAGATCTGTATGCTAGTGATGTATAAAGGAAGTGCTCTTGGAATAAACTTGTAAAAAGGAAAATGAGTAGGAACAGAATAGCAGGATAAGGAAATAGGAAAAGCATGACAGGTTTTCATTTTCAGGGAAAACCCTTAGGAGGACAGCTGCAGCCTGATCCTTCAAGGCAGCTCTGAGGCATAGTACCTGAGAGTTCATCCCAGGTAAACATGAGAGGGCTGGGCTTTCATACTAGTGCCTTCTTCAGCTGTTGTTGGCTAAGGGTCATGTCTTTGTTTCGTCTGCTATACCAAAACTGTCATAGTCTGGGTGGGTAAAACAGCAAACACTTAATTCTCAGAGTTCTAGAGGTTGGGAAGTCCACCATCAAGGTGTCAGTAGATTTGGTGTCTAATGAGAGTCCTCTTCCTGGTTCATGGATGGCTGCCTGCTGGCTGTATGCTCATAGGGCAAAAAGGTCAGAGGAACTTTCTGAGGCTTCTGTTATAACGGTGCTAATCCCATTCATGAGGGCTCCATCCTCATGACCTAGTCACCTCCCCAAAGTCCCACCTCTTTGGGGATTAGGATTTCAACAAATGAATTTGGAGGGGTAGGGACACAAATATTCAGTTCATAAGAGGCCACCACAGGGTTATATAAATGCCTAAGCAATTCCAACTCTGTGCCTGTGGGCAGACTTTGGGAGCCCAATGGCAGTCCTCCAACTAGGGAGTAAGAAGGAGGTTGAAGGCAAAGGACATTGAAGCTGGCAGAGGGATATACAGAGCAGTGAAAAAGATCACAGGATGGGAGTTCCCTGGTGGACCAATGGTTAGAATTCTGGATTTTTCACTGCTGTGGCCAGAGTTCAATCCCTGGTCAGGGAACTGAGGTATCCTGAAAGGCATGTGGTGTGGCCAAAAAAGAAAGGATCACAGGAGACCTAAGGGAGGACAGTGGACACTGTTCACTATGCAGTATCTTCTCATTAGCAATACCGTGCAGTTCCCCAGGCCTGGATTTTAATTCGTGTGATGGGATAATGGCTTGGCATTCAACATCCATTCCACCCTCCTTGTGTTCTGCAGTGGCTTGAAAGCAAAAACTACATTTCCCAGGCCTCCTTGTGATTAGAATTCTGGGTGTGATTTAAAATCTGGTGCACCCCTGCACTGGAGAGGAAGGAAGGGGAAAGATGGGGAAGGTGGGGAAGAGAGAGAAAATTAAAGGCAGGAACAAAAGGGAAAGAAGAAAAAGAGGGAGATAAAGGAAGAGAGGGAGGAAATTTCCCTATTTCCATTGCCTCCTCCCCTTAGTTCACATCCACTGGACTAGCACTAAACCTAGCTTCTCACTGGTCCCTCTCCTTAGTGCTGTTACTTTAGAAAGTTGGAGATTTCCATCTAGGTTACTTCTTCGTAGGACACAGCTGAGGAGTAGGAGTCAGTTATAACTCCAACTTCCCCACCAACTCAGGTGTATAATAAGTAATTTTTTCTCTCTCTCTTACCCCCACATCTCTCCCCACACCCCACCCCATCTCACACCCACCCCATCTCTCTCTCTCTGTCTCTCATGCACACTTGTGCTTTCTTTAAAAACAACAACAACAACAACCTGAATCTCTGAATCTAAACTTCCATTTTTCCATGATGGCAGGAAACATCAGTCATTCTTGGCTTTTGGCTTCTCTAATCCTTCCAGGGTTGTACCACAGTTCTGGAGTCTTACACAATGTCAAGGAATGGTAGAGGGGCAAATGGGGAGTTTATGTCTGACCTCCAAGTTATAGACTATCGGCCATCACTGGACACAGGTTATCACAGGTCATTGCCAAAAGAATCACTGCTTCGTCTACATGGCCTCTTCAGATTCCCAGCTGTCCACTGCTTCTAGGTTGCCAATGGAACCCAGGAATCTTTTTTCACGGCTTTCTGTGGTCCCATCTGCCACAAGGCTAGTCCTCTTTCAAGCCATGCTACCTCCCAATGTATGTGTAGCATGGGGGTGGTGTTGTTGTAGGGAGGTTCTCAAAATGCACATCAAGGTTCTTGTTTTTCTATAACCCAAAGACCACTTTTTATTCTTCTTCCAACCACGTGCTTTCTCTCACTTAAAATAATCAGGTAAGTCAGAACATTCTTCTGACAGGGATATACTGACAGTACAAAATATGTTTGAATTCATCTTGCAGTTTGAGCTGAACTATTCACTTCCTGAACCTTGATCTTCACCTCAATTTTTCAAGAGGAAAAAAAAATTAACTATAGCGTGCAAAAGAAAATTTGTAAAACCTTTACCATGTAAATTTGTAAAACTCACTTGTCTTCTTTTTCCCATCCTCCCAATCCCCAAAGTTAGTGAATCACAGAAACAACTTTAACAAGTATTCTCTACAGGTCTCCAGAGAAATGTTGAAAGACTCTACTTGACCTCATTCCTTTCAATATTGGAGTTGTCCCTGCCAAGATATTGGACACAGAAAGACACAAATAAGGGCTGTGGGAAGGAGGGGAGAGGTTTCAGTACCAAATGGGTAGTGAGATTAAGGCCAGAGTATGTGTATGTGTTCAGTTGCTTAATTGTGTATGACTCCTTGTGACCCGCCAGGCTCCTCAGTCCATGAGATTCTCCAGGTAAGAATGCTGGAATGGGCTGCCATGCCCTCCTCCAGGGGATCTTCTGACCCAGGGATCAAACCCGCGTCTGCTGTGTCTCCTACATTTGCAGGTGGATTCTTTACCACTGTGCCACCTGGGAAGCCCTGAGATTAAGGCCAAGTCAAGGTCAAATCAAGCCAGGGCTGATTATTAAAGTCCATACTGAAGGTACCCCACCTCTACCCCTTCCCTTACTTCCCAGAGTGCTTAGTAAAGAAGGGTCTAGTCATAGCCCTGTAATAATGCCTGAGAGTCCAAAACTAAGGAGATAGAGATAAGCAAGGGCGGGCTTCCCTGGTGGCTCAGTGGTAAAGAATCTGCCTGTGAGATGTGGGTTTGATCCCTGGGTTGGGAAGATCCTCTGGAGAAGGAAACAGCAACCCACTCCAGTATTCTTGCCTGCAGTGGAAGTGAGAGTCTTAACCACTGGACAGCCAGGGAAGTCCCCAGTATTCTTGTCTGGGAAATCTTGTGGACAGAGGAGCCTGGTGGGCTACAGTCCATGGGGCTGTAAAAGAGTCGAACTTGTCTTAGCAACTAAACAATAACAGCAGCCACTGAATTGGTATAAATCAAAAGAAAAATGATTCAATATGCCTTAAATAGTCATTGCACAATTCTTACTACACTCAGTGTGCCTTGCTTAAAAGGTTTGGTACTACATCATAAAGGAGCTGTTTATATAGGGACTGTGAATCTCATTTTATATAACAGTTGATGCTCAGTAAATATTTGTTGAATTTAGTTGAATTTAAAGTGTGAGCAGATAAAACGTGACAGATGGTTTTCAGTATGGACAATATAATAGAAAAAGGAAATAATCCAAATTATATCTGTTGAATGTCAAACCTTAGGTTAGCAAAACTCAGACGTCTTATTGTTAATACACACAATTGCCTGTTTGTATTGGCTGAATGCATTAGCCTCAATTATGTAGGTAGGGCCAATTTATTCATAAAGGTCCTTATAAAAGCAAGGCAGGAGGCTTAGTGTGAGAGACAGAGGTGTGATGCTGGCTGCAGAAGTTAGAACAGTGCAGTCAGGAGCTGAGGAACAGGGATGGCCTCTAGGAGCTCCAAAGAGTTAGAAAACCAGTTTTCTTCTAGAACCTCCAGAAGGAAGGCAGACCAACCAAGAAGTTGATTTTAACCCAACCAGAATGATTTTGGACTTCTGGCATATATAACTGTAAGACAAGTTTGTGTTGTTTTAAGCTCTGAATTTTGTGGTCATTTGTTACAGTGTCAAAGAGTAGTTAATATGCTGCTCATTTGTTCATTCATTCAGCTCTGGTTTCAGCCATTTACTGTAGTTCCAGACAGTCTCATACCTCCGCTTAGAACACCCTTTCCATCCATCTACCTCCACCCTATCTTGTTCTTCAAAAGTAATTTAAACCATCACTTCCCCTTTGGAGTATTTGCCTGCCCTGGGCCCCTACACTGTCCAGCACCTCTGAGCACATCTCCTTTGCAGCACTTACCACACTTGAGTTGCAATCATTGATTGCTGTATTCCTTCCTGTTGGTACCACTTTGCCAAGTTCTTGCTTAAGCAAGCAGCTTTGTTACTTGATCCTTACTTATTTGCCAGGTCCCTCCAGCATAACAAGGTGACAGAGAAGGGGTCGAATCCTCTGTGTTTGTACACATGCACACACGTGTCTTCCCTGCATGTTTCATATCAGTACACAGTGTTCCCCAAAAAGCAGCATCAAATAAGTGCTTATTTGAAAAAGAATGAACGTCTGCTTTGTAACAAGTCACTTCTCAAATTGTCAAAAGAGTAAACATGTGTGATATTACTATAACATGTTTTTATTGTACCATTTACTAAGCTGCTATAAGAAATTAAGCTCACTTATTCAGTTTTCTTCTTGAGGAGGAACTCTGAATAGCGCTTTTTTCTAGTCAAAATTACCTAGTTTTCAGACTGATAGATCTTTCGATTCAGCCATCAGATGTGGTATCTAACACAGTAAAACTTGTTTATCACTTGACATGTATGAATCAGCTACCTACTGTGTGCAAGTATTGCTTGGGACATGGAGGAGCAAATGAATAAACCAAAACTTCCAATTTGCAGACAGGAAGAGAGGCAAGTAAATACTACAAAACAGAACACTATAAAGAAAAGAAGTAACATAATGGTAAAGAAGTTAGTTATTTTTTCCTTGGAGTAGATAACCAGTCTTTAATGAGACAGATGGTGGTTTGACATGAGTTTGAGTAAATTCCGGGAGTTGGTGATGGACAGGGAGGCCTGGTGTGCTGCAGCCCATGGGGTCGCAAAGAGTCGGACACGACTGAGCAACTGAACTGAACTGATGGTGGTCAACAAAAGAATAGGTGGTAGTAGTTAAGAACCAGTACTTTAGGGACTTCCCTGTTGGTCCACAATGCAGGAGACATGGGTTCGATCCTTGGTTGGGGAACTGGGATCCCACGTGCCATGGGGCAACTAAGCCGGTGCACCACAACTACTGAGCCTACACTCCACAACAAAAGATCCCACGTGCCACAATAAAGACCTGATTCAGTCAAACAAAAATGAAGAATTTTTCTTAGAAAAAGAACCAGGACTTTACATTTAAATGGAAGTGTATTCAAATCTAGTTTCATTACTCCCTGTGTGCCCTTGGACAAATTACTTACCTGCCCTAAGCCCAGCTCAGTGTTTAAAAAAAAAAAAAAAAAAGGCACGGGTGGAGGAATAATAGGCATACTCTCTCATGACGTTATTATGATAATTATATAAAATTCATAGAAAATGCCTAACATGGTGCCAGGCACCATGGCAAGCAATTAATGCATTGTTGTTTTTGTTGTTTAGTCGCTAAGTCATTTGTGACTCTTGTGACCCTATGGACTAGCCCACCAGGCTCCTCTCTCCATGGCATTCTCCAGGCCAGAATACTGGAGTGGGTAGCCATTCCTTTCTCCAGGGGATCTTCCCAACCCAGGGATTGAACCCAGGTATCCCACATTGGTGGGTGGATCCTTTACCCGGAGGGAAGCCTAATTAATGCATGCTATGCTAAGTCACTTCAGTCATGTCCGACTCTGTGCGACCCCATAGACGGCAGCCCACCAGGCTCCCCCGTCCCTGGGATTCTCCAGGCAAGAACACTGGAGTGGGTTGCCATTTCCTTCTCCAATGCATGAAAGTGAAAAGTGAAAGTGAAGTCGCTCAGTCCTGTCCGACTCTTAGCGACCCCATGGATTGCAGCCTAACAGGCTCCTCTGTCCATGGGATTTTCCAGGCAAGAGTACTGGAGTGGGGTGCCATTGCCTTCTCCGAATTCATGCATAGTGGCTATTATTTATTTAAAACACTGAATAACATTTCTGAATTATTATTTCAAAACCAGATTTTTTTACATGATACCACATGTTGTTAAAAAAGAAAATTCACTCTACAAATACTGGGAAAATGCAGAGGATGCTGTTGTGCTTCACATTCCTCCTCCTGACTGAGGAACTCATTCTCCCAGGAGCTGCCAGGAGTTTGGCTTCTGAAGGCTCACAGCTGATTCCCCTTGAGAAATTTGACTCTGAATTACTTCAGCTACCATTGCGACCCCCTGCTGGTCAAGCGGGAGAATTTTTTTTTTTTTTTTTAGTTTTTGAAAAAATTTTATTTTATATTGGAGTATAGTTAATTTACAATGTTGTTTTAGTTTCAAATATACAGCAAAGTGATTCGGGTATACATATACATATATCAATTCTTTTTCAGGTTCTTTTCCATATAGGTTATTACAGAATATTGAGTAGAGTTCCTCTGCTATACAGTAGATCCTTGTTGTTTACTATTTTTAAAAACTTACTTATTTTTTAATTGATGGGTAATTGGCATACAGAATTTTGTCCTTTTCTGTCAAACCTCAACGTGAATCAGCCATAGGTATACATGTTCCCTCCCTCTTGAACCTCCCTCCATTTTTTAATTTATTTATTTATTTTATTCCCTGGTAAAGAATCCTCCTGGAATGTGGGAGACCTGGGTTTGATCCCTGGATTGGGAAGATCCCCTGGAGAAGGGAATGGCTACCCACTCCAGTATTCTTACCTGGGTAGTCCCATGGACAGAGGAGCCTGGCGAGCTACAGTCCATGGGGTTCCAAAGAGTCAGACACGATTGAGTGACTAAGCACAGTACATTTTTAATTTTAATTGGAGGATAATTACTTTACAATATTGTGATGGTTTTTGCCGAAGGCCCACCCCAACCACAGAGCTCCCTTAAGTGGCTGAGGCATCTATGGAAACCTCTTTGGCTTTCATCATTCCCTCACAGAGGTTGTTCCCAACAGCCCGCCATAAACTTGCTCACCAGTCTCCATATCAGAGTCACGCTCCTCAAGGCAGCTGAATTAACTCAATCACCCGTTGTATGGTCAGGGCACTGCTGTGGAGCAGGGTAGGCAAACTTCTTTTGTGGAAGGAAAGATAGTGTTTTGGGCTTCGGTTGACCACATGTTCTCCATGACATTTACTGAGCTTTGCCTTTCTAGTGTGAAAGCAGCCATAAAGAATACAGAAATGAAAAAAAAAAAAAAAAGAATACAGAAATGAATAGATATGGCTTTGCCCCAATGAAGCCTTGTTTAATGGACACTGAATTTGAATATCATAATTCTCGTGTCATAAAATATTCTTCCTTTTATTTTAAAATGGCTGAAAAAATTCTTAGCTCATGGGAGTTCAAAGCATGTAACTAGGTGTATTGTGGTCATCATTTCATAATATGCAAATAGCAAATCATGTTGTGCATGTGAAACTAATGTGTTATATGCAGATTGTTGTTGGTGCTGTTGTTTAATCGATACGTTGTGTCTGACTCTTTGGGACCCCATGGACTGTAGCCTACCAGGCTCCTCTGTCCAGTGGGATTCTCCAGGCCAGAATACTGGAGTGGGTTGCCATGCCCTCCTCCAGGGCATCTTCCCAACCCAGGGATCGAATGCATGTCTCCTGCATTGATAGATTCTTTACCACTGAGCCACCGGGGAAGCCCTCTCAATAAAAGAAACAGGTGGCAGGCTAGATTTGGCCAATGAGTCAGTATTTGCAAATCCTTGAACTAGAGGAATTAAGTGGAGCAGTGGGACTCTCATGAAGCTACCATTCTACTGCATGCATTTACAGAATTTGACACCATGAGATCCTAGAGCTTGTAAGAGAATACAAAAACCCCTTCCTGGCTCCAGAAGGGACAAGAGAGCATGTAGAAAAAGAAGAGAAAAATGGGAAAAATAAGATGCATAATTCCTTTTCAAGCTTACTACCACCAAGAAAATCAAACACGGCAAAACAAAGCAGTAGTTTAATATTCACTATGTGGTATTTTTCAGTTTAGAAAACTTCATCCCCCCAGTAAACAGAATTAGATTTGTGTGGCTGTATTTGAGGTCGTAGCTAAGTAATCATTAAAAAATAAAAGCACAATTGCAATTTGCTACTATTTTCATCTTTATAAAGAATATATTTTTAAATGATCTGGTACAGGATAGGGAAAATAGATACAAATGTATTTTTTGAAAACTGTTTGAACCTGTCTTTCTACCCAAATGTAGCAGCCTTCAGTGGTCCATTCCCCTCAAGAAGAAACAACTTGGAGGATTTTACTTGGGTGACAAACATATTCTTAACCCCCTACCCTGAAACCTTTGGCTTTTAGTTTTGCCATGGTGTCCATTCTTCTTTTTTAAATTTATTTATTTATTTATTTTAATTCAAGGATAATTTCTTTACAGAATTTTGTTGTTTTCTGCCGAGTATCAACATGAATCAGCCATTGGTATATATATGTCTCCTCCCTCTTGACCTTCCCTCCCATTTCCCTCCCCATCCCTCCCCTCTAGGTTGATACAGAGCCCCTGTTTGAGTTCACTGAGACATACAGCAAATTGCCACTGGATATCTATTTTACATATGGTGATGTAAGTTTCCATGTTACTCTCTCCATATATCTCACCCTCACCTCCCCTCTCCCCGTGTCCATAAGTCTGTTCTCTATGTCTGTTTCTCCATTGCTGCCCTGCAAATAAATTCCTTGGTACCGTCTTTATAGATTCCATATATATGCGTTAATATATGATATTTATCTTTCTTTTTCTGACTCACTTCACTCTGTATAATAGGCTCTAGGTTCATCTACCTCATTAGAACTGACTCAAATGTGTTCCTTTTTATGGCTGAGTAATATTCCATTGTTTATATGTACCATAACTTCTTTATCTATTCATCTGTCAATGGACATCTAAGTTGCTTCTATGTTCTAGCTATTGTAAATAGTGCTGCAATGAACATTGGGATACATGTGTCTTTTTTAATTTTGGTTTACTCAGGGTACATGCCTAGGAGTGGGATTGCTGGGTCATATGGTGGTTTTATTCCTAGTTTTTTAAGGACTCTCCATACATTGTGTGCATCCTTACTTGGTTTTTCTTCTTTTTCCTTTTCTGTATTCCCTTATATGAATCATACCTTCTTTTTTGATCATTTTTATTTTTTCTTTGTTGCTGTACAGCCCTCACTTGGAAGTCATTATAGCTCCTCTCCCCACATTCCTTCACGTGTAATATTATGAGATTTCCTCTTAATCCATACCTGACCTGCAACCAACCTTTTGTTCTCTACCCCTTGCCAACCCCTTCCTGCACATTCTCAGAATAAATGAATACTTGTTGCTTAGGATTTGAGTAGTTGAGAAAGAGCAATGGAAGCACCCTCTCTATGGATTCACGTTGCTATACTGAGAAATATGGAGACTCGGCGTGCTGATTTCGGTTGACCCATACTGTAATAGGCGATTAATGACGATATCCCTGGCTTTCGAGATCTCCAGGTTCTTCTCTATAGAGACTTGAATACTAATTTGGTCCACGTTTGTCATGATGAGTTCAGATGCCAGAATCTGGGTAGGTGAACTGTCATGAAACCCAGTGTCCATAAAGTACTGCTTATACAACTCCACCAGCTTCTGCTCCAGGTATTCATTCAGCACCGCATTCGAAATAGGCTTCTGCATTTGTAGGCTGTTTTTCTCTTTGATGCTGGTTATCCTCCAGTACGATGAATACCGCTGGATAGGGGTGGGTGGCAAGTCGCTGGGCTGAGTGAACATGGAATCCTCCATGGACAAAGGAATCTCAGATGATTTCAGCAAAGGACCATATTGAAAACTACCCTCAGAGGGGAAATCAGTTGTCGCTGAATTAATGGCCATCACCTGGCCCCCTGCAATCTGTAAGTCATTGTAATTCTTGCAGATACTCTTGCAGGAAGGTGGGACCAAGTAGGTCTCTCTGCTGGTGTCTCTGTATAGTTCAACTGCAGCCAAGTTTGGGCTTTCATACACAGGATTGGGGTTTGTTTGCAGCACTGTAATTCTCGGATTTCTACTATGTTGGCTCTCTCTTGAATACACTGAAGAAATGACCTTGCCAGAGGATTTGCAGCTCACATAGAGATTTTGGACTTGTGTTTCATCCACGGAGGAATAGGAAAGACTTGCAGCTGCTGTGGCTTCCATCTCCTCTTCCTTTTCCTCAGCCACTTGCTCATTAGAAGACGGATAACTCCACTGGATGTCATTCCGGTATGCAAGTCCACTGAGATAGCCTTCTGACAGCATTCTGGAAAGACAGTGTGTGAGTTACAATGGGGGAAAAGAAGATTGGAGTCTCATAAATGGGCAGCTGTGCTATCAAAAAAGTAAAGGGCAATAAATAAGTTGATTTCATTCATTCCCCAAGCTCTTGCTCATTCTGTGCCTGCTGTGGTACCAGAGCACTGACGTGTGCTGGAGGTATAAAGATGAAATGGACACAGTTCCCTCCTTCAACAAGTTTCTGAGTAACAACCTGGGGTGAAGGAGGAGAGATGACAGGCTATGTCCCAGAGAAGGTGGCATTTCAGATAAACTGAAGCCTAGGAGTTCCATCCCTAGTCACAGAGTTATAAGAAATTGATGAGATGGCCTTACATGGCATATATAAGACACTGAGCCTAAGCAGAGAGGGCTGGGGTTGTCGACTGAAATTGAATCCTAAAGGGCCTTGGGAGTCGGGCAAGGGCATCTGCCTTCTGCCCTGAAGGAAACGGAGAGTGATTGAGTAGCCGCAAACTGGGGAAGCAGCGTCACTAGTGGGTTGTGAAAAAATGAGGGAATTGGTGGCAGATTCTACTGAAAATGAGAGCTATATCTTACTCATCATCGTATTTTATTCTTGGGAGCTAGCGCAGTTGTTTGCCTTGAGGAGGAAATCAAAGGATCCTTAACTTGAATTAAATAATGAACAGCAATGGCAGGGTAAGAAATTGATTCACTGTCAACCTGTCATGATGGACCATGAAGCCTTCGTCTCCCTTTGCTGCCCAGGATGGCTTTCTTGCTCTCTCAGTCCTAGTTTTTACAGTATGTCCTGGAAATGTTCCTGTGTCTGACTGACGTGTTTACCTCTACCCCAGTTACCAAGGAACTTTTCTTACTGTGAGCTTTTCCTCTACCTGCCCCTCTCCTCCCACTGTTAGCAGCTGTCACTGATTCTAAGGTGACTAGAATAGGCTGTGGGCTTCCCAAGTGGCTCAGTGGTAAAGAATCCACCTGCCAATGCAGGAAACCCAGATTAGATTCCTGGGTTGAAAAGATCCCCTGGAGAAGGAAATGGCAACCCACTCCAGTATCCTTGCCTGGGAAATCCCATGGACAGAGGAGCCTGGCAGGCTACAGTCCGTGGGGTCGCAAAGAGTCAGACGTGACTGAGTGACTTAACAGCAGCAGCAGAGTAGGGCGGAAATCCACAGCTGCATTTTCCAAAAAAGACACTCTTGACAATGGAGCAACAGACAAGAGCAAAGAGAACTGACCTGCTTTGGCCTCAAGGGCTGGGCTTCTAAAACAGACCCATTAATTTGAGCCTGAAATTGACAAGTCATTTTAGAAAAGGATTATCTTAACCCTAAGGATTCTTTTTTTTTTTTTAATTTTAGTATCTCTTTTATAGTCATGAAGTTATTTTTCCAAGTTAATGTTTTAATTGTATAAAGTTAGTATTATGAATGTAATATACTTAGTGGGCTTCCCTGGTGGCTCAGTGATAAAGAATCCGCCTGCCAAGGAGGAGATGTGGGATCTAGCCCTGAGTGGGAAGATGCCATGGAAAAGGAAATGGCAACCCACTCCAGTATTCTTGCTTGGAAATCTCATGCACAGAAGAGTCTGATGGGCTACAGTCCATGGGGTCAAAAAGAGCTGGGCATGACTTAGCGACTAAACCACTACCACCAATGTTTTCAATGTTTATTTCTTTTGGGAGGAACTATTCCAAAATATGTTCAGAAGATTTATTAATGATTTAAATGTTTACTGTATTCCAGACACTGTCATGTACCATGAAGCTACAAAGTTAAAGGTCTTCAACACATCCATGAAGTGATTCTTGTATGCTAGACGCACTTATAACAGTAAGAAAATATTCTTTCCAAAAAAACTTGTGTGGTTCTGTTCTTAACAAACTGAACATCCAGGTGAAAAGGCAAATCTTCTATACATGAGAAGATAATTAACACAGCAAGAAAGTTTATCCTAAGGCTTCCTAGTGATGCAGTTACCTCACGACCCTCCCACTTCACCCCACCCAGATTGCAAGTGGGGCCTTCTGCCTTCAGGACCTAAGACTATCATTGTGGAAAACCAGAACAAAACCACATCTCCCAGCTTTTGAGTTGCTAAAGAATCTTTAGAAAGTCTTAGCAGAAATCATAGTTTTAGAGAAATGAGTTTTGAGATTCCATAACCTGAGCTTTTACACTTCAGAATCCAGAACCCTAAATGACTGGCGGCTTGATCACTGAGCCAAGTGGCTCAGTGGTAAAGAGTCTGCCTGCAATGCAGGAGACCCGGGTTCGATCCCTGGGTCGGAAAGATCCACTGGAGAAGGAAATGGCAACCCACTCCAGTATTCTTCTCTGGGAAATCCATGGATAGAGGTGGGCTACAGTACATGAGATTGCAAGAGTTGAACACAACTTAGGAACTAAGCCACTACCAAATGATTTAGGGCATCATATTGACATATCAACAATAGACTCAGTGGATGGAATCCCTGTGGAGGGAAACAGGATGGTGCCAGATAGATTGGGGGAGCCCTGAGTAGATGAGGCCTGTGCCTTAACCCCCATGTAGAACCTGAGGAGCAGGGGGAAAACCAACCAAATGGAATGCCCAGGTGGACTGGCCTAAGGCTGCCTTGTGAAGTCTGCTTAGGTACCAGCATGCTGCCCAGAGCCTGCAAACCTGGCGAAAACCTCCACTGGGGATGGGCAGATTGCAGACATGATAGTTATAGAATGTTAACCAGGGGCCAGGTGAATGATGAGAACTTACCATGGATGCCCATGTGACTACATAACAACAGCCAGAAATGTCCCCACCGTGCCACCTCCCGTCCACCCCCAGCATCCTCAGCTGATGCTATGGCTTTATGGAAGCAAGCTGGAATTCAGAGGCAAGCCCAAGCCAGAGGGACCCCTGAAGTGACTGTGATTACTTAGAATGTGAGCCCAAAAGCAGGATCACACTGAGGGAAAGAAAAGCAAAGATTTTTAAGAAAAATAATGGATTAGACATATACCTGTATTCTTTCTCCCCCTCCAAACTTCACTAAAACAACAATAAATGATTTTTTAAATATAATACATGAGAAAAGGGAGAACAAGAGAAGAGACTAGAGCAGTTATACTTTAGAAACTGGAAAGCAGTAGATCAGGGGTGGATGACTTAGAGAAGCAAATGAAAAATCTAGACCAGTGCAGTCCAACAGAACTTTCTGGGATGATAGATTGATCTACATATGTGCTGTCCAAAATATTAACAGCCATATGTGACTATTAAGCCCTTGAAATGTGGCTAATGAAACTGAATTTCACTAACTAATTAACTTCATTTAATTGAAACTAAAAATACCACATGGCTAAGATATTGGACAGCACAGACTTAGAAGATAGTGAAGGTGATAATGCAAAATCATTCTTGAGTTCCCCTTGTTCCCATTCAGCCATTATCCCAAATCACCTGTTTATCACATTTCTTTTCATATTAAAAAATCATAGTGGATTCTTCTCTCACTTTATGTGGCTGATGTGTATAAGTTCTCCAGATAACCTCTGCTCGTTCACAGTAGTGAAGGAAATGGATTTTGTTTTGAGTAATGGCCAAGACCTGGGTTCGATCCCTTAGTCAGGAAGATCCCCTGGAGAAGGGCATGGCAAACCACTCCAGTATTCTTGCGTGGAAAATCCCATGGACAGAGGAGCCTGGTGGGCTAGGCCATGGGGGTCACAAAGAGTCAGACGTGACTGAGCAACTAACACACACATAAAAGCCTCTTTGCCCTATTTGTCATGGGCTGAGAGCTTTGTTGATACCTTAATTCTGGTAGAATAAGAGCCCTAACATAGGGCCCAAGGCAGACCAGTACAGTGGTAGGACCAATGAAGGAAAAGCAGAAAATGTGTCGTAATACCAAGGGACAGAGACACCCATGCCTAAATGAACAAATTCCTATGAGAAAGGAGTGAGAGAAAACGTCAGGGAGGTAATATTGAGACATGCAAGGCTGAGGACTTTAAGTTTATGCTGAAGGCAATACAAACCTCTGGAAGGTAACCGAGGTTTTTCAAGGCATGATTTGATCTATGAATAAAGGGCAAGATGAATGTCAGCAGAATGAAACTGGAGTCCATGACCCAGGTTAGGGGCTGCTGGATTCATGCCCACCTGAGCTGTTTAGGGGCAGGAGCCAGGAAGAAGGAAGCAGAAAAGGAAGAGAAGCAATGAACTTGAGAGGCCATAACCCCTGGACTTGGCAGTGAAGGAGAAGACGTAACTGTGTCTAGGCACGCTGACAGTTGACACCAGCATTGACCAAAATGGAGAGATCAGGAGACAGAGCCAGGAAAGAAGCTGATAGGTTTACTTCAGTTCCTCTTGAGTCAGACTCTTGGTAAGTGAGTGCAGGTGTCTAACTGTGCACTGGAGATTCAAGCAGGGAACTCATTAGAAGGGTTACTGTCAGTCAACAGTGACAGCATCTCCCAAGTGTGGGCTGCAGGATTTTCTATCTAGATGCTTGAGCAGCTTGTATGGGTAATAATTTCTGTGGGGAACCTGCCTTGAACAGTACAAGGAGGAATGAGCCAAAATAAGCTCTGCAGTGTCGATAGTGTCACAGAAACTACAAGAACTTCCAACATGAGCAGGTCACATTCTAAAAATCCACATTGGACATTGGAAGGTAAAATTTGGTTGCTATGCGGACTCATTAAGGCCAAAAAAAATACTATTGAACTGGTAGTCAAGAGACTAGAATTCTAGTTCTGATCTTGCTGTGGTTTTAGTCTAGTTAATGGCAGGTCTATAACAGGGCTAGCATTTATACTAGCTACAACCCAGACACTGTTCTAAGTGCCTTTTATGTACTAAATCAATGAATCCCCACAAAAATTCAAAGATGTAGGTACTATTATCCTCATTTTCTATGTATCGAAATTAAGTACTATGTCCATAACCAGCAGGCATTCAAATGCTGATCAGTCAGAAAACAGAGCCCGCTAGAATCCCCTGGTAGTCCAGTGGTTAGAACTCCACGCTTCCACTGCAGAGGACCTGGGTTCAGTCCCTGGTTGGGAGCTAAGATCCCACAAGCTGCACAGCATGGACAAAAAAAGGAAAGAAAACAGAGCTCACGCTTGCATGTCACTTAACCTCTCAGAGACTCAACTTATCTGTAAATTGAGAATGTGGGATTAAATTATAGAATCCCCTCAAACTTTAATATTGCATGGGCTTTTGACTATATTAAGAGAAGAAAATAAGTGAGGTAAGCATTGCATGCGTGCATGCTTCAGTCGTGTCTGACTCTTTGTGACCCTATGGGCTGTAGCCCACCAGGCTCCTCTGTCCATGGGATCCTCCAGGCCATAATACTCGAGTGGGTTGCCATGCCCTCCTCCAAGGGGTCTTTCTGACCCAGGGATCGAACCTGTGTCTCCTACATCTTCTGCATTGCAGGCAGATTCTTTACCGCTTAGCCATCAGGAAGCCCGAGGTATTAACTCAAAATCAAAATCCATTTCTGAAAATGAGCAGCAGAGGGCAGCAGAGCGCATGCTAGAGCAGCTTTTGCAAGATTTTTCTCAAGCTGTGGAGAGTAATGTGTGAAACACCCAAATTATACATATGTTAACTCATTTGAACTTTATAAAAACCTTTTAATGTACCACTAGAATTAAAATATTACTATGTATCATGACATCTTAAAATTTTAAAACAGAGAGTTATTTGGGTTCATTTTGATTAATTGTTGGCATTTTTCTTAATAAACTTCAGTAATTACAAAATTTTTAGAAGACCTCACTCTTCAAAGTTATTAAAAAGATGTACTTCAAATGAATATTTGACTTAATTTTATCTGAGATGGTAAAACTTAAGTCAGTGTATTATTTCAATTGTACAAAGATATTTTATCAATTGAATTTTTATTTCTCATCACAGAGAAGATAGAAACAGAGATACATCTGGAATTTTCCATGACTGAGTAAGAGTTTGAGGGAAAATGGATACATGTGTATGTATGGCTGAGTCCCTTCACTGTTCCCCAGAAACTGTCACAACATTGTTCATCGGCTCTACTCCAATACAAAATAAAAAGCAAAAAAATTTTTGAAGTGTGAAGGAAAAGACTTTCAAGGACATTTGCAGATGAGATGTTCTAGACAAATTTAGCCTCCATTAATCATTACCAGACAGGGGAATACCAAAATTAACCTGCTGTGCAAATTCACAACTTAGAAATATGTACTGAAGTGCAGCACATTGTTAAATCATTTACTTGGATATCAGAAGAAATTGTAATATGAATTCTTCCTTCTATATTAACACTTTTCAGAAAACTGTCATTATAACTCTGTACATAGACATACTTTTAATTTACATTCAAACAACACAAGCATGGATTTAAACAGAAAAACTAACGAGGGAAGAAATTGGTAAGAGGAAATTTTTGGAAAAATCCAACTTAGGGTTCAGAAAACTTTTTTTGTAAATGGCCGAATATTAAATATTTTAGGTGTCTGTCACAACCACTCAACTCGGCCATCATAGCAGGATAGCAGTGGGAGACAGCATGTAAACAAATGGGTGTGGCTGTGTTCCAGTAAAACTTTATTTACAAAAACAGACAAAGGGCCAATTTGACCCACAGGTTATGGCTTGCCTATACTTGACCTAAATCGAAAAGCAGGTGCAGTAACTGGGATAGGACCCAATAATAATCAAAGTTGTGTTGAGTGCTTTCCAACCATTACCCCTAATCTTCCAATAGCACTGCACTGTTAAATGTTATCATTATCCAGGTTTTCCAAATGAGAAAACTAAGATTAAGATAGGACAAATGACCTTCCCCAGATCACAAAGCAAGTAAGTAGTAGAGGCAAGATTCAAGTTCAGATTTTCTAACCCCAAAGTGTATGATCTATTCTTAAAACATTAACTAATGCCTAGTTGAGAACAGTTAATATTACACAGTCATGACAAGCAATTATTCCTTCCAGGAAAAGAGTACCAGTCCTGACTCTTATGTAATAACAACCCTTGACAAGTAAGGGAAGGAAGATGCAGTGAAATATAGAAAGAAAAGATAAGAATACAGCCAGTGCCCACCCCACAGGGCTACATGTTTGACTCAGTTGTGTATCAGTGTTCATATGTCTTTGAGATATAGAAATAATTTCTACTATGCTCTTTCTAAAAAAAAATTTATTTAAATTTTTTTAACTTGGAGAATAATTGCTTTACAATGTAGTATTTGGTTTCTGCTGTACAACAGCATGAATCAGCTATATGTATACATATATCCCCTCCCTCTTGAGCCTCCCTCCCCGCCCCCACCCCCTGCTTCCCACCCCTCTAGGTCATCACAGGGCATTGAGCTGAGCTCCCTGTGCTATACAGCAGCTTCCCACTAGCCATCTATTTTATACATGGTAGAGGAGCCTAGCGGGCAACAGTCCTTGGGGTCGCAAAGAGTTGGACACACACACACAGTGTATATATGTCAATGCTACTCTCTCAATTCATCCCACCTTCTCCTTACCCCGCCATGTCTACATATCTGTTTTCTATATCTGTGCCTCTATTCCTACCCTGCAAATAGGTTCATCAGTACCATCTTTCTAGATTCATATATGTGCATTGATTTACAATATTTGTTTTTCTCTTTCTAACTTCACTCTATATGACAGCCTCTAGGTTCATCCACATTCGTCTGCTCTTTTAATCTAACTATATGGACACTTTCCTTAACTATTCCCACTTCTGTAGCCTAGCATTGCCTTGCCCTTAATTTTACAACCACAGGGTAATTTAATATTACAGATACCCTGTGTAAATATCAACAGCTCCCCATTACCTCCAGGATAAAGTCCACACATGTTAGGCCCTCATGATACGAGGTTCTTATCTGCCTTCTTCATCTCAATCTCTGCCTGTTCTCACAGGACCCAGGACGCCAGCCATGCTGGACTCCTCCCAGTTCATTCACATCCCATGCCCAACCCAGGCATTCATGCCCTTCTTCCTCTGTCCAAGAGCCCTGTTTCCCTATCCATCCCCATTGCACCACCTCCCATCAAGTCTCATATCTCAACATTCCAGAGTCCCTGGCCATCCATTTAAAATCCTTGCCCCTAAATTAGAAAGAAATTCTAAGTTCTTGTCTCTCCTACCCCAATATATTTATCAGGATTGCACAGAACCTTAGCAAAATCCAGCTGCTACCTTGAACAGTGAAATAAATCATTGAGACAGTCCTTTAAATGGAGTAACTGGCAATAGCAAAAGAAAAGCAGGAAGATGGAGGATTGGTAGGAAGTGGGGGTATTGGGGGATGATACGGTGGCAGAAGAGATCCTGTCCTTGAAAAGACAGTTTGCATGTATGAGAACTAAGACTTCTGAGAAGCTAGGTGGTTGAGACAGTGCAGAGAAGACCTCAATAGCCACACGAAAATGGAGGCACTGGATGGGACTGCCTCAGGGCATCACGGTATGTAACGTCACAGAAATAGGGACAGGAAAATGTTATTGTCTGTTTCATAGATGATCTTGAACCTAGCTAGTTGGGGTGCAGTTTAGTTCCCACTTGTCAGCAATGCCTGCTTATATAGGTCTGCCTTTTCATGGAAAATAACAGGCACAACTTATGTTAGCAAATAATTTCTCATAGTAGACATGGAGGTTTTTCTTGCTTATTGACTATGTGCAGTCACTTCAGTGCCTCCAGGAATGTTTCCCCAGGTCAGATTTGGAGAAGCAGAATTGTCTTTCAAGTAGCTTGGGCCAATTTATTCTCTCACCATCAGTGTCTAAAATTAACTGTTTCCACTGTTATTCTTCAATACACTATTACTTTTTAAAATTTTCCGATCAGATGAGCACATTTATTTTTGCCTCATATTTATAGTGAAGCAAGCTGTCTTGTTAAGATTATATGTAGGTGATATACCAGAAATGTTATTTTTTCATAATGCCTCCATCCCCAAAATACTCTGTTTCATCTCTTCATCTCTGTATTTCCCCTATAATCTTAATTTTAGATCCTTTCATTCCAATCTATGTTTTTTAAAGATCTTGATTTGGAGGACTTGCAAATAAACCACTGAAAGGTTATCATTGAAAAACTTGAATATTATTTTGTTCTTAATCTAGTTATAATAATGTAACTAAATCTATGTTACATTAGTTTTTTTCCAGCGAATAATACAAGAACTTTACCCAAAACAAGGTGTTTCTTTAGATCTCCTGCATTTTCCTGACTCTTATCTTTGAAAGTAACATGTTCTTAAGAGCTGAAAATAACCATTCACTTAATCATACACCTTGGTTTATGTCCCTGTTATTTCATATTCTGTGGCGTTTGTTGATGGAGGCTCTAAAATATTCCTTACTTTGTTTCATTTCCTGTTATAAAACATATAATTTGGATTACCAATTCTTCTGTCAAACATGAAGTGATTCTTACTTAATGAGTTAGTTTCCAAAAGTCTAATTTGATGGCTAAAATAATCATAAGTCAAAAGGCCTCTGTTTTCCATATTAACATCAACAAGTAAATAATTTTCTGTTCAGTTCTACTTAGATCCTTATGAACAAAGGAAACAGCTACTTCCAAGGACTTTATCTGGATATAAATTTCCTTATTTCAGAAAATATAAATTTTAATGCAGATATATTAGTAAATATATTTTTGTCATAGTTTGGATTTTTCTTCATATCCTGTCTTTATGTCTCACAAACAGAAAAATGAAAGCTTATAATCACTTTGAATTACTTTAAAAGTATTTTGATACCAATGAAAGGACTAAAAAATAAGAAAAGTAATCATGATAGAATTGATACTAAATTTCCTTGGTGTTATAATTCTTAATTATATTGTTAATTATGGCTATTACCATTAACATTTATTTAATTGTAAGCATATCAACCAAATGCAATGCAAGACTGAATCCTGAATTAAAAAATAAAAACTCTCTAGAGGACATGTGGATAATTAGAGAAATTTGAATATGGATCTACTATTAGATAATAGTATTATATTAAGATTAAATTTCCTTATCATTATAGTCATGTAGAAGATTATTCTTTTTCTTAGGAGATATGGGTCAAAAATTTGAGGGTACTGTCCTGAAATCAACAATATACTTTCAAATAATTTAGAAAAAAAGAAAAAACAACCTGTGTATGTGTGTGTTTATGTATATATACAGAGAGAGAGAGAGACATAGCAGGAGAAAAAATAAATGTGATGAAATGCTACAAGTGATTACTAGAAACGTGTGTGCATTGCACTATTGAACATGTGTTCATTGATAGAAATGTTTGTTCATTGAAGTAGTTTTTTTCCATTTTTCAATAGGATTGAAACTTTGCAAAAAAAATTGGAAGGAAAGTAACTACAGTTAGTTAATGAAGGGAAATTTACATTCTATTGTGCCTATGAAGAGCTCAGAGAGACAATATCTTACATATCTAAGATAATCATTAGGTCTGTGGTTGGAAATGTTCTAGTAACTTGAAATAACTATTGAAAACATCACTTTGCTCTGAAATAATAAAATTAGCTCACATGTGTAGATCTCCCAAATTACCATTATAATATGAATGTTTTGCAAAAATTTGAAATACTCTCTACTCCTCCAGAAAGCTTCTCAAGCTCGGAAACACGAGCTTCTTACAACTGACGTACGCAAAAAAAGGGTCTAAAAATATGAGTGTGAATATTCTGGTCAAACCAAGTTTATATTCAAGCACATATAGATGTGCTCAAAAAAAGAATGAGCAGATCTAAAGATAATTCAAGCAAAATTCAAGCAAAAGTACTTGTGCATGTACTGTCTTTAATACCAACAGGGAGACTTTTCCCAAATCACCCAGATGGCAATTTGAAAAGCCTCATCACTGTCAATCACATTTACTTTGCGTATATCCTGCCACACAGAAAAACACTTATCACAACTTCATCCAGCGAATAATTGAGAGTCAAATTGGAATTTATTGTCATTGTATTCATCTCTAAAACTACATTCCTGTGACCAAATTCGAATTGTGCTGTCCCTGCAAAATTCTGCTTAGGTTTTTAGGCCTTCTTTAAAAAATGCAGATGCTAAACCTATGTAGAAATTAGCAAACAGGGACTGAAGAAATGACATAACAAATACTTGATCAGATCAGTCAAAATTTTAAGTAAAATAGTTTTAGAAATGTCCAAAATGTGACCATGAGGTAAGAGAAGTGCAGTGTTTGGCTTAATTTCTCTTCATTGTCTAACTCCATTGAATGCTTGCTTACATTCCCACTCACTTCTGATCTGGTAAATGAGAAAAGCATTTTAGATGTCATGAGATTGGAACTGAGTTCTGCTGATAAAGTGTGAAGAAAGGGTGAGAGAGAAATGACAGATAGAGTTCACAGTCATAGGATTTGTTGCCTCCTTTGCTTACCTTCACTAACCAGTCCGTGCCTTTGGTCCTGCAGAAATACCACGATTGACCATATAGAGATGAATAAGCCAGCCAGTGCTTTGACCAGAAATGTTCGCAAGCCTTTGGTGAGTCTACTTTCCCTGATAAAACCAATAAACTAAGCTGTTCATTGCCCTTGCCATTCTTTTTATAACTGATCCTATGGAAAAAGTTGTTTTTGCTCAAGTCTGATTTGTGCTAAAGAAGGGTGGGAAGTCCCAAGAACGGGGGAGGCAATAACTGACAAACCCACATCAAGCCACAGAATGGTGTTTCTTCCCCTTTTTGAAAAATGAAACCTATCTATGAAACTGCCTCTTGTTAAAGTAGTTTATTGCTACATGTTATGTAAGAACCCTCTAAACATAAATGTATTCCTCTAACAAATTCCCTGGGACCCCTCTCCCAAAAGAGAGCCAAGTCAAAGATGATTTCGCAAATTCCATTTCATCATTAACCTTTAGTTTTTAAGAAGTGTTGTTTCTCAGTTGGACTCATAATTTAAAAAATGCAAATGAAAACAGTTTTCTCTCTCAAATTAATGAAAGTTTAAAAATTCAATAGTACCCTGAGTGAGCAAGGTTGTGGGGAAGGAGGCACTCTCATACACTATTGGTGAGATTATAAACATTTTCAAAAGGCAATTTTCCAGTATCTGTTATTTTCCAAAATTTTAAATATTCATACCCTTTGGCCCAACAATACCATTTCCAAAATTTATCCATAAAATATATTTGCACCTCTACACAAAGATATGTGAAAAGATATTTGTGGCAACATTAAGAAACAACCAAGAAAAAATATTCATAAATACGATATTGTCCAAATGCCTGGGAGTTTATCCCTACTGTAGAAAATTAGTGAGGTAATTTTCTATCTAATAATAGGAAAAAATCTCCAAAGTACATTGTTTCAAAAGACCATGGAAGGCATGCTGCTGCTGCTGCTACGTCGCTTCAGTTGTGTCCAACTCTGTGCGACCCCATAGACGGCAGCCCACCAGGCTCCCCCGTCCCTGGGATTCTCCAGGCAAGAACATTGGAGTGGGTTGCCATTTCCTTCTCCAATGCATGAAAGTGAAAAGTGAAGTCGCTCAGTCATGTCTGACTCTTAGCAACCCCATGGACTGCAGCCTACCAGGCTCCTCTGTCCATGAGATTTTCCAGGCAAGAGTATTGGAGTGGGGTGCCATTGCCTTCTCCATGGAAGGCATAATAGGCTCTAATTTGTATTTTTAAAGCATAGACTATTTCTATAGGGATATACAAGAAACTAGAAACAACCAATTGCCTTTTGGAAATAAGTCTTAATTTTCTACACTATATCTTTTTTGAAGTTTCTACTGTGTATAACTTTTCCATTTTAAAAAAATAGTATTTTAAGTCACATTTAATTTTACTGCTCAAATGAATCTTTACCGGCTCTGTATCTTTACTGGAAGACAGAGAAGTCTGTCTGCCAATGGGTCAGTTATTCTAGCCCAAAAGCAGAAAAATATGTACAGTTCTCAAAATAATTTCACTTGTTTACTCTGATGGCTTCAATTAAACCAAGAAAGAGTAATCCTGTCCCAAATAATATCTGATTCTGTTATCTTTTTCTACCTAACTCTGATCAAATGTAAATTCCAGACTCTGAATATGTAAACATTTCTACTTCAGTTCAGTTGCTCAGACATGTCTGACTCTTTGCGACCCTGTGACTGCAGCACACCAGGCCTCCCTGTCCATCACCAACTCCCAGAGCTTATTCAAATTCATGTCCATTGATTCAGTGATGCCATCCAACCATCTCATCCTTTGTCATCCCCTTCTCCCACCTTCAATCTTTCCCAGCATCAGGGTCTTTTCCAATGAGTCAGTTCTTTGCATCAGGTGGCCAAAGTATTGGAGTTTCAGCTTCAGCATCAGTCCTTCCAATGAATATTCAGGACTAATTTCCTTTAGGATCAACTGGTTGGATCTTCTTGCTGTCCAAGGAACTCTCAGAAGTCTTCTCCCACACCACGGTTCAAAAGCATTAATTCTTCAGCGCTCAGCTTTCTTTATGATCCAACTCTCACATCCATACATGACTACTGGAAAAACCATAGCTTTGACTAGATGGATCTTTGTTGGCAAAGTAATGTCTCTGCTTTTTAATATGCTGTCTAGGTTGGGCATAACTTTTCTTCCAAGGAGCAAGCGTCTTTTTTTTCTCATTGCCTCTTTGTTCAGGTCTTTATTCAAGCAAGCATCTTTTTATTTATGGCTGCAGAGATGGGAATACCACTTAATGGTCTTATTTTATTCACCTTTGACCAATGACTTATCATGAAAAGTTATACCTTTAAAAAGTATACTGTCATTTTATTTCTGTTAGAGTCTTTTTTAATTTGCTGCATTATTTCATGGAACATTACTTAGATCCATTTGAAAAGGCAATCTCCATGTATGCACCATAACACAGACAGTTTCTCTATTAGTCCCAAATTTGACTTGACCTGCTACCACTGGAAGGACCAGACTCATTCCCCCAGGGGCAGTTTCATTTGCAGTGTAATCCTATAAAATCAGGCCTAAGGATGTCTCCAGGATTTTGAAGCCTGTAAAGCATTTAGCTGGAGGAGATGGGTGGAATTGGGAGATTGGGTTTGACACATACACACCATTGATACTTTGTATAAAATAGATAACTAATGAGAACCTCCTGTATAGCCCAGGAAACTATAGTCAATTCACTGTGGTGACCTGAATGGAAGGAAGTCCAAAAGAGAGGGGATGTATGTATATGTATGGCTGACTCATTTTGTTGTACAGTAGAAACTAACAGAACACTGTTACTATGTACTGTACTGAGTAACTATACTCCAAAAAATAAAAATAAAAAACTTAGCTGTAAAAGGGCATAGCAACTTCAGGGCCAAATACTGTTTCATTTTATTCTAGTGTAGGTTCAACCACAACCAGATATACTATGAATATCCTAGAATGGGTCTGACCTACCTCCGGAAACACTTTCTGATGGGGTCCCTCTGAGCTCACCTGCAGTGCCATGCCATTACTGCTCTTTGGGGGCATTCTATCTGCTCTTGGTTGGGTTAAGTCACATTTATTGTTTTATTCAAATACAAGCTGCCAAATTTTTTATTATATTCACTCTTGATTTTGTCTCTTAAATTACTCATTTTATCATCCATTTCAGCAAATATTTTCTGTAATCAAAAAGTTGGCACTATGTCAAGTTTGCTCTTCTGATAAGACTTGAGCTTACGAATTTGGCTTGGAACTGCTTTCTGTTTGCTGACTTTAATATAGCAGAATTACATCCTTTGTAGCTGAAATCTTATAATACAATTTTCTATACATCTGTTGTACGGCTTATGCCTCTAAATGGATATTATTCCTGTTATTCAGTTGCTTCTCCTGGTGTCAAAACTTCCTCAAAGCTATTTCCATTATGATATCATCCATACTTACCTCACCCCCAATGCTCATGATTTCCCCTGTCCACTCTTTACTCACTTCTAAGTGCTCTTCCCAGCACGTTCTTCCTCAACATTTAGTCTTTCAGTCATGTTCTACTTGCCAATTGCCAGTTCCAGATAAGAGCCATTATTGCCTTTCCCATAACTAGAGAATAGTATGTATGTAGACATCAAATATATATGTGTATGTATATATGCACATACACACAACTTATCAGTTCCCAAATTTATTCCATCAAACTTCAACTCTTTCAGTGTAAATTTTTTGTCTTTCTGAAGTGTGCTCTCCAGCCATTTACAATACAGTTTTCTCTTTTAATATCAAATGACCCAACTGAACCTACTTTCTCAGAGTTCCCAAGGCCCCTGAGTCATCAAGTCTAATGACCATTATTTCAGCGTAAGCCTCTTTGACATCCTACAGTATCCAATGCTATTCACTCACTTCTGTTTTAATAGTTTGTTTTTTAAAAATTCATCTGCATGATAGAAATTATAAATGACACAAAAATGTATACAGTGAAAATTAAACCTCTCTCTCCATCTGATCTCCAGCTCTCAGGACACTCCAGAGTAACAATTGTGATCTTCAGTTTCTCATGTATCCATTCAATGATTACATCTGTCCTCTTTTGTATGCAAATAGTAGGTTGCTATGTATGCTATTTTGTCCCTTGTCTTTTATGTGCAAACTTTTCAGTGTCATGCAGGTTGACCTCATCCATTGTAGTAGCTACACTGACTTCCAACACACATCTGTTCCAATAATAATATATTTACTCAGTTCTTTATTGATGCTACCTCTCTTTTACGGAGGTTTCCCTTCTACCACCCAGTGGACGTGGTCTCATTGCATACTGCTAATTATTCTACCTCTTCACTTTCTCCTTTCGAAGCTCTTTGGTTTCCTATCAACCACCTATTTCCTAGAACTGAAATTCTTGCTTTTCCCCCGCCCAGTGTCTTATCTTGATAAACTCATAACTTGCCACACTTTCTATTATCTTTGGATGACCTGGGAATCTGTATCTCCAATCCCAATGTCTTTCTCCCATGGCCCCCAGATTTTTCACTTTGCATCTCTGACTGCTTCACATAAATAAGACCAAATCTTTCATCATTTTTTTTTGATGTGTACCATTTTTTAAAGTTTTTGTTGAATTTGTTACAAGTGACTTCTTATTTTGTGCTTTGGTTTCGTTTTGTTTTGCTATGAGGTATGTGGGATCTTAGTTCCCTGAGCAGGGATCAAACCTGCACCCCTTGCATTGTAAGATTAACCACTGGATCACCAAGGAAGTCCCCAAACCTTTCATCTTTTGACCCCAAAATTCGTATCCTTACTTACCTTTATAGCATTACCCAAGCTCAGTACCTCAAAGTCGTTTCTATTTGTTTATATTTTTCACTGTGCTGGGTCTTCATTGCTGAGCAGGCTTTTTCTCCGGCTGTGGTGAGTGGGGGCTACTCTTTAGTTGTGCTGTGTGGGATGCTCATTGTGGTGGCTTCTCTTGTGGAAAACAGACTCTAGGTGTGCGGGCTTCAGCAACTGCAGCTCCTGGACTCTGGAGCACAGGCTCAATAGTGGTAGCACAGGGACTTAGTTCCCCCGTGGTGTGCGGGATCTCCCGGAATGGACCAGGGTTAGAACCTGTGTCTCCTACATTAGCAGACAGGTGCTTTAGCACTGAGCCACCAGGAAGCCCTCAAAGTCCTTTCTAATTCAGTCTTATTCCTGATCTCTACAATTAGTCAGCAGTGCCTGTTAAGTTGATTCAATAGGCCAGAGCAATTTAAAACTGAATTTGATCTGTGCTTCCAGAAAAACTGAGCAAAACAAAAGCCCTGGCACCCTTCTGATAGTACATAATGGTATAAAGGTCAACTTTTTCATAATAATGTATAACTTGTAACATCTCTAAAAATGTGATTCTATTTTTCCACATTCATTTCTCACACTTTATCGTGGGCATTTTTATAATCACCTTTCCCGCAGATGCAATTACAATATTATATATAAAGTTTTAGTACATTGCTGCTGCAGATTAATTTTAATTGATATTCTATAAAAATTCACATGAACATATGAGAGTTTAGGAACATGTTGCATATTCTGTAGGGTAGAATTAATATGACATTTAAAAATTTCTCACTATACTTCAGTGGGTCTAATTTATACCAAAGAAATCCATAAGGTAAGCTCCAGGACAGTGCTGCTTATCTTGAGGACGAAATGACAGATTATAATTGCTTTATTAAGTACAACATTCTGAATTCCTATGAAGCTGTAATGGCTTGTTGTGCACTAGAGATTTTGTTATGTAGAATATAATTGATTGTAATGGATGCTGTTTGCTCTTGAATAACTCCCATTTTCCACCTCAGAGAGATTTTCATTTTGGCGTCAAATAATATGATTACTGCATTTGTAAAGTTTCTGAAGCATTTTGTAATTTTTCCAGTTGAAAAATGATTCAAAATTGAAATATGATATAAATTAAAGGGGCAAATTGAACTTAATGCCATATGTTTTAAGGCCGAGTATCATGTATGGAGTAGCTCATCCTCACTGGCTCTTACCATGAACTATTTTGGCTTCTGTTTTCTGTCAGTCTTTGCTATCACTTGACATTCTCTGCCTTAGAGATTTAGCAAAAATCTCTTAACACCAAAGCTGAAATCTGTATCATTAACTCTATAGTAAATTTTCCTTGGAAACACTTTTGACAGAGTTTTGCTACAAGTTCTTGCTTCTTTTTGCCCATCTTTACATACTTCTGAGGGCTTCCCTGGTGGCTCAGAGGGTAAAGAATCCGCCTGCCAATTCAAGAGCCTCAGGAGATTCAGGTTCAGTCCCTGGGTCAGGAAGATCCCCTGGAGAAGGAAATGACAACCAGCTCCAGTATTCCTGCCTGGAAAGTTCCTTGGACAGAGGAGCCTGGTGGGCTACAGCCCATGGGGTTGCAGTAAGTTGGACATGACTTACTGACTAAAAAACAACAACAACAACACACACACTTCTGCCTCTCTTTCCTAGTTTTTATATTTTTCTCTGTCAACCTCTTCCCTCTCCCCCTAGTCTGATGTCCAAGTCTCGGGACACAGAGATACTTCCTCCTCAAGTCAAAATAAAGCTTCACTTCCTCTACCATAAGTTGGCCTTGAAGAGAAAAAATCTTCTGTTCCTGAGTTGAGCAACTGAGAATTTCCATTTGACTGATGTTGTTTGTTTACCTCTTCTTTGAAGATCACACCAATGAGTATTTGCCTGAACTCTGCTTTAGTTCTGTAACAATTTATTTCTGTTCAGATGAGGAGGCCAAAGACTCAACCAGATTTGTGGAGAATCTCAATTTCCTTGAATTAGTTTTGTTTGTTTGTTTTATTTGACTACAACGGTTCTTAACAGTGGCACGTAAGATCTTCAGTTTTTGTTGTGGCATGCAGGATTTTTAGTTGAAGCACTCCTGATTTTTTTTTTTTTTTTAGTTGCAGCCTATGGGATCTAGTTCCCTGACCAGGGATCAAACCTGGGCCCCCTGCATTGGGAGTGTGGAGTCTTAGCCATTGGACCACCAGGGAATTCCCTTCGTGCATTAGTTTTATGCTAAACCCAGCTCTATGTCATTATCTTTTTTGTCTGCCTTTCAGATTTTTAAAAGAAGAAAGGAAAAGGCAAAGTTGAATCTTAGTATTCCTTCTTATTCATACCTAGGGCTGAATTAGATGAAAAGGATATATTAAACCAACAGGTTAAAATTGGGGTTTTTTTTTCGATAAGGTATGGATTTCATTTTCCTTAGCAGCCTTATCTCTGCATTTTTAGATAATCTGAACTATAATACAAAGAATGAGCATAATAAAACTTCAAATCCAAGGGATTTTGAGCTCCCCAAATGTATCTTTCTCCCCCAGCCTGACTGATTTAGAACAGTGGCTCTGGAAGGCAAAGTGAAAGTATTAGTCGCTCAGTCATGTCTGACTCTTAGCAACCCCATGGACTGTAGCCCAACAGGCTCCTCTGTCCATGGAACTTTCTAGGCAAGAATACTAGAGTGGGAGTGGGTTGCCATTTCCTTCTCCAGGGGATCTTTCTGACCCAGGGATCAAACTTGTGTCTCCTGCATTGCAGGCAGGTTCCCCAGGAAAGCAAAGGTCCCAAACAATGTATTTTATTTTTAGGTTTTTTTTTTTTTTTTTTTTTTGGCTGTGTTGCATAGCATATGGGATCTTAGTTTCCCAACCAGGGATTGAATCCATGCCCCCTACATTGAAAGTGTGGAGTTGTAACTATTGGACAACCAGGGAAGTCCTGCAAGCAATATTGCTCTACACCCAGATTTCTAGTCAAAATTTTAGTTTCTGTCACCAAGAAGTTATTAGAAGTTCATAGAAGTCCTTCGTGAGAGCTGTCTGGTCAGCTCTTAGATCCTGGCTCAAAGGTCACAGAGCCTAGAAAAATTAAGTCTGCATCATCTTTATGAGCTCTAATTCCACCAAACTATGTAATTTGGGTAGATTTCTGAAGGAAGAGTGACTATCCACTCAGAAGCCATGTAGAAGTTTCTAGTACCTCAGAAAGGTTCTAAATTTAAAAAACTGACATTCTCTTTGGAATTCTTCTTAGTTTTATTTTCCCCCTTGATTCTATTTTTATCATGCCATTATACTGACTCATGTTTACAAAGGCAGCCAGGGACATATGAAGCCTATGGAGGAGAAACTAAAACTTCAGTCCAAATAACATTATTTCACAAAGCAACAGGGAAGTGAAAATAGTGCCGTTGAACCCTTTTGTCTCCAGATTTCCTCCCTTAGTGGAAAGTCTTCTGGGGTGGAAATTTTCCATCTCTGTCTCCTACTGGCCACATCAAGCCTTCCTTTGGTTCCTGTCCCCGTAGAGTAAAATTCAAGAAATGTGTGTATTGGATTATAGATTCAAGAGTTAGCTTTGTTTAAGCAACTTCTATTTATAGGTACCAGTCACAACAACAAATAGTATTCCTTGTAACTCTTTCCCTTGCTCTTAAATCCTAAGGATGAGGTGTTGAAGGCTAATGAAAAACAACTCAAGATAAACATTAAACCTACAAGTCACTCCCCATTCATGTTTCAGTTCAGTTCAGTTCAGTTGCTCAGTCGTGTCCGACTCTTTGCGACCCCATGAATCGCAGCACGCCAGGCCTCCCTGACCATCACCAACTCCCGGAGTTCACTCAGACTCATGTCCATCGAGTCAGTGATGCCATCCAGCCATCTCATCCTCTGTCGTCCCCTTCTCCTCCTGCCCCCAATCCCTCCCAGCATCAGAGTCTTTTCCAATGAGTCAATTCTTTGCATGAGGTGGCCAAAGTATTGGAGTTGAAACTCCATTCATGTTTAGTAGAAATCAATTCATTGTCTTTAAAATTTAGAAAAGAAAGCAATCCCTTCTATCAACTTTCTTTAAGGAATTACTATGATGCATATGATGATACAAACTTTCTTTTGGGGGCTCTTTATCAGAAATTCCCATCAAATAATGAGGTTAGATAGGACTCTAATCCAGTGGATTTACTTAATTGCCCAGATATCATGTCAAGTCAATCTATGAATCTTGGCTTTACTTTAACATCTTTTATGGCAGTGCTTCTCAAGCTTTGGCATGTACAGAAATCACCTGGGAATCTTAAAATCCACTTTCAGTAGGTTCAGGGTAGGGATTGACAATCTATATTTCTAGCAATCGACCAGAGGATGACAATGCTGCTTGTGCACATAGGACCACACTTTGAGGAGCCAGGTTTTAAGGTACCTGTATTCTATATCTTAACATGAGGTGTTTTTTTTTTTTTCTATCAGGCATTAAAAAAGTTTATCAAACATTACTTCTAGGATGATCATTTCTTCTCTGCTGTTCTTTTTTTAAAATTATAAAAGTATCATAACACATTTCCAGGAGTCTTGGAAAATACAGAACAGAGCTACATACAGTTCCACTATATATTGCAATGATTTTTTTAAGTAGATAAATTAAGATTTTTAGTTGGAGTTTCAGTATCAAACTCTCAAAAATTAATAGAATGAATATATAGGAAAGTAGAAGGATATAGTAGACCTGAAAAGCACCATGAACCAATTCAACATAATTAAAATTTATACAACAGTAGGATACAAATTCTGTTAAAGTTCCCATAGACTATAAACTGGGAAACACTGGAATGTACCCTAGGGACATAAAACAAGGTACAAAAATGTCATGGTCTAAAGGTATTGAAATCATGCAGAGTCTGTTTTCTTATCACTGTGGGACTATGTTAGAAATCAATATCAAAAGATACTCAAAAATAACCCACATACTTTCAAGTGTAATATGACATTTACCAAGAAAGATCTTTGACTTAGGACAGGAGGCTTTTTTAATAGGAAAAGTTTTTACGTGTAGCATGCCTACTATGTGTTTTATACTGACTGCTTTGTGTTTCAATGTTTAATTTAGATCATTTAAATCTCAAAATAACCCTACAGATTAAGTAGAATTATATTTTTTACAATAAAGAAAGTTTTGCTTTCAAAGAAGTTAACTGTTGGATCCAGGTTTTTCTGCCTCCAAAGGCAGAGCACGATTCTTTATGTGTTATGTACTAGGTCTTATACAGAACACTTCAAGAGAGAAATGAGAAACAGTTTCTAGCCTTTAGAAGTCAACATTACAACGGCAGAATTTGGACGTATACCTACAAAGATAAATTCGGTTCAGTTCAGTTCATTCACTCAGTCGTGTCCGACTCTGTGCAACCCCATGAACCGCAGCACGCCAGGCCCCTCTGTCCATCACCAACTCCCAGAGTTCACCCAAACTTATGTTCATCGAGTCGGTGATGCCATCCAACCATCTCATCCTCTGTCGTCCCCTTCTCCTCCTGCCCTCAATCTTTCCCAGCATCAGGGTCTTTTCAAATGAGTCAGCTCTTCACATCAGGTGGCCAAAGTATTGGACTTGCAGCTTCAAAGAGCTGTTAAATATTGTACTAGTATTGGAGAAGTTAAGACTATTGAGTTAAATAGTATTAAAATTGTAAAGGAACAAATGAAACAGCATATTTCTGTAAAATTACTTTAACTCTCATTAATCTCTGTTAAACTACAGAAATATTTTCAATAGAATTTAAATACTAGCACTGGCATGTTTAACAGATATAAAGCATATTTCAAGAGTTTAGAAAAGGAAGCTCTTGGTCATGGAGAGGTGGGGTTAAGGACACTGTCAAAGAAAAGAGAGAGATCTTGTATACAGAATGAAGGTAAGGAGCACCATTCATAGGGTATGAACAAAGCTGGATGAAATGGTTTGTTGTGGAGATCGAATGGACCTATTTGACTAGAGCAGAGAATTCTTAATTTAGAGACTGTATCAGTTACAATTGCTGCATAAAAAACTATACTGAAACTTTGTGGTTTAAAACAACAACCATTTACTTAGTTCACAGTTCTGTAGGAGGTTTCTACTGGTCCAGGCCAGGCTGAACTGCTCTCATCTGGGATTGCTCATGTGTCTGTGGTCATTTGGAGAATCAGATGGGGGCTGACTGGCCCCAAGTGGCTTTGCTAACATATCCAAGGGTTGGTAGGGGCAGTAGACAAGGGACAAAAACATGAAAGTGGCAGGCCCCAGTGAACCAGTGTTTCTCAAGACTTTGCTTGTGTAACATTTGCTAACATTTGTTGTTGTTCAGTTGCTCAGTTGTGTCCGACTTTTTGCAACCCCATGGACCTTAGCACGCCTGGCTTTCCTGTCCGTCACCATCTCCCAGAGATTGCCCAAACTCATGTCCATTGACTCAGTGATGCCATCTAACCATCTCATCCTCTGTCATCCCCTTCTCCTCCTGCCTTCAATCTTTCCCAGCATCAGGAGCTTTTCTAATGAATCTAATGATTTGCTAACATCCCATTGATCAAAGTACCTCCCATTAATCAAAGTAAATCATATGGCCAACTCATATTCAAATAATTCTACCTCTTGCTGGAAGAAGAGAATTGTGGACTTTCTAATACTTCCACCTGTAGATAACAGTGAAGAGGAAGTTGGACCTATTCTGAGTGTTGGCATTAAAGAGGAGAGAAGGGCCTCCATGGCCACTGCGAAGTCTCCACTTATATGATTATCTAATTCAATGTTTAAACTTCTTGGGCTTCCCTAGTGGCTCAGTGGTAAAGAATCTGCCTACCAGTGCAGGAGACATGGGTTCGATCCCTGATCCAGGAAGATCCCACATGCCATGGAGCAACTAAGCCCATGCACCACAACTGCTGAGCCCATGCACCCTAGAGCCTGTGCTCTGTGACAAGAGAAACCCCCACAATGAGAAGCCTGTGCACCGCAATGGGAGAGTAGCCCCTGCTCTCCTCAACTATAGAAAAGCCCACGCAGCAATGAAGACACAGCACAGCCAAAAATAAATAAATAAATAAAATTATTTTTCAAAAAACACTTAACCTCATTTAAAAAAGTGTCTGTGAACCATCTGCTCATGGTTTAAAAAATATAACAATAAAGAGCTATAAAGGGAAAAGTTTCCTCCCCTTACCCCCTCACCTCCACTCCCCAGAGGACATGTTTTCACCCTGATGGTAATCTTTTCTGGACGAGCTAAGATTTTCTTAAAGGATTTTACAAGTTTTCAGCATGAACCTTGTTGAAAACAAGTTACATAAAAGAAATGTTCTGTATAGAATTATTAATACTTTTGTACCTTTTTAATGTTAAGCTCTAGACAAAGGACCCTATTTTTATCAAGCATTTATTATGAGCCAGGCATTATGCATTTAGTACATAAAAAACAAGGCTCCATCTGTGCCTCCACACACTGGTAGTAGAGTGATTTCTCCATTTCTTTGACCAGGAAAAGGAATGACTGTGGTGCTACAGACAGGAAATTACTATTGAATGTTGGCAGTACGTTTCTTCCTGTTTTACCCAAAGATAAAAAGTAGGAATTTGAGGGTGTATTCTTGGGCAAGTTTCACTTCTCCACTATGATTCCCATAAACCATTTTCTGATCAGCACTCCAGGGTCACCCAGTTGACCCCCTCCTTGGATCTTTTCGCCTTATTACAATTCAGGAGGAAATGAAACTGTAGTATTTACAAAGCTTTTATCCTAGGTCCAAGACAATCAAATCAAGAAAGACTGGTTCTTGCCAGTCCTCTGACTTAGGTCCTTCTGAACAAGTGTGCTGAGGAGTCAGTTGCTTAATGCAAAATTTACTCTCCTAACCCCAGTGTACAAAGTACTTGCCACCAAACTGTGGAACTTGAGTATCCTGGAAAAAAGTCCCTCCCTATAAGAATAATACCTTGTCAAATCATTAACTATATTGTTTTTATTCCTTTAAAATTTAAAGTCATTTCTGCATTCAGAATCTCATATGAATGGGTAATTTCCCAGGGGAAGTTTTAAAGTGTATACTGCAAACTTTGTGGGTTGAGTTTATTGAGTAATGCCTTTGTTAGCAACTTGCACTCTAGCTAGCCTCCATGAGGAGGTTGAGAAGGAAATGGTGCAATGTTTCCCAAAGTCATCTTATTCTAAGAATTGTTGGAGTGACTTCCCTGGTGGTCCAGTGGCTAAGCTTCCATGCCCCCAATTCAGGGGACCCAGGTTCCTTCCCTGGTCAGGGAACTAGATTCCATATGCTGCAATTAAGAGTTTGCATGTTGCAACTAATACCTAGTGTAGCCAAATAAATAAATTTGAAAAAAAAAAAAAAAGAATCATCAGAAATGTTTATTACACAGACAGATGGTTCAGCCCATTTCCCCAGAGATTTGGTTTATAGACCTAGGGAAGGACCTAGGACATTTAACAACCATCTCAGATAATACATAGGATTGGACAAATTTAGAAAACAGTACTCTAGGACAATAATTGTCAACCCTGGATGTACATTAGTGTCAACAAAAAAGTTTAAATACACACACACACACACACACACACACACACACACACACATTAATGTCCAGGCTCCCAACTCAAATTCTGATTTAAGTTACTGGGGTGGAGTCAGGCATTGATATTTTTAAGAGTTCCTCAGGTGATTCTAGTGTTCAGCTATTCTGGTGTGCAGAAATCATGGTCTATAGCAGTAGTTCTCAATTTTTTCGTGACAGGATCCCTTTATACACTTAAAAAGTGTGGAGGATGCCGGGGTGTTTTTGTTATTAGATGGGTTATGCTAATATTTCCTGGAGGAGGCAATGTACTCTTGCCTGGAGAATCACCTGGACAGAGGAGCCTGGCAGGCTCTAGTCCATGAGGTTGCAGAGTCGGACATGACTGAAGCGATTTAGCATGCACACACTGATATTTTACACAATAGAAATTATTACTAAAAATAAATTTAATACTTATTAACTCATTTAGGAATGACAGTAATAGACCCATGAATGACATAGTTTCGAAGAAAATTTTGTTTTCCAAAAATACTAATGAGAAGACTAAAGTTATTTTCTACCTTTATGAATCTCTTTAATGTTGCCTTATAGAAGACAACTAGATTCTGCAATTTAATCAATTGGAATAAGTTTTTTGGTTATTGCAGTAACCAAGATTTCAACTTGATTTATATGAAGAAAATCCAGCCTTTCAGAAATAGGCAGTTGAAAGAGGAAAGAGTATTTTAATAAACTTATCAGATAATTATGGATATCCTTCTTTGACATGACAGCAAAATTCCACAAATGATAATTTCTTAAAGGTTGTACTGTGGAATCTAGAACCATATTAGTGAACTTTTCATATTCTGTTATATTAAAATCCATTGGTCTATCTTATATTTTGGATTTTTTTTCATTTTTATTGAAGTATAATCAACATACCATATTATATTGGTTTCAAGTGTATAACATAATGATTTGACATTTATATATATTGCAAAAGAACCACTGCAATAAGTCTGGTTACCATCTGTCACCATAGTTAACACAGTATTATGACTATACTCCCCATGTTGTACTTTATATCATGACTTATCTATTTTATAACTGGAAGTTTGCATTTCTTTTTTTTTTAATTGAAGTATTTACAATGTTATCTTAGTTTCAGGTATACAGCAAAGTGATTCAGTTATATATATATTTTCAGATTATGTTCCATTACAGATTATTACAAGATACTGAATACAGTTCCCTATACTATACAGTAAATCATTGTTGCTTATCTGTTTTTTGTAGAGTATTCTGTATTTGTTAATCCTATACTCCTGATTTATCCCCCCGCTTCCCTTTGTTAACCATAAGTTTATTTTCTACATCTGTGAGTCTGTTTCTGTTTTGTATATAGATTCATTTGTATTATTTTTTAGATTCCATGTATCTTATAATATTTGCCTTTGTCTGACTTACTTCACCTAGTATGATATTCTCTAGGTCCATACATGTTACTGCAAATGGCAACATTTCCTTTCTTTTTTTATAGCTGTGTAACATAGTGCTGCTGTGAATGTTGAGGTGCATGTATCTTTTCGAATTAGAGTTTTTATTTTTTCCAGATATATGCTCAGAAGGTAAGTTGCTGGATCATAGGGTAGCTCTATTTTTAGTGTTTTAAAGAACCTCCATACTGTTCTCCATAGCATCTGTACCAACTTAGATTCCCACCAGCAGTGCAAGAGGAGTCTCTTTTCTCCACACCCTCTCTAGAAATTTTATTTGTATATTTTTTGATGATAGCCATTCTGACCAGTGTGAGGTAATATCTCATTATAGTTTTGGTTTGCATTTCTCTAGTAATTAAGGACATTGAGCATCTTTTCATGTGCCTGCTGGACGTCTTCTTTGGAGAAATGTCCATTTAAATTTTCTGCCCATTTTTAACTAGGGCTTTTTTATATTGAGTTGTACAAGCTGTTTTTATATTTTGGATAGTAACCTCTTGTCAGTCACATACTTTGCAAAGATTTTCTCCTATTCTGTAAGTTGTCTTTTCATTTTGTTGATGGTTTCCTTTGCTGTGCAGAATCTTTTATGTTTGATTAGGTCCCACTTGTTTATTTTTGCTTTTATTTCTTTTGCTTTGGTAGACTGAGATAAATAAGAAAATATTTATGTGAGAGAATACTTCACCAGTGTTTTCTTCTAGGAGTTTTATGGTGTCATGTCTTATATTTAATTAAGTCTTTAAGACATTTTCAGTTTATTTTTGTATATGGTGTATGGGAATATTCTCATTTCATTGATTTTCACATAGCTGTCCAGCTTTTCCAACACCACTTGCTGAAGAGACTGTCTTTTCTCCATACTATATTCTTGCCTCCTTTGTCCAGGATTAATTGGCCCAGCTGTGTGGGTTTATTTCTGGACTCTATTCTGTTCCACTGATATATATATATTGTTATTATTCTAACACCACACTCTTTTGATTACTGTAGCTTTGTAGTGTTGTTTGAAGTTTGGAAGGGATATGCCTCCAGCTTTGTTCTTTTTCCTCAGGATTGTTCTGAAAATTCTGGGTCTTTTGTGGTTCCATATAAATTTTAGTATTTTTGTTCTAGTTCTGTGAAAAATGTCATGGATATTTAGATAGGGATCACCTTAAATCTGTAGATTCCTTTGGATAATGTACCATTTTAACAATATTAATTCTTCCAATTCAAGAGCATGGTATAGATTTCCATTTTTGAATCATCTTCAACTTCCTTTATCAGTGTTTTATAGTTTTCAACATATAGGTCTTTCACCTCTTTGGTATTATTTGTTCCTAGGTATTTTATTTTTGACACAATTAAAACATGTTTTAACTTTCTCTTCCTGATATTTCATTGTTAGTGTAAAAAAATGCAACACATTTCTGTACTCTGCTACCTTGCTGAATTCATTTATTAATTCTAACAATTTTCTGTGTAGTCTTTTGGGTTCCCTGGGTAGAGTATCATGTCATCTGCAAATAGTGACAGTTTTACCTCTTCCTTTCCAATTTGGGTACCTTTTACTTCCTGTCAGATTGCCATAGCTAAGATGGAAATTTGTATTTCTTGATCTTCTTCGTCCAGTTGCCACCCTCTCAAACCTCCCTCCCTTCTGCCAACCACCAGGCTGCTCTCTTTAAGTCTGGATTTTTTTTTTTTTTTTTGGACTCCACATATAAGTGAACTCATGTGATATTTGTCTTTCTCTGACTTATCATACTTAGCATAATACCCTGAAGTTCCATTCATGTTGTCACAAATGGCAAGATTTTATTCTTTTTTATGGCTGAGTAGTGCTCTATTGTGTGCATGCATGTGTGTATTCTTTATTCACTCATTCATTAATGGACACTTAGTGCATACATGTTTTAGTGTTTTTATTTTCTTCAGATAGGTGCCCAGTGGTGGAATTGCTGAGTCATACAGTAGATCTATTTTTAATTTTATGAGGAACCCCCATACTGTTTCCACAGTAGCTGTAGCAATTTATATTCCCACCAACAGGGCATGAGTGTCCCATTTTCTCCACTTTATTTCTCTTTTTAAATTGGATTACAGTGATGCTGAGGCTGAAACTCCAATACTTTGGCCACCTCATGCGAAGAGTTGACTCATTGGAAAAGACTCTGATGCTGGGAGGGATTGGGGGCAGGAGGAGAAGGGGACAACAGAGGATGAGATGGCTGGATGGCATCACCAACTTGATGGACTTGAGTCTGAGTGAACTCCGGGAGTTGGTGATGGACAGGGAGGCCTGGCGTGCTGCGATTCATGGGGTCGCAAAGAGTCGGACACGACTGAGTGACTGAACTGAACTGACTTACAATGTTGTATTAGTTTCAAATGTACAGCAAAATTATTCAGTTATACATATAAGTGAATCACATATCCATTCTGTTCTAGATTCTTTTCTCATATAGATCACCACAGAATATTGACTTGAGTTCCCTGTGCCATGTTGTTTATCTGTCTCATGTATAGTAGTGTGTGGGTTCATCCCAATCTCCTGATTTATCCTTCCCCCCAACATTTCCACTTTGGTAACATAAGTTTGTTTTCAATATCCATAAGTCTTTTTCTGTTTTGTGAATAAGTTCATTTGTATTACTTTTTAAAATTAGACTCCACATATGAGTGATACCATATGATACTTGTCTTCCTCTGCCTGACTCAGTTTACCTTAGTATGATAATATCTAGATCCATCCATGTTGCTGCAAATGGCATTATATCATCCTTTTTATAGCTGAGTAGTATTCCACTGTATATATATACCATAGCTTCTTTATCCATTCCTCTGTCAATGGACATTTCAGTTGTTTCCATATCTTGACTATTGCAAATAGTGCTCTAATGAACATTGGAATGCACGTATCTTTTCATATTATGGTTTTCTCTGGATATATGCCCAGGAGTGGGACTGTTGAATCTTATGGTAGTTTTTTTTTTTTTTTTTATTGAAGTATAACTGATTTACAGTATTGTGTTAATTACTGCTATACAACAAAGTGACTCAGTTATACATCTTTTCACATTCTTTTCCATTATGGTTTATCACAGGATATTGTATATAGTTCCCTGTGCTACACAGTAGGACCTTGTTGTTTATCCAGTCTATATATACAGTTTGCATCTGCTAATCCCAAAGTACTACTCCACCCTCCCCTTGGCAACCTACCAGTCTACTCTCTATGTCCATGATTCTGTTTCTGTTTCGTAGATAGATTCATTTGTGGCTTATTTTAGATTCCACATATAGAGGATATCATATGGTGTTTGTCTTTCTCTTTCTGACTGACTTCACCTAGTATGATAATGTCTAGTTGCTTCCATGTTGCTGCAAATGGCATTATTTTATTCTTTTTTATAACTGAATAGTATTCTATTGTATATATGCACCACCTCTTCTTTATCCATTCATCTGTTGATGGACATTTAGGTTGCTTCCATGTCTTGGCTATTTTGAATAGTGCTTCTATGAAAATAGGGGTGAATGAATCTTTCTGAATTCAAGTTTTTGTCTGGATATATGCCCAAAAGTCGGGCTTCCCTGGTGGCTCAGATGGTAAAGAGTCTGCCTGCAGTATGGGAGACCCGGGTTCGATCCCTGGATTGGGAATATCCCCTGGAGAAGGAAATGGCAACCCACTCCAGTATTCTTGTCTGGAAAATCCTATGGATGGAGGAGGCTGGTCAGCTACAGTCCATGGAGTTGCAAAGTGTCAGACACAACTGAGCGACTTCTCTTTCTCTTTCTATGCCCAGAAGTAGCATTGCTGGATCATGTGGTAATTCTATTTTCAGTTTTCTGAGGAACTTCTGTACTATTTTCCATAGTGACTGCACCAACTTATATTCACATATGGTAGTTCTATTTTTATTTTTTTAAAGAATCTCCATATTGTTCTCCATAGTGGTTGTACCAATTTACATTCCCACCAACAGTGTAAAAGAGTTCCCTTTTTGCTACACCTTCTCAAGCATTTATTGTTTGTAGACTTTTTGATGATGGCCATTCTGATGGTATAAGATGATACCTCATTGTAGTTTTGATTTTCATTTCTCTGATAGTGATGTTGAGCTTTTTGACCATTTGTATGTCTTCCTTGGGGAAATCTCCACGTTATTTCTTACCTTCTTGATAATAGCCATTCTGACAGGTGTAAGGTAACTTACACTTTGAATGTATATTTTGCTCATGTATGATTTTCTAACATTATGTACCAGTCATTTGAAAAAGAACACTGGTCCACTGAATTATGTGGCCCTTGGAAATACTGACATATTTCATAATTAGTGGATCCAGTTTTCAAAGTTTTGAATTTTTGTTTGTAAACTTGAATTTTGTTATTGGCTGCATATACTGTCAATTGTTTCCTTGAGTGGCACATTGCATTCTTTTTCAAGAAAATATCTGCTAAAATTCCAAATCTGCATAGCCATAGTTTATCCATTGTTCTTTCAGGGGAGAAAATGGTGTTTCCTGAGACAAGTTCAGCCCACAGCTTGGTCACCCAAGTGTTTTCCCTGGAGATATCAGTTCTATTTCAGCCAAAGTGCTTTCTGCCTACTTCACATTTCATTACAGAGAATATTTTTTAAAGTGTACTCAAGGGTCAAGATTTAATACTAATAAATCTACTTATTTAGGTATATATTGCTGAGACTAGAATATCTATGACATGAATTATTTACTTATTTAAGACTCACAGTAACATTCACAAAGTAGATATCATTATTCCTGTTTTACAAATAAGAAAATTGAAGCTCAAAAAAATGTTAAATGATTTTCTAGATCACTTAAGGAGCAGGATTTAAAGATGAAAACCCAGATCTTCCTGGTTTTAAGCTTGTTCTATTGCCACTGTACCAAGTCATCTTCATTCTATTGAACTATTTGGGCTTAAATAACAGCTACTAAGACTTAATGAGCACTTACTGTATTCTAAAATCTGTTTTCAGATCGTTAAATGTGTTAACTCATTTAATCCTGCCAACCGGGTCCATGTTAGCCATATTTAGACAGGAGGAAACAGAGACAGAGAGGGTATTTGGGTTTTAAGGACACAGAGCTAATAATTTTAGCTAGAATTTTAACCCAAGAAGACTGACTTCAAAACCATTTTGCTGGGGATAGGGTAAAAAAAAAAAAAATAAACCATTTAGCTAAAACATCCCCTAATTAAAAGCACTAATGAGAAAAACCTAAAATCACACACACACGCATATATATATGTGTGTATGTGTGTGTGTATGACTGGCATACTGGTAATTGTTTTCTGAATAAAAGAGCTATTTAAATACACGAAACAAATACTTTTGCCTGTGTGCATATAAAATATCATGTGATCACAAGGTCTTGGTTTATTTGTTTCGTTTTCTCAAGGAGAAGCAAAAACATGTGTGGAAAAACCTTCTGAAGTGTGTGGAAATTTTAGGCAAGAAGTGAATTCATATAAGTCACTAAGAATAGAGTCCTAAAAAGGAGCCTAGTTCAGTTTATGTTTCAGATTTTCAAGATCAGGATGTGGTGGCCGAGTCTGCAGATGGGAAAATGATGTGGTCGATGTCATACCGAGCATATGACAGACACCCATTGAAGAGCACACCTGTTCCCGGCCAAGACCAGGGCACTGGAACAGTCATGAGTGTAACAACAGAACCATTTCCTTTAGCATTTACCACCACAAGAATTAGTCATCTTGGGGTATATTTTCTTTATCTAAAAATAATGGCCATGGTATTTTTACTTAATCCAAAAGAATGGGTTTATATGTTAACCCCCAAGACTCTTTTTCCTAAGTGGAACTCTGTTTCTCTAGTCACTGGGAGAATCTTCATCTTGAAAGAAAGGTTATTCATTTTTAGCCATGAAAATGCATAAAAATGCAAATAACACTCCCCCAACTTGGCGCTCCCATGTGTGCTCCAGAAACTGCCTCCCCCTGGCCCACAGGGCTCCTCCCTTACCCCCTCCCCCCTCAGGTATCGAAGACCCTGCTGTGAATTGTGACTCTGCTTCGGTGACACACTTCTGTCTTTTCTCAGTCTCCCTTCACAAGTCCTGACTTCACCTTCTTGCCTTTCCCAGGTCAGAGCAGGGCAGAGGGTCTCTGCAAGAAGAGAAGGGACTTTAGGGGCAGGAAAACCCTCGTTCAGGAGGCAACAGCATTTACCAGCAAGAAGAGAAGGCCTGTTCTGTAAATAAAGACTCCAAACATTTCAGCTGCCTCTCCTCCTACTCCTTCTCCTCCACTTGCTCTCTTCCCCCTAATGGTTTCAGTCTGCCTATCACACGCAGAAGCAACGAGCTCCTCCTCTCCACAGGAGAGGCTTATCAACTCCTTCACGCCCACCGCAGCCACTCAGTTCCAAACCCAATATGGGTTTCTCCTTCCTAAGGTTTCCCACTTCCCATTATAGGCTGTATTTTCCAACCCTAGAATTCCACTCTCTGCCCACATGGCCTCCACCTACAGCTTGGAACTGCTCTTCCATTTAGACCTGTCAGGAACCTCTGAGGACATTTCCCCTGAAGTATTGCTACACCTAGTGGTTCTGATCTGTACTGCTCATAACATAGACTGCCTTCATTCTGCTTAAATAAACTTTTCTGTGCTAGCCTGGGAACCTAACCACATTTCTATCTCCTCATTATTTCTAGCTACTCAATATATTTTCAACATACAGCGTGTCCTAAGAACTATTTTATTATCGGACAAGATAAAACCCTATTTTTACACAGGAGACAAATACATTGATCCAACTTCAGTGCATTACTGGGGGTAAGTTGAAGTCCCTAGCCCAAGAATTATAACACAAGTCAAGCCTTGCCCCATCAAAAGGTTGGCAGAGGACCTGTTCCCTCAGAAAGCAGTGTGTGTGTATGTATGTGCATGTGTGTGCACACTTGTGCTCAGTCATGTCCATCTCTTTTATGACCCCATGGACTGTAGCCCACCAGACTCCTCTGTCCATGGGATTTCCCAGGCAAGAATGCTGGAGTGGGTTTCCATTTCCTTCTCCAGTGGATCTTCCTGACCCAGGGATCGAACCCATGTCTCCTGCATTGGCAGGCAGATCCCTTTTATTTATTTATTTATTTATTTTAGATATCTAAGGCCCCAGAGGGGTGACATGGCTTCCTAAATCCACATGGCAGTGACAACCAAGCCAGGAACTGGAAGCTGGTTCTTTGGATGTTCAGTCTGGCATGATTTCCACTGTAGAACTTCCTTCTTGTTGTTGTTGTTTTGTCACTCAGTCATGTCCAACTCTTGGCAACACTATGGACTATAGCCCACCAGGCTCCTCTGTCCGTAGGATTTCCCAGGCAAGAATACTGGAGTGGGTTGCCATTTCCTTCTCCAAGAGGCAGGCGGATTCTTTACTGCTGAGCCACCAGGGAAGACCCCCAGGAAGCAGAGAGTAGTTCCCGAAACTTCCCACTACTAAGCCAAGAACAGAGCATCTGTGAGAAGTGGAAGCTCCAGCACTCTATAGGAAAGGTACTGAGAAAAAGTTCTGAATCCCCTGAGAGAGAACAGGAAAAGAGTCTCAGAGAAGGGGAGGTTGATTTGCTCCTGGCATCTGTCCCAACTTTGATAAAGAAGTCACCTCAAGCACAGCCACACAGAACAGGTGTGGAGTGGCCCTGAGAGTCCCTCACATCAGGGCAGCCCTGCTATGCCAAGGGGGAGTGCAGGAGGCAACACCAACTAGGACAGCAACTGGGCTACTTTGGCCATGAGGAGGTGCTCTGAAGTGTAAGTTGGGGGTTGCAGCTAGGCAGAAATTTCTCCTTTACACCTGCAAAGTAGAACCAAACCAGAGATTCTTTAAGATTTCAATAGTTCTTCCTCATTCTCCTCCATGAATTTCTCTTTCCCTTCCTATCTCTTGTCACTGACCTCAACCACAGCAGTCTCTCTTACCAGCTAGAACTTAGCAACTTCACACCCACCATTCCCCAGCCTCTGGCCAGTTCCCCACCATCCTCTTCAAATTCTTGGTCTCTCTCTAATCTCCATTCTCTGTCCTCCTCATATTAACAATTCTGAGTCTCATTCAAAAGGTATCAGCTTCTCTTTAACTGCTTGTCTTAATGGTCTTACTCCCAAAAAAGATATCTTGGACTTCAGTAGTTATTGTTTAGCTGCTAAGTCATGTCCAACTCTTTTGTGACCCCATGGACTGTAGCCCACCAGGCTCCTTTGTCCATGGGATTTCCCAAGCAAGAATACTGGTGTGGGTTGCCTTTTCCTTCTCCAGGGGATCTTCCCAACCCAGGGATTGAACCCACATCTCCTACATTGACAGGTGTATTCTTTACCACTGAGCCACTTGGGAAACCTTCAGTAGTTCTTGCCACTTAGTGAAAGTACTGGCAATTTCAGTGAACTGAAATGTAATGGATCACTAAGATCTGTTGTAAGGAAACAAGATGCTGAATGATGTTTAAGGTGTGCTACCATTTATGTGGGGGAAATACACACACACACACATACACACACACAGTTCTAAATATATATGTTATATCTGGGAAGTATGGAAGAAGCTTTTAATATATACCCTTTGGTGTCCTTTTTAAAATATTTTATTTGCTTAGCTGTGTGGGGTCTTAGTTGTATCACATGGCATCTTCGATCTTTGTTGCAGCATGTGGAATCTTTAAGTTGTGGATGTAGGATCTAGTTCCCTGGTGAGGGATTGAACCCAGGCCCCCTGCATTGGGAGCACAGAGTCAGCCACTGGACCACCAGGGAACTTCCTCCCTTTCGTGACTTTTGCAATTGATGTTATGGAAATGAATTACCTTTTGTACAAAAGAGAGTTTATCTTTAAAAATAAAAGTAGGGCGTATGATAAAAGTTATTTTCTATTCAATTATAAGCAAGACTATTTTAAAAAATGTTTATCTACATAAGGATAGCCACCAAATATTGACAGTGGTTATCTTTCAAAGATATCATATGAAAAATGTTTTCCTTCCTCTCCCTTTTCACTTATTTGAGGTTTGTGTTTTATAATGGATATGTTTTACTTGTCTATGGAGACTAATAAAGTAGAAAATAAAATGAGCACTGTGAGGGCAAGGAGTGAACGGAAAATGTCTTTACTTTGCTGTAAACCTCCATTCACTCTAAAAAAAAGTCTTTTACAGAAATATAGATCAACGGAACAAAATAGAAAGCCCAGAGATAAATCCACGCACCTATGGACACCTTATCTTTGACAAAGGAGGCAAGAATATACAATGGAGAAAAGACAATCTGTTTAACAAGTGGTGCTGGGAAAACTGGTCAACCACTTGTAAAAGAATGAAACTAGAACACTCTCTAACACCATACACAAAAATAAACTCAAAATGGATTAAAGATCTAAACATAACACCAGAAACTATAAAACTCCTAGAGGAAAACATAGGCAAAATACTCTCTGACATAAATCTCAGCAGGATCCTCTACGGCCCGCCTCCCAAAATATTGGAAACAAAAGCAAAAATAAACAATTGGGACCTAATTAAAATTAAAAGTTTCTGCACAACAAAGGAAACTATAAGCAAGGTGAAAAGACAGCCTTCAGAATGGGAGAAAATAATAACAAATGAAGCAACTGACAAAGAATTAATCTCAAAAATATACAAGCAACTCCTGCAGCTCAATTCCAGAAAAATGAACGACCCAATCAAAAAATGGGCCAAAGAACTAAATAGACATTTCTCCAAAGAAGACATACAGATGGCTAACAAACACATGAAAAGATGCTCAACATCACTTATTATCAGAGAAATGCAAATCAAAATCACAATGAGGTACCATGTCACAGCAGTCAGAGTGGCTGCAATCCAAAAGTCTACAAGCAATAAATGCTGGAGAGGGTGTGGAGAAAAGGGAACCCTCTTACACTGTTGGTGGGAATGCAAACTAGTACAGCCACTATGGAGAACAGTGTGGAGATTCCTTAAAAAACTGGAAATAGAACTGCCATATGACCCAGCAACCCCACTGCTGGGCATACACACCGAGGAAACCAGAATTGAAAGAGACACGTGTACCCCAATGTTCATTGCAGCACTGTTTATAATAGCCAGGACATAGAAGCAACCTAGATGTCCATTGGCAGACGAAAGGATAAGAAAGCAGTGGTACATATACACAATGGAGTATTACTCACTCATTAAAAAGAACACATTTGAATCAGTTCTAATGAGGTGGATGAAACTGGAGCCTATTATACAAAGTGAAGTTAAGCCAGAAAGAAAAATGCCAATACAGTATACTAACTCATATATATGGAATTTAGAAAGATGGTAACAATAACCCTGTATGGGAGACAGCAAAAGAGACACAGATGTAGAGAACTGTCTTTTGGACTCTGTGGGAGAGGGTGAGGGTGGGATGATTTGGGAGAATGGCATTGAAACATGTATAATATCATATGTGAAATGAGTTGCCAGTCCAGGTTCAATGCATGAGACAGGGTGCTCGGGGCTGGTGCACTGGGATGACCCAGAGGGATGGTACAGGGAGGGAGGTGGGAGGGGGGTTCAGAATGGGGAGCACATGTTGATGTATGGCAAAACCAATACAATATTGTAAAGTAATTAGCCTCCAATTAAAATAAATAAATTTATATTTAAAAAATAAAATTAATAAAAAAATTTTAAAAGTCTTTTTAAAATGTTTGGAATATTTGCATATATAAAAGACAAAATTATAGAAATTCAAGCAACGGGGAAAGCCAGGGAAAACTATTTACAGAAATATCCCATACACCTTTCCATGTACATCTTCCTAATAGCTGCCCAGTTTGAAGCTAGAGCTATTTCTATTATTTATCCACTCAGTACTGTATACTGAGTGCCTCATTTGTTATTAGAAATATGCACCAACAAGGCACAGCTTTGTATATGTCCAAACATCCTCAAACCTCCAAGAAACCCAAGACCTGAGAGCCTCCTCCTCAGCATAGTCTCAGTTCAGAGTCACCTAGAGCATTCCTTCCCAAGTTGCTAATATACAAATACCATCAGCCCACTGCCCTGACTGGGACAAGTTCCAATTTTAGGAACCATGCCTCCTCCCCTCAAATGCACCTTGATGAAAGCACCTTGACCAAGAAATCAAGGATTTCAGCAGATGTCCTTCTTTTTTAAAATATTTATTTTGGCTGTGCCAGGTCTTAGTTGCAGCACATGGAATCTTTGATCTTCACTGTGGCATGTGGGATGTAGTTCCCTGACCAGGAGTTGAACCTAGGCCCCTGTATTGGGAACGTGGAGTCTTAGCCACTGGGCCACCAGGGAAATCCCAACATATCCCCGTCTCAGTCTTCTTAAATAACTTGTCCCTCCCAGAACTAGGGCAAGACTTATAGTTTCTCCATGCCTCCAGCTATGGGATTGCCATCTACCTCCTACTTGCTTTCTCCTACAGCATTCCTTCTTTATCTCTTCAGGCATTTGATCATTCATATTCCATGCATTTTTTTTTTACCTTATCATCCCAATTGGAGGCTTAAAGGTGTGAGAGACTGACAGTTATTCTAGTCCACCTTCTAGATTCCAGCTCAGCCTCACATCTTCCAGCTTATTCTTGTTCCTCCTATTTCATGTTGGTTTCCTTTCCCTTCCCAACTGCCTCCCTGAAGCCTTCAGTCCCCAGCATCAACAGCCTCATGTAGATTTTTTAAATTAGCCCCCACAACTGGACAAGGCCAAATCTTTACAATAGATCTAAACTATATATAATGTATCATAAACAGATAATGTTTAATATGCAAATTATATCTCATCTTCAAAGCCTATTTGTGTGTATATAAAAAGTCTAGTCGTTCTGCTTCCCTGACCGACCAACACAGAGAACCCCAAAATCCTGGCCAGCCAGGATGAGCAGAAGGAACTTCTTGTGGCCTCCATCCACAAGAGGCCAAAAATGCTATAACTCTTGGGTGGAAAAAACTGAGATAAACATCAATCAATGAGAAGAGAGGAAATCAGAAGCAGAGGACAGAAACAGTGGTGATACTGTACTGTATAGGGTCTCGCTACTCAGGGACCCTTCAGCTTAATAGCCCCCAGCCTCTACACACTTCCCTAAGTGGACATGGACCAGAAGAGGGTATTCTAGAGCAGTGGAGGATTTGTTCAGGCTGCAGCTGGCTATCAGATGAAGCAGTTGACATGAAGTCCTTGTAAAATTTGCTGAGAGAAGATGTTCAGCTTCACTTTAATCAGAGAAATATAAATTGGAACTAAAAAGTGATTCCATTTTCCCTTTACAAGAATGGTCACAGATATCTATAAAAAATGTAATTGCACAAACCCTCTGACTGGGCAATTTTATTCTTACTTATTTATCAGAGTGATATCTTCACATGTGTGTGAAATGATGTACATATGAGGATATCCATTGCAGCATTTTTTATTATAGCAAGAGATGGGAAATTGGCCAAGTATTCCCCAGTAAGGAATTGGATATATAAATATGGTTCATCAATATAATAGAGCATACTGCATCTATTTAAAAGAATGAAGCTGCTATATGTGTACTGATACAAAACTGTCTTCAAGATTTTTGTTAAGTGAAAAAGAGGGCTTATATAATGTCTATACAGTATGCTTGTGTGTGTGTGTGTGTATGTGTGTGTATTAGATGCTAGAGCATCTCTGGAAGAATTCACGTGAAACTGAGAATTTTAGTTACCTCCAGAGAAAAGAATTAGGTGCCTAGGGAATTGTTTACACTTTTGTACAGTATCTCTATATAACCTCTTCCTCCCCCCAGAACTTAATTTTAAAAATTCTTACAAAAATAGAAAAACAAGAAAACAAAAAAAAAAGAAAAAAAGAAAAAAAATAAAAGAAAGAAAACAAAAGAAAAAAAAAGTAAAAAAATAAAAATAAAAATAAAAATTCTTACAGCCTTGTTCCAAATACCACTTTTTAAGGAATGGCCCTTGACCTTTTTCTCATGGCAAGAATGGCCTGAAGAACACAAGTGACAATTATACCTAAAATTAAGCAAGTTCACACACAGATTTCCCCTGTAAAAGTAATTCTGCCTAGAAGATATTACGAACATGTATTGTTGTTGCTCAGTCACTCAGTTGTGTCCTACTCTTTGTGACCCCATGGACTGCAGCACACCAGGCTTCTGTCCTTCATCATCTCCTGGAGCTTGCTCAAACTCATGTCCATCGAGTTGGTGATGCTATCCAACCATCTCATCCTCTGTCGTCCCCTTCTCCTCCTGCCTTCAATCTTTTCCAGCATCAGGGTCTTTTCCAATGAGTCAGTTCTTCGCATTAGGTGGCCAAAATATTGGAGCTTCAGCTTCAGCATCAGTCCTTCCAATGAACATTCAGAACTGATTTCCTTTAGGATTGACTGGTTGGATTTCCTTGCAGTCCAAGGGACTCTGAAAAGTCTTCTCCAACACCACAGTTCAAAAGCATCAATTCTTCAGTGCTCAGCCTTCTTTATGGTCCAGCTCTCACATCCATACATGACTACTGGAAAAACCATAGCTTTGATTATACATATAGGTAAGAAAAATATATAGACCCAGGAGGGGTGCTAAAGAAGGAGATATGCCAGAGAATAAGAGCTTTAGTGTGATGAGGGCATGATCAGTTTCAGGGATGGCATAGTGGCCTAGGGAGGAAGAGTGTTGGGAACTAGGAAGATCTTTCTGTGAAGAAACTGGTGGGGTTAACAGAAGAATAGTTGGTGTGTATTAGGGAAGATTGAGACAGAGATTTATTATAATCGAATCCTCATAACAGAAGGAGTTTGAGTTCACCACCAAGATAATGAGGCAAAACCCCAAATATTAGTCATTATGTACATGGAATACATCAAGAAAGAGAAGCTCTTTTTGTTTTGTTTTTAGTATCTATTTATTTGGCTGTGCCTGGTCTCAGTTGCAGCATGCAAGATCTTTGATCTTTATTGTGACATGTGCAATCTTTGTTGTGGCATGTGGGATCTAGTTCCCTGACCAGGGATTGAACCTGGGTCCTACATTGCAGGCAGATTCCTTACCATCTAAGCCACCAGGGAAGCCCCAGGACAAGAAATACTCCAAAGCTAGTGAATTCCTGATGCTATTAATAATATCCAGCTATGCAGGTAGAGATATGAAAGGCATGCCTCTTGGTATACAACTTTGACAGGTCCTCCAAAACCCCTTTAAAATCCCGATGGTGGGTAACTGGGTGCATGAGCACTGAGATACCAATTTCGCATTATACTCAACCCAATAACCAGATGAAATATCCTAGTCATGAATGGCATTTTACAAGCATACATCTGAAATTTTATTTGAAGCTCTTGAAAGTGGAGTAATCTCTCTTTACAAGCTGAAAAGTCTGTTCTTTTAACTGCTTAATAAGTGGTTTCATTTTGCAGTTGATAAATAATTTGTTTTAGATGTCAGAAATAATTGTCTCATACTTGCTTACAATTTTTATATGTTTATTTCCAATATTTAAGAGTGCTTTCGTAAATGCTTTGGTTGCCAGACAAACACAACTATTTTGTTCTCAAATGTTTGTCCTCTGTGATAAAAGTGGAGTGAGTGTTATTACCTAATTATTACATATTTGTACCTAATTTTGGAGGTATAAAGTGGCTTTCCCAAAAGCCACACTTTTGGCTTATACCTGGTTTCTACATTTGGTAATTTTTAAATTTGTCATCATCCTATAAAATATATATGCTAAACTGAAACATATGGGAAACTAGTTTGTTGGTGTATTAGTCAGGGCTCTCCAGAGAAACAGAATAAATAGAGACAGATAGAGACATAGAAAGGATTTCCTCATATTTTAAGGAATTTCCTCATATGATTGCAGGGGCTGGAAAGTCCTAAATCTTCAGAGCAACCTGACAAGCTGAAAAATCCAGCAAAAACTTGATATATTGAGTCCAAAAGTGAGGCAGAATTCCTTCTTCTCAGGTAGACCTCACTCTTTTCTCTTAAGGCTCTCAACTGATTGGATGAGGCCCAGCCACATTATGGAGAGTAATCTGCTTCACTCAAAGTCTGCTTATTTAAATGATAATTACATCTGAAAAGTACTATTATAGCAGCGTCTGAACTGGTATTTGGCCAAGTAACTGGGCACCATAGCCTAGCCCAATTGATGCATAAGATTAACCATCACTGGATTTTGAATGGCTGGGTGTGACTCATATTCTAAATTAACAGTCATTTAAGCAAGATAGCTTTCAAGTGAGCAGGCAGATGTAGCAGTCCCAAGCTGGTAGATTTGACTCTACAGTCATTATGGGTCCAATCCCATTAGAGTTTGTTGCACCTCTGTCCTCAATACATAGCTTCTGCCTCATGTCCCATGATGACTGCTTTAGCCTCAACTAAGCAAACTTAAAGTTTGCAGAAAGAGGGGGAAAAGGAGAAGAGCATCTACTTTACTTTAAAGACACTTCGGGGAAGTTTCACATCTATTGTACACATGGTATAGAATTTAATTATATAACCACAGTTAGTTACATTGGAGGCTGAGAAATATTTTGGTATTTATTTACCAGGCTAAAATTCAGGGAATCAGAATTTTGGAAATCATGGGAGAAAAAAGAATGGGATAGATACTGGGAAGAGATCTACCAGTTACACAGTACTACACTTAACAACTGAAAGGATGCTATTTTTATTATGGCCTCCACCATAAATTATTCAGGCTACCAATATGTAAATATGAATTAGTGATATCACATAAAAGTAGACTTAGCCTATGTATGTTTGATAGGACTATGCTAATCAAGAGGCGCCAGTCATATCATAGTCTGTGCCATGGATCTTTCTTAATTTCTACTACTCAGTGTGAAGGTAAGTGACAACCACATGAAAGTAGACATTGCGTGTATGATTGGGTGCAATGCACAACTGAAGCGGGGCCATTCATATTCTACTCTATTCCATAGATCTTTCTGGACTGCATGTGTTCAGTGTGGAGGTAAGAGATGGCCTCATAAAAGAAGACTTACTCTATATTCGATTGTGAACACTGCTCACCAGAGGATGCCATTCACATCACAGTCCATGCCAGGTTTCTTCCTGGACTCCTGATATGCTCAAAATGGAGGTAAGTACTCATAGATGCACTACACAACTCAACTGGTGTAATTTACATTTCAGTATATACCATGTACCTTTCTGGACTCCTCATGTGGTCAGTGTGGCATTAGTAATGATCTCATGAAAATAAATGTGGGTGTACTCCACAACTTAAAGGATTCTCTTCATATTACAGTCTATGCCATGAGTCTTTCTGGATTTTTCATATACTCAAACATATGTTTCATATGTTAATATGTGGAAGTGTTGCCATATGTAGTTAGATTGTCCTGTGTACATTGAGTGCACTGCAAAAACAAGTGATGCCAGTTGTATGCTAGTCTTTGCCATGAATTTTTCTAATCTCCTCATATGCTCAGTATGGAGGTCAGTGATGGCCACATGAAAGCAAATTGTACATTTGGGTACACTGTGCAACTGAAGAATTGCCATTTACTGTCTGGTAAATCCCATACCTATTTCTGGATTTCTCATATGCTAATGTGGAAGTAAGTGATGATCATTGTGAGTTTAGACTTATCTTACTTATAGTTGGATATACTGTACTATTCAAGAAGTGACAACTACGTCCCAGTTTATGTCACAGATCATTCTGGATTGTTCATATAGTCAATGTGGAGGTTATTCATGGCCTTATGAAATTAGACTTACTGCATATATTATTGAGTACACTGCACAACTTAAGCAGTGCCATTCACACGATGAGTTCTGAACCCATACACATAATGTAGGGGTAAATGCCACATCCAAATAGATTTATTCTGTCTAAATTTTGGTGCACTACAAAACTTAAAGATGTCAGCCAGATTCTACTTTGTGAGATAGATCTTTCTATACTTTCATATGCTCAATGAATAAGTAAGTGATTTCCACAGTAAAGAAGGATTATGCAAAATGCAAATCAAAACCACAGTGAGATATCACCTTATGCCTGTTAGAGTGGCTGTTACCAAAAAGACAAGAAAAATAAGTAGTATTGGCAAAGATGTGAAGAAAGGCAAAGCCCACTTGGTGGGAATATAAACTGATGCAGCCACTAATTTTCTTTGAAAATTAAAAATATAACTACCATATGATCCAGCAATTCCACTTCTGAGTATTTGTCTAAAGTACTTCTGGGTACTAATTTAAAAAGATACATACACCCCTATGATCACTGCAGCATTTTTTACAGTAGGCAAAATATGGAAACTATCTAAATGTGCATCATTGGACAAATGAATAAAGAAGGTGTGGTATATGTATACAATGGAACATTATTGAGCCATAAAAAAAGAATGAAGCCTTGCCACTTGTGATTGCATGGATACATCTTAAGGGCATTGTGCTAGATGAAATAAATAAGACAGAAAAAGTTAAGTACCATATGATCTCATTTGTATATAGAATTTTAAAAATTAATTAAGTAATTTCATGAGTATAGATTGATAGAAGTATAGACGTAGAGAACAAACTTATGGATACCAAGGAGGTAAGGGAGGATGGAATGAATTGGAAAGTTGGGATTGACATATATACACTACTGATACTCCATATAAAATAGATAACTACTGTATAGCACAGGGAACTCTACTCAGTGCTCCGAGTAGAAAGTCCAAAATGGGAAGAAATGGAAAGAAAGTCCAAAAAAATAAGGGATATATGTGTACACATAGCTGATTTACTTTTCTGTACAGCAGAAGCTAACACAACATTATAAAGCAACTATATTCCAATAAAGCTTTTTTAAAATTCAAAAAAGGTGTATGTATGCTTATGGCTGATTGATGATGTTGTGTTACATAACCAATACAACATGGTAAATTAATTATCTTCCAATTAAAATTTTTTAAATATTCAAAAAGTAGTCAAAAAATTGAATAAATACTACATCAAAGAAGATAAATTGTTGTCAGATAAGCACATAAACAGATGCTCAACATCATTAGTTCAAGGAAATGCAAATTAAAATTATAATGCACTTATACTAAATACTTGTTAGAATGTCCAAAATTAAAATGGCTGACCATACCAAGTTTTGGTGAGGATGTGGAGAAACTCGAGCTTTCATACCTTTTTAGTGGAGATGTAAAATGGTACAGTCATTTCAGAGGACATTTTTACATTTTATCAAAGAGTTAAACATATACCAGCCATATGATCCAACTATTCCACTCCTAGTTATTTGCCTAATGAAAGAGGAATAAATGCATATATCCACACAAATACTTGTATACAGATGTCATACTTTACAGTTATACTTGTAATAACCAAAAACTAGAAATATCCTTGTGTGCATGCTTAGTTGCTCAGTCATGTCCAACTCTTTGCAACCCTATGGAGCCTGTGAGGCTCCTCTGTTCATGGGATTTTCCAGGCAAGAATACTGGAGTGGGTAGCCATTCCCTTCTCAAGGGAATCTTGATGACTCAGGGATCAAACTGGGGTCTCCTGAATTGCAGGTGGATTCCTAACTGTCTGAGCCACCAGTAAAGCCCAATATCCTGAATGTCCGTAAAAAAGTAAATGAATTAAAAAATTGTGATGTATCAGTAAACAATAAAAAGGAATGCAGTAGTGATACACACAACATTGATGAATCTCTAAGTAATTTTCTGTGTTAAAAAAAGCCAAACATTGGAGTACACGTGTCTCTTTCCCTTCTGGTTTCCTCAGTGTGTATGCCCAGCAGTGGGATTGCTGGGTCCTATGGAAGTTCTATTTCCAGTTTTTTAAGGAACACTGTTTATAATAGCCAGGACATGGAAACAACCTAGATGTCCATTAGCAGGTGAATGGATAAGAAAGCTGTGGTACATATACACAGTGGAGTATTACTCAGCCATTAAAAAGAATACATTTGAATCAGTTCTAATGAGGTGGATGAAACTGGAGCCTATTATACAGAGTGAAGTAAGCCAGAAAGAAAAACACCAATACAGTATACTAACGCATATATATGGAATTTAGAAAGATGGTAATGATAACGCTGTATGGGAGACAGCAAAAGAGACACAGATGTATAGAAGAGTCTTTTGGGCTCTGTGGGAGAGGGAGGAGGGGATGATTTGGGAGAATGGCATTGAAACATGTATAATATCATATAAGAAACAAATTGCCAGTCCAGGTTCAATGCAGGATACAGGAAGCTTGGGGCTGGTGCACTGGGATGACCCAGAGGGATGGTACGGGGAGGGAGGAGGGAGGGGAGTTCAGGATGGGGAACACGTGTACACCCGTGGCAGATTCATGTTGATGTATGGCAAAACCAATACAATATTGTAAAGTAATCAGCCTCTAATTAAAATAAATAAAATTTTAAAAAGGCCAAACAGAAATGAGTATATACTGCATGATTCCATTTGCATAAAACTCTAAAATATATAAATTAATCAATAGTAACAAAAATGCATCATGTGGTAATGAATTCATGAGTGTGTACGTATGTCAAAACACATCAAACTATATACTTTAAATATGTGAACTTCATTATATGTCAGTAATAGCTTCATGATGCTATTAAAAATAATATAAAAATCTTCTGCAGTAAATTAGCTTGTTGTATTCCAAAAGATGTTCAATTACAGTTGATACTTTGGCATCAATGCAAAAGACTCAGAAGCGATTAACAGAATGAGAGACATGGTCAAAGAACAGCTGCCTTGTGGCTTAAAAGAATGTAAAAATAACTTCAACCAACTGAAAAAAGAGGAAGCAATTTTAGAAACAAATGCTAATCATTCCTCATTTTATAAATTATTTCTAAATATATTTTGTTAGTAACCTGTTTTATTCCTTAAGTTGAAGGTTTTTTAAATTTAAAATTTAGAAGACACATAAACACACACACCCATTACAGGGAGGAAAGAGATTGCAATCACTGTGACCAGTTAATCTCAAATAATATGGCATAGTTTGTAACGTAAATTAGAGCTGAGAGAAGGCAAATGTTCTTTTAAGCTAATAAAACAAAATGTTACTTCCCAATAAATAAAAGTCAAATGTATATTAGAGAGAAAACTGGATTTCTCTTATAGGCCTTTGTCTTTTGTCTCTTATAGACAGACTTTGGGAAGAAAATTAGTTTTTGTGACAGCAGGATGTGTTTGATTTTAAATTTTCTAGAAGATCAGCCAGAGCTCATCATTCTTCATGTTCCCCTTCTCTAGGACCTCTTTCCCCCAGTAGAGACTACCAGAGTCTGAGCATATCTGCCTTAGAGCAGTGGTAACTAGAAAGAAAAGAAAGGCATACTGAAAATAGAAGTTCTTAAAGCTACAAAATCTGCAAAGCTGCAGAAGAGACTAATGGGTGCTATGATGTAATTATTTCTACTGGGGAATCTGGCAAATACTTAGGGAAAGGCCTCATCTCCTGCCCTACCCTTTACACCACAGGAAAAGAATAAAAAGAGAAGGGCTTCCATGGTGGTCCATTAGTTAAGACTCAGTACTCCCAGTGCAGGAGGTCTGGGTTTGATCCCTGTCAGGGAACTAGATCCCACGTGCTGCAGCTAAGACCTGGCACAGCCAGATAAATAAATGAATAAAAATAAATATTTTTAAAAAGAATAAAGAGAGAGAAATGCTTTGGAAAGCATATTAGTCTGAGTCAAATCAGGAAAGAAAATGTCCACAAAGAAAGTTTGCCATATAAAGAATTACTAATAAGAAGTGACATCAGCAAGATGGAATAGGAGATCTCAGCTCTCATGTCAACACAGGCATTGTGGAAATCCCAGAAAGAGAAGAGAAAGAGAAAGGGGCAGAAAGCTTATTAAAAGAAATAATGACTGAAAACTTCCCAGATCTGGGGAGGACAATGAACATCTGGATTCAGGAAACCCAAAGACCTCAAACAGGTTGAACGTAAAGAGGTCTATACTGCTACACATGGTCATTACAGGCATACATTGTTTTAATTTACTTTGTTTCATTGTACTTTGCAGACGTTGCTTTTATTTTTTAAAGACAAATTGAAGGTTTATGACAACCTTGCATAGAGCATGTCTACCAGTGCATTTTCCAATAGCATTTGCTCACTTCGTGTCTCAGTGTCACATTTTGATCATTGTAACAATATTTCAGACTGTGTTACTATTTGTTATGGTGATCTCTGATCAATGATCTTTTTTCTTTCTTAATTTTTATTTATTTATTGAACTATACCAGGTCTTGGTTGCAGCATGTGAGATCTTCAGTCTTCATTGCAGCACGTGAGATCCTTTCATGGCATGTGAACTCTTAGTTGCAGCATGTGGGATCTAGTTCCCTGACCAGTGATCAAACCCCTGCTCCCTGCAGTGGAAGCAGAGTCATAACCACTGGACCACCAGGTAATTCTCACAATGTTTTTTAAAACTGAAGTATAGCTGATTTACAATGTTGTGTTAGTTTCTGGTGTACAGCAAAGTGATTCAGATATATATGTCTGTGTGTGTGTTTATATTCTTTTCATGTTCTTTTCTATTACGGTTTGTTGCAAGATATTGAATATAGTTCCCTGTGCTAAACAGTAGTACCTTGTTGTTTTTCTTATATACAGTAGTTTGTATCTGCTAATCCTAGACTTTTTTGTTTGTTTTTAAAGTAATTTATGTATTTTAATTGGAGGCTAATTACAGTATTTGGTGGTTTTTGCCATACATTGACATGAATCAGCCATGGGTATACATGTGTCCCCCCAGTCCCAAACCCCTCTCCCACCTCCCTCCCCACCCCATCCCTCTGGGTTGTCCCAGTGCACTGGCTTTGAGTGCCCTGTTTCATGCATCAAACCTGGACTGGCGATCTATTTCACATATGGTAATATACATATTTCAATGCTATTCTCTCAAATCATCCCACCCTTGCCTTCTCCCACAGAGTCCAAAAGTCTGTTCTTTATATCTGTGTCTCTTTTGCTCTCTCACATATAGGGTTGTCATTACTATCTTTCTAAATTGCGTATATATGCATTAATAAACTATATTGGTGTTTTTCTTTCTGACTTACTTCACTCTGTATAAATAGGCTCCAGTTTCATCCACCTCATTAGAACTGATTCAAATACATTCTTTTTAATAGCTGAGTAATATTCCATTGTGTGTATGTACCACAACTTTCTTATCTGTTTGTCTAAATTTTTAATTTATCCCTTCCCATTTTCCCCTTTGGTAACCATAAGTTTGTTTACTGTCTATGAGTCTCTTTCTGTTCTGCAAACAAGTTCATTTGTATCATGTTTTAGATTTTACATATTATATTACATGTAAGTAATATCATATGTAAATGATATGTTTGTTAGGGTCGATCCTTGGGTCAGGAAAATCCCCTGGAGAAGGAAATGGCAACCCACTCCAGTAGTCTTGTCTGGGAAATCCCATGGGCAGAGGATCCTGGAAGGCTACAGTCCATGGGGTCTCAAAGAGTCAGACACGACTCAGTGACTAAACAACAGCAACAACAATATCATATAGTATTAGTTTTTCTCTTTCTGACTTACTTCACTTAGTATGGAAATCTCTAGGTCCATCCCTGTTGCTGTAAATGAAATTGTTTCATTCTTTTTATGGCTGTGTAGTATTCCAGTGTGTGTGTGTGTGTGTACACTACATTTTCTTTATCCATTCATCTGTCAATGGACATTTAGGTTGCTTCTATGTCTTGGCTATTGTACATAGTACTGGGGTGCATGTATCTTTTTGAATTAGAGTTTCCAGATATATGCCCAGGAGTGGGATTACTAGATCATATGGCAACTCTATTTTTAGTTTTTTAAGGAAACTCCTTACTCTTTTCCATAGTGGCTGCATCTATTTACGATCCCCCCAACAGTCTAGGAGGGTTCCCTTTTTTCCACACCCTCTCCAGCATTGGTTATTTGTAGACTTTTTAATGATGACTGTTCTGACTGGTGTGAGATGATACCTAATTGTAGTTTTGATTTGCATTTCTCTAATAACTAGCAATGTTGAGCATCTTTTCATGTGCCTAGTGGATATCTGTATGTCATCTTTAGATAAATGTCTATTTAGATCTTCTGCCCATTTTTTGTTTGTTTGTTTTGAGTTATATGAGTTGTTTGTATATTTTGAAAATTGAGGCCTTGTTGGTAGCATCATTTGCAAATATTTTTCCCAGTCCATAGATTGCCTTTTCATTCTGTTGATGGCTTCCTTTGTTGTGCTAAAGCTTTGAAGTTTGATTAGGTCCCATTTGTTTACTTTTGCTCTTATTTTTATTGCATTGGGAGACTGACCTAAGAAAATGTTGATATGATTTCTTTTGGAGAATGTTTTACCTATGTTCTCCTTTAGGATTTTTATGGTGTCATGTCTTATATTTAAGGCCTTAAGCCATTTCAAGTTTATTTTTGTATATGGTGTGAGGATATGTTCTAAATTCATTGATTTACATGCAGCAGTCCAACTTTCCCAATCACCACTTGCTGACAAGACTATCTTTTCTCATATAATCTTACCTCCTTTGTTAAAGATCAATTGACTGAAGGGATGAGGCTTTATTTCTGGGCCTTCTATTCTATTCCATTGATCCATATGTCTGTTTTTTTGCTAATACCATACTGTTTTGATTACTGCAGCTTTGTAGTACTGAGAAGTCTGGGAGGTTTATGTCTCCAGCATTGTTTTTTTCCCTCAGAACTGATTTAGCAATTCTAGGTCTTTTATGATTCCATATAAATTTTAGGATCATTTGTACTAGTTCTATGAAAAAAGTCACGAGTAATTTGATAGCAATCACATTAAATCTGTAGATTGCTTTGGGTAGTATGGCTATTTGGGCAATATTAATTCTTCCAATCCAAGAGCATTGGATATCTTTCCTTTTTCTTAAAATCACCTTCAGTTTCCTTTATCTGTGTTTTATAGTTCTCAGCATATAAGTCTTTGACCTCCTTGGTCAGTTTTATTTCTAAGTCTTTTTTTTATGTGATTTTAAAAGGAATTGTTTCTGGCATTCCCATTTTGATATTTCATTGTTAGTGGAAAGAAATACAACAGAATTCTATATGCTGATCTTGTATCCTGCTATCTTGCTGAATTCATTCATCAATTCTAGCAGTTTTTGTATGTAAACATAGCTTTTACTGGAAAACTAAAAAAAATGTGACTCACTTCATTGTGATATTCACTTTATTGTGGTGGTCTGGAACCAAACCCACAATATCTTATCAATTTATGCCTATAAATTATCAAAAGTTAGAGATCATGAGAATCCTGAAAGCAGCAAGAGAAAAGTGCCTCATTACATACAAAGGGACCCCCAGAAAACTAGCAGCAGATTTCTCAGCAAAAACCTTGCAGTCCAGGGAAGAATGGGATGATAGATTCAAAGTGCTCAAAGAAAAATGCTATGAGCCAGTAATACTAACTATACCTGGCAAAACTCTCCTTTAAAAGTCAAGGAAAAGGCTTCCCTGGTGGCTCAGTGGTGAAGAATTCGCCTGCCAGTGCAGAGACATGGGTTCAATCCCTGACCTGGGGAAGATCCCACATGCTGTGGAGCAACTAAGCCCGCATGCCACAACTATTGAGCCTGTTCTCTAGAGCCCATGCCCCACAGCAAGAGGAGCCACCACAATGAGAAGCCCGTGCACTGCAACAAAGACTCAGCACAGCCAAAAATAACTAATTTTTTAAAGGCCAAGGAAAGATAAAACTTGCCAGACAAACAAAAACAGAGAATTGTTCACCTCTAGACGTGCTTTACAAGAAGTGCTAATGGGGGTTCTGTAAATTGAAATGAAAGGATGCTTAACAGCAACATAGAAGCATAGAAATGTATACATCTCACTGGTAAAAGGAAATATATAGGCAAATATGAAAGTGAAAGTGTTAGTTGTTCAGTCGTGTCCGACTCTTTGAGACCCCATGAACTGTGGCCCGCCAGGCTCCTCTGTTCATGGAATTCTCCAGGCAAGAATACTGGAGTGGGTTGCCATTTCCTTCTCCAGGGGATCTTCCTGGCCCAGGGATTGAACCCAGGTTTCCTGCATTGGAGGCAGATTCTTTACCATCTGTGCCACCAGGGAAGCCCAATAGGCAAATACAGAAATAATGTAATACTGTAAGAGTGGTACATAGGACACATTTGACCCTGGCATAAACGTTAAAGACAAAGGCATTAAGAGTAAATATAAATACAAAAGTTTGTTAGTAGATGCATGCACGCATGCATGCTAAGTCACTCAATTCAGTTCAGTTCAGCCACTCAGTCGTGTCTGACTCTTTGCGACCCCATGAATCGCAGCACGCCAGGCCTCCCTGTCCATCACCATCTCCCAGAGTTCACTCAGACTCAGGTCCATTGGGTCAGTGATGCCATCCAGCCATCTCATCCTCTGTCATCTCCTTCTCCTCGGCCCCCAATCCCTCCCAGCATCAGAGTCTTTTCCAATGAGTCAACTCTTTGCATGAGGTGGCCAAAGTATTGGAGTTTCAGCTTCAGTCGTGTCCACCTCTTTGCAACCCCATGGACTGTAACCCACCAGGCTCCTCTGTCCATGTGATTCTCCAGGCAAGAATACTGGAGTTGGTTGCCATTTCCTTTCCCCATTGTTAGTAGATATATAATATAAAAAGAAGTCAATACTGGTATTAGTAACATAAAGGAAGAGGAGTAAATGTGTAGAAATGTTATATGTGATTGAAGTTGTTATTCATTTAAAATACGTTGTGATAATGATTTCATGGATGTATAAAACCTCTAGACTCATCAAGTTGTATACATTAATTATCTACAGCTTTTTGTATGTCAGTCATACTTAAATAGTTTTTTTAATGAGCAAAGAATGCAAAGAGGCATTTCAGAGTAAGAAATAAAAATGCCTAATAAAAAAAATTTAGAAGGCCCATTAAATATCACAGGAAGTTGGGGGAATGAGGAATTGCTTGGTGAAAGGTATAGAGAACTTTACAGAATCTAGAAATAGAAGTAGAAGCAGCTACCACTCCTAGACCCAATCTAGAACTTACAGAGAAGTATGACCATGACTCACTGGATGACAGAGAAGTCATTGTGTGGTCACACCAGCAGAACTTTATAGAAACCCTCTATCTGTAATTTGCTTGGGAAATTCTATATTCCAGGGTTCCTGGGAAGCTGGTAACAGGGAGGTGTCTCATGGGAGGCACTCTGATATAAAACCACTCAAGGTGGGCACCAAGGGAAGTTTCTGGACCCTGAGGGCTGCTGGCTCTAGTGCACTGTGGGTGCTGGATGCTGGAGAAGTTACCCTCACTGGGGACACCCAGCATCCTTTAGGAGCTTGCTGAGCAAGCACATCAGACCATGACATAGAATCCGTTCCCCCCACAGTGTCTCTCCAGCACCTTCTACTGACAAAGCTGAACATTGTGCAGCTGACAAAGGAAGAAGATTTTAAAGGTCCAAACCCATTTTCCCACAACAGGCAGACCTTAGAGTCAGTTTATCAGTAACTGGTGCAGGAAGTGAGAAAGGAGGAGCAGAGGAGTCTGTGAGCAAGGTGATGAAGGCCTAAGTGTCCACACAGCACACCTCCCATAGAGCCACCAGCTTCTGGGGAACAGAAAGCTGTGTGGGCTAGTCCTCCTCAGCCCTCCACCCATAAGGTATTTCAAATATTTTATTTATTTATATATTATTTATTTGGCTGCATTGGGTCTTAGTTGCAGCATGCAGGATCTTTGTTGTGGCACACGACTCTCTAGTGGTGTATGGGCTTAGTAGTTGTAGCACATGGACTCTCTATTTGTGGCACATGGGCACCGGAGCGTGTGGGCTCAGTATTTGCCAATTGCTCTGCAACTTGTTCCCCGACCCAGGAATTGAGTCTGCATCCCCTGCATTGCAAGGCAGATTCTTAACCACTGGGCTACCAGAGAAGTCCCACCCATAAAGTTTGAGAGTCAGCTACTAGCACTCTTTGCAACCGCATGGATGGTAGCCTGCCAGGCTCCTAAGAGTTGGACACGACTGAGCGTGCCCACACACACTAGCTCTCTGCAGGTAAGAACAATTCAGTATTTGCTTTGGGTGCTGTGGTCCTTCCATTCAGAAGACCTCATCCTCCAGGCTCTTCAGCTCTCACTGGCTATATGTATAAGGTGATTTACTAGCAGCCCAGGAGCATTTACTAGAGAGCATGGCTTGAACAGACTAACATTGTAGTCATTTCCCTGCTGACAATCAAAAAGGAACAGTAACATAAGAAACATTAAGTATTTTTTGTTGTTGTTTAGTTGCTAAGTCACATCCAACTCTATGTGACCCCACTGACTGTAGCCCACCAGGCTCCTCTGTCCATGGGATTTCCGAGGCAAGGATACTGGAGTGAGTTGCCATTTCCTTCTCCAGGGGATCTTCCCAACCCAGGGATAAAACCTGCATCTTCTGCACTGGCAGATGGGTTCTTTACCACTGAGCCACCAGGAAAGCTCAAGTATTCATTACCATATACTAGAGTGGGCACTTTTATAATATTATATGTGTTAATGTATGTGTGCATCTGAAAATTAGTGGCTTGTCCATCTGGCAGAGCTGTGACTTCAATTCATACCTTCTGATTCCAGTTCCAGAGTTCATCATATGCAATACTGGCTCCCCGTAAGTATCACCGAGAAGTCTTATTGACAAGACGTAGCTGGGTTTATTCTTAGTGCAGTAAAAGAGAGCAAACTTGACAGAATAGTCATTGAGGAGGGGAAAACCAGGATATTTATGAGATTTGGAAGTCTGGATTAAGGAAGGCCTTTCAGTGAGGAGTCTTGGTTTAGGATTAGGTAAGAACTGTGATATACAATATCATGATTTTAGGATTGGTGGACACAGGAAGGTGAGAATTTTCAGGGCAAGGAATTAAAAGTCTGGGTGTGTAGTGTGTCTTTCAGAAAGTTCCCAGAATAGGCAATAAAGTTATATGCAAATATTACCTTCTTGGGCAAAAGTCTGCTGAGATAGTAAATTATGGTGATGAAGACAGTAGAGTATGGAGGAATACAGTCACATTAATGATTGTAGACAGTAAGCTGGGTGGGTACATAGTTTTGGTTGTCATCCATAAGGAGTTTTTTCTTTTTCTCTTTTTCTTCTTGGTAATCAAACCAATTCAAGAATGGTATTGTGGCAGATTATTCTGTGAATGACCGTTAACCAATTTATACATTAAAACTAGCCTTAGCATAATAGCTAACACTTACATACTACTTTCTATGTGATCTTCATATACTATGTTATTTAATCATCGAAACAACTCTATGAGGCAGGTGTTATTTTCATCTGTATTTTATAGATAGTGAAATGATGCACAGAGAAGTTAAGTAATTTACTCTAGGTCACAGTACAGTAGACAACTGAGCTGGGATTTGAACCCAGGCAGTCTGATTTCAGAATCCTTGGGCTCAGGACCTAATTAGTATACTAATCATTCCATGTTAGGGTTTTACAGCTACAAGTCCCTCAATTCATGTGCAGTTCATATAATTCAAATCAGAGAGGTAAGTCAGATCAATCCATTGCTCAAGGTTAAGCAGTTAATAAACTATGCCCTTAAAACTAAGTTTTTTGGACTTTCCCACCCTCCACTTGGTCTTCTGTACCTCTTAATTTCCAAAGAACAATTCATAAATTCCTTAAATATTTCCTGACAAAGACTAAATACACAAAACATTTAGTTCTTTATTAGTTAGAGGTTTTTGCAAGTTAGAGCATTGACTAAACTTTGATTCCTGCTATTAAATGGAATAAGAAATAGGCACAGAAATTCCTTGTTCTCATAACTTTGAAGTGGCTTCACTAAATGACTTTCATTAAAAGAGGTGACTGAGGGACTTCCCTGACAGCCCAGTGGTTAAGACTCCATGCTTGCAATGCATGGGGCACGGGTTCAAGCCCTGGTTGGGAAACTAAGATCCCACATGCCACATGGCATGGCCTTTAAAAAAAAGGTGGCTGGAAAATAATAGTATCTTATTTAAAACAAATATTCAACTCTTACACTAGAAATGTAAACAAAGCAATGATTTGTGATTTCTCAATGTCTTGTTCCTTGCTGAAAGGATCTATAGTCAGGATAAGCACAGTGCAAGCTTAATATTGCTAACAAGAAGGATGCACAGACAGGAAAGATAAGCTATGACATAAACCTTTTTTGGAAAAGAAAAAGGCATAGCGCCATTAAGTTTCTAATGCTAAAGATTTTTTCCATTAACTCCGGAAATAAAGCTTTATAAAATTATAAGGTCAAGCTTCTTTAGATTTTAGCAAAATGAAAACTCTTTTGTCTTTCACTTGATTTGCCCCTTGTTATGAATTCTAAAGTCAATGGGCAAGCTGATATACAGTCAGTCTTTGAGGTTGGAGGGTGGGGGAAAAAAGATATACAACTTATGAACAATTGCCATATTACCTTTCTGGAACTTCCCTGGCAGCATAGTGGTTAAGACTCGTTGCTTCAAATGCAGGTGGAATGGGTTCAATCCCTAGTCAGGGAACTGTGATTCCCACATGCTACATGGCATGGCCAAAAAAAAAAAAATTTATGAAGATATTACCTTTCTTTGCTGTGTGTTTCACAAGCAGTTTACATAACCTTTTCAGGATATGTCATCATCAGCAGCAATATACTTAAATAACGTATGCTAACCACACAAGGGTACTTGGCTTTTTAGTAAGCATGGTTTGAAGTGGGCTTTGTGCTTCTTGTCTTTACTCTTGGTGGGTAGAGTGGGAGGAGATAGGAGAGAGGCAGGGCTGACAAGAATGTTCCCATAGGCCTGCTTGAAGAAAGGCAAGTATGTGCTCCCTATTCATCCTCCCCACACAACACACACAGCCACTTTACATAAAGAGCCCCATGCAGATGAAAGAAGCTCTTTATGTCTTGCCTTGAAAATGACACAGTAGTTGTGTCTTTCCCTGGATTGACATGCCCAAAGCTATGTATAACTTCTACTCTGCGTCTCACTCCAACCCCTCCTCAAGCCCCATTCTCCTGACATGATCTCCCTGGAAACCAACCACTGTGGAGACAGTCACCTGGTTCCTAGTAGTTTTCATTTTTATACCAGGGTGAAAAGAATATTACAAGTGAATATGTGCTGAGAAGCTGCTACAGCCCCACACCTTTACCTAATACCAGGCAGAGCAAATTCAAGAAATGCCCTCCCAAACAGGAGATTCTAATCCCATATTTTGCCAACCACGAGGGATTCTATTTGGACAGCCACTCAGCCTTGAAGTTTTGTCCATCCCTCTGAAATGCAACTAGTCAGCATTTTATCTCCACTTTATTTTTTAAATTGTGTTTATTTATTATTTTTGGCAGCACGGGGGCTTCACTGCTGCATGGGCTTTTCTCTAGTTGTGGAGAGCGGGTGCTACTCTCTAGCTGCGGTGCGCGGGCTTCTCACTGCGGTGGTTTCTCTTGTTGCGGAGCTCAGGCTCCAGGGCTCGTGCGCTTCAGTAGTTGTGGCGCACGGCCTTAGTTGCCCCACAGCATGTGGGATCCTCTCAGACCAGGGTTCAAACCTCTGTTCCCTGTGTTGGCAGGCAGGTACTTATTCACTGCACCACCAGGGGCGCCCTTATCTCCACTTTAAAGAGTAAAACTTAACCGAACTGGGATTTCAAAGACGTACACTTAAGTTCCGGTTTAGTTCTCTCCTAACCTTCCTAACCCTTACACCTCTCTAGGTAGATCACTCTTGTCCGTGATTAATCTCCCGCATTTTGATACATGTTGCCTCCATTTCAGATGGTGGTTTTTTTAACCTCTTTTTCAAATTCTGAGTTGGATACTACTAATGCCACAGCATCAGAAGGAAAGATTGAGCTTGGAGGGGGAGCGGAATTATATATAATTGTTGATGAAAATGTGCACCTGGGACCTTAGAAAAGAATTGATGTTCCTGGGTGAGACGAATTGGGAAATTGGGATTGACATATATACACTATTGATACTATGTATAAAGTAGATATTAATAACTAATGAGAAGACTGTATAGCACAGGGAACTCTACTCAGTGCTCTGTGGTGACCTACATGGGAAGGGAATCCAAAAGGGAGGGGAAATATGTACACATATATACATATGTGTGTGTGTGTGTGTGTGTATGTGTGTATGGGAATCCTGCGTGCTGTAGTCCATGAGGTCGTAAAGAGTTGGACACAACTTAGAGACTTAGTTGGACACAATGTAGCAACTGAACAACAATGAATGTATACATATGGCTGATTCACTTTGCTATAGAGCAGAAACTGACACAGCAGTGTAAAGCAACTATAGCCAATAAAAAAGAATTTAATTTAATTTAATTTAAAAAAGAATTAATGTTCCTAAACAGTATGATTTTATTTACAGAAGCAATTTCTCTTATTATCCCCAGATTACCTTTTACTCCTGAATTTTTCATGGGGTTTCTATTTCAAGTTAAATTATATTTTCCTTTTATTTTCCCACCTAAACCTCTAGAGTAAATTTTGTGTATGTGTGTCTGTGGGCGTGTCATGTATGTGCACCTCAAATAAATATTACTAGCATCTTTTGTCAATGAAGAGTGATGTTGATACCTGTGTTTTAGCAAGGGCTTTCATGAGTGGTGGAACTTTCTCAAAAAGTGTGGTAAGGACACAGTAACGTGGACACATTCACAATAGAATGTGGTTGTGTCGGTGGGTAAAGGACTCCACAGAAGGACAAAAGCATGGATGCAGACATAGGGCCAACGAATACTCTCAAAATAAAAGGAAGAGAGAAACAATAAAGGAATTAAACACTTGGCAGTCCTGATTGCTTCCCAGGTTCAGCTCACGTGCCAAACTAGCATAACAAGTTTTCCTTCAGCTACACTTGACAGAGGTACTGTCAGTGTGAGATTATAAAACCACATTCAGCTTCTATAAATTATGAACATTCCAGCCCCTCTGGCTCATGTTGGCAGCATCCCTCTGTAGTCCCAGAGTGGCCATGGTCCTCATGTCTTGTGATAAGCTGAATAAAGGTCCCCCTCTAAATGTCCATTTTCTAATCCCTTGAATAATCCCATGTTCTAATCTCATGGCAAAGGGGATTTATGGTTGCAGATTGAATTAAGGTTGCTAATCACCTGACCTTATGATAGGAAATTTTTCCTAGATTATTCAGTGAGCCCAGTGTAATTATACTGCTGCTGTTTAGTTGCCCAGTCGTGTCCAACTCTGTGTGATCCAAGGGACTCTAACCCACCAAGGCCCCTCTGTCAATGGCATTTCCCAGGCAAGAATACTGAAGTGGGTTACCATTTCCTACTCCAGGGGATCTTCTGACCCAGGAATTGAACCTGCATCTCCCGTGTCTCCTGCTTGACAGGCAGATTTTTTTTCTTTTACCACCAAGCCACCTGGAAAGCCCATGTGTAATCATAAGTGAAAGGCACTCAGTCGTATCTGACTCTTTGCGACCCCATGGACTATACAGTCCATGGAATTCTCCAGGCCAGAATACTGGAGTGGGTAGCCTACCCCTGCTCCAGGGGATCTTCCCAACCCAGGAATCAAACCAGGGTCTCCTGCATAGCAGGCAGATTCTTTACCAAGTGAACTATGAGGGAAACCCATAGCTTCCCTTATGTGTAATCACGCTGCTGCTGCTGCTAAGTCGCTTCAGTTGTGTCTGACCCTGTACAACCCCATAGATGGCAGCCCACCAGGCTCCTCCGTCCCTGGGATTCTCCAAGCAAGAACACTGGAGTGGGTTGCCATTTCCTTTTCCAATGCATGAAAGTGAAAAGTGAAAGTGAATTCGCTCAGTTGTGTCCGACTCTTAGCAATCCCATGGACTTCAGCCTACCAGGCTCCTCCGTCCATGGGATTTTCCAGGCAAGAGTACTGGAGTGGGGTGCCATTGCCTTCTAGGGTCCTCAAATATGGAAGGAGAGTGTCAGGAGTGATGCAATATGAGAAAGACTGGACTGGCCATTGCTGACTTTGAAGATGGCCATAGTCAAGGAATATGAGCAATCTTGAGAAGCTAGAAAAGGCAAGAAAAAGGATTCTCCCCTGGATTCCCCCAGACGGAGGACAGCCTTGGCAGCACCTTGACTTCTCTTCTATGCCTCCTTCAGGAAATCTTCCCGGCCCAGGGATTGAACCTGTATGTATCTCCTGCATTGGTAGGCAAGTTCTTTACCACTGAGCCCCCGGGAAGCCCCCACCATCACTAAATATAATATGTTTTTAATTTATTATTAATCTTATAAGAGATACATAGCATTTTATTATTTTGATTTACATTTCTTTAATTATGTGCAAGGTTGAGGTAATAATACTTTTGACACTGAGTTACTCTGACAGATAACATGCTCATTTGGAAGTATGACAAATCTGTTTGTGAGAAAATAAGGAATGCTTGTATATAAACTGAATATTAAATTGTAACTGTCGAGTTCTGTCACTTTGAGGAGTCCCATAATCTACCTGGGCCTCAATGTCCTCAATCTCAAAATGAGAAGATTGACCTAGATAATCTCTTAAGAGTATATCTAGTTCCAAGTCTACAAACTGAATTGATAAAAGGAAAAAAGATCAACGGGTATCACAAGTATAAATAATAAATGTCTTAGTCCGCTTGGGCCGCTATAACAAAATACCATAGAATTAGTGGCTTATGAACAAGGAACATTTGTTTCTCACAGTTCTGGAGGCTGAAAAGTCCAGGATCAAAGCACCAGTAGATTCAGTGTCTGGTTAGAGCCTGCTTCCTAGTTTCTAGAGCTGTCTTCTTACTATAACCTAACACAGCAGAAGGGACACAGGAGATCACTGGGCACTTTCATAAGGGCTATCCCCTCATGGCCTGATCTCCCAGAGGCCACACCTCCAAACACTGTCTCACTGGGGATTAGATTTCAACAAATGAATTTTGGGGGACACAAAATTCAGCTGATAGCAGTAAATACGGAGAAGGCAATGGCATCCCACTCCAGTACTCTTGCCTGGAAAATCCCATGGACGGAGGAGCCTGGTAGGCTGCAGTCCACGGGGTCGCTAAGAGTCGGACACAACTGAGCGACTTCACTTTCACTTTTCACTTTCATGCATTGGAAAAGGAAATGGCAACCCACTCCAGTGTCCTTGCCTGGAGAATCCCAGGGACGGGGGAGCCTGGTGGGCTGCCATCTATGGGGTCGCACAGAGTCAGACACGACTGAAGTGACTTAGCAGTAGCAGCAGTAAATAAACCACAATTTGTAGATGTGGAAAAAAGAAATTGGGGGGCCACGCCACATGGCATTGTGGGGACTTAGTTCCCTGACCCAGGATCAAATGCATGTCCCCTGCATTGGGAGCACAGAGTCTTAACCACTAGACTGCAAGGGATGTCCCCCAAATTCTTAAGATAATAATAATCCACAGCCCCATAGAAGAATTATATTTATCTCTGATTTTTAAACTGTATTTTCATATTTTTATGTTTATACATGGTATAAAATAAAGTTGAACCAAATAATTACATGAGAAGGGAAACCTTCATTTAAAATTATTTGTTACTGAGCAGCAGGGTCCCTTCCAACCCTACTGCTTATACTGTGAATTTTATAAGACTGATATCAATGTCTGTACATTGTTGATTTGTTTTATACAGAATTATGTTATATATTTATTTTCATATATTTATATGGTTCAAACATTTGTCATTTCTAATGGGACTATTAATCTGTTGCCCAAACAGATCACAATGGGCCTAGTAATTTCTACACAGTCGTATTTCAGAAACTTCCAAGTTTTGACTATAATATGAGATGTAAACGTAAATGTCTTTGTAAAAGATGTACTTTCGAAGTACTTCCTTGGAAAAGATTGCCTAAATTCTGTCAGTACTGTATAAGATTAGCATTTTCCCCTACACCCGTGTCAAACAATGACTTGTTTAAATTGATTTATTTTTGTGAATTATAGTTACAATGACACCTTAGAGTTGCTCTAATTCACAAAATTTTAAATTCTTCTGGGAGCTTAACTTTTGAATAATGTCTGAGGGACTTCTCTGGTGGTCTGGTGAGTAAGAATCTACTTTTCAATGCAGGGGATGTTGGTTTGATTCCTGGTCAGGGAACTAAGATCCCCCGTACCTCGGAGCAGCGAAGCCCACTCGCCACAACAAAGATGTAGTACAACCAAAAATTAAATAAATAAGTGAATAGATTTGATTACTACATGTATTTCCTCTTATGTAACTGTACATCATATTCTCTGACCCTGCTTGCATTGGAAAGTAGCTATTGCCTTTATAAACCAGTATCTCTTTTACATACATATTTTGGGTCAGAAATTCTTACTCCTGCATATCAAGTACAAATATCTTTCTCACTCAGTTGTTTTCATCTTATTATTCATTGTTGTGGGAAAACTTTTCATTTCTTATTTTATGCATTTTACCATAGATATTTCTGAGTTTAATTATCAAGAAATTATCTCCCTTTCACAATTAATTTAAGATTTATGATTCTATTTTCTTCTAGCTCTGTTCATAGATGGCTGTTTAATATTTAACCAACTAATTTGAAATATATTTAGGATATGATATAAATATCACTATAAATTAATTTTTCTTCATATTCCTGTCCATTTTCTTCAGCACACTTATTAATGATTCATTTTTATTACTTTGTGTCACTTGACTTGCCATATATTGCTATCTTAAAATGTTATTAGTCTATTTTTTATATCTGTTCTACTTTATAGTTCTGTTTTCTCTACTTAAGATAGCACCAGAAAATTGTGACAATCATTTAAAACTTTGACAGCAAATCCTACAGTTGTCTTTTTTTATATAAAAACATTGGTTAGAATGTTTTTCCATAAAAAGTTTACAGATAATCAAGTTCTGTTAAGTAGTGTGTCGGGAATCACCATATAATCAGTTAACATTTTCTAGTTTACACAGCATTTTTCAAGCAATTAGCTCATTTGAGCTTCATACTAACCCTGAGAGACAGGTCAAATTCCAGACTTGTGACTTAGGAGATGAACACATGTAAGAAATTAGTCCAAAGGTTACTTGGCCAGTAGCTGCTAGAAATGTCTCATATTCCAATATAGAACCGTTTCACCTCCTTATTATCTTGCATCAGAAAACAGTAAAATCCCAATTTTTAATTAATGTTATTCCTTAACTGTCATTTCCTTCAGATCAATTGAAATTCATGATCAATTGAATTGAAATTACCTGGTACAGGGAAAAGCACAAAAATGCTGGCATAGTCATTTATTACTCTTGTGCTCATAAGCAAGGCTTAAAGTCTCTGAGCTCTTTTTTCCCGTCTGTAAAATTGAATACCATTCATTCTACTTTTCAAGATTTCAGTGATGAAATGGCATCACATATATGAAAACCCCAAAGAAATGTTGCCCAGGAGAATCATCAAATTTCTCTGAATCTAATTTGTAATGTAGAAAATGAGGTGTGATCGCCAAGGTTTTATCCAACACAGATATCCCATCATTCAGGGCTATTAATAAGGGAAGCAATTGACATTTAAGGATACAGTATCATTACTAGATAATTGCAGTTTCCACCTTTTACAGAGGGTGGCAGTGCTGATCTCTGTAGAGACCAGAATTTGAGGAAGTACAGCAATCTTTTTAGATTTTACCTATATTACCCCACTTAAATATTATGAATGTATATACACATATACATGTATATGCACATGTATATTTTAAGTGGAAACTTTGAGTTATAATATAGTAGTATCCTGTTAAGAAAAAAAAAGTTCACCATTGAGATGTCATTTGTACTGACGTTAGAATTTCAGTCAGGTGATTTGTGCCACTACCAAGTAATTCTTTACACTTGAATGTTATGACATTCTTGTTGGCTACCATCACCGCTTGCTTATCAGTTCTTTAAGTAGGTTAGAGGTCATCCTCCACCACCACCCTTCTTATTACCTGTGTGAAAAGCAGTGCCAACCATTGAAAGCAGAAGAGTCCATGGGAAGAGATTAAAAGGCACTCTGGTCTACCCACTACCAGCATTGGATATTCTATACTTTATTAAGCAGAGTTAGTCTTGAGCTCAGGCCATGAAAGTTATGTCATTTATCCTCCAGCCTCTCCTTGACCTTTTACCCAGTTCTCTCCTTTCAAGAGGAGCTGGATCTGAGAGGCAGAATGTAGAGGAAAGAGCATGACCCTGGCATCAGAAGATCTGTGTTGTCACCCTTACTGCTGCTTTGAATTTGATTGACTCCAGGTTGATCATTTGAACCCTGGGCCTGGTTTCCTCATTTATAAATTTCAGTGACTGATGGCTTATTGAAGGTTGCCAGAAGATGTGACAAATAAGAAAGTTTTATATAATTGATACATTTGGGTTATTAATTTTCTAAGATCTAAATATAAATATTTAATGCACTGCTTCTTACAGAAATTTGTGAATAATCCCAGGGTTTCTGCATATGCTGCCAACTCTGCTTGAATGACTTCTGCCCTTTACCCTCTGCATTCTGACTCCTGAAGGCTGGTTAGCATTCCCTTCTTACAGGATGCATAGTGCTTACTCTCCCTTCTGTTTAATCTTTACCATATATTCAATCCCCGGTCATCTGTTTATATCTTCCTCTAGACAAACTAGAGTCTTTTGAGGGCAGAGACTTTGAGAACAAGCCTCTTTATAGGTCCTGATAAGAGAGGATGGTGCTGAGAAGACTCTTAAGAGTCCCTTGGACTGCAAGGAGATCAAACCAGTCAATGTTAAAGGAAATCAACCCCGAATATTCATTGGAAGGACTGATGCTGAAGCTGAAGCTCCAGTACTTTGGCCACCTGATGCAAAGAGCTGACTCATTAGAAAAGACCTTGATGCTGGGAAAGATTTAAGGGAGGAGGAGGAGGGGGCAGAAGAGAATGAGAGGGCTGGATGGCATCACCGACTCGGTGGGATTAAGTTTTAGCAAACTCCGGGAGATAGTGAAGAACAAGGAAGCCTGGCATGCTGTGGTCCATGGAGACAGGACTTAGTGACTGAACAACAACAATAACTGATAACTAATACAGAGGGCCTTTGACTGTGTGGATCACAATAAACCGTGGAAAATTCTGAAAGAGATGGGAATACCAGACCACCTGACCTGCCTCTTGAGAAACCGATATGCAGGTCAGGAAGCAACAGTTAGAACTGGACTTGGAACAACAGACTGGTTCCAAATAGGAAAAGGAGTACATCAAGGCTGTATATTGTCACCCTGCTTATTTAACTTCTATGCAGAGTACATCATGGGAAACGCTGGACTGGATGAAACACAAGCTGGAATCAAGATTGCTGGGAGAAATATCAATAACCTCAGATATGCAGATGACACCACCCTTATGGCAGAAAGTGAAGAAGAACTAAAGAGCCTCTTGATGAAAGTGAAAGAGGAGAGTGAAAAAGTTGGCTTAAAGCTCAACATTCAGAAAACTAAGATCACGGCATCTGGTCCCATCACTTCATGGCAAATAGATAGGGAAACAGTGGCTGACTTTATTTTTTGGGGCTCCAAAATCACTGCAGATGGTGATTGCAGCCATGAAATTAAAAGACACTTACTCCTTGGAAGGAAAGTTATACCCAACCTAGACAGCATATTAAAAAGCAGAGACATTACTTTGCCAACAAAGGTCCATCTAGTCAAGGCTATGGTTTTTCCAGTGGTCATGTATGGATGTGAGAGTTGGACTATAAAGAAAGCTGAGTGCTGAAGAATTGATGCTTTTGAACTGTGGTGTTGGAGAAGACTCTTGAGAGTCCCTTGGACTGCAAGGAGATCCAACCAGTCCATCCTAAAGGAGATCAGTCCTGAATGTTCATTGGAAGGACTGATGTTGAAGCTGAAGCTCCAATACTTTGGCCACCTGATGCAAAGAGCTGACTTATTTGAAAAGACCCTGATGCTGGGAAAGATTGAAGGCAGGAGGAGAAGGGGATGACAGAGGATGAGATGGTTGGACAGCATCACTGACATGAGTTTGGGTAAACTCCAGGAGATGGTGATGGACAGGGAGGCTTGGTGTGCTGCAGTTCATGGGGTCACAAAGAGTCAGACACGACTGAGTGACTGAACTGAACTGCATACAGAAGGAAGGCGAGAGAAATGATGGATAAAACAAGTACAAGTAAAATAATAATAAAAGGCAGACTGTGAGGTGTCCTGTGGGAGCTAAAGTGAGAACAAGTCACATTTGCTTGAGGAATCCACTTCATGGAAGAAGTAGAATTAGAGATAGTAGATATCACAGGGTGAGAATAACTTGATCAGCAAAAGTTAGAAAGACAGCATCCTAGATGGTGAGAACAGCCCAGTCAAAGGCACAGAACAGGGAAAGAGCAGGACATCTTTGAGAAACAGAAAGCATTGGCAGTGGGTAGAGTACAGATGGGGAAGTTGTGGGGAATGAGACTGCAGAAATGAACAGGAGCTTACTCTGAATTCAAAGATAAGGAAGTTTTAAAGAGTTCCCACTACTGCTTGGCCAATGTCCATTTCTTCCCCTAAGGGCTCAAAACAGGCTTCTCCCCCATTTCTCCTAACACATAGTCAGGGCACAGGCTCTTTCCGCCATTAGGAACTCGCTTGTATTGGGAGCCTCTTCTGGGCCTATCAGAGTGAACCCTGACTAATGATTTCTGGTTTTTATTGCCTCGTCTTCCTACCACCTGTTTACACCTCCTGGGTCTTCTGACTTTGTTACCCTAATTTCTGTTCCTTAAAAAATCAGAACCAACTACATGGACATAGGCCTGCTCTGATTTTTATCATTTTAAACAGTCATGTGATTTACCACACGATCCACACATGACAAGTAAGAAACAGATAAGGTGGAACATGATACCTGCCAAATGAATCATTTAGACAAGCTGTATAGCAGGCTGGGCACTGGAGGCAGAGGGTTTACAAGACAGAAAAAACATTGTGAGCTAGCAGAATTAGTCCATTTTTTTTTCCTTGCCAGGCCCTCGGGACTTCAATAACTTTTCATCTCTGGCGCTAGCCAAGCCTGACCAAAGTAAACCTTCTGGGGTCTGAAGTGCATGCTCAGTAGCTCAATTGTGTCTTTGCAACTCTTTGCAACCCCATGGTCTGTAGCCAGCCAGGCTCTCCTGTCCATGGATTTTACAGGCAAGGATACTGGAGTGGGTTGCTGTTTCCTTCTTCAGGGAATCTTCCCGGACCAGGGATCCAACCCATATCTGCTGCATTGGCAGGCAGATTCTTTACCACTGAGTCACCTGGGAAGCCTAGGGCCAAAGTAGTCTTGTGCTATTAGCCTTGGGCCAGTGCTTGCTGTCATGCTGCCACTTCACCTCTGACCTCTTCTGTATCAGTCAGCTATATGACTGTATATATCTGTGTTGCTTTCCTGATGTGCACAGCAGTTTTCTCATTCCAGGGAAAAGGGCTCCACCCTGAACAACTTGGCTGGCCCTCTCCAGTAGGGTCATGCCGTGGCCTGCAGAGCTGCTAAGTCACGTCAGTCATGTCTGACTCTGTGTGACCCCATAGACGGCAGCCCACCAGGCTCCGCCGTCCCTGGGATTCTCCAGGCAAGAACACTGGAGTGGGTTGCCATTTCCTTTTCCAATGCATGAAAGTGAAAAGTGAAAGTGAAGTCGCTCAGTCGTGTCCGACTCTTCATGACCCCATGGACTGCAGCCTACCAGGCTCCTCTGCCCATGGGATTTTCCAGGCAAGAGTACTGGAGTGGGGTGCCATTGCCTTCTCTGAGATTGCAACTATGGTACCACATTGGATCTCCTGGAATAATAGTATTTATCCAGAGTAAGCCCATATCTACCGTGTCCCTTTAAACTGTGTCATTTTGACTGCTAATAATTTTAGAAGCCATTCCGATAGAGTAGTTCCTCTAACCCCTGGACCTGTGTCTTCCCGCTCTTCACCATTAGTCACCACCACTGCCATCTCTGCTAGTCCAATGATGAACATCTCAAAGGTGTGGAAAGGGGAAGCTGTATCCGATTGCATTGCTGACTCCAGTTCTTCAGCCCTCCCTGCAAACAGACACTTGTCATGGTCTCATCATGAATGGAGTGGATTTCCCTGCCCCTTGACCTTGGGCTTGGTCATGTAACTTGCTTTGATAAATGATATCTGGATGGAAGTACCAGTGTGACAGTTTTGAGCCTAGCCTTAATAAGCCTTGCACATTTCCATTTGTTCTGCACTTTTGCCCTCTCCAGGAGATAAACATGCCTCAGAACAAGCTATCTCACTGAAGCAAAGAAGGAAAGAGTATATGTGGAGTAGAGCCTATCTAATATACAACCAGGCTTTCCAGGTGGCGCTAGTGGTATAGAACCTGCCTGCAAATGCTGGAGACACAAGAGACGCAGGTTTGATCCCTGGGTTGGGAAGATTCCCCTGAAGAAGGGCATGGTAACCCACTCCAGTATTCTTGCCTGGAGAATTGTATGGACAGAGAAACCCACAGGCTACAGTCCGTAGGGTTGCAAAAACTTGGACGTGACTGAAACAACTTTGCACACACAATACACAACCAGCAGTGCAAAAAAGGGCCACCCAGGCTACCACAGCAGGGGCACGTAGCCCAGCCCAGCCTAGATCAGCAGAACTCAAGTCAACCAGTAGATGCACAAGAGTTCTTGCCCAACCTATCTGTCCCATGTCACCACTGTGACTAGATCAGGGTGATCACTTGGTTAACGGGAAGCTGACTCATAAGCAGAAGGCAAATGAATTGAGTCAATTAAAAAATAATTTTTTAGTTGTGCTGGCTCTTTGTTGCTACTCATAGGATTTCTCTAGTTGTGACAAGCAGGGCCTGTTCTCCAGTTGTGGTCCACTGGCTTCTCATTGTGGTGGCTTGGCTTGCTGTGGAGCATGGGCTCTAAGGCATGTGGGCTCAGTAGTTGTGGTTCCCAAGCTCTAAAAGGCAGGCTCAGTAGTTGTGGCACATGGGTTTAGTTGATCCTCAGCATGTGGGATCTTCCCAGACCAGGGATCGAACCTGTGTCCCCTCCACTGGCAGGTGGATTCTTAACCACTGGACCACCAGAGAAGTTCAGGGTCAATTAAATTTTTGAGAGTTTGTAGAAGATTGCAATGAGTAAGCAATAGAGGGACTTCCCTGGTGGTCCAGTGATTAAGACTTTGCCTTTCAGTGCAGGGGTGTGCAGGTTTGATCCCTGGATGGGGAACTAAGATCCCACATGCCTAGTGGCCAAAAATCCAAAACATAAAACAGAAGCAATATTGTAACAAATTCAATAAACACTTTTAAAATGGTCCACATCAAAAGAAATCTTAAAAAAAAAAAAAAAAGCAATGGAGTCTTCTATACGTGGAGACTGAGGTGTCATTTGGAGCCCTGTACCACTTGATGAATAAACAGAGAAAGCTGATCTTTAAGTAGGAAAACAGAGCAGATGCTCAAAGAGTTTCAGAGAAGAGTCACATAGAGGCCAAAAAAATGAAAATTAGAGTAGACTCAGTTCTCAGAGGCTTCTCGTCACCAGCAAACATAAGGCCTGATTGAGCTGCAGGTCTTGTGTATAAGAAGTTGTCTGTTTTGTCATTAAAACCATCACTTAATCTCCCACTTAGCATATTCACGTGTGCACCTGTGCACACACTCACACATATATACACACAGAGTTTTATTTTTAGCTAACTTAAGTGGATTTTGTTCCTTGGAACTAAAGAACCGGACTAAGATATTGTCCAAAATGGAAAAAGAGGAAAGGCGAATAACAAGTTATGTGATCGGTATTCCCTCACATGATAGAAAATCAAACTGATTGAGACTGTGTGTCACATAGCTTTTGTTGCAAAACAAACTATCTTGAAATTTAGAGGCTAAGAATAACAAAATATTTTAGTTAGCTCACAGTTCTGTGGATTATTTGTGATGACTGGGACATTTGTGATGGCTCTTGTGGTCTAGGCTGGCTGGGCTGTGGCTGGACATTCTGGGATAGCCTCATTCACATCCCTGGTGATTGTTAGGCCGGTTTTTCTTCCCCCCCCCCCCTTTTTTTTTTTTCTTTTTGGCTGCACCACATGACATGTGAAATCATAGTTCTCTGACCAGGGATTGAACCTGTGCCCCCTTCATTGGAAGCATGGAGTCTTAACCACTTGACCACCAGAGCAAAGGAGCCCTGGCCCAAATGAAGAAGCTTGTTTTAAGTGTCCATTCGTCACAGTGCCTATTGCTCCCTTAGCCAAAGCAAGTCACCTGGTCAAGTGTAGATCTAGGGTGATGGAGACTAAGCAAGGGCTTGGAGACAGGGAGGAGTGAACACATTGGAAGCCATTATTGCAGCACACACAACAGGCTACAGTGGGCAGGGAAGGAGAAGGGACTACTGCTAAAGAAGGGCCTGTGAGCAAGGGCCAAAGGCCAGGAAAATGGAATTTTTAAAGGGGTGAGTCTAAGAAAACCTCCAATTTGCTACAACTTGTCCTGCATAACAAGACTTTAACTCAGAGACTTGTGTGACTCTAAAGCCACAGAAACACTCATCTAAGTAGCTATGAAAAAAAAAAAAAATGTAGAGACTTCCCTGGAGATCCAGTGGTTAAGTTCCATGCTTCTATTGCAGGGGGCACAAGTTTCTTCCCTGGTCAGGGAACTAAGATCCCACAAGGCATGGCCAAAAAAAGAAAAAGAAATCTTGCCATGTGTGATAACCTGAATGGATCTTGAGGGCATTATCCTAAGTGAAATAAGTAAGACAGAGAAAGACAAATACCACATGATGTCACTCACTTGTGATATCTGTAAAACAGAACAGAAACAAAACAAAACTCATGGATGTGGAGAACAGCATGGTGGTTGCCAGGAGTGAGGAAGGTTTGGGGGTGGGTGAAATGTGTAAAGAGGGTCTCAGGTACAGACTGCCAGTTGTAAAAAGCATAGGTCATGGGGATGGTGAGCAGCATGGTGACAACAGTCAGTGGCACTGTTCTGCGTGTTTGAAGGTTTCCAGGAGCCTGGATCTTGAAAGTTCTCATCACAAGAAAAGCATTATTTTAGTAACTTTTTATGGTGATGGATGGTGACTAGACTTACTGTGGTGATCATGTTACAGTGTCTGCAGGTGTCGAATCATTGTGTTATACACTTGAAACTAATATGTTGCCAGTTATACCTCCATTTTTTCAAAAAAGAAAGAAAAATAGTTATAAAATATACAAGTATCTGAGTATTTTCACTCTGATTGGAATCTATGATCTGCCTTTTCTTCTTTAGAAGAAAAGAGTATCAGTAGAATTAAATGGGGAAAATCAAAAGATTGAAAATAGTCTTTCCTGAATGCAGGCCATGTCACAAGCTCTCTTATATTTGTTAGCAGAGAAGGCTCCCACATAATAAACACAATTATAGGAGGAAAAGCTATTCTACTGCAAAACACTTCACTGAGGGTACTGAAGAAGGCACCAGACCCTCACTTGAAATGGGGCTTGTTCCTTTAAACTTTGTAACCACGTAGCTGTGAATCATGAGTTCGAAGTGGTCACTCTGTTCTCTATTTCTGAACACATATGCCAGTCTGGGTGTCCCTATCTGTGAGATTTTGTTGACTGGCAATGTCTAAAGGAAGAAGCAATTTGGACTCCGTCACCTGCAGAATAGGCAGGCATTTCAAAGGATCTGGACATTGGCATTACATCAAAGAAGATTCTCTTTAATGGGCAGAGATGTTCTATCTCCTCGTCCAAAAGAAGACGAAGTCCTGAACTGAGAAACTGATGGTTTTCTCATTGTACAAATACTAATTTACAGATAGAAGTTATCTTCCCTTTAACCAGGTTCCTCTTGCTAGATTGCCTAACCAAAGATTGTGACATCACCATCATTTCCAGGCAGCCAGACATAAACTACAAAGAAAGAATTTCCATTTGTGGACTTTAGTGTCATGAACCAGCAACCGGGGGAAAGGGCATAAAGGGGAGAGGGGAGGTTGAGGTATATTTGAAAATGGAAGTACAAAATATTCTTGAAATTCTCCTAAACAGCAAGGATTTAGGGACCAACTGTTCTTAAAAGAAGGGAAAAAAACCCTCTGTCCTCCAGAATTTAGTGATTCCATCTTGTGCCAGTTTTCACAAAATATTTAAAATAGTCTTAGCTTTTTTAAAAAAAAAGTATTAAATTCATAAGCTTATTAAAATACATGGAAAAGGAAATAGCAACCCACCCCAGTATTCTTGCCTGGGAAATCCCATGGACAGAGGAGCCTGGCAGGCTACAGCCCATGGGGTTGCAAAAGACTCAGACACAATTTAGCGACTGAACAACAGCATTAAAATACAACTAAAAGGAATTCTAAAAAATTCATTTTATCATAAGCAAGAAAAGACACCAGTGCAAGCAATGTGGTCAAAAGTAAAGGAGATTGAAGGAATTCCCTGACAGTCCAGTGGTTAGGACTCCGAGCTTCCACTGCAGGGGCATGGGTTCAATCCTTGGTTGGGTAACTAAGATCCCACAAGCTATGTGGTGCAGCAATAAATAAAGTAATAAAGGAGGTCAAGACCAGAGAATCAAAATGGCAATGGGAGGGAAAAAGTGATTTTTCAAACAAAGTAATAAATGCCCAGTAATGTACAGTCAGCTGAGGAGGATAAGTAGGGACAGAACCATCCATATCTATTAGAAGTATTTCTAGTTTCTTTAAAAGAGATTTTTTTAGAGCAGTTTTGAATTAACAACAAAATTGAACAGGAAGGATAGAGAATTCCTATATGGCCACTGTCCCATACCCACAGCCTCCCCCATTATCAACATCCACTACCAGAGTGCTACATTTGTTACAACTGATGAACCTACATTGGCCCATCATTATCACCCACAGTCCATAGTTTATAGTAGGGTTTGCTCTTAATGTTTACATTCTGTGGCTAGTGGTCATGTATGGATGTGAGAGTTGGACTGTGAAGAAAGCTGAGTGCTGAAGAATTGATGCTTTTGAACTGTGGTATTGGAGAAGACTCTTGAGAGTCCTTTGGACTGCAAGGAGATCCAACCAGTCCATTCTGAAGGAGATAAGCCCTGGGATTTCTTTGGAGGCAATGATGCTGAAGCTGAAACTCCAGTACTTTAGCCACCTCATGTGAAGAGTTGACTCACTGGAAAAGACTCTGATTCTGGGAGGGATTGGGGGCAGGAGGAGAAGGGGACGACAGAGGATGAGATGGTTGGATTGCATCACTGACTCAATGGACGTGAGTCTGAGTGAACTCCGGGAGTTGGTGATGGACAGGGAGGCCTGGCGTGCTACGATTCGTGGGGTCACAAAGAGTCGGACATGACTGAGCGACTGAACTGAACTGACTGATAATGACATGTATCTACCATTATAGTATCAATACAGAGTAGTTACACCAACCTAAAAATCTTCTGTACTCTACCTATTCATCCCCACACATCCCCACCCCACCCGCCCCTGGCCAGCACTGATCTTTTTACTGTCTCCATAGTTTTGCCTTTTCCAGATTGTCCTATACTTGAAATCATATTGCTTGCTCTCACTTAGCAATGACCATTTATGATCCTTCCATGTCTCTTCATGGCTTGATAGCTCATTTCTTTTTTAGCACTGAATAATATTCTCTTGTCTGCATGTACCATAGTTCCATTCACCTACCGAAGGACATCTTGATGGCTTCCAAGTTTTGGCAGTTATGAATAAAACTGCTATAAACATCTGCTGCAGGTTTTTGTGTAGATACAAGTTTTCAGCTCTTCTGGGTAAATACTAAGGAGTACAATTGCTGAGTCCAGTGGTAAGAGTATGTTTAGTTTTGTAAGAAACTGCCATTCTGTCTTCCAAAGTGGCTATGCTATTTTGCATTCCCACCAGCAGTGAATGAGAGTTCCCACTGCCCCACATCCTCACCAGCATCCAGTGTTTCTGTGCAGTTTTTAATTACTCATTCTATAACATAGAGAGATTGGTGATAGAGATGAAGACTTTGGTTTTGTGTAGTGGTGAGAAATGGGGCCTTGGGAGAATGGAGAACAAAAAGTATGGTAGAATGACTCTGAAAAGAGGCCACAATTTTTTTTCAGTGATTACTCATTTATATACATAATGTTTATATGTTTGCAGTATTTTGGGAAAATAGTACTATTGTTTCCTTGTAGGTTGGCTTATACTCTGAGTTCTTTTTTCATGAATAGTAATAAATTCATTGGAGAAGGGAATAGCAACCTACTCCAGTATTCTCGCCTGGAGAATCCCATGGACAGAGGAGCCTGATGGGCTTTAGTCCATGGGGTCACAAAGAGTTGGACATGACTGAGCACACACACATAAGACACACATGTGCATCTCAGTACTTGGTAACCAACCTCATATGTTTGAGTGACTTTGGACAAGCAACTTAGATTCTTGCCTTTATTTTCTCCTACTCTAATAAGTTCAGTTGAGCTAGATAATCTGAAAAGATATTTCCAATCTTTTAATTAAAAAAAGAAATCCAGGGACTTCCATGGTGGTCCAGTAGTTAAGACTCCTTGCTTATAATGCAGGGGGTATGGGAATCCCTGGTCAGGGAACAAGGATTCCACATGCCAAGGGGTGAGGCCAAAAAAAATTTAAATACATACATATGTCTCTTTTCATATAAATTTCCTGAAAGACGCAGATGACTTTAGTGGAATATTTCAAAAATAGAGTTTCCCATTAAACTAACAATGAATATACTTCAATTAACATCATTGTTCCTCCTTTCTTACATGCCCTTACTGAGTGATAAATGAGGTTTTCCTCCGTTTTTTCCCCTAGTCAAGTTTAAATAGGGAGCTTAGACAAACAAACTGTAAAATTACCTTTTCTTTTTAAGAGCACACATTTTTGTCAAAGAATCAGCAAATGAATGATTGTAATCTCACTGAGACTGGTGAATTCCTTCATCCAAACATGTAGTCCCATGCCTACTATGGGACTTTTCAGAAAGGCACTAAAGCAATTTTCTTTTCTTTGTTTGATAGGAATGTGTGAATGGAGCACTTGAAAAGCCATTGCCCCATGATCATAAATGTAATGGATAATTTCTAATCATAATTGAACACAATATTGAACATAATTGTGATTACACTGACTTCCCTTTTTTAAAATTAATTTTTATTGGGGTGCTGCTGTTTTACAATGTTATGTTAGTATCTACTGTAGAACAAAGTGAATCAGCCATACATATACATATAACCACTCTTTTTTGGATTTCCTTCCCATTTAGTTCACTACAGAGCACTGAGTAGCATTCCCTGTGCTATACAGTAGGTCCTCATTAGTTATCTATTTTATACATAGTATCAATAGTGGATATATGCCACTGAGCTAATTTTTGTCATTATTCATATTTTTTTCCATCTTTATATCAGTTTAGTTCCATCACTCAGTCATGTCTGACACTTTGTGACCCCATGAACTGCAGCACGCCAGGCTTCCCTGTCCATCACCAACTCCTGGAGCTTGCTCAAACTCATGTCCATCGAGTCAGTGATGCTGTCCAACCATCTCATCCTCTGTCATCCCCTTCTCCTCCTGCCTTCAGCCTTTCCCAGCATCAGGTCTTCTCCAATGAGTCAGTTCTTTGCATCAGGTGGCCAAAGTATTGGAGTTTCAGCTTCAGCATCAGTCGTTCCAATGAATATTCAGGACTGATTTCCTTGAGGATTGACTGGTTTGATCTCCTTGCAGTCCAGGGGACTCTCAAGAGTCTTCTCCAACACCACAGTTCAAAAGCATCAATTCTTCAGTGTTCAGCCTTCTTTATGATCCAACTCTCACATCCATACATGACCACTGGAAAAACCATAGCTTTGACTAGATGGACCTTTGTTGGAAAAGTAAGGTCTCTTCTTTTTAATATGCTGTCTAGGTTGGTCATAGCTTTTCTCTCAAGGAGCAATCGTCTTTTAATTTAATGGCTGCAGTCACCATCTGCAGTAATTCTGGAGCTCCCCAAAAATAAAGTCTGTCACTGTTTCCATTGTTTCCCCATCTATTTGCCATGAAGTGATGGGATTGGATGCCATGATCTTAGTTTTCTGAATGTTGAGTTTTAAGCCAACTTTTTTACTCTCCTCTTTCACTTTCATCAAGAGGCTCTTTAGTTCTTCTTCACTTTCTGCCATAAGGGTGGTGTCATCTGCATATCTGAGGTTATTGAGATTTCTCCCGGCAATCTTTTTTTTTTTTTTTAATTTAATAATATTAATATTTTAATTTTTTTATTTAACTTTACAATATTGTATTGGTTTTGCCATATATCAAAATGAATCTGCCACAGGTATACATGTGTTCCCCATCCTGAACCCTCCTCCCTCCTCCCTCCCCATACCATCTCCCAGCAATCTTGATTCCAGCTTGTGCTTCTTCCAGCCCAGCATTTCCCATGATGTACTATGCATATAAGTTGAATAAGCAGGGTGACAATATACAGCCTTGACATAATCCTTTTCCTATTTGGAGCCAGTCTGTTGTTCCATGTCCAGTTCTAACTGTTGCTTCCTGACCTGCATACAGGTTTCTCAGGAGGCAGGTCAGGTGGTCAGGTATTCCTATCTCTTTAAGCATTTTCCACATGGAAAATTCCATCTTTATATATAGTAACCAAAAGCAGAAAATAAAAAGGAGCATACATCTTTGTCTTCTGTTAGCCACTGGAGGCCTGGAGGTGAGCATATGCAGAGGGAAAGGCAAACAAGCACACGAAAGAGAAAGCATGAGGGATATAAGAGAATGTGAGCCTAGAGAGCCAAACAGATGCTAGGAGAAGGAAATCAAAGCAAGCAAAGTGTCATGGTCCCACCTTAAGCACCACTTGCATTTAACAGATCGAACCAAGGCTTCAAAGGCATTCCAGGTATCACCCTTGCCCAGAACCTTATCAGGAACAGGTTTTCAATTGAAAGCTTCTCAACTTACATTAGTTCAAAGGTTTTAGAAGACGAGAAAGCTTCTGGATGCTCATACTTTGACTTTTCCAAAAGAGCCAGTATCTCTGTTGTAACCAAATATGACCAAGAATTAAATTCTGTGAGGAATAGAGATGACATCAAAATGTACTCATCATATCATTTCTCTGGTGCTCTAAAATCAAGTGCCTAAAAACAGCAACCATTTATTATCTCTCATAACTCTCTATGAATGAGTTAGACATAGCTGGTTTTCTTGCTCTGGGTGATATTGGCTAAAGTCACTCATATTTAGCAGCTGCAATCAGCTGGGACCTCTGCTGTGGCTGATATATCCAAGACGGTTTCATTCATGTATCTGGAAGCTGGTGTTGGTCAACAAAAATTGCCATAGTTTACCTTCACATGGCTTCTCATTGGCTAGCAAGTTAGTTTGGTTTTCTTAACAGCATGGTGGCTCAGTTTCAAGAGGGCATATGTTTCTTGTACAAAGACTTATTCAAGTCTCTGCCTGCATCATATTTTCTAACATCCCATTAATCATGAAAGTCACATGGCCCAAGCCCAGTGTCCTGTGTACCTATGAAGGGACAGAAGTGAGTTGTGACTAATTTGGGTAAGTGAGAGTAGAATAGTTACAGGAGATGGAAATGTCTATAAAGTAGTGGTTAGGTTTTGTCTGCTTATCAAGGGAAATGTTACCATTTTATACCAAAAACATTAATATGGGCAGCCTCTGACACAATGTATTCCAAAACACAAGTCTATATTTTGATATGCTTTTTTACAGCTTAGACTTTGTACATACTGCCCATCACACCTATGACAGTTGTAGGCCTTTATTTGTATCCAGCAGCAAAGTCTATAACAAAACTTTAAAATAGCCACCCTCCTCCTCCGCCAAAATGTGGGAAGGTACAACACAAGGACATTATTATCAAAAGGCACAATTCATTAGGAGCCACTTATATAACAGTCTATCATATTGATAGATTCACTCATTCATTCAACAGTCACTTATAGAACACCCACACCCTAGGGATATAATAATGATCAGGAGAAAATCCTTTGAGGGGTCAGGAATCTGCATCCTTAATAAGTGCCCTAGGTGATTCTGACACAGACTAATGTTTGAGAATCTCTGCCTCTGACCTTTACTACCAGTATTCTAAGTGGATTATTTGATTGTTAACAGAGAACTAAGATTTGGGACAAAGGAGTTCTATACAAGTCAGAAGACAAATTTCTCATATCTCACAGTTTTGCCAAATCCCAGAAAAATAGATATTCTAGCATATGCATGGCACAGTGGCTCTCAAAGTGTGGTCCTTGTACCATAGGAGCGTCACCTGGGAACTTGTTAGAAATGCAGATTTTCATTTGCTGTCTCGTACACAGGGTTATTGTTACCATCTTTCTAAATTCCATATATATGTGTTAGTATACTGTATTGGTGTTTTTCTTTCTGGCTTACTTCACTCTGTATAATAGGTTCCAGTTTTATCCACCTCATTAGAACTGATTCAAATGTATTCTTTTTAATGGCTGAGTAATACTCCATTGTGTATATGTAACCCTGTGTACGAGACAGCAAAAGAGACACCGATGTATAGATCAGTGTTATGGACTCTGTGGGAGAGGGAGAGGGTGGGGAGATTTGGGAGAATAGCATTGAAACATGTATAATATCATGTATGAAACGAGTCACCAGTCCAGGTTCGATGCACGGTACTGGATGCTTGGGGCTGGTGCACTGGGACAACCCAGAGGGAGGGGAGGGGAGGGAGGAGGGTTCAGGATGGGGAACGTGGGTATACCTGTGGCGGATTCATTTCGATATTTGGCAAAACTAATACAATATTGTAAAGTTTAAAAATAAAATAAAATTAAAAAAAAAAAAAAAAGAAATGCAGATTTTCAGACCTCATCTACTAAACCAGGAATTCTGGGGTTATGGGCCCATGTTTTAACAAGTCCTCTATATCAGGGATCCCCAACCTCTGGGATCTAATGCCTGATGATCTGAGGTGGAGCTGATGTAATAATAAAAGAAAGAAAGTGCACAATAAATGTAATGGGCTTGAATCATCCTGAAACCAAACCCCATCCCCGTCTGTGGAAAAATTACCATTCGTGAAACCAGTCCCTGGTGCCAGAAAGGCTGGGGACCCCTGCTAGGTGGTTCTAATGTAGGTAAAGTTTGAGAATGATCACCATATCTATTATAACTGTAACATTGCATTAAATGATATATAATGCTAGGGGTTTGTTGTTGTTCAGTCACTCAGTTTTGTCCGGCTCTTTGTGACCCTATGGACTGCAGTATGCCAGGCTTCCCTGTCCTTCACTATCTCCTGGAGTTTGCTCAGACTCACATGCATTGAGTCGATGATGCCATCCAACCATCCACTGTCTGTCACCCCCTTCTCCTCCTGCCCTCAATCTTTCCCAGCATCAGGGTCTTTTCCAATGAGTCAACTCTTCAAATCAGGTAGCCAAAGTATTGGAACTTCAACATCAGTCCTTCTAATGAATATTCAGGGTTGATTTCCTTTAAGATGACTGGTTTGATCTCCTTGCTATCCAAGGAACTTTCAGGAGTCTTCTCCAGCATCACAGTTCAAAAGCATCAATTCTTCAATGTTCAGCCTTCCTTATGGTCCAACTCTCCCATCCATACATGACTACTGGAAAAAAACACGGCTTTGACTATATGGACCTTTGTCGGCAAAGTGATGTTATACTTAGATTGTTAACATGCCTGCGAGGAGATTGTTCAGTTCACATAGCAAGAGGGGAAGGCCCTCAATCTGGCTGTTATTATCAAGTATATTTAAATTTTGAATCTATCTTTAACTTCCTCTGCTACCTTGGGCACAGCACTTCGTGTATCTGCCTAAATCGTTCCGGTCCCATAAAATATAGAAGGACTGCTCCTATTAATTATAATCCTTTCCAGCACTAACTTTCCAGGTTATACTTATTTTTTTGTATCTCTGTCTATCCATATCCAAGTAATCATTAGAATAAAACCAGGAGAGATTAAGGAAAAGCTAACTTTCCAAACAGACTAGACTGTTTGTCTAGAATGTCCAAAATCATTTTGGACAACTGATTTTGAATAAAGACCTGATCAAAGAGGCAGTGAGAAACAAACAAAAAAATAGACTAGAAAAATAAGTCGGGCAAATATGAAAAGACCAAGAAGTGTTACTGGACAAAAAGAAAAAAGTTCTCTAAGGAAATGTGGCCTTTCTGCTTATATAAATTCTTTGTAAATTAATAAGAACAAGAAAAACTAGAGGAGAAATATAAATGAAACACCCGGAAACTCTTGGGGGGAAGGGTGGAGTTAACACTGATTCCTTGCTGTACCAGTCAGAGATATTTCACAACGAGCTTTCGATGATTCAAGCTACTTAAATCATTTGCATGAGGGACCTTGGTCTTTACCTCTGGATTTCTTTGATAGAAACACAACTGCTACTAAGCTTCCATCTTGCTTTTCATGATGAACTGTGCTACTTATAGAGTGTTTTCACAGATACTGTGTTACTTAAGTCTCACATTAACCTACCCATGTCAGAGATATTTTCCCTGTTTTACAGATAAGCAAAAGAAAGCCATGGGAGGCAATAAGATACTCAAGTTCAGGAAGATTAAGTGTTAAATGCCAGGGTCAACTTCAAACCAAGGTCCTTAGTTTTCCAATCCAGTGTTTCTTCTATCGCTTTGCTTACAAATCTCAGTGGGTGTTGGGGAGATCAAGGTGGACCAGCATCCTATCTTCTTCCTTTTTATCCATTTCTCTTCCTAATTTTCCTCAGGTTGCCATCAAAGGGCACTCTGCTTGTGTCAGGAGGTAGAAATTCTGGTCTTGGTTCTACCACTGAAGGTCTCAGACAAGTCACTTATGCACTCTGGGCCTCACGTGGACCACTGTTATGATGAGATTAAATTCATTTTATGGTATTTTATGGCAAGACAAGAAAAATTTAAACATGATATTATTCTCTGCCTGTTTGGGTTTCCTCTGTCCCCTTTAGTGTGTATTGTGCATCTGCATCACAGACCTCCTTAGGAGATACCATTCCTCCCTAACTTTGTAAACAGTCAGGATGACCCACTACTAGCTTTCTACATGCAGAACTGGATTGTGTAAACATGTCAATATGTCATTTGACATATCACCTTTAGTCTCAAAAACATAACTGTGCTCTGTCTTCTGACAGTCCTTAGAGCTTTCTAAAAGATGGTCTCCTTGGCTATAATCCTCAGGTTGGCTCAGAAAAATTTTCCATTTCTTTCTTAAATCGACTTTTGATTAATTTCTTTTTTGGGGGAGGGCACGCTGCATGGCATGTGGGATCTTAGTTCCCCGACCAGGGATTGAACCTGCACCCCCTGCATTAGGCGCATAGAATCTTAACTGCTGAACTGCCTGGGAAGTCCCTTAATTAATTTTGCATCACCAGTTATTTCCAACTTTTTCTCATAGGATGAAAAATGGAATCAGAATATATATTGGTTGATTTTTATATTTATATATAAATCTATATTAAAAATCTATATATAAATCTATATTTATATATAAATATATTCCCTGGTGGCTCAGAGGTTAAAGCGTCTGCCTGCAATGTGGGAGATCCAGGTTCGATCCCTGTGTCAGGAAGATCCTGGAGAAGGAAATGGCAACCCACTCCAGTATTCTTGCCTGGAGAATCCCATGGAGAGAGGAGCCTGGTAGGCTACAATCCATGGGGTCACAAAGAGTCAGACACAACTGAGCGACTTCACTTTCACTTTCATAATAGATTTAAGTTTCCAGACTGTAGCTGGGGTAAGGGATAAGAAACAGTATGCAAACAGGGATGATTCCAAAAGGATGAGAGTAAATAAGTTTCTGAGAGTCAGAGTAAATATTTAAGGTGTGGAGTTGAGATAAGGCTGAGCTGGATTCTCCCATTTAAGACCCATTGATACCCTTGGTATCAATCATCAATATCAAGGCCTGCAAAACAAAGAGCTTAGTTGGAATCTTAGGAATTGCATTTCCAGAGACACAGATTCAGGTTCTCTTCTGGAGAAGAGAAAGAGTAAAGGGTTTATACAGGCAAAAGCCACAAGGTGGTTCAAGAATTACAACTGAACCAACATAAGAATGGGAATATTTGTCTTTAAGGAATTGTGAGTTACATTACAGTAAGTGTTCCATAAGTATCTTGAGTTTCTGGAACACTGGGCAGATGTTCTGAATGCCTATGTTAAAGATAAGAAGGCTTCAAAGTTTAGATTCCATCCAGGATAAGACATGCATAAGTCACTTTTCCTCAAAGACATAAGTTCTGTTTTGGTAAAGGAATGACAATGTGGAACACACAGACTATCATGGGAACCACAAGATCAATAAGTTTCAGAATCTCTAGTACATCTAGCCCTACTTTTTCTGAAATGTCTGAATTCTGATCACACGATACTGCTGAACAAATGATTTGCCATCCTGTTAGAATCTGAGAGTCAAAAGTTGTGTGAAAGTTCAGACATACTCAGGGATTTTTGTTTAATGGATCAATGTGGTAGGTTTGGTGACTTTCTTTTTACTGCCTGTTAGAGTCTAGGAAATCTTTATCTGTATCAGTCAATTAACATTTTTCAGGGTTTTCCATCTGGGACAAGTTGTCTTAATTCCTTTACATTTGCTGGTATGCCTGTCTGTGTCTTTTCCTCTTCCAGGAAATTCAGAAATACTGCTTCATCTGCATTCCTAAAGCAAGTCAGTTTATCAGTACTTACCAAGTCCAGCATCTCCAGAAGTAGGCCTCATCTGGAACACTAGAATTTGATTTCTAAACAGAGTATAGGAAAATTTGCTTCCAGAGCAAGAGTGAGAAAACTGTAAACACAAGAGATGAATAAGTGATGTGGTGGAGAGTAAGGCAAAAGGGGAAAAAATAAAAATGATGTTCCAGAACACTGAGAGGAACACTGAGGAAATGGGGTGGAAAAAAGTGTGAGAGTGGAAATAGTACAATGCTTTTGAAATTGATAGAGCACGCTGGTTTACAAAATCAATTTAGTGATTTTTCAACCAGCATTTTAACAAGATGATATGCAATAGAATAACAAAAATACAGAATGCATAGGATTAAAGATAAATATTGTTTTGGAAACATTTAGAACATATGTAACGATATATAAAATATATATAACATGTAACTATATGAATATAAATGCACACGCGTGCGCACACACACACACTTGAACATATGCCTGGGGTTGTTTTGTTAGCTATTTCTCATAGTAGGTCTCGGTCCAGAGTTTGAAAATTCCTGAAAAACAGGATCCCAAAGAACCCGGCAAAGTAAATTCAAGGTCAAATGAGCAAGCCCCTTTTCTCTCCTTTTTGCTGTCCACAGCATTTAACGGAAGGAGAGGAAATGGCGGGTAAGGGAGAGGACACCAGAGGGAGGTCAAGCGAGGAGCAAGGGCACATCAGGACAGGGAGGAGCCCCGGGACTTTCTGGATAGTCAATTGATGACCTGAGGAGGTTGATTTGTGAGCGCTTTCCTTGAACGCTAAACCGAAAGAACTTCTGAGTTCCTCATCCCTAAAAAACCTCCAGAGGCGAAGGATTCGCGCTGCTCCTGAAGGTGACACTACCTAGGGTCAGCCCCAGTGAAGGAGATTATTCTTAAGTGGGACGAAGAACGGGTAAGTGGGCGGGGCATCGGAAGCGCGGGAAGGCCCGGCGGGGTCGGTCCAAAGAGTGACTCACGCCGTGCTCTGCACAGCCCACCAGAGGAGCAAGCAGTTCCGCATTTTGGAACCCATCCGCGAGCTGAAGCCCCAGGGCGTAGGTGGGCTTGTGCCCTTTCTGCGGGCCAGTGATGCTCCCTGCAATGGGCAGCACCAGCTTCCCCCTGCGGCCCTGCCGCAGGCGGGCTTGGCTGCCGGCTCGCCGGGCCCACGTGACCTGCCGCGCGGGACACCGCCTCCGCCGCGCCCAGGCCCCGCCCCATGACGTCACGCTCCCTCAGACTGTCTGAACGTTCCTTCTCTTTCCGCTTTCGGTCATTGGCCGGCCTGGCAGACAGCGCCCCCCCCTTCACCCCGCCCCCGAAGTCGTAGGGAACGCGGGTGGGGGCGGGGCCTGGGCCGGAGGGGCGGGGCGAGAAGGCTCCGCGCCGGTAAAGGGGCCGCTCGGAGCGCGGTCCGAGCCATCTACTGCCGCCAGCCTGCAGGCCCTCCAGGCTAGCCGCACGCCCCTTCCCCGCCCGTCGCCGTCACCAGGGAAACGGGTCAAGACCGCCCGCCAACCCAAAGCTGGTTTCATGGCATCCGCGAAGAAAGCAGTTTTGGGGCCCTTGGTGGGAGCAGTGGACCAGGGCACCAGCTCGACGCGCTTTCTGGTGAGCCCGGGGTGGGTGCCACTTGAGAAGGTGCTGAACCGGGGCGGGAGCCTTGGAACGCCGGGGCTGGGTGTCGCGTCCCCATCCCGTTCTTCCCACGGCCCGGGGCCCCGGCTACGGGGCAAGAGGAGGAGGCCAAGGGTTCCGTAGTGGGACTTGCCACGCTGGAGCCGCCCCGCCCGGGCCTGGGGGAACGCGGCCTCTCGCGACCCCCGAGGCTGAGTTGAGTAGCCCTGGCCTCGGTGGTGGAGCGCGGCCGCCTACTGATGGGGGGATTCCTCCCCCGAAGGGAGCTAGGACTCATCGAGCATCCGTGCAGAGCGGCCCGCCTGCAGCCGGGGACAGGTGGCCACACTGACCGCTGCTGCAGTCTTCCCCAGAAGCATTTGGCCTGCCCGGCTCAGGACGTCCTTGGATGGGGGGAAGCTGTGTCACGGCTGTGGGAGCCTAACACAGCGTCTGTGGAGCAGTCAAACAAATATAGTATTTGCGTGATGATGCCTTGTCATCGTCTCCCACAGACATTGCAGAAGGTAGAATGCTCAGGGGGCTGGCGAGTGGCAGAACACGTTAGGGAAAAGTCACACTACACTGCTTTTACCGGAATCTTGATTTCATTTCGAAGCTTCGTAAATTTCAGTTCCGATACTTTGCCTGTTACAAAGATGACTGTCCTCTCGGCACTTCACAGCATAAAGTGACAGGGAAATTGTTTCTCTTTTTATTTGCCATGTGTGACAGCAGAGTTTTGCCATAATGGAGTGCTATTTAAGTGACTCTCTGCTGATTGATTTGTTTGGGGCCATTAGGAAACTTGCTCTTAAAGTAATCTAGTACTGAGTTCAGTAAGATCATTTAAAAGTAATTGAAATAAACTGTTGTTGGTTAAGAGCTCATTCTTACAATGGACATTTGACTAACCTGGCAAGTTGATGTAAATATTTAATGATTGCTTAGCTCCCTCTTCACTTCTTTGTCTCAATTCATGTTTTGATGTCTTCTTTAGTATGTATATGTATGTATACATTGTATATACCTTACATATATATATATTTTTCAGAACTCTATTTAGTTGACCACTTGACTAAAACCTGCATCTGTACCTTCATTTTGATACTCATCTCTCTTGTCTAAAGTCGGAAGCTTTCAGTCCAGTTTTAGCTTGGTTCTTATTTAATGACTTACGCTGGTTTGAGCTGCCAAGACCTAATTCTCCTGTTTCTTACATTGTTTATCTTTTGATCAGACAGGGCAGGTTTTACTTTGTCTTATTTTCATATAAATATTTATAAAGTAACCCTGAATCATAAGTAAAAAAGTTCACCTAACTAGATTTGATTAATAAAGTATACAGTCATCACTACCATCTTCCCAAATTAAGAAAGACCATTAAGACATGTGTGTTGACTAACTGTGGGTTGAGTTTTGAAGCCACATTCAAGAATTGCCCACACAAATGCCTGCAGGGGACAGACAGGTAGAGGGAGGAGGAAGGCTGGAGAGCGGACTCAGGCTAAAGGGACAGCCTCTAGCTGCCAGGCGGGAACACTCGCGCTGCACAAGCTTCAGATTCTTTAAGAAAAATTGGTAGTCAAGCGTTTTCAGTGAAATCTTCCTGTCCTTAAATGTTGGCAACTAGTTGCTAATGGACTGTAGGGGCCAAACCAAACATGGCAGTTGTTCCCAAGTTTATACAGCCTTTGCCCTCTCTGAAAGTGGGTAAAATATTTCCTAACTCTGTAGGCTGCCCTTTGAGTTGCCAGCCTGACCGTGCTGGTCTTCCTTTTGACTTGTCAGTGTTGCTGTACATGGGGCTTCCCTGGAGGCTCAGATGGTAAAGAATCTGCCTGCAATGTGGGAGACCCAGGTGCAATCCCTGGGTTGGGAAGATCCCCTGGAGAAGGGAATGTATTCTTGCCTGGAGAATCCCATGGATGGAGGAGGCTGGTAGGCGCTACAGTCCATGGGGTCACAGAGTTGGACACAACTTAGAGACTAACACTGTTGTCATGCATGTAGCCCAGCAGTTTTCTTTATCTACTGCAGGTTGTTCCTGGCCCCTCAGATTCTGTTGCCTGAGGAGTGTCTTTCTGCATTGGTGGGGAAGGAATGAATCAACTTTATATTATCACAGTCGGTTGTTCAGTGTTTGACATGAATAGCAGGAGCCTTTAAGAAGTCGGCTGCTGTTTACTGTGGCTTGATCTCAATGAGTAAGCTAAGGTGCACATTCAGAAGGCTCCAATCCTGCTTACAGAGTGATGTTTAAAAGTTGATCAGTAAAGTTTCCTGCTCCTTGAGAAACAACTCTTCAAGTAAGCTTCAGAGGTAGATAGAAGACTACTTGTGTGAAGAGATTCTGGGTGAAGTAGAGAAAAATCTGGCAATGGTTTAGAAAGGTTTTTTTTTTTTTTTTCCTCCCTTGGTTATAAGGAAAGAAGTTGCTAAACCACTGTCTGCAAAATTCAGATAATAGATTTGTTGAACAAGTGCTTCAGTCACAAAGTCATCCCCAGGGGTTGTACCAGTCATATTGTTCCACATCGTAATTATGACTCAGAAATAATTGCTTATCTTCTCAGGAAAGAATACAACAAATAAGAACTGTCATAAGGAAGCTTATAAAGTGAAAAGTATTAAAATAATTTCCTGGCCATTATTCACTGCATTTGCATGTCTCATTCAGTGTTCACAGGACCAATCACCTCACTGAGCTTCCCTGTCCCTTCTTCTATGCCAGTTACATTTTTTCCCCCATAAAGGACACAAGATTTGTTTATTCACGTTCTCTCATCCAAGGGAAATGCCTCCTCCCCATTTTCCCATATCTGCTCCTTGAAATTCTGTTCTTCCTCCAAATAGAGGCTCAGTTACCATCTCTTGGTGGAAGTCTTTGCTCAAACCCTTTCTCAGAATTTCTCCCCCTTCCTAGAGCATTCTTTTTATGTCTCTGTTAATAGCTCTTATCAGCTTTACTTTGTGTTATTATGTATCTGCTGAACTTAAAGCAGGAACCTCCTTTTGGAGACTTGTTCATCTTTGTATTCCTTAAAATATCTTGGTCAACATGAGAAATGAACACCTGTCTTCTCTACAGGGAGTGCTTTACACATATTTCTTGAAAAGATTTTTATAGGTCAACTGAATTTGAATTCAGATTCTCCTTTTTATCTTGTCAAAAAATCTTAAACCTCTCTGTCTGATTACTTAATTAATTCTCTTTTAGTAGTAGAGCTGCAAATTTAGAATGTGTTCACTTCTTCCTCTAGTAGTCAAAGGCTTAACCTGGGGACCCTAGGCATATGTTTTGCACCAAAAGAAAATTTCCAACTTGTCTGATAGGAAAGTGAGCTAGGCTTGGCAAGGGTTTACCCAGATTGCAGAGTAGGAACTTCTTGGAAAGAGAATTAGTGTAACAGGTTTAAAGGAGGGGCCATTTCTTTATAAGTCAAAAGCTTCTGCTTAAACAGTCAACTTCCTTCTTTAATTTGGTAGCTTTGTTGTTTCCCCATTAGATTGACTGTTAAAAAAAGACTCCACCCAAAAGGGTAGGATGGGGTAGGAGGTGGGAGGGTAGCTCAAGATGGAGGGGATGTGTGTATATTGATGGCTGATTGGTGTTGATGTATGGCAAAAACCAACACAACATTGTAAAGTAATTATCCTCCAATTAAAAATACATTAAAAAAACAAAGGCTTGGATTGTGTTGTACCTGTGGTGTGTCAGGTACTTATTGAGGACTTTCCCAGCATTATCTCATTTAATCCTCATAACAACTGTGATGTAGGTAGTATTATTGAGCTCCTTTACACAGGTTATTAGAACATGTTGGGGAATGTGCCCAAGGTTGCAGAGTGACTGGTGGAACTGGGATTCAAATCCAGGTCTCTCCCAGTCAGAAGCCTACCGTCCTAACTCCTCCTGCCTTCAGTAGGTTCCCCAGTTTTCTGAGTACAGTTGTTTCTCCGTATCCAGGGGATTGGTTCCAGGTCTCCCGTGGATACTAAAATCATAGGATGCTCACATCCCTTATATAATGAAATAGCATATCACTTGCATATAATCTAGGCACATCCTCCCTTATGCTTTAAATCCTCTCTAGATGACTTATACCTAACACAATGTAAATACTGTGTAAGGAGTTGTAAATACAGTGTAGATGCCATGCACATAGGTGACAGGCACAGGGTAACTTCATGTTTTGCTTTTTGGAACTTTCTGGAATTTTTTTTAGAAAACACTTTGGATCTGCAGTTGCTCAAATCTGTAGAAATGGAACCATGGATGTGGAAGACCTTCTGTGGAGGGAAGATAGGAGGCTGGGCACTTACCAATTCTGATTATGGTCACAGATGAATCTTCACCAAGTAAAACAGACTTACACACTGGTTTCACAATCTGTTTTTTTTTTAAAGGTTGCCTTTGAATAAGTACTGCTGGTTTTGATCATCTTGTGACTCAGATTAAGTGGGGCCAGGGCAGGGCTTAGGTGTAGTCACCGTGGATAATGGTTGCGTAACCATTTTGTTCCAATAGCCAGCATCTGTGAAGAATGACTTGAATTGTAGCTCTATGCTTATTTTGGCAGGAAACATTGCCTTGGCCCCGGTTGTCTCATCATACTTAGAGATCTCAAGGTTAAGGGATGGGTTTCCGCTTTCTTTCGTTTATGTATTCAACACATAAATATTAAGCACCCATTAGGGGACAGGAACTAATGAACAGTGAATTTGGTAAAATGAATTTGGCCCACAGTGGAATGAGACCCCTCTTATAATAAATGTAACTGTGTTTTCCAACCCCCACTAAGTTGGTTTTCTTTCTTGCCCATCACATTACAGAAATGGTAAGAACATCTCATCAGAGGGCTGCCACCCTCTCTTGTCCTCTTGTCTCATAAACATAAATGTTTAGAGCCTTCAGTTTGGACTTCCATGAGGGGCAGAGTGGTATCTTTTTTTCCCCCTCTCCAAAGCTTAACACAACGTTTGGCATCTGGTAGGTGCTCCTTGGACTTCCCTGGTGGCTCAGTGGTAAAGAATCTGCCTGCCAATGCAGGAGACACAAGAGACATGGGTTTGATCATGGGAGATCCCTGGAGGAGGAAATGGCAACCCACTCGAGGTTTCTTGCCCAGAGAATCCCATGTACAGAGGAGCCTGGTGGGCTACATAGAGTCCATAGGTTCGCAAAGTGTTGGACACAACTTAGCGACTAAACAACAGCAGCAACAGAGGTGCTTGTTACTTGAATAGACATCAGCAGAGAGAGGCCTCCAGAGCTTGATGTGTTGTCTAGAACTCTTGGACTGAAAGACTAGAAAGGGAAAACTTGTGGGGTCTTGGGAAAAGTTGGATTTAACAACTATAGTTATATTAGAGGTATGTATAAATATATGCTATTGAATATAACCTCACTTTTTAAAGAAAAATATGCCATTTGCTATGTTTTCTTTACTTCTCTGGCTTTGGGAAGATGCCATGATGCCATTTGTGGTCAAGTTTGCAATGTAACATGTTCGTAGCTAGTATTTTTATTTTAGATGCTATGGATTTACATAATATCATGGTGTTTTAGAGAGGGAGTTTGCATTCCTGAAAAATGTCTTACTTACCCAGTAGAGTGTGGCATGAGTAGGCTAGAGGGGAAATCACGTGGGGATGGGATGCTTGAGTTAGTCACAGAGTGGGTGAGGCAAGCCTGAAAGACAGGTACTTAGTAAGGACTGTATTTCGTGTCTCCACTACGCCCCTTTGGCTGAGACAGAAAAGGTGGGCATTGTTTCAGAAAGTTCTTTTTAAACAGTTCTTATAGAAGTAATTTTCCTTGTTTTAGGTTTTTAAGTGTCCCCCTCTTCCAAATCTGGAAATTGATCATAATGTAGGCACAGTGGTGAATATAGACTAATGACTTCTAACTCTCCTGCTTATAATAGAAATAGTAGTAGTAAGTGGCAGCAGTAGTAGTCGTAGCAACAGCAGTAGTGGTAACATCTTTTGGGTTTCTACTATGTGCCAGCACTATGCTGAACTTTTCTTTTCCTACCTGAACTTGTTTCTTCAGGTTTTCATTGCCCTCCCCCACCAAAAACAAACTCCGGAACTGAGACATGATTTGCGCTTAGAGGTGAATACAGAACTGGTGATTTTTTTAAAATTTATTTTATTTTTTAACTTACAGTATTGTATTGGTTTTGCCATATATCAACATGAATCCGCTGCAGGTATACGCGTGTTCCCTATCCTGAACCCTCTTCCCTCCTCCCTCCCCGTACCATCCCTCTGGCAGATAGGTGATAAGAGTTCAGATTTTAAAAAAAAAATCATGCATCGTTGCCAGTCCAGGTTCTATGCACGATTTTATTTTTTAATCTGAACTCTTATCACCTATCTGCTGCACTGGTGGTAGTAGTAATAATAGGAACAGTAATCAAAATAGTAGCGCTGATAACAACAGTAATTGTAACATCTTTGGGATACATGTTATGTGCTCACCTTGTATGAAATACTTTTCATACATTACTTAGTCCTTTGCAGATGGAAAAATCAGCAACTTAGAAAAGTTAAAGTCAGACAGCTGACATGGGACTTCCATGGTGGTCCAGGGGTTAAGGTCTTCCCAGGTGGCACTAGTGGTAAAGAACCTGCCTGCCAATGCAGGAGACATAAGAGACACAGGTCGGGAAGATCCCCTAGAGGAGGGTATGGCAACCCACTTCAGTGTTCTTGCCTGGAGAATCCCCATAGACAGAGGAGCCTGGAGGGGCTACAGTCCATGGGGTCGCAAAGAGTCTGACACAACTGAAGCGACTTAGCACGCACGCCAGTGGTTAAGACTCCATGCTCCCACTGCAGGGGGCACCTGTTCAGTCTCTGTTCTTGGTCAAGGAAGATCCCACATGCTGTGCTGCATGGTCAAAAAAAGATGAAAAAACACAACCAAAAAACTGATATGGACAGGGCTGAGCTTGAGCCCCAGCCCTAGCTCTTCCTTCATATGACATCAAGCGTGAGGCTCTCAACTGCCTTTCTGGCTCACATGCAGTTCTAAAACTCTCTCTCTCTCTCTTTTTTAATAGACATATGGTTGACACAGAAGGTCGTTTAAGTTTAAGATGTACACTGTGTTGTTTGATATATTTGTATATTGCCATATGATTACCACTGTAGCATTATCTCCGTAGCACTGCCTTATCACATCATTCTCACTCATTTTTTTTGGTGGAAACCATTAAGATCGAGTCTCTTAGCAACTTTGAAGTTTCTGGTACATTACCACTGACTCTAATCACTCTGCTGTGCATCAGCTCTCCAGAACTTATTTATCTACTAGTTCCAAGTTTCTCCCCTTAATGGATCTCTTTCTTTCAGCTATGTCCTCAAACATTAGCAACTGACTGCTGGTGTCTTCACTCAAACAGAGGTTGTTTAGAATGAAACTGGCAATCTCTTTACCCCTTTCCATACTGTAATTACTGCTCCTTCCCATACTTTTGTTTTGTAACATTGCCTACTCTTTTTTTTTAACTTTTTATTTTATATTGAGGTATAGCCAATTAACAATGTTGTGGTAGTTTCAGGTGAACAGCAAAGGGACTCAGCCATACATATACATGTATCCATTCTCGCCCAAACTACCCTCTCATCCAGGCTGCCACATAACATTGAGCACAGTGCCCTGTGCTGTAAGTAGGTCCTTGTTGGTTATCCATTTGAATATAGCAAAACACTGCCTACTCTTAACTTGGAACCTGTAACCTGTCATCCTTGAGTATTCCTCCTTTTTTGTCATTCCTCCCTATCCAAGCCCCTAATGCATCTAAATACTTATACCTCCTAAACTGAATATCTCAGCAACACGCTTCATTCAGTACCCACGGCTGCCAAGACACCTCTAGGCATCTTACATGGATCACTGCAGACACCTACATCCTCAGCTGCTCTGCCTGCCTCAGCCTACCTTCCCCACTGTTCCCAGTCTTCGTCTGCAAATTACATCTTCTGAGAGCCCCTCTCTGACTCCCCCCAAGTCTGGGTTAGATGTCCTTCCTCCTCTTGATAGCATAGGCAGCCCTATGTTAGAAAACCTCTTCATATTTGCTGCCACTTAATGGATAAAAACATCACAATTAGTCCCGGTATGATTTTGTACTGGAAAAGCTCTGGTATTTAGAAAACCTAGAGCTTAGCCCTGTTTTGTCAGTTCCATCCCATCTCTTGGAGCTTACTTGGTAAGTAAGAGAGCATTTCCGTTAGGTCCATGGGTTTCAGCTTGTATTGTCATTTCACTTTCTGCCTTGGAAGTCCATGGTTAAGTGCACTTCCAGAAGAGTTTAAATCTTTAAGCTGAAGTCAGTAAAATATGAAATCTAAGGTAGGGTGTGGTCCAGAGACTGAGCTAAAACTCTCTGTCCCTCCCTCCCTCCCGGCTTCTGAAGGGTCCTAGAGATGCGGGGAGGATGCTGAACACTGGGCCAGATCTCTTCCAGATCCCATAAACTCTTGTGTATTCCTTTAAATGAATTTTCTTAAAATGAATTTTTTAAAAGGGAGTTTCTGTTCTGTGCCATTGTGCATCTGCAGTTTGGACTGATCTTTAAATTGAGTTTCAAACTTGAAAAGGATGAAAAAGATGAGGAGCATCTGTAACTCAGGGGTGTTTCTACCTTGCCATCTAACAGTTTTTACACGAATGACCATGCTATTCATTTTATACAGCAAATTGTATAGCCATTGCTATCTTTTGAGATCTACCTGAAAAGAACAGACTAGCATTTTTGCTCCTGGGTAATGTGTTGTCATTGGAGTTACCTACTTCCCTGGTGGCTCAGATGGTAAAGCATCTGTCTACAATGCAGGAGACCTGGGTTCGATCCCTGGGTTGGGAAGATTCCTTGGAGAAGGAAATGGCAACCCACTCCAGTACTCTTGCCTACAAAATCCCATGGATGGAGGAGCCTGGTGCAGGCTACTGTCCATGGGGTCGCAAAGAGTCGGACACGACTGAGCGACTTTACTTTCACCCATCAGCCATAGAGTCTTATGGAAACATCCTTAGCTTACTTTGGATACTTGTCCACCTGCAGACAAATGGATAATCAGGAGGCTTCATTACAATTCCTCACATGAACTAGGTATATGAGAAAAGCACTACTCCACAACGTCACTGTCCAATATGGCAGCCACTGGTCTTCGGTGGCCATTGATCACTTTGAATGTGGTTAGTCTGAATTGAGTTGGACCAGAAGTATAAAGTCTATACCAGATTTCAAAGACTTAGTACTAAAAAAGTAGACAAGCTAATCAATTTTGTATTGATCACCTGTTGAAATGATTTTAGATATATTGGTTTAAAAATGTTAAGATTATTTTACCAGCTTTTTTTTTTACTGTTTTTTTGTGAGAAAATTTTAAATTATAAAATTATGTTATGAATTATATGTGGCTTGCATTTGTGACTTGCATTATATTTTTGTTGGATGATGATCCACGAAGCAAGTTGCAGATTCTAAAATAGTAAATCTAAAACTTGCCCCATGCACTGGGAAGTGGTGCATGGGGTCAGATCCTAAACACCTAAAGGTGATGTCCATTTTCTCCTCAGAGTCAGAGCTCTAAAGAAGTAGAGAGGTCCAGACTTCATCCTCTTACATCCACATGTTCTGTGATCAGACATCACGCTCTAATATGCCAGATAGGATTTGCCAAATTACTTCCCGTTTCTGTGCCTATTTCAACAACCTTTAAATCCGTTTTTGTGTGTGTGCATAAGGGTCCTGACATTAGCCTACTTAAAACTAGGGGGTGATGGTGGAGGAAGCCTCCATTCATAGCTCCCTAGGTCCACTGTCGAAGTCTTATGAATCCATCTACCAAAAACGCACACCTTATTTTAAAAAAAATTTTCCTTGGAGGATAATTGTTTTGCAATATTGTGTTGATTGCTGCTGTACAACAACTTGAATCAGCCATAATTATATGTGTATCCCCTCCCTCTTAAGCCTCCCTCCCCCTTCCCATCCCACCCCTCTTTTTTCTTGTTCCAGGGTCCTGTGGGGACTTGTAGACTTTGGGATGGAGAAGGCAGTGGCACCCCACTCCAGTGCTCTTGCCTAGAAAATCCCATGGATGGAGGAGCCTGGTAGGCTGAAGTCCATGGGGTCATGAAGAGTTGGACACGACTGCGTGACTTCACTTTCACTTTTCACTTTCCTGCATTGGAGAAGGAAATGGCAACCCACTCCAGTGTTCTTGCCTGGAGAATCCCAGGGACAGGGGAGCCTGGTGGGCTGCCGTCTGTGGGGTCTCACAGAGTCGGAGATGACTGAAGCGACTTAGCAGCAGCAGCAGCAGACTTTGGGAATGGGAGTAATATGAGGAAACATACAACTATGGCTTCCTATTAAAGTTTCTGCCATTTAACCATTTCCCATTTGATTTAATAATGTATCTCCTAATAAGTACCTGATAGACCACAGTGTTTTAGATATTCAACAAATATTTATTAATTACCGACCCTAGGCCAGGCACTATTCCAGGCCCTAGAGAAACTTTAGAAAATAAAATGGGACAAATGGAGTGGACATCCTAGAAACTTACACTAATGCTAAAGTTGTAAATTACTGGTATATTACACCGGTTTCTGCCAACTGCCTTTTATTTATGATGTGTCAGGTTAACCTTTGACTTGTGAGATATTTTATCTCCTCAGAGGACTTGAGAATGTTCCTTCTTGCTTTCATTAGTTTATCACTTCCTCCCCAAAAGATGATGTGTGTGGTGAGTAGGGAGGTGAGCAGCGACAAGACTCACCATGTGTTTCCCCTTATTACTTTGTCTTTCTGAGTCTGTCTTCAGCGAGGAATTTTCTCCCACAGGAAACCTAGGCCTGGAAACACTTTCTTAATTGGAGGTGACTTTACTGCTGCAATTAGAGTGATTGGGGAAGTTAATTTTAATTAAAAAATGAACTCTTAACTCTGAAAGGCTAAGTCATGTGATACTTAAATATAGATATACCCAGGTGAAAAATAATATTTGGAAAAGAAGTTGTTAGGTTTTTAGGAAGCGTTATTTTAATGGTGTTAAAATTGCAGAGGCTAGTACTGCACTTATTCTTTGGTAGCTTTCCTCCACAGGTTTTAATGTTTTATAATCCAGGGCCACCAATTCATGTCACAGAGAGCACTCAGCTTGATGCCACCGTCGGTCCTCTTCTCTCCTTCCTGATAACGACTCTCCTTGGCTCTCATAAGAGTGAGATGCACTGTTACACTTTCCTTCAAAGGAATTTACACAGGATGCTTTCCTGCCTGGGCATCTATGATTCCTGTTTCTACATGCAAGATGGATGCAGAATGGAACCTGACACTATCACTATCAGCACTGGTCCAGCTCTTTTATTTTTGGTTTTCCTAATCTCTAAAAGAAATCCATACTATTCACTGGTTGATGTATTAAAGTTCCTACATCTGGAACCATTTTTTTAAAGAATGAAGAATTGCCTCTTCAGCTTTATCTTTAACAGATTTTCATTTATCTAAAAAGAAGTTATTTCTGAAGCTACCTTATAACTTGCATGATTCTATCTGAAGAGAGCATTGTCTGGCATTTCCTCTGAAATGATTCTTCTATCAGTGAATAAGAACTTCAGTTGCTGAATAACTTTTGAACATCTTTGCTGTCTACCTGCATTTTTTACTCTACTCTTGCAATATATTTTTCAGGTTTTCAATTCAAAAACAGCCGAACTACTTAGTCATCATCAAGTGGAAATAAAACAAGAGTTTCCAAGAGAAGGGTATGTTTCCTAATTTAATATGTAAAGATACCTCATATTTATTAGTCCATCTCAACCCACCTGCCCTATGTCTCTGTAAAGTAAACTTGACCAAACACCCTCCTGAGAAGACAAGGAATAGGTATTAGTCAAGAAAAGAAGCAGTAACTTCGAACTTCCCAGATGGTCCAATGGTTAAGAATCGGCCTTGCAGTGCAGTGAACTTGGTTTCTATTGTCAGGGAACTAAGATCTGACTTGCCAAGGAGCAGCTGAGCCCATGTGCCATAACTCAGGCTTGGCTTAGCAAAAAGAATAAATAAATAAGTAAATATATATATAATATATATAAAGAAGCACTAACTTGGTAGGTCAGCAAAAATGTAGCTGACTGATGGCTTAGAAATTCAGGGACAGAAAAGGAGTTGTAAAGTAATAAAGCAAAGGTGTATTAGATATCAGAAAGTCCACATTGACTTTGAAGTCATTTAGTTTTATATCTTCATTATTGTCAAGCTGCTTCTCTCCTGATTTGCTTGTGAGGGTTTTTTCCTTAAATAAAGAAAAGATTTTTTTTTTAATGCATATATCTTAACATCAGCTACTAAATCATCCTTTTGGGAAATAATGTTCATATGTAGTAATTGTGGTATTACTAATATATATGCACTATATAGTACATATACATGTACTGTACAGTGTTCAAAAATTGATATTTATGACACAACCACTTTGAAAAACTATGTGGCAGTTTCTTATCAAATGAATCATATATCTGCTGCATTCTACTCTTAGGAATTCATCCAAGAGAAGTGAAAGCATATGCCTATAGAAAGACTTATCTACATGAATGCTTATAGTAGCTCTGTTCATAATAAAACTGGAAACCCCTCAAATGTTTGCCATCAGTAAACAATGAATATACTATTCATCGGTAAACAATAACAATGAAATACTGTTCGTTAGGTTTAAAACAGTGGCCTCATACATGCAACAACGTGGTTGAATCTCTGATATCATGGAAAATGAAAAAAAGCTGGGCATAGGAGACTACATCCTATATGGCTATCTAAAATTTAAGAATGCTGAACTGATTAGGATGATAGGAATCCTGAAAGTGGTTGCCTGTGAGTGTGTGATTGACTTGAACGCATGAAAGAACTTTTCTGGTGCAATGGAAATATTCTACATCTGGATGTGGGTTAGATTGGTATATGCATTTGTTGAAACTCAACAAATGTGTGTGCTTTAGATTTGTTCATTATATTGTAAAGTTTACTTCAATTTAAGAAAGAGGAAAAGCAGTGCCTTACCAGATTTTCCATTAAAAATGTTCTCCTCTGTTTCAGGGAATTCCTTTGTTTAATAATAAAAGTTATTGACATGTTACTAGCATTGGAATGACTATCTATAGACTTGATCCCATTGCAGTTTAAGAGAGAGGATAGTTAGTCTTGGAAGGATAGAAATTAGAAATATGTGGAAGGAGATCGGGTTTTTGGAAAGAGAAAATTTAGAGACAGAATTCATAGCTTGGGAAAGCTGGGCAGGCCTGGGCGAAAGCTGGGCAGACCTGGAGGAAGGCTGAGAAGAAAGGCATTTGGCATTCCCTTGCTACTTCCAGATTGTAGCATAGGAGTCTTTTAACTTGTGTCATTTCTACTTTTCCATAGATAAGGTATGCCATTTGTTTCTCCCAGATATTCACCCTTGTCATTTATTGTGAGCCATTCATCCTTCTGAGGTCCTTGTACCTTATGTACAATTGCACTGGGATTTGGTCTGAAAACTTAGACCAATCACTTGTCTACATGACATAGTTCTTGGAAGGAATTAAAAATTTTTTCCCTACTTTCTAACAACACATTTTAGGAAAAATCATGACAAAAGTGATTAATATACTTATTTGACTTTAGAATTTGTTGTGCTTCATAAATAAATAAACAAATATAAAAGCAAGGAAATCAGTGTGTCAAAAGAATAATATCTGTATTTAGTCTGTTTAAAAATGACTAATGACTAGTGAAATGTGAATACTATCAGATTTCATCAGACCTACAAGATATAAAGAATTGGGGAACTTATTTCTTACTAGATTTGTAAAAAAATGATTTTAAAACAGGTAGAATATCTGCTGTTTGTGGCCTAGTATTACCTCCTTTGAAATGGTTAATTACTGTATGAAGAATAATAAAAATGTAAGGGAAATTGGCCCTTCTTTAAGTCATTTCTTTAGAATATTGGATATGCTTTGTTTATCTGATTTTCTTCAGTTTATGCAGCCACACCCTCATAAGTGAACAACTCTAGAGAAATAAATTATATCTGTCTTGCTTGTTTGTGGACTAACCAAAATACTTTCTTTTGTTTGAAGGTGGGTGGAGCAGGACCCTAAGGAAATTCTGCAGTCTGTCTATGAGTGTATAGAGAAAACGTGTGAGAAACTCGGGCAGCTCAATATTGATATTTCCAACATAAAAGGTATTTTTAATGTTTTACTCTCTCTGTGATTATCTCAGTTAAATTCATTCGTTCATTCAGCACATACTCGAGTGCCTGTGCAATGGCAAGCATTTCTTCAAGAACTGAGGATGCAACAATAAACAGGAAGATTAGGTCCCTTTTCTCTTTGCTTTTGGTGCATTTGAGACCACCAAGAACAGCAGAGAAATATTAGCTAATTTCAGATATGGATAAGTTCCATGCAGAAAATAAAACCCAGTGATATGGTAGAGTATACGGAGAAAGGCTTCCTTTAGATTAGAAGGCCAGAGAAGGCCTCTTTGAGGATGTGACACTTTTTCTGATGTCTCGGAGGTCAAAAGGGGCCAGCCATACAAATATCTGGGGGAAGAGTGTTTGAGGAAAAGAAAGTAGCATGTGCAAAGGCCCTGAGTGGGTATAAGCTTGGCCAATTCCTAGATCAGAAAGAAGGCCAGCATGTCAAAAACAACGTAAAAGAAGGGTTGTTTCTTACAACCTGATAAAGGCTTTCAGTTGGAATTGAAATCTGGAAAGTGGATAGGGCATTGTTGGTAAGTTAGGAGTTTGAATGTTGTTCTTAGTGTCACAAGGAGCCATGAGAAGGCTTTAAGTGAGCTGATAGAGGATAACAGGGTCTGACTTGCAGTTTAGAAACAACTCCCTGACCGCTGTGTGGAGAGTGGATAGGAAAGGTGTAAGTGTGGACGCAAAGAGACCAGTGTGGAGACCACCCTGGGAGTCCTGAGAGAGAGAGGATGATGACTTGATCAACAGTGGTTGTAGTGAAGGTGAGGAGAAAGGGCCAGAACTTGCTGATGAATTGGATGTCAGGGGAGCAGAGAGAGTACTGGGATGAGGGGGAGAGATGGGTCACAGATGAGACTTGATTTTTTTTTTTTTCCTGGAGCTCTTGGATGGTTATAGAGATGCTCTTTACTGAGGAGAGAAATAAGGAACAGCTTGGAGTGGACAGAGATTTGAAATCAAAGCACTTCATGTATGAAGTTGCCCTAAAATAATTGAGAGTGTGAGATTATTATAGACACCTGTTCATTCCTAGTAGTTTTAATAGAATATCTGCCTATGTTTGACTTTGCTTCATTCATACAGAGAGGGAAAAATAACCCAGACATCTAAAACTGATGTGCTACTAATGTAAAGGGTGAAAGCATAATGTGGTTATTGTCATCTCCTTAGAGTTTAAATGTTTCTAGCTCATCATTCAAGGGCTATTCTGTTTCTTCCTTGGCTAATTTGTCTCTAGATAGAGTGAATAATTAGTTGTTGGTGGTGGTTCCTTAATTCATGTCATCTTGGCTCTGAAATTGACTCACACTCCCAAGTTGAAACATTGATTTTTTTTTCCTCCAGAGTTTCCCTTATTTCCCTAAATAAAAAAAAAGACTAAGCACAATCAAAACTAGTCATTCAGCAAACTCAGAATGCCTACAATGTGCTAAGTGCCCTTGGGACACAGTGGAGCACAAATAGGGTTGTACAGCTGTCAAATGGGAGAAACATGTCAATCCCATGACAAATTCATGGGATACTGTAACAGTGATATTTCTGTTACTGCAGATTTTTACAAGAAATACCCACGGGCAGTTTGATATAGGTTAACAGTTTTTTAATATCCTACCCTCATTTTATTCCTACATCTAAGGGAAAAACTTCACATTTCTTTTAGAGTTGCATTCACCAAGTTTTAGATGAGTTGCATGTGGAAGTGATTGTTGCTCAGTTTTCTTGAATTGTCCTCACAGCTTTCACAGTCTAAACAGTGTAAACATATGAGGCATTCACCAGCACACTCTGTTGTCAAATATCCATTACCAGTGACATTAATCATCTAGGTGGCTGAACGCCATGTTCAGGATGTAGACTCCAGAGCCACTGGCCATGATTTTGACCTCATTCTACCTCCCTTACAGGTGAGGTAGGCTGCGATGTGTTAGCCTTCTGGACCTACTCAGGTGGTTCTTTTTTCTCTTGTTTTTGTGGTATTCCTGAAGATGACACATGACTGCAGTCCAAGTGACTCGTCTTCCACTTGCACTGTCTGCAAGAGCACTGAACACATAGCTCCCTGCTCTCTGCTCCTCCGTGTCTGGCCAGTGTGAAACTTATACCCTAACCAAAGTGACCCAGCACTTCCTTCTCAACAACTCTCAGCCTATGGCCGAGGAAGAGAACATTCCACAAGCTCATCCATATCAGGCCGATTGTGCTTAAAAAACTTTTTTCCCAGATAATTTCTTGAATGGGCACTGTCAAGGGCCAAGCTTTGGCTAGAGCTCTAGGTCACAGAAGCCTCATGATGTAAAGGATTTTCCATCACCTAAACCTAGTTGTGGATGAGGGGACAGGAAGCCATCACAGGTCGTGGAGCTCTTTAGTGGTGGATAACATGCATGCTCAGCCACCCTGTCTCCTGGTCCAGTCCTCTCTTTCCTGAGCCACACAATGTTAACCTCAAAATGGCTTGAGTTTTGAGTTCCAGTGTGGCAAATAAATGATTTTTTTTTCCCCACTAAAGAGTGACTCATTGATCACTTACCTGGTGGTAATCACTGAGTTCATCATCAGATCAGATCAGATCACTCGCTCAGTCGTGTCTGACTCTTTGCGACCCCATGAATCGCAGCACGCCAGGCCTCCCTGTCCATCACCAACTCCCGAAGTTCACTGAGACTCATGTCCATCGAGTCAGTGATGCCATCCAGCCATCTCATCCTCTGTCGTCCCCTTCTCCTCTTGCCCCCAATCCCTCCCAGCATCAGAGTCTTTTCCAATGAGTCAACTCTTCGCATGAGGTGGCCAAAGTACTGGAGCTTCAGCTTTAGCATCATTCCTTCCAAAGAAATTGGTTGTATTTCTTTTACAAACTCCAGTTTCATTGGTTTTAGTTGTCCTCATCAGCTGAAGTGTGTTGATTTCAGGTCCCTACAAACAAGGTCTCTAAAATCAGAGTTCACTTTCCAGTTTAACAGCTCACAGGAGCCCAAGACAAGTAAATAGGTTGCTGCTTTCCTTCTTGGCTTAGAGAGCTGGGCAGCTCTGTTTGCCTGTCACTGGACTGAAGGAAATACAAAGTATACAGACTGACTAGCCATTATCAAGACTGAAATAATGCCATTTGCAGCAACATGGGTGGACATAGAGATTGTCATAGTGAATGAAGTAAGACAGAGAAAGAGGATATTGTATGACATCCCTTATATATGGAATCTAAAAAGAAATGGTACAAGTAGAGTTCCTTACAAAACAGAGACTCACAGACTTAGAAAACGAACTCATGGTTGCCAAAGAGAAGGATAGGTGGAAGGGATAGTTAGGGAGTGTGGGATGGGCATATACACACTGGTGTATTTAAAAGACATAACTAACAAGGACCTACTGTATAGCACAGGGAACTCTGCTCAGTGTTCTGTGACAGCCTGGAGGGGAGGGGAGTTTGGGGAAGAATGCATACAGGTATATGTATGGCTAAATCCCTTTGCTGTTTACCTGAAACTATCTCAACATTGTTAATTGGCTATACCCCAATAAAAAATTTAAATAAAAAGTATACAGAGTGACAAAACCAGATAATCTCTTTTATCCTCTGTCAGGAGGTACAAACAGAACACAAAATACACTGTTACAAAGTTGAGAGCATCAAATCCTAAGTGATGAGATTGTTCTCACACCCTTGCAAAACAAGGAAACCCCCACGCCCACTGCCTCACCCTACTCAACACATCCACAGACATTTCCTTCACCTCTCAGACTTGGCCTCTCAGAAAAGGTATTCTTTGTCCCAAAGCACTTCTCAGCAGTGGCCAGATATCATTTGCAATTGTTACAACTTGCCATAAGCACACATCTTCCAGATGCTACTTTCTTAAAAAGCTTTATACTGCTTCCCACATGGAACTTCCAGTAGTCCCAGAGCCTTTCTCTAGGGACTGTATTATTTTGTATGTGTGCGCTCAGTTGTGTCTGACGCTATGCGACCCCATGGACATAGCCCACCAGGCTCCTCTGTCCATGGGATTCTCCAATCAAGAGTACTGGAGTGGGTTGCCATTTCCTCCTCCAGGGGATAGTCCTGATCCAGCGTCTCCTGCATTGGCAGGTGTACTCTTTACTGTGGAGCCACTTTCTTTTACTATGTATGGTTTTCATTTTTTTTTTTTCAGAAATGTGTTCCAATTATAAATTATAACTTATTTTTAAATAAGGATGCATGTCATCTATAATTCTACAAAGACAACAATTATAACATTCTGGACTACTTCCAAAGGCTTTTTCCTCATTATATTTTCTTAACTGCAGTTATAACTTTTCATAGGCAATCTTAAGCAAAATTTAACCAGATTTTAAATGTATCACTTAACTAGTTAATTTTATAGTGACACTCAGTGTTGAGGAAAACAAAATCCTAAAAAAGTATCTGCCAGATACAAGAGTAATACATTGGGTATTTTATTTGTTTTGTTTGTTTGTTTTTGTTTTTTTATACATTGGGTTTTATATGTGCCAATGATTATAATATCTGTAGCTAAAAGACTTGTATGTCATATGCTCTTATTGTAGCTTGACTAGGGTGGCAAATTGTGAAACCTAAACATGTATTCTGAAAAAGAGGGAATTAAAATTGGAAACTATTAAGATAAGTACCTGTGCAGTCAGAAAAGTTTTCTTTGAGGGGCATAGAAAAACCTAGAGCATTTTAGGGTAAAAATGGCAAGTAATCAGCTTGTGAAAGCAGTTCAGAAGTTCAGAGACCTGTATCAGAGAAAGCAGTGCCAGACGTGTTTGTGTCTGGAAGAAAGTCCTGAGAAAGCTGGTTCACTGGACTTTGTCTGCAAGAAAAGCACTTTTGCTTGGCACGAAGGAACCAAATTGAGAGAGAGGGGAAAGAAGGAGTGGTCAGAGTGGAACCTTGTGACTGATGACTCAGATGGCAATAGCTCTAGATAATGTTCTAAATACCAGGTGAAAGAAAGTAAAAAGTAAAATCACTCAGTCGTGTCTGACTCTTTGCGACCCAATGAACTGTAGCCTACCAGGATCCTCCATCCATGGGATTTTCTAGGCAAGAGTACTGGACTGGGTTGCCATTTCCTTCTCCAGGGGATCTTCCTGACCCAGGGATTGAACCCCAGTCTCCCACATTGTAGGCAGATGCTTTACTGTCTGAGCCACCAGCAAATGAGCCAATAAAGAAGGGTAGCCTGAAGGGCTTAGAATAGAAACTCCAAGATTGCAACTCAGGAAGCAGACAACTAGTTAACCACTAATTAATGCAGTGGGGAAGAATAGGAGAGTTTAGTAGAGCATGAATTCCTGATGAGTCCTCATGGTGAAGGTCACCTTAACAACCATTGCCAAGGTCCTGCTGAGGTCTCTAGCCTCTGCTGTGCCCACAGTGCTGCTAGGGAATTCCTTAACCTTTGAGTGTCCCACTTCGTTCAGTCCTATTCCTTTTGACTGACACTCCACTGTCTGCATAGCAATGATGACACTGAACGGCAGCCTTAAGTAACGTGTATGGAGTAGTTACTGTGTGCCAGGCACTGTTTTTTTAATTTATTTTTAATTGGAGGGTAATTGCTTTACAATATTGTGCTGGTTTCTGCCATATATCAACATGAACCTGCTGTGGCACTGTTTTAATAGGCATCAATTCCAGTTTCTCTTTTTGAAACCTGGTAAGGCTTACCTGGTGACTCAGATGGTAAAGAATCTACCTGCAATGCAGGAGACCTGGGTTCGATCCTTGGGTCAGGAAGATCCCCTGGAGAAGAGAATGGCAACCCACTCCAAGTATTCTTGCCTGAGAAGTTTCATGGACAGAAGAGCCTGGCGGGCTACAGTCCATGGGGTTGCAAGAGTCAGACAGACTGACTAACACTTGGCACTTTCAAGGTGGGAGTTATTGGTGATGTCCATTTTACAGAAGATAAAACTGAGACCCAGGGTTACACTGCTAGAAAGCAGAGGCAGTCTGGCTTTGGAGCCTGCGCTCTATTGAACAGTGCCCAATTGCACAATCCCCGTTTTAGCAGATCGCCTTGTATGCCACTTCATGGAGAAACATGTCCGTATCTCTTGCCCCCTTCCCTCCACCATGAGGTCAGCAAATAAGCTTCTGCCCTAGTGAAGCTCCTCCCTGGGTGTTAATCTCATCCCCTCTGTTACTGTAAGAATCAGGATGGTGGCCCATTCATTTCCAGACCCCTTCCTCCCCTACCCCCATATTCTTCTTTCTCTTCCTATATTCCTGCAAACATTTTTGTCTTCCTTTTGTAAAAAAAAAAAATCACCCCCAAATCTATTCCTTTCACCCTGTGCCTCTAAGTTTCCTGGTAATGGAATCTCATTCATCTTTGGACATCTAGGCAAGGTGTTACAATGAGTAACTCTGCATTGGATGAAGATGATTTAAAACGAGGGAGCTGCTGGTCCCCTTCAGATCTCTGTTGGTCAGAACATTGCTAGTGTGTCTATTCTGGGGTACAGTGTGAGTAATTTGGACAGATAGTTGCATGTTCCTAGGGGAGGTGGTGACGGGACTTTAAACCATGCCGTATGGAGGTGGGGGCAGTGGATCGAAATTGGATTGTTCAGCCTCGGCAAGGGAAGAGAAGCCTGGAGGGACAGAATAACTGCTTCAAGTGTGAAAGGCTGACCTGTGGAAGGAGTCACCTTATTCTTGTATCTCCAAAGAGTGTGGCAAAGATCGACAGGCAGAAGCGACGAGGAAAAGGATTTTTTTCAAATAGAAAAGCTGTGTGGCATAGATTGGTTTGCCTTGTGAAAGGTAGTATCTTTTCACTAGAAGGTGTCTGAATGGTCTCGTAACAGGCAATTCCAGAGATTTGAGCATAAGATGGGTTGATTATATTGCCTTTAAGGTTAAATTCTGAAAGAGCCCTTTAGCCCAGCGTATGCAACTCTATGCATGTGGGGAGTATTAAGAAAAATATACCAATGCTCTGATGCTACCCCAGGTAGTTAAATGAAAATGTTTGCTCCAGGCCCTGGGCACTGGAATTCTATAAAAGCTCTGCAGTTGATTCTAATGTACAGCCAAGTCTGAAAACCTCCAATTTAGCTGAATCAAGCTAAACTGAATAAAATGGTATGGAATGGTATTTTACTTAGAGTAACTTACTGTAACTATAGCCCTTGAGTTGTATATAGGTTAGTATGAGGTAATTGCCATCACATATTGTACTTATACCTGATTCAAACTCTATGTCTTGTAAACTATTATTAAAATACATGAAAAAATTGAATTTCTAACTAACCATAATATGAGTTTACCCAGCATGAAGGATTCTATCGGTGGCTGTTTTTTGTTTTTTTTTTTTTTTAATGCATATGTGTGTGTGCACACACACAGATGGAAATTTCTTGTAGCAGTAAGTAAATAAATGAATGAGGTTATTGTTGGTCGCCTCAGCATAATAAATAGGGTGTTGTAAACTGGGGAAGTTATTGCATTCCTTTTTTATAAGCCAACCTGGGAGTCTTTCTTTTCACTATTGATCTGGGTCTATGTCATGGTGTGCTGATAGTAAAGAGGGAAGGAGTCTGTAGGAAAGAAAAAGAAGCTTGACTTGGAGGTTTGTTTTTCCTGGGGCCATTTGAAGAAAATCAACTCAATACCACTACGAATGTTCCAAATGTTTTTTTTTTTTTTTCCTTTTCCCCACATTGTTATGTTTACTTGTGCCTATATAAAAAAAAGAGAACTATCCTCAGATTTTTGCTTGTTTTTTTTTTTTTTTTTTAATTCTTTTCTGTTTAATTTTCTCTCGAAAGCTATTGGTGTCAGTAACCAGAGGGAAACCACTGTAGTCTGGGACAAGTTAACTGGAGAACCTCTCTACAACGCTGTGGGTAAGCTGTTGTGCATGGATGTCAAATGCAAGGCCTTTTTCTGCTTGCAGATGTGGTCATGCTAAAACATCTGGCTCAAAAACCATGTAGTCATGTTTCCTATAATCTCAAAGAGTCTTCTAAGAAATGGGTTGTTATATATTTACCAGTTTCAGATAGTTATTCCCATGTGGAATTAACTCTTTCTTTTGCTCTCCCCTTCCTGATAATTTGTATTAGACAAATGAATCAGTATGGCTAGAACTTTTCGTGATCCCTGCTGTTTCTGACACCTAAAAGAGATTTTACCTCCTCCTCCCCTCAAAACTCAAGATTACACATGTTCCCAGTCCCATGTCTGCCTCTCCATAAAGTACTTGTGTACTTGTTCTTCCCATATAGGCACTTGAATCGACTCTACTGAGCTTATGAAAACAAAAATCTCATCATTTTAGCTCCTTTTGCTATAAACGTGGCTGTGTCCACAGGGTGGAAAGGCTGAATCTCAAACATACCACCATTAGATATCACGCTTTATTCAGTGGAAATAACCATGTATATTTTAGTCTCACTCTTAGCAGCATATGACAATTGAGCACTGAATGACACTCTCACTTACTAAAAGGAAGATTTTGTTCTAAATATACAATCACTAAAAGGCATCATTCTGTCACAAATAGAAAAGCACCATTTTTTGGTCAATAAAGTAACAGATTGTGGGTTGGGGAGTGGAGATAGAAGTTGTCAGAGATGGAATGATTTATGGAGTGAGCAATTTTTACTTTGCAGTTACCTTAGTATAGATTGGAAAAAGTGACATTCAAGCAGAAAATGTGCTTAAAAAGTGTTTTGTAAGAGTAGCGTGAATCCTTTGGAAAGAATCTTTATAAAAAATCAAGGTGTTTAATGTTACAGTGTTATAAGAAAGCATTTAGTATGTCTTCTGTACTGGTGATAAAAAACTAAAGATGCAAAGAAAAGGTGAAAGAATTGCAGCCAAAGGTCCTATTAGACAAAGTACCTCTTTTGAATCTTTATTTTCTTCTCATTCTCATGAGCAGCTCATTTTGAATATAAGGAGAATATTACAGTTTTAGTGACTAAGAGAGTATTCTTTCACAGATGAATGTTAGCCAACTTTTTATACTAGTTAGGGTTTTACTTTTTGTTTTCCCCCTTATGAAAGGAAGGGCCTACTCACAGAAACCAGAAAGTTCTTGTTAAACTGTAAACTTTGAATTGTAGAAATGCAGCTTTGGACTTTGAGGTGTCATTTTAAAATAATGCAACTAGGTTAGTTGAAGTTATAGTGAAGGATTTCAGTAAATATTTTGCCAGGAAGACTTTCTGTGATGTGCTTGTTTATTCATTCCTTTTTCTTCTACAATTTCTAGTTTTCTATTTAAAAAATATCAGGTATTCAAAACAAGAATGACTGAAAACCAAGAGAAACAACTGACATTGCAAACAGACCCGTAGGAAATCCTAATACTAGAGTTAATCAGACTTTAACCATGATCTGCATGTTCAAGAAATTCATGGGGAAGATCGATAATCTTAGCAAACAATTAGAAATTTAAGGATAGAAATTTTATAATGGTATTAAACTCCATTGATGAGTTTTACATTATATTAGACGCAGCTGAGGCACAGACACACAAATGTTTAGAAAATGTAGAAAAGTAAGAGAAATATAGAGTAAGATAAGAAGATTCAACATATTTTTAATTGGGGACCCAGAAGAAAAGGAAAGTGAGAGAGGAAAGTTTTTCAAAACTGTTGAAAAATATGCCACCAATTCAAGAAGCACTGTGAATCCCCAGGCAAGATATATACACAGAAAGCCATACACAAACACAGGCTGAGACCTAAAGATAAAAAGAATTTTAAAGTAGCCAGAGGATGTGACTTTGATGAGAGCAACACTAAAACTTCTAGCTGATTTCTCAATGGAAACAGAGTACAGCGGAATGAAATCTTTGAAGTGCTAAAAGAAAATAATATTCACCTAGAATTCTGTATTTAGTGAAAATATCCTTAAGAAATGAAGGTAAAATATAAAGGCAATGACAAACCAAAACTTAGAAAAATCATTACAAGCAAACCCCTACTGAAAGAAAAACTAAATAGTTTTTTTCTGGTAAAAGGAAAAAAATGTTCTCAGGTGGAAATTCAGCAATGCAAGGAGGAATACAGAGGCCAAGAAAGAGAAAATATGTAGGTCATTCTAGCTGAATTTTGACTGTATAAAATAATAACGTATTGTGATATTCAAAATATATTAAAATTTTAAATACTACATGGCAACAATAGTACATGAAAGGAATATTTAGTAGATGAGGTTAAAGTGTCTTGTGGTTCTAGTACTGTCAAGGATGCATGTTGTAGTCTCTAGGCTAAGCAGTAAAAGAGTAAATAATGTATAATAAAGGGGGAAAATGGAATGACTTTTAAAAAGAATGCAGGAAAGGAAAGAAAAAGGAATAGAACCAGGAAGGACAAATAGGAAGCATTTAAATCCTACCATGTAAGTAATTATATTAAAAAGGACAAGATTACTCTCTTCAGTAAAATCTAGCAAAGGAGTTAATTGAAACTGCTAATGAGCTGATGGGATTAGAACAGTAAGATTGGAGAGACAAATTGGCCAGACCTTTCAGAGGAAAGATACAACTGGTATGTTTGGAAATTGAATAGGGCATAAACATGAAGCAAAAATAAAACACGGCTATAAGATTTTTAGCCTGAGGAAACAGAAGGAAATTAAGTAATATTTAAAGAGTGCCAACATGAGAGAAAAATGACTTTCTTGGACAAGTTGAATATGGGACTTGGAATTAAAGCTCATTTCTGGACAATTAGAATTTGTGGCTCTGTTATAAAGAGATCGTTCAAAAGGTAGACTTAAAAGTTGATAACAGGAACTTCCCTGGTGGTCCAGTGGGTAAGACTCCATGCTTCCAGTGCAAGGGGTGCAGGTTTGATCCCTGGTCAGGGAACTAAGACCCTGCGTGCCTTGTGGTGCATCCAAAAAAAAAAAAAAAAAGTTGTTAATATAGTCTCAGTTTATTATAGATGAATTCACCATAAGAATGAAGGTTACATTAATTTATGCAACTAAAGTTTAAGTGCCTTTCTGTAGACAGGTACTGTGATGACCCCTAGGCAGATAGTGACAAACCAGGCAGTTACTATGCTTGCCTTGGTGACACAGAAGGCTAGGGGTAGAAATTTGGCGGCTAGACAAGGAAAGAGAATAGAAAAGGAGGACAGAGAGTAATTAGCTGGGAGGAGATGCCACTAAGTCATGACAAGGATAAATTCTGCCTCCAATTTTCTTCTACCCAGGAAATACTAAGGTGGCATATGTCCATGCAAGTTTTCAGTTGAGAATATCTACACAATATGAAATCTTTAGAAGCTTTATCTTGAAACAACATGAAAGGGAATTGATGAAAACAGAATCAGCTTTTTACATATTTTTGTCTTTGAGCTTCTTTGTCTTCATTTATATCATGGCCTGTGGGTTTTCAACTTTTTCCCTCTTTCTCTATCTATATATTTTCTTCCTTCCTTGTCCCTTCCTCTTGTAAACCTTTTCTAACTCGATGCCTATCCTGTGCTTCTTCATTTTTCTCTCTGTTTACTTAGTAAATTATATAACCGATGAACAGTATTTGTTATAGGCAAGCACAAGAGAGGGACAGTCTTCTTTTTTTAATTGCTTTTTACTATGTCACCATTTTTATGAGGTCCTGGATAGGTAATCTACTCACTCAGCCCCTGTACAATAACAGAGAGGAGAAATTTGGGGTCCTATTAGTGGACATGAAACAGGCTTGGGGAAGACACTGAAGACCAAGACAGGCTATTTGTTCTTCCTTGTCATTAGGGTGTGTTTGTCATTTGACATCTTTTCTAACGGTATGCTTATGAGATAAAAAAACATGCAAAGGTATCTATTGAGGCACAGATGGTCTGTTTCAGAAGCTTCATATTGTCTTAGCGTTTCTATGTTAGTTCTGTGATTGGCGAGGTGAACATTGGTATGGTACCCAAGGTGGAGATAAAAACACATCCCTCCTTCCTAGTCCCTGTGGCATGATGCAGCCGTTTACCGTGATGGTCTCACAGGTGGATTGCAGCAGCTTTGTGGCCCTGGATCTGAAGCAGGCCTCTGCCTTCTCTCGCCTGTCTTTCATTTTCCTCATCCCTCTGACTTTCCTCTCTCCCTCTCAGCATTATCTTCATCAATATTTTCCAAAGAATTCCCTCCACTCCTCTCCCCACCATTTTTCTAAGCCTTTTCCTTCCAGAACCACCTTTTTTTTTTTTAGTGGTCTACAGGCTTTGCTGTCTTCTTAATAGTATTGAAAAGGAGGTTTATATTGACAAATGTACCACAGACTAAACCGATAAAGAAGCACAAAGCTCCACAGGTAGTTCAGATGTTGAGTGGGGGAAGGCTTGAAGCAACTGATATTTTTGCAAATTCATATACATATTTCACTGATGCTGCTGGGGAAACATTCTGGCTTGACTCAGATGGCCTGGCTCTTTCCCCACTTCTCAGCTAAGTTTCGTCACTCACTGCTGAAGTTGCTTGGTGCGCACGGCAAGCCAAGTACAATAGGACCCTCATCGTGGTAGCTTTCTGTCGAACACAATTCATGATTTAATGTCAAAATATTATTCATGGTAAGGACTAATATCCAGGGAGGCCAGAGTCACTGATGTGAGCCCTGTAGTATATTACAGAAAACCACCAATAAAAATCATGTGTCTCTCAGCCATTATTCCTTCTTTAAATGGTATTACAAACATTTTTTCTAAGGTACTGGATTTAAAGTTTCCTGTGACACATGACTCTTTATGCAGAGAGTGACAGTTTTAGACATTGGTCATTCCCTTTGCCTTTTTAAAAAATTTTTGCATATTAGTTCACCCCAGGCCAATGATTAAATCTGGCTAGTCATCTGTTGAAATCTGAAGGAAACTTGATAAGCTCCATTCTTTTATCTTTTTGGGAACTGGGATATGTTTCAGAGTATCAACATGAAAGAAAACCATAGCTGGCAAACCTCCTAAAACTCCTAAGCAGGCTTGGTCTTAAACAACAAAGGTGTGGTTTTGTATTGTATTGTTTTTCTTGGGAAGGGAGCAGGTTGTTATTTTTTGTTAAAATATGGAGTATTCCACTCTGTCACAATCCACTTATTTTTCGTTTTGTCATATCTGTTGTTACATAGTGCTTTGAATGCCTTACATCTCCTTCAATCCTGGGTAAAGAAATACTGCCATATTTTGTGGTGCTTGGATTCCTCAATTCTGCCAGTTTAAACAAAAAGAATCTAAATTAGAGTTCAACTTGGACCTATGTTTTTTCATATTCTATTTAAGGCTATGACTTCTTCTTGGTTACATCTATATCACAGAGATTTAATTCTGGACTCAGACTCTGGGTTCAAATTCTGCCTTTTCCACTTACTGCCATTCTGTGCCTGTTTCCTGAGTGATTAAGCTGGAGAAATTAAAAGCAGCCCTCATAGGCTTGAGGATCAATGAATTAATACACATGGGACACTTAAAACAATGCCTAGCAGACTATCAGGCTTCAGTAAGTGTTCAGAATGTGGCCACTATTCTGAATTGGCTGATGACCTTTTCAGTCCAGGAACGCCAGATGAAATGGCTGGTTTAAACAGCAGGTGTTCTTTCTTAGGGGAAACGCAGAGCCTACCAGGGCTCACATGCACCCACGTCAGCCATTGGCATCTTGACATTTATACACCTAAAAGCTGAAATAGGTTTTAGCCCCCAAATTTTGACATACATGTTTTCATTCACCGCCCCTCCCCCAACTCGCCATTTTTCTTTTGGTCCCCACCTGATTTCAGAAAATGTCATCAGCTGAGGGACAGTCTCTTCCCCTTTACAAATGACCTCATGCCCAGCTTAATTAGAATAGCTTAACTTTTAGCTAATTACCATAACACATAGCAGTTAAATCTAGTTTCCTAGATTTAATGTCCATTGTGGGGAAAGCAACCCAATAACATTGAGTGTAACTGTCAGCAGTCCTTGCTTAGTTCTTCCATAACCTGTGGCCTTACCTTATCTCACTGTCAGGCTAGTAGCACCTCATAGCAAACCATCCCTAGGAGCTGTATTATTTGCCTTTGCTTCTAGTCAACTGAAAATAATTTAGATGATCTCTAGTGTGGTCCCCCCGCCCTACTTTGGTACATTTCCCTTCTGTTGTTCCCAAAACTGATTCAAATTTCTAAATATTCTAAAACAGGTTTCTTACCCTATACTCTTTACTACATCACTCAATTAACCTTGACCCATGGGCTTTGAGGCAACTGCATTTTTCTTTACTCTTAAAACTTTGTTTTTCAGAACAAACTAAATCTATGAGACATATATTGGATATGACTTCATTTAATACAAAGACAAATTCCAGGTCACCCAAGTTGGGTTTTTGGAACCTATTCATTTGATGGTGAGAACCATTTAAATCCAGTTTATTTAGTCTAAGTAAGGGACGTGTTTTCTAGAAACAGGCTGTATGGTGTTCTGGACTCTGTTTTCCTTCTGATGTTTTTCTGAATCACTTTGGGACTGAGCAATTCCCTGTTCCCTCTAGACATGCTGTTGCTTTCTGTGGACTTTACCTCCTGCCACCCTTCCAGGGAAGTGCTTTCCTGGGGCACTGCCTTCCCAAAGCCACTTGTTTTCCTATGGATGCCCTGCCCACTTCTGCAGAGACTAGCAGTTCCCTTAACATTCCACTCATACATCCCCTAGTGATGCACTCACTCACTGCATCACACAGCATTTCAGTTCTGCAGTTGGGTCAGCAGTCAATAACCAACTGAGCCACTTTCCTAACTGGGACGCAGACTGTGTGGCCAGGTAGGGAAGAGTCATCTGAACAAGAGGCAGGAATTGACCTGATCTTTGTCCAGCCGGAAATGCTATTGAACCAGAGACTGACTGGACAGCCTCTGTTCCCCTTCTGCTCCACGTCTCTTCCTTACCTTTTTATACACTCAAATGGGTAGAAGACTGTTCATTGATGAACTTGCCCATGTGAGCCAACATGTCCTAAATGGTCAGGAAGAGAACGCAAACCTTGAACCTGGCCATCTCTAGCATGAATTGCCATTATTTCTCCTAATGCTCCAGCTGCTCCAGTTTCTCCTGGTCCTTCAGATCCAGCTGCCGTTGTTCCCTCTGGCTCTTCAGTTCCAGCTGCTGGCGCTTCCTCAGGTATTGGTGCTCTGGCTCTTGCTCGCACCCCAGCTTCCAACTCCGACGTGTTGGGGAAAATTGACTGCTGCTGTTGGTTCTGGATCTAGCACCTCTTCTGATTGTTCTCAGAGATTACCTCCACATGGGGCTTAGTCCTCCTGCTCGGGATCTTCTCTTTGGCTTTTGGTCTCTTATTCTGCTCATGTAATTCTGCCATCTTAGCTCCTTTAATGAGTTTTCTAATTTTCCTTTGTTCTTAATTCAATTAATTTCAAGCATTTGTGTATTGCTTGGTAGTGTACCAACCACTGACATTTTCCTCTTTGGCAGTTTTACTAATTCATTCCATGTATTCTAATCACTTTATACTCGAGTTATAAAAACAAAAATTCTGCCAGCCTTCTGTGATCATGGGATAATGGAAGGAGAGGGACTTCTGAGACCAGCTAGTCTAAACTGCCTTATTTTATATTCTGGAAACCCAAGTCCTAAAGGGAAATGAGACTTGCTTGAGTCACATAGCTTGTTGGCGGCAAAGTCAAAAATGTAGATTTCACCTCCAGTGTTTTGACTCTCTTTGGTTCATTCTGTGGATACCAGATACTGGTACCAGATACCAGTACTGTGGGTACTTCGAAGCTTTTAAGGGAGGAGGATGGTGCCCCGTTAACTTAAGTAGTCCTTGTCCAAGAGCAATAGAGTCACAGAGCCACTTGATCATCAGTGTGTGTCTAGTTTTGTTTTGAAATTAACAATTGGAACAAATTCAGTGTCCTAAAGAACATGCCCTAAAAAAGGGGTACTCAAGCTTGAGCAGAACACGGAATAACACAGGTAGGAGGACTCAGGCTCTCCTTGCCTGGACTCGCAACCAGATTCCTACAATGCAGGGACTTCCCTGGTGGTTAAGACTCCACACTTCTACTGCAGGGGGCGCGGGTTCATTTCCCTGGTTGGGGAACTGAGATCCCACATGCCATGCAGCATGGCCACAAAAGGAAAAAAATAAAATAAGAATCCTCTGATGTAGGGACCAGGATGTGTGATTTCAAAGTTTTCCAGGTGGTTCAGGTGAGCTTTCTGGATCAGAACCACTGCTGTTGAGTCTCGCAGTGTTTCTTAAAGAGAGGATGTTTATTTAAAAGGTGTAATTTCTGGGCCCCCTCCCCAGACCTATTGTCCTAGAATTTCTGGCAGTGGGATTTATCTTTAAACTCCCTAGTAATTTTTATGTCCATTAAAATATAGAAAAATGCTGATCTGGAAGGCTTTGAATCAGTAAGCAAAAAAAGCCTAAAGCCTAGAGCAGTGTCCCTTGATAAAAAATAAATTTTACCTCATGATTCAGCAAACCAGCATAACTAAAACAAAGTTTCATAAGTCAATATTTATCCTGCTGAGTTCAGTGAATGTTGACATTTTCCATCCTAACCCATCTTATTTCATTTTTTTTGCATAGGTAATCAAAGTTACATTGATTTTAAACCCCTAGCCCATTATAGTTTGAAACATGGAGGACTGAGATGTGTTCGTGAATTCTACCTGTCACAGATTTAAAACTTTTCTCTAGAATGCCTCTACTTTGCCCAACTACTCTGGTCCAGCCATTAACACCTGCTAGGGTTGCTTGCCTATGAGGAAGGTCCACTTGGGTCACAGTCACACACCACTGCCTCTGTGGACAAAGTGGATAGACTGTCATTTTCCCTGGACACAGGAGACCTTGGAGATTCCATGAGGCTTCTGCTAATGGCTTGTATCCGTCCCAGGGCAAGTCATAGAAAAGTCAGCCCCGACTAAAATGAAGTTATAAAGGGAAAAAAAAAAAACAACAGGAATTCTGTGAGTAGTTTTGTTCAGGGGCTGTTTGATTCCTGGGTCAGACAGTATCACCTGGGTCCCCCACCAGTCTGTCTCTTTGAGGTTGACTCCAGTTGTGGCTGATTCAGCTCTCTTCCAGGGCGCAGCAGGTCCCAGCTGCACACTCCCAAGCTGAGCTGAGAACAGGGACTCTTGCGGACTAAGCACAAAAATCTCAGGCAGGCTAATCTGACTACACCCGAACCAATCATTGGGGACAAGATCCTAGAGCCGAGGGTAGGGTGGAATCTCAGGCTGAGGTTGAAGGAGGGGTGGTTTCCTAAAGAGAATCAGAGCTACGGCTCCCGGCAGCAAGAAGAATGGATGCCTGGCAGCAAAGAGCAGGGGTCACTGCTTGGCTGTGTATTTCCATGGGCTTCCTCTTTGCCTCCTGTTTCCTTGGTGATGAAGAGCCTTGTTTTTTACTTTGGAAACCAGTATAGCAGGGGTCCCCAACCCCCAGGCTGTGGATCAGTACTGGTCCGTGACCAGTTAGGAACTGGGCCACATAACAGGAGGTGAATGGAGGGCAAGCAAGCAAGCAAAGCTTCACCTGTATTTACAGCTGCTCTCCATCCCTCACATTACTGCCTCTGTCAGATCAACAACAGCATTAGATTCTCGTAGGAGCTCGAACCCTACTGCACTTGAATCATCACCCCTCTCCTCCTCCCTGGTCCTGGAACAAATTGTCTTCCACAAAACCAGTCCTTGGTGCCAAGAAGATTGGGGACCACAGCAGTATAGTATCCTGAAGTCCCTGATTCAGTTCTCCTGCAAAGTAGCCACCATCAAAATCAAGCACAGACTGCCCTCAAGGGAAATAATGCTTTAAGTAATTAAAAAGAATTGATTAAAATCCACAACAGGAAGTAACTGGTTTTTAAATGAAGAGAAAGGCATAGTATAGTTAAGGGTGAGCCAAACTAGACAATAACAGCCAGCACTCACATGGGCAGCAGACAAGCATGCATGATCTTCCTGGTGCCCTTTAAATAGACTGTTTTCAGGAGGCATCTGAGCATAGTCAGTGCCTAAAAATATCGAGTGAGCACTCACATATTCAAAGTTACAGAAGTTTGGTTCAGAACTGAAATCTGACAAATAAAGCTCAGCTGATACTATTGTTTATCTTTCACAATTACTTTGTATACCCTTTAATGCGTTCTCTTTCTCAAGCCTTCTGTTGTAAATCAGAACACAACTTCCTACTTAGGGAGATCAGAAAGCGAGTGATAGTTACTCAGTAAAAACAAGGTTGATCTGTTAAAGTGGAGAGTTTACTTTATATTCTAGCAAGGAGAAAGAATGGTGACCTTTAAATGATTCGTGTAATGATTCCGGATTCTAGTCTACTTTGAAAGAGTTTAATATAAGCATTCTGTACATAAGTAAATGAATCTAATTTTTTCCCTCTATAATAGTGTCAGGTTCTCTACTTTGTCACAAATTGCTACCCAGTTTTTCCAAGGTACAGCCTTTTATACCTAGTACAGTGATCCTGAGCTGTGCATTTTGCCCTGGCAACTAGCCTGCCTTGCATTTAGATTTTTTTCTGCACTCGTGTATGCATAGAAAGTCCATATCCAAAACAGTTTTTCATCTTTTTCTATAAAAAGGATACAAAATAGCACCCTAAGGTATGTATTATTCTCCTAACTTGGTCTATAATTTTGCATAAAAGCTTTAAGTTCTCCCTCATAAATTTATCCTCTCTTCTAACAATATGCCCATTCATTTCTAATTTTCTAATTTCTGTCTTTGGTAAGCTACAGCATTTTAATTGCTTATAGAAACTAATCGGTCTCCTATCCTTGACAGTGATTTCATTAAGGTCTGATTTTTTTTAAATCAAGTTTTTCATATTTATTATTGTGTTTTGATCTATAGTGTGGCTTGACCTAAGAACCCAGTCTACTGTTGAGAGTCTTAGTAAAAGAATCCCAGGAAATAATAACTTTGTCAAGGTAAGAGATCTCTTCAAAAATATGCTATTAAAATTCTTGTTTAACAGAAAAAAAGCTTGGAGATTTCACCAGGCTTTCTGTCTTATTGCACAATTGTTATTTAAATACAATTTATAGAATATTTCTCTACAGATAATTACCTGTCTTCCTTGCTCTGTGGTGAATTGGAGAAATAATGTTCCAAGATAAATAGGCTGGAGGGGATGATAAAGTGTCTCAGAGGCTTAAACCATACTCCCTAAGGAGTGCTTCTATAATTCCACCATGCTTTCCAGATCCTTCTCTCTTGCTTTTTCACCATCCATCAAAGAAAGTTCTGGGTGCTTTTGAGGTTTTAGGCATCTGGACTCAGGGAGAGAAAGTAGAATACACTCCAGCGTTTCCGTGAATTCCTCTTCCAATTTTCTTCATATGAAGATGCCAAAAAATTGCCTAGTTTTCGGTCCTTATATAGATCTCTCTTCAGACAAACGGGGAGAAAAATTTTAAAACAGGTGAGGTACTTTTGTTAGCAAGGTCAAGTTCTCCTAGTATCCAAAAGGAAATTCCAGAGTTTTTTGTTTGTTTGATTTTGGTTTGTTTGTTTGTTTGAGGCTTTTGGTTTATTCCCTTTATATTTGTCAGTGGGACTCTTAAATGGTAGTTTCTTGTGGTTGTTGATTCTGAAAGTGAAAGTGTGAAAGTGAAAGTCACTCAGTCATGTCTGACTCTTTGCGACCCCATGGACTAATACAGTCTGTGGAGTTCTCCAGGCCAGAATACTGGAGTGGGTAGCCTTTGCATTCTGGGTTGGGATCTTCCCAACCCAGGGATTGAACCCAGGTCTCCTGCCTTGCAGGCGGATTTTTTACCAGCTGAGCCACAGTTCAGTTCAGTTCAGTCGCTCAGTTGTGTCCGACTCTTTGCGACCCCATGAACCACAACACGCCAGGCCTCCCTGTCCATCACCAACTCTCATATCCATTGAGTCGGTGATGCCATCCAACCATCTCATCCTCTGTCGTCCCCTTCTCCTCCTGCCCTCAATCTTTCCCAGCATCAGGGTCTTTTCAAATGTGTCAGCTCTTTGCATCAGGTGACCAAAGGGTTGGAGTTTCAGCTTCAACATCAGTCCTACCAATGAACACCCAGGACTGATCTCCTTTAAGATGAACTGGTTGGATCTCCTTGCAGTCCAAGGGACTCTCAAGAGTCTTCTCCAACACCACAGTTCAAAAGCATCAATTCTTCAGTGCTCAGCTTTCCTTATAGTCCAACTTTCACATCCACACATGACTACTGCAAAAACCATAGCTTTGACTAGACAGACATATGTTGGCAAAGTAATGTCTCTGCTTTTTAATATGCTACCTTTCTCTTTGGTTTGTGGGATGACCCTTGGTCCCTCAAATGAAAGAAGCATATGTTATTTCTATTATTTCTAAAGCCCATATGTCATTTCTATTATAATTTTTGAGCATGGATCTTTTCACAGTAAACTGTGAGCTAAGATTCTTAACTTACAAGGTTGCATTACAGTGTTAAATAGAGATTTTTTACTACACATATCCATGGGAGGTGAGAAGGAAAAAGGATCACTTCCTGCAGTTAGATGAGGTGCTAAATGAGAATGGGGATTGAGAAGGAAAAGATAGTTGCATTATTTTGATGTATTTTTTTAATCACTTTCACCAGCCCTTCTAAATATAGTGTTTAATATGCTAACTAAAATGAATTGTACTGGATCCATTCTCAAGGAAACCTGTGTTTCATTTTTACCCTCTATCCTTTATTCAGTTAACCTTCCCTTTGTTGAATGTATTTGTGGAATTTATGCAAACTCAATCTTTATATATACACACACACACACTATTTAAATTAATTGAAGTAACACTGGTTTGTAAAATCATATAAGTTTCATGTGTACAACACTGTATTTCAACTGGCAACTACTTTCTTAAATAGAATAACTTTGGGTTGCTTTCATCTGGCGTGTCTTTGAGCTCTATTGTCCACCAATTTTATGTTATTTGAATATGTATGTGTGTTTGACTATGTATTTATTATATTTTTAGCACACAAATATATTGTTTTTGTTAAGTCTTATCTATCTTAAAACAATCTTCTGATTGTGGTCATTAGTTTATGAACTGATAAACTTGCACTCTCTGATTTTTAATAGTTTTAAATATTAATTTCACTGAATATAAAATAAAAGGCAGGGTTTTGGACTAGGTTCTGTGTGTAATACTAACTTATCACAAATGTTAACATCTGTGGCTGAGCTATCTAGGTTTCAGGGCATGTGTCATTTAATTTTCTCTTTATCTGGCTACATGGATGCTCTTTGAACTGCAAACATATCCCTCTGATTTTTGTTCATGAACATGCTTTCCTGTGCCACGAGATAGGAAAAGTGCTTTTTATCCATAATACTTTGAGATTGCCTTTAGGGTCATTGCATATTTTGTAATTTGTTGACCTTTTTGATTTGGTGTTTTATTTTAAGCTGTTATGAGTTTCATTTGCTGGCTGAATGTCATAACTGTATTTAGTCCAAGACAGGCCTTCCACTTAGCACTTATTTCAGTGCGGTGAAGCTTCGTTGGCTCCTTGACAATGTGAGAAAAGTTCAAAAGGCCGTTGAAGAAGATAGAGCTCTTTTTGGGACCATTGATTCATGGCTTATTTGGGTATGTTTAAAAATCATGTATGTATGGAAAACATTTTTAAATTGCTTATCTTTTTTCTATGGAGAGTTTCAAACTTTTTAGTTGGCAACATCATTAAGAAAAACCACTCAAGAAATAGCAGAAAATTTCAGCTGTCATTTGAGAGGCATTTTTGGCTACTTCCTTTTGATTTTTTTCTTGCCTTGTTTCAGTAAAAATGAAGGATGATTGCCAAAACCATATCTCATGTCTGTTACCTTTAGCATAACTAATTTAGGTAATTGTCAAGTAGTAAATTTCAGTTGCCTGTATCCCTTGCCTATTATTCACTCCTTTGGTACATGCAGAGGACTGGCTCTAGGACCCACCAGAGATAGTTAGCAGTCTGTATTTACAGATTGTATAATACTATAGTTTTTATTTTAAAAATCTACATATAAGCACGCCAGCACAGTTTGAACCTGTGTTGTACAAGGGTTAACTGTACTTCTTTTCCACTAGCCATTTCTTAGAAGAAATTATCTCTTCTATTTTCTACTATTTAACATGGTAATACACCTGGGACTACTTTTTAGCATTTGCTTTCAACATAACATAGCTGTCTATTACTCAATTAGGCCACGATATGAAAAATCATAGTGGAAATTTCTGTTATATAATCTTCCCTAAACTGAACATGAATGAGTAGAAACAAACATTTCCCAGATACATACATATCTTCTCTTCCCTCCCTCTCCTTATCTCCCTGCCTTTCTTATTCTCAGTTATTTTCAAGGGTATTTTCAAATACACCCAAAACATGGAGGGAATAGTGCCATGAACCTCTAGAATAATGAGTCAGCTACAGTCATTGGCTATGGCCAAACTTGTTCCCACTATACTCACTCCTTCTCCCCATGGATAATTTTAAAACAAATCCCAGACATATAATTTCATTTGCAAACACTTCTGTAAGCGTGGGATTATTATTTTTTTCAACATTCAGGGAAACGTTAAAGGAACATTGCCCCTCTTGTCACTTGCCAGATCCACAGAACAGATCAGACAAAACCCTCTATCAGGAAGTGGCGCCTTCCCCAGCCCTCCCTGTCTTGGCCAGGGCACGCTCTGCTTTGTGTTCATGGCCAGCAGCTTTCATATGTTTTAGTCACAGTTGAAATAACTCGGACAATAGTTCTCACCATTGCCTGGAGCCAGAGTAAGGCAGTATGTTGAACTGTGAGCTGCAGGACACTCGAGGGAGCACACTGAGCTGTCCCCTTCCTCCCCTGTTCCCACATGATGCCATTGCTGCACTTGTGTTCCTTTCTTACTTCTCACTGCTTCTACATAAAAGAAAGCAGCAGTCCTTGTAGTTCAGGTCCAAGGGTATTAACATGAGAGAGTTTAAAGCTCTGCTTTCAGGATAGGTGCTTGGATCAGTGCAGTGCAGCCCGGTGAGAATTGTTACTTCAAAACTGGCACACACGCACACACACACACACACACACATGCACACATACAACAAGAACAGGAGCAACACAGGTCCATAACATCCCAAGAGGTAAGCACATCAAATTTAATAAGACTCTGCATCTTCCAAAGATAAGAGGATGAAAGCAAAACTGATTTTTTTGTTTTCGTTAACCATCAACTAGAACTGCTGTCTACTATGATGGCCACTTGACCATATATGGCCATGGAGCACTTGAGATGCAGCAGGTCTGAATTGAGGTGTGCATGAGTGTAAAATATACACTGCATTTCAAAGAGTTAATACAAAAAAGAAGATAAAATGTCTTAGTAATAATTTCATACATTGAAAGGATATTTTGAATATATTAATATAATATAATAAATAAAACTTACAGTATTATTCATTTCACCTGCTTCTTTATGCTTTTTAATTGTAGCAACTAGAAAATATCCAATTACATGTGTGGGTCAATGTGGTTCTGTTACATTGTATTTCTGTTGGATACCAAAGAACACTAGAAGATGAAGTAATTGAAATGTTTCATTCTCTTGCTGTATGGGCTCTGCAACAGATTCTGGCTCTTGACAAAGTAGAAATTAAATTGCAAATAAGTACAGATTTAACATGTCATTTTCTTCTGTCCAGAGCTTGACAGGAGGAGCCAGTGGAGGGGTCCATTGTACAGATGTAACAAATGCAAGCAGGACAATGCTTTTCAACATCCATTCTTTGGAATGGGATAAAGAGCTCTGCGAGTGAGTTGTGTTTTGCCCTCAGAATAGTTTTCTAATTTGTTGCCTGTTGATAACCTAAATCTTAATTATTTTCAGGTTGTCAGTGGAGCACCAAACTTTGTTGATATTTAACTACAATATACAAGTCTATGTTGTATAATTTTTTTTTTCTAATTGGAGGATAATCGCTTTACAATGTTGTGTTGGTTTCTGCCATACAACAATGCGAATATGTATATATACACCTTCCCTCTTGATCCTCCCTCCCCTACCACATCCCACCCTCTGGGTCATCAGAGCACAAGACTGGGCTCCCTGTAAGAGACTATTACTGCATATATAATAAACAGGCCAAATTAAGTAATTGTCTCAATTATTCTTCAAGGAAAATTAGGTTCCTTTATAAAAGTACTTTGTTTTTTGTGTACTTTTGCTTTTGTATTGATTTCTTTATGTAAGGAGTGTTAAATATCTAAGCCTACTGCTGGCTTATTTATTTCTTCCCATTTAACTCAACTCTCAAATATGCCCATTTTAAATTTTTGTTTGCATGCCTTTAAATTCATATAAATGTTTCTAGATGTTTACTTAAAATAGTATTATATACCCAATCTTATTTTACTGTTTTTTTTTTTTTAGATTTTTTGAAATTCCAATGAAAATTCTTCCAAATGTCCGGAGTTCTTCAGAGATCTATGGCCTAATGGTAAAAAGAAAAAGAAATTTTTTTAATTTAATTTTTATCTTAATAAAAACCTTCCTATACAGAATTCAAAAGTCAGTTGTGTTATGTTTTATATTTTGAGACCCATGAATTTTTTATGAATGTTGGCAGTATGTAAAATAAGAACTTAATATTGTCTAAATAGTTTTATAACTTCAAATTCTTGAGTCCTTCTTGCCAATTTGTTTTATGTATACTTTATATAAAACTACATATAAAACTTTATATACTATGAACTTTATTGGCTTTTCTTTGAGTATTTTAAAGTATTGATGAGATAATCTAATTGCGGTAGGTGATAAGGGAAGATTTGAGCCAGTTTCTTCTTTTAATCCAAATAACTGTTTAGTAGTTGCATTGCCTGCTTTTAATTTATAGGAATGTCTCTTCACATTTTAGTGGCATTCTTTTTCCTGTTGAATCTCCTTTAATGGCCAGACCATGTCTCAGATTCTTTGTCAGCCTGAACAAAACTTTAGCAGAGAAGCTGAAAGCAAAGAGTCTGTTCTGATTTGTGATTGTTAATTAAACTGGTTTTCATCTTGGGCATTTTTACTGTTGCTTTCATTGAAACCCACAGAAGAAGTAGTCTAAGCACAAATTACACATAGCATCGCTGAGTATTTCTGATTACACACCAGGAATGAAAACCTCTAGGATGATTTAAACTGGTGTTTAAGCTCAAAAATCTAGAACGTATGGTAAAAATTAAGAAAAGTCTATGATTAATTACCAAAAATTAATGTTTGGACATTTCATAAAAAATATTAGTCTACTTACAGACTTAATACACTACAATACCCGAGTGTTCTGGTTAAAGCTTAAGCAAGAAGTCTTAAGTGTTTCATTTATAATAAAGCCTTTTTAAGGCAACATGGAATTTTTTAAGGGAAGCATAATCATTGCTTATCTACAGTTTAAAAGTGCTTCGATAATTTCATAGCTACCTATAAACTGACTTGGGTCAGAGGAAAAAAAACTGTTCTTGAGAAACAGTTTCAGAGGATGGTTGAAAAAACATTTAACTGGCCTAGTTTTCTCTTGCATTTAAAATATTATCCTTCTGTCCCCCTCTCTCCCCCTTGCTGACTATAGAAAATCTCTCATAGCCCGGTGAGTAGGTTGCCCACCAATGATGCTACCCGTTCATTTGGAAAAGATACAGTGCATTTCCATTTAGTTTTAGATAAGCAGAAATCCATTTACTCAGCAAATTAATCCAGACTCTTCCATGACCCTCCAAATTATTATAAGCTCTAATGAAGCTTTAGTTGTTATTAAAACATAATCTTATTTGTTTCTTTTTAAGTCCTCCATAAAACTAGGAGTGATGTTTCAAAATAAAAGACTAAGATAGTTTTCTGAAATGAGAAATTCTGATGGACCCTATTACAAAGTATGGTTGTGATGTGCTTTTGGGCTGTAGCATAATAGGGAAATGAGGTATAGTTTTTATATGTTCTCTGTGTCTCTTAAATGACATCTTGCCCAACCTTTCAGACCAGTTAGTTGGAAATGCACTGTCACTTTTTCTGCATGCTTCACCAGAGAATATTCCCAGGAATCCTCCAGGGACCCCCTCCCTGTAAAGAAAAAAGAGTGCTTTCCGTGCCTGACCGCACATAGTAGATTCTGCTGGTAGTTTGATAATAACTTGAATAGTGTAAGCAAGACTTCTTCCAGTATCTGAATACCTTACATATCCAGTCTCTAGGTTTCCTGATTCACTTTCACTTATAAGCCAGGTTCAGATTGTCCAAGAATATATACAGTAAATAAAAGGTCTTGGACTAACCCAAAAGCATAAAAGAAATAAAATATCACCCCACTATCTAGTGGGTATTTTCTAATTTGTGAATGGTTTCCACATGCATGCTCTTACTTCCTAACCATAGCTGTGTGAGGTGGCTTCTCTTCTTCCCCTCACTATCATAGAGGGGGAACCCAAAGCTCCCAGAGAAATGGCAGGCTGAAAGGTCAGGTGAAAGCTTTTGTTTGGTACTCTTCCTAATATCAGGTTCATCATAATGTTTGTTCAGGTTTTTCTGTAAGATGATATGGAAAAACCTGAATGAACTTTTAAGCCAATCCAATACATCACAGGTACTTTGGAGATCATATTCCTTTCCCCTAATTCCTTGATATCACTACATGTTGGTTTGTATTAGTGTAAGTATTTTTTTCAAAATTAAATTTGGTAAAGTTCACAGTCAGCCACTTAAATCTCATTTTTTCCTTAAAGTGCTAGCCATACTGGCTCAAAATCAAAACCACTATTCATGACACAAATTAATTCTTGCTTATGAAAACTTGAAGAATGATGTTGACTATGAACAAATAATGCCCCATACCTGAACCTCTCTCTTGTTTCTTATTTATCAAGAGCAGTTTGGGTAGGAAGAACAGTTAGTAAAATTCAGCCTTCCAAAATAAACATGTTCTGTGCTGGTTTGATAGCTCTGGGTTCATTATGAAGGATGTGTTAGTCTGTTCATAGTAACAGCAATAATAGCAAAGAACTAATGGTCTGTGGCATTCATATAAGCTCAGGCCCATTTTGTAGATGAATAAATTGAGGTATAGAGAAGTTTCAGCAGCCTGCTCAGTGACTAACTTAACTAACCAGGAGTAGATCCTGCATCTCCTGGCTCCCTGTCCAGTGTTTCATGTCCATGTCTCTTCAAGGAATATTTCTAGTATCTCTCTCTCTGAACCACTCATGTAGTTGAAACACTTGCTTTGTCTTGTCTGCCCACATGCTCTGGCATGTTGCTATTTGTGTTCATTTCTATTACAGTTATGTTAGTAGAGCCAAATTTGTGATTATTCATAATCCTTTTTTAAAATTTCATTAGAAAGCTGGGGCCTTGGAAGGTGTGCCAATATCTGGGGTAAGTTTCATCACCAAACATCTCCCTACCACCTCCCTACCCCACCCCCTTTCATGTTCTGGCTTGCCTTAATCAATCTGTTCCTTCTTTAACTATGGAAAATAAGTAAGAGCAGAAGAATTGGCTAATTCTTGTTTTGCTGGGATGCAGTGTGGGCTATTAAGAATTTTGTTGAGTAAATTAATTCTAACTCTCCCTTCCTATCCCTGTTCGGAGCATTAACACATAGGGCAATGGCCAAATGGAGGCAATACAAAGAATATAAGACAATTCGCTCCTTCTTAAATGAAGAAGAAAAAACAAATCTTATGGCTCTCCTAAAAAGAAAATGGATAATATTGTCTTAGTATTCTTTATTGTCATATATCCTTTCAGTGTTTGGGAGACCAGTCTGCTGCGTTGGTAGGACAAATGTGCTTCCAAGATGGACAAGCCAAAAACACGTGAGTTTTAAGAAACAGACCTGCAAACCAAGGGGGTCTCGTTTGTTTGTTTTTTCCTTTGGTGTTTGGAATGAGGAAAAGCTTTTGAAGTTTCTCCAGACCAAAAATTAATAGTTCAAGAGTGCCAGTACCGTTATATATGTTTACACTTTTTGCCATTTGTTTTTCTTCATCTCCTTCACATAAATCAAACCACGGCATATGTAAACACACTGATGAAGCTTGTGAAAACCTTAATTTATAAAATTCAAAACCTTTCCCATACAGAAACTAAATGCTGGTTTAAAGTATTTTTGCCTTGGGACGGACTTCCCTGGTGGTCCAGTGGTTAAGACTCTACATGTCCAATGTAGGAGGCATGGGTTCGATCCCTAGTCAGGGAACGTGACAACCCCACATGCCATACAGGCAGCCAAAATGAATATAATTTTAAAAAAATTTTTAAATAATAAAAAATAAAGTATTCTTGCCCTTTGCAGAGGTTGTTGGAGGGAGGCTGAGCAGAGGGAAGAAACTCTAATTTTCAACATATTGTTCCTGCACAAGACTTTCTCACTAATTTCAAAGTCATATTTTTGTGGGATTTTTCAAAGTTATTTCTCTGGCACTATGCTTTTTCCCCGTTATTTGAAGTTTCTGCCTCAACACAAAGCAGAAGGAATGACAGAAGTAGAGATTTGGTGCATTTTTCTTCTCATCTTATCTTCTTAATAGTCACACATGTAGTCTGTAACAAGCCCCATATTTAAGAATGATAAGATGACTCCCACTTTAGGATGAGAAAAACAGATACTCAGAGAAGTTAAGCTAACAAGTGAGGAAAGCAGTCTTTGCATCCGAATCCAGCTGATTCGATTTAGGGCACTTGACCTTTATACTTTACTGTCCCCTGTGTGGAAAAGATTTCCACAGCCCTGGCAGCAGGCTGTCTACCTTTGATGGTTTTTATCTCGAGGATTCTTTTTTTGGCCACACCCCACAGTATGTGGGACCTTAGTTCCCGGACCAGGGGTCAAACCCACACCCTCTGCAGTGACAGTGTGGGGTCTTAACCTCCAGACCGCCAGGGAAGTCCTGTTGAGCGTTTTCTAATTCTCTCACTAATGTTAACTTCACTGCTTACATTCTCCTTTTTGTCAGTAATGGAATGTCTCTGTATTTTAGATGTAGTATTCTTATACTCTAGTAGGGTCAGAAGTCCTCATGCAAAAGTGTGACATTTGGGTGACAGTTTTTCTGAGAAGAGAGATAGGAAAATTCTTCACAGGTCATGCATGGTATCCTGTGGGTCTAGAAACATATTCTTTGAATTCTGGATTCCAGGTAGCTAAGTCAGGAGTCAGAGAAATGATAGATAGAAAAGTAGGCTATCCCCACTACCCTCTTCTTTCCTCCTCTGCCTGGCACCCTAATGCTAGTAAAGCAGATGCTATTTCTCTTTGGCAAGTACCTGACACTGTAGAGCACATGGGAGGTGCCCAGTAAAGTTGCCTGATTTTGTTTCTGTTTATGCTCCCCTCCCTCTTAAGCATTATCAGCCAATTCCAGAAATGCGGGATTTAAGTTAGGGAGGGCAGGCGGAGTACCTCAGCAGCCCCTGCAGGTTGAAAGAGGTGAAGAATTGTAAGATCTTTGGCTCATGTTTCTCTTCCTGAAGGAAAAGATCACAGATATACAATTCATCATAGTATAAATCAGAACTTATGTGCCATAAGAAACTTGGAAGTACTGCTGTTGGGTTTCAAAGGGAGGGAAGAAAAATCACAAAGATTGTTAGTGGTGAGACATTTTGAAGACTGAGCAGTATTGGTGAACACGTGGAACACTGAACCAAGATGCAAATAAGGAAATGGAAAACTTATTTAGAGAAAGAAATGGAAAATTTATTTAGAGAATGTAGAGAACAGTTGGGGAGGAAAGTGATCGTGGGGAAATAAGGCTAAGGTGGTGTGACACCCTAAATTCCAGAGTAAGAGATACTTCCTGAAGGTTTGGGGGCTGCTATTCAGAGATGACTGGAGCTGTTCATTAATGATATGGCAGTCCTGGGTTAAAGTGAGGAGAGGGCTTCCCTGGTGGTTCCGTGGTAAAGAATCTGCCTCCCAATGCAGGAGTCACGGTTCGATCCTTGATCCCAGAAGATCCCACATGCCACATAGCAACTAAGCCCCTGTGCCACAACTACTGAGCTTGTGCTCTAGAGCCGAGGAGCCACAACTACTGAGCCCACATACTGCAACAACTGAAGCTCCCGCACCTAGAGCCCGTGCTCTACAACCAGAGAAGCCACCACAATGAGAAGCCCTAGCACTGTAACTAGAGAGGAGCCCCCACTTGCTGCAACTAGATAAAGCCCGCTCAGCAATGAAGACCCAGCATAGCCAAAAATAAATAACCAAAATTTAAAAAAAAAATAAAGTGAGGAAAAACTAGAGGCAGAGAGGACATGGAGGCTACTACAGCATCTCAGTAACAGCAACAAGGACTATGAAGGATGAGGAGGACTGAGATGGAGGTATGGGTGGATGTCCATGGCACTGCAGAGGAACACGAGACAGGAAGCAGGTATGGAGTCTAGTCAGCTGGTCCCAGTGGTTAGACGTAGCCAAAGTATGGAATGGGTTAAAGTAGAAGACTTTGTGTTTGGGATACGTTGGTGATACTGGTAGGCTATACATTATACATACATGGTCATGGGGAATGAATGTAGTATAAAAGTATAGATTTTGAATTTCCCATATTTAGAGGTGATTTTTGAAGCAATAAGAATTGATGAAATTACCAAGAAAAAGTATATAGGTAGAGGAGATATTTAGAAGAAGGAAGAGATGACTGGATGGAGAATTCAGACAAATAAAATGTAGTGAGTCATTAATGTGGAGATCCAGGGTCTCTCTTTAAGAGAGGGGCCTGGTAAGCAGTGCAAAATAGAACGAAAAGGACATAGAAATCAGGTCTTCAGTGGTGACCTCCAAGAATGAAGCTTTAATAGAATGCTCAAAATAGAAGCTAAGTTACAAATGGTCAGAAGAGATGCAGGTAAGTAGAAGATAGAGACAGCAAGACAGAATGTGCTATGCAAAAAGGCAACCATCCAGGAAGGGGGAGTGAAGTAGACAGTTTGTTAGATTAATAGGATCTTTCCAACTTTGGGGAATTTTGTTCGTTTGTGTTTTTAATTTAAAAGCTTGTGTTTTAAGTGCCTCCTCTCTCCCAGAGGCTCTAAGTGTAGGAGCAGAGGCCTCCTGTCTCTTCCACAGATTCAACTAGGACCACTCACACACCCCTACCCCACCACTCCCACTGTCTGAATACAGCAGAATCTTGAGAATGGATTGGTAGACCATATAAATGCTGAAAATCCCATATATTTTTGATGACTGGGAATAAAAAAATAACATTTAAGAGGAAAATAATTGCCTATATATGGCTTTGAAAGCAGTAGCCTAGGGACTTCCCTGGTGGTCCAGTGGTTAAGACTCCAAGTTTCTCCTGCAAGGGGCATGGGTTCTATCCTTGGTTGGGGAACTAAGATCCCACATATTGTTTGGCCACAAAAAAAAAAAAAAAAAAATGTTGTGGCCTAAATGTAGCAAAGAAGTCTCTTCATGTGTTGATAATGCTCATTAATTACTTATTAAGTGTACATGAACTTAAGAATTTACTTCTATGAAGTACCTTGAGCCTCTGTGTCAATTTCGTAATTTAGGACTTGTACACTACTGTTTAGTATACATAGTGTTTATATGGGGACTAAATCAGTACAGATTTCTCCTTTATAAAGTGTGGAACAGATAATTAACTTCCACTTTTATGAATATTTGTTCACGGAGATTGACTTAAAATATGTAGCTTTTTCAGCATTACAGAAGTAAAAAGGTATAGAGATTTATGTGTTTTGACTTCATAAATGTATTATTACCTGAACCTAGTGTTACTTGCGGGGAAGGCAATGGCAACCCACTCCAGTACTCTCGCCTACTGGTGTCTTTGAAAACTGAGGTAGATACTGATGGATGCCATGCTCCCTGAATGTGCTGGCTGGTCATCAAGCAGCCCACAATCATGCTTGAATCAAGCAAAAGAGATGGATGGTATTGGGCGAATTCTTCTTCACATCAGTGGTTCCTGGAAAAATGTTTTTCAGAAAAAATTGCCCCCGTTCTGTTTGCTCCATAAGACAAACACAGCCAGTGGGGTCTGTTGGCTTAGCACTGACTAATATTAATAGCAGCATCTGCTGGGATCTGTCTGCGTACCCCTGGGCTGAGCCCTCCCACCTGGGCTAATGAATGTCACAGAGCACAGCAGCAGGGCCTGTGGGGAGGGAATCCCAGGCAGGTTAGGACAGCTGTGGTAAGCCAGGGATGACAGCCAACTTATTTGAAAAGTGTTGCCATGGGACCCTTGCTGATATCAGCTTGAACCACTTATCTGCTCAGCACAATTCAGAACCACTCGTGCATGTCCAAGTGCCAGATTTGTTACAGAGTCCAAAGCTTTTCCTGATAAGGCCGCCACAAAGTAAATTCAGTTCTTCCCTGGCAGCTGTGCTACGTGCTGGCTCTGACTCTCTGAGCACTGTTAGAACACCCTATCCTATGTAGGGAAGGGAGAAGATAGACCAGCAATAGCTTTTCCCTCCTAGCTACTCCTGTGCCAAAGTCCAGCTACACTTTTCCCCCACACTGGACCTACACCGTCTCCATGCCAGAGGTTTACGACTGCCTAATAATGGAGCTAGGCTGGCCTGCCCCATTGCTGAATGGCTATTAGCCATGATGTTTCCCTCCACGTGGATTAGTAGAGATGTAACTGTGAGAGAATTTAGGATTTATTGTAACTCAGTGCTATTTTATTAATATAAACATGAACTTGGGTTACGACTAAGCTCCAAATACTATACTTGCATTTTTTCATTGTTGTTCAGTCACTCAGTCGTGTCCAATGCTTTGCGACCCCATGGACTGCAGCACGCCAGGCTTCCCTTTCCATCACCAACTCCTGGAGCTTGCTCAAACTCATGTCCATTGAGTCAGTGATGCCATGAAACCATCTCATCCTCCGCCGCTCCCTTCTCCTGCCCTCAATCTTTCCCAGCATCAGGGTCTTTTCCAATGAGTCGGCTCTTTGCATCAGATGGCCAAAGTATTGGAGCCTCAGCTTTAGCATTGGTCCTTCCAATGAATATTCAGAGTTGATTTCCTTTAGGATTAACTGGTTTGATCTCCTTGCTATCCAAGGGACTCTCAAGAGTCTTCTCCAGCACCACAGTTTGAAAGCATCAATTCTTTGGCGCTCAGCCTTCTTTATGCTCCAACTCTCACATCCATACATGACTACTGGAAAAACCACAGCTTTGACCATATGGACCTTTGTAGGCAAAGTAATATCTCTGCTTTTCAATATGCTGTCTAGATTTGTCATAGCTTTTCTTCCAAGGAGCAAGCCTCTTGTAATTTCATGGCTGCAGTCACCATCTGCAGTGATTTTGGATCCCAAGAAAATAAAGTCTGTCACTGTTTCCATTTTCCCCCCATCTATTTGCTATGAAGTGATGGGACTGGATGCCATGATCTTAGTGTTTTGAATGTTGAGTTTTTCCATTAGGATTCCACTAAGTACATTTTATTCTAGACTTTTTTCTTTAAGAAAGCACATATTTTTAAAATATTTTGTTTATTTTTGGCCATGCTGGGTCTTGGTTGCTGTGCAGGCTTTCTCTAGTTGTGGCAAGTGGGGGCTACTTCCTAGTGGTGCTTGGGCTTCTCATTGGGTTGGCTTATCTTGTTGCAGAGCACGGGCTTTGAGGCGTGTGGGCTCAGTAGCTGTAGCACATGGGCTTAGTTGCCCTGTGGCATGTGGGGTCTTCCCAGACCAGGGATCAAACCAGTGTTCTCTGCATTGGCAGGAGAATTCTTTACCACTGGGCCACCAGGGAAGTCCCTAGTCTGTTCTTTAAAACATTATTCCAAGAGTGTATTGATATTTGTTAACTTTTGAAACTTTTCTAAAAATTTAATTTCTTTTATTGTTCTATGTTAAATGTCAATGTTGTATTATTAACGTTTCAGCATTTACTTTTAATAAAATTGTCCCACTGTTCATTCTTCCCCTAACTGCAGGTATGGAACAGGCTGCTTCTTACTATGTAATACAGGCCGTAAGGTTGGTGTTTTTCAAATTAAAAGATTAATGGAAGTCTTCTTTAACTTCATATAAATAATACTTGAACATAATTTGCTATTAAGTAACTTTTGAGTCAGCAGCTTTTTAAAAATTTTTTATCAGGGTTTAATTTAGAGCTCAATAAAAATGATGAGTATCACTACATTTGAAGCATTCTTGTAAGAACCATTTTAGGTTCTTTAACTTTTATATGTGTGTTTTTAATTGTGTTAGTAGAATAACTCACTAGGAGCTTGTCAGATTCTTAATTCCAACAAGGGATAAACTTTTTGTACTATTTGAGTGTATTGTTTTTTTTTAAATAATTTTTATTGAAGTTAACAGTTGATTTATAATGTTGTGGTAGTTTCAGGTGTACAGCAAAGAATGTCCACTTTTTTAAGATCTTTTCCCATGTAGGTCATTGCAGAGTGTTGAGTAGAGTTTCCTGTGCTATTGGTTATCCTTATTAGTTATCTGTTTTGTATATAGTAGTATATATATCTCTATCCAAGTCTCCCAAGTGTATTGTTCTTAATACTGGTAATTTTTATTTTTAAGATATATTTTCTAAATTGTCATGTTTATTGAATTATAACTAGATCATTTTTGCTTTAAAAATCTTCTTATGCTGTCTTTTTGTTTTCCTGGCTGTAAACTCTTTTTCTCTTTCCTACAGTGTGTATTTTCTGAACATGGCCTTCTGACCACAGTGGCTTACAAACTCGGCAGAGATAAACCCGTATATTATGCATTAGAAGTAAGTACATTTCAATCAGTATAGATAATATGACAGACATTCAAAGCTAAGGAAAATCAGTGTTTTTTTTAATTTTTTTCATAAATATGCCTTTTTATTTATTTTTTATCTTTTTTTAAAATTTTATTTTATTTAACTTGACAATATTGTATTGGTTTTGCCATATATCAAAATGAATGTGTTATCTGTAAGAATGAAAAGCAACTTCTCAGTCGCTATAGCTTTATCATGACTTTGCAACAATTCAGTCACAAAAAAGCTCCATTTCCAATTCTAGTTCTCGTTAATTTTAGTTACTTCCTAGAAACAGTGTTGAACTTCTCAAAGTCATCCATGAGGAATGGAGTGAACTTCTTCTAAACTCTGGTTAATGTAATTTTGACCTCTTCATATGAGTTACAAATGTTCTTATGGCATCTAGAATGATGAATCCTTTCTAGTAGGTTTTCATTATAGTTTGCCCAGGATAGATTCATCAGAGAAATCACTGTCTATGGCAACTGTAGCCATACAAGTTGTCTTTCTTAAAACAGTGAGAGTTGAAATTCAAAATTACTCCTTGATTCATGGGCTGCAGAATGTATACTGTGTTGTTGTTGTTGTTTAGTCACTTAGTCATGTCCAACTCTTCTTGACACCATGGACTGTATCCCACCAGACTCCTCCGTCCATGTGATTCTCCAGGCAAGAATACTGGAGTGGGTTGTCATTGCCTTCTCCAAGGGATCTTCCCAACACAGGGATCAAACACATATCTCTTGCATTGGCAGGCAGATTCTTTATCCATGAGCCATCAGGGAAGCCCATATGTTGCATTAGTAGGCAGGAAAACAACATGAATCTCAATGTAGGTCTCCATCAGAGCTCTTGTGTGACCAGATACATTGTCAGTTCCCTTCATATTTTGAAGGGAATCCTCTTCTGAGCATCATGTTTCCACAGTGGGTTTAAAATATTCAGCACTTCATGTTGTGAACAGATGTGCTGTCATCTAAGCTTTCTTGTTTCATTTATAGAGCACAAGCAGCGTAGATTTACTGTAATTCTTAAGGACCCTAGGATTTTCAGAGTGGTAAATGAACATTGGCTTCAACTTAAGGTCACCAGCTGCATTAGCCCCTAACAAGAGAGAGAGCCTATCCTCTGAAGCTTTGAAGTTAGACATTGACTTCTTCTCTCCAGCTGTGAAAGTCTCAGATGTCTTTCCTTCCAATATAAGGCTATTTCATCTACATTGAAAATGTGTTGTTTAGTAGCCACCTTCATTAATGGCCTTAGCTAGATCTTCTGGATAACTTGCTGTGGCTTCTACATCACCACTTGCTGCTTCACCTCACATTTTTATGTTACAGAGACAATTTCTTTCCTTAAACTACGTGAACCAACCTCTGCTAGCTCCAAACATTTTTTTCTGAAGCTTCTTCTCTTCCAGCCTTCATAGAATTAAAGAGAGTTAGGGCCTTGCTCTGGCTTAAGGGAATGTTGTGGTTCATTTGATCTCCTATCCAGATCACTCAGACTTGCTCCATATCAGCAGTAAAGTTGTTTCACTTCTTTATCATTCGTGTGTTCACTGGAATAGCACTTTTAATTTACTTCAAGTTTTCCTTTGCATTCACAACTTGGCTAACCATTTGGTGCCAGAGGCCTAGCTTTCAGCCTATCTCAGCTTTAGATATTATTTCCTCACTTGTTTAATTATTTCTATTGAGTTTTTGGTTTAAAGTGAGACATGGGACTCCTCGTTTCACTTGAGCATCATTTAGAGGTCACTGTAGGGTTATTAATTCGCCTAATTTCAATATTGTTCCATCTCGAGGAATAGGGAGGTCTGAGGAGAAGTAGAGAAATGGGGAATGGCCAGTTGGTGGAGCTGTTAGAACATACATACACATTTATCGTCAAGTTCACCGTCTTATATAGGAACAATTTGTGGCACCCCAGAACAATTACAGTAGTAACACCAAAAATCACTAATCACAGATCACCTTAACAAATATAATAAAATTTGAAATATTGTTAGAATTACCAAAATGTGACATAGAGATACAAAGTGAGCAAATGTTAGAAAAATGGTACCAGTAGACTTGCTCTGTGTAGGGTTGCCACAAACCTTCAATTTGTGGGGGAAAAAAAACAAACAAACCTAGTATCTGGGAAGCACAGTAAAATGAGGTATTCCTGGGACTTCCCTGGTTGTCCAGTGGTTAAGACTCCATGCTCCAATGCCGGGGGCCCAGGTTTAACTCTGGTCAGGGAACTAGATCCCACATGCTGCAGCTAAGACCCTGTGCAGCCAAATACATAAATGTTTAAAAAATAATAAAATGAAATATGCCCACCATGGGATTTGTGCCTTCATGGCCATAAATACTATTTCTGCTACTCTAGTCGGAGAGTTGGTTAATTTAATCTAATCATCCCATCATATCATTGGCTCCAAGAGCATATATTAAAATATCTAGCTCTTTTTGAGTGAATTATCAAGCCACGTCTATGCCATTTTGTATTAATATTTGCACAGATGATCTTTTGTTCATCTAAATTGAGGTCTTTGTTTCTTCCTATTAAATTTCATGATAGTGATTTCAGCCAATTCTGACACAAGTCTGAATGCTTTTTCATTCTTCACCCTTACTCTTCCAGTTTTGTCTTATCTGGAGACTTAACACATTAGCTTTATGATTTTTTTTTTATTTCTTTTAATTGGAGGATAATGACTACAGTACTGTGATGGGTTTTGCCATACATCAGTATGAATTGGCCATAGGTATACATGTGTCTATTCCATCCTGAACCCACCTCCCTCCCCACTGTATCCCTCCGTGTTGTCACAGAGCACCAGCATATATATTACCATATGATTTTCTTTTGATTCATGTAATTTTTTTTAGTTTCATAGAATTTTAAAGCTGAGGGAAGCAGTGGATTAGATGACAACAGGCTTCGCTATACCCTGCTATCCCCTTGTTTCATGCATGAAGAAGGCAAGTGAAACTGGAGTCATTTGGCCAAGGTAGTTTGATGCAAATTCACATTATTGGACATCAGAGTCTAGATGCCTAGGCTGCCCCACTGGACCATCTCCTTCCTTATACATCTGAATATTCAGGGTTTCAGTCTCCCCAGTCCAGTGTTCTTTTCACTGCATCCCCCATATGTCACACCCTTCTGCTAACCTAGAAACTCGGCCATAACACACACACACACACACACTAGTTTGTTAACGACAGAATTTCTTTTCCATATTTTCTAATTCTTTTCACAAAAATCTTGTAAAATTTTTTTAAAAATCAAAAAAGAATGCAGAGAATCAAGCTAGATTGGTATAACTTTTTCTCAGTGAATTCATGCAAATTCCACCTAGTCGCCCTGCTTCATTTTGGGGGAAAGTGCTTATAAAGCAGGTATTTAATACTCATTTCTGTAATTTGACAGATTTTGGTTAGGCTTTGCAATCTGAGGTGTCAAAAAGTAACTTTCTTTACTTTCAGAAGTACTCTCTCTAGGGAATTTCCTGGTGGTCCAGTGGTTGGGACTCCATGCTTTTACTGCCAGGGGCAGAGTTTCAATCTCCCGTCAGGGAACAAAGATCCCACAAGCCACCTGGTGAGGCCAAAATAAATAAATAAATAAAAATTTTTAAAAGTGCCCTCTTTGAAAACAGAAACTATGCCTACCCCTCTTAGTTTTTAGTCTTCTTTCATTATGCCTCTGCTGACTAGGAAGCAACATAAGGCATTTCTAATTGTTTGGGGGTTTTTTTAGTAGTACTTTCAAAATAATAATTATATATTTTTCCAAGAGTGTTTATAATTGTTTAATATTTTTAATAACCATCCAACCATGATGAGGACCTTGAATGCTTTATACCTACCACCTCCACCAGCAGTCATGGAATTCACAATTTTCATTTTCCCCTTTTCTTAAACATACAGTAATTCATACTATTTTCAGTCAATCAAAAATCATATTAATTGACATATTTATCAATTTCTGTGTCCAGTATCATTTCTTTGGTCCCAGACCTTTTATGTCCCCATTCACCACCCCCAGGTTTTTCTTGCTGAGGGACAACCTTTCAAAGTTCATAGAATCTGGGGTAGTAAGCCTATTCTTTATAGGTTTCTCTTTATTGTGCCCTCTCTCTGGAGTGGATGTAAAAATCTCAGTTTTTGTAGCTACATCCCTTCCGGCCATGTTTTGCTGCCAATCAGACCTTGGCTGCCCTGATATAAAGTTTTTAAACTTTATATCCTTATCATTGACATTCCATAGTTTTACTATGATATGCCTTAGTTTAGATTTATTTTTACTTATTCTGTTAGGTACTTGGATACAAGTCTTCAGTTCTGAAACATTCTCAGCAATTATCTCTTCAAATATTGCTTCTCTACCACTGCCTCCATCCTCATATGGAATTGCTATTGTCTGGATATTGGAACTTTCCAACCCACCCTCCATGTCTCTTAACTGCCATTTTATATATTTTTAAACTCTTTGTTTCTCTGTGCTGTATCCCTGGTGAGTTTCTCAGTATCTACATTTCAAAGTTTTCTCTTTAAAACAAATAAAACAAAAACATTTTAATTGTGAAATGTAAAACGTAGGAAAAAATGCATAAACCATCAATATACAGCTTAGCACGTTATTATTAAAGAAGACCCATGTGGGACTTCCCTGGCAGTTGAGTGATTAAGACTCCACACTTTAACTGCAAGGGGCCCAGGTTCGATCCTTGGTCAGGAAACTAAGTTTTCACATGCTGCACAGCCAGAAAAAAGAAATATTAAAGATGAAGACCCATGTAACCTCACCCAGGTCAAAAAACAGAACTGCCAAGAACCCACTATTGCGACTCCCAATCACAGCCTCTTTCCTTTCCCCTCAGGTAACTGCTGCCTTGAGTTTTATCATAACCACTTTCTTATTTTCTTTATAGTTCTAACACTTAAATGTGCAACCCTGAACACCAGAGTTAGTTTTGCATGTTTTTAATAGTTTATATGTTAATAATACAAAAGAGTGAGCCTGAGTAATACAGTATGCAAACTTTGGTCTCTTTCACTCAACATTCTATTTGTGAGATTCACCACTATTGTTTCATTCTTTTTCATTACCATATGTAAATACCACCAGCAGTGTATAAGAGCAATAATTTACCTGTTTTCTCTTGTCTGTTCTATGGTTTATCTCAACTACTACCTTTTATAATCTCACTCAGTACTTTCATTTCTAGAATATTTAACTGGTTAGTTTTCACCTGATTCTGTTTTATTTCTCTTTTTCTTTTGGTTTGTAATTCATTTTATTTTCATGGAAATCATACCTTAATTTACCTCTTTGGCTTTTGTTTGTTTTTTTCTTTTTTGGCCATGCTACACGGCATGCAGGATCTTAGTTTCCCGACCAGGAATTGAACCTGTACCCCTGCAGTGGAAGCTCAGAGTCCTAACCTGGACTACCAGGGAAGTCTCCTAATTCACTCCTTTGAATACATTTAGCACATACTTATTTTAAAGACTTATTTGTCAGATTGGAATGAATTCTGTTCCAACTGTTAAGTTTTGTTGACTGATGTCATTTCTTCCCCTTCCATACATTTTTACTAGAAGTGATGCTTCTAAGCTAGCGTATGATGTGCAGTACTATCTAATTTACTAAAAAGTCTGTATATTTTAATTTAATCAAATTTTAATAGAAGTGTAATTAAATTACACTTAACTTACTTTTAAGTGTACAACATAGTGACTCAGTATTTTTATACATTACAAAATGATCACCACAATAAGTCTAATTAGCATCTGTCACCGTGCAAAATTATTATAATATATTGACTATATTCCCAGTGCTGTATATCATATCCCTGTGACTTGTTTATTTTTTAATTAATTTATTTATTGGCCACGCCACTTGTGGGATCTTAGCTTCTGATCGAACCTATACCCCCTGCACTAGAAGCATGGAGTCTTAACCACTGGGCCACCAGGGAAGTCCCATGCCTTGTTTATTTTATGACTGGAAGCTTGTACCTCTTAATCTCCCTCATCTCTTTCACTCATCCTCCTACCCTCTTCCGCTCTGGCAACCAACATTTTGTTCTCTGTTTCTGTGAGTCTATTTTCTAATTTGTTTGTTCATTTGTTTTATTTTTTGGATTCCACATACAAGTGATACCATGCTATATTTTCTTTCTCTGGCTTATTTCACTTAGCAAGTACCCTCTAGGTCCACCCATATTTTCGCAAATCACAAGATGTCACCCCTTTTTATGGATGAGTAATATTCCATTATATATATTATAAAAGTATCCATTTTATTCATCTATCGAGAGATATTCAGGTTGCTTTCATATCTTGGCTATTGTAAATAATGCTGCAATGAGCATGCTGGTGCATATATCTTTTCTAACTAGTGTTTTTTTCCCCTTGAAAAATTACTCAGAGGTGGACACCAGGGCTCAAGGGTGCCCTTTTCCCCATATCCTCCCCAACACTTGTTATTACTTGTCTTATTGATAATAGCCATTATGACAGGTGTGGGGAGATTGCATTATGATTTTGATTTGCATTTCCCTGATGATTAGTGATGTTGAGCACCTTTTCATGGGGCTATTTACTATCTATATGTCTTCTTTGGAAAAATGTCTATTTAGGTCCTCTGTCAATGTTTTAATCAGATAGTTTTTGACATTGAGTTATATGAGTTCTTTGTATATTTTGTATACTAACCCCATTTGCAAATATTCGCTCCAATTCAGTGGGCTGCCTTTTCATTTTGTTGATAGCTTCCTTCATTGTGCAAAAGCTTTTTAGTTTATTTTTGCCTTTGTTTCCCTTGCCTGAGGAGACAGTACAAAAAGAATATTGCTGAGGTCAAAGAGCATACAGCCTATGTTTTCTTCTAGAAGTTTTATACTTTCAGATCTTGCATTTAAATTTTAAATCTGTTTGGAGTTTTTCATATATGGTGTGAGAAAGTAGTCTGGGTTGATTCTTTTGCATGTAGGTGTTCTGTTTTCTGAACACTATGTCTGATGTTTTAATACTGGATTTCTTCATGTATTTTGAAATTTTCCCTTCTGGTCTCGTTTTCCATTAAGCCAATAGCCTTAGTCAGCAGGTAGACAACTGCTTGTTTTCCAGCACCCCTACACAAGCAGGAGAGCGCCACCGAGCCCCTGGCTTCAAACACTGACACTCTTCCTGGTCTTACATGAAGCACTCTGAATTCTTTTCCTCTGCAGGAGTCAGTTCCAGCCCCTCCTGCTGCCTGACACATACAGAACAATGAATCAGAATCCATCATGCCTGTGGCCTCAAACCCTACTTGACTGTGCATTTCTATTTCTGTCCACATTGATGCTATTCTCTTCTTGAGGTAGCATGTGTTGTTTTGTTTTTCTCTTTTTATATTTTGCCTGTTATCCTCTGTTAGGGACACAGGTGATTTTTTTTAAAGTGCAAACTCAACTATCTCTGTTGATAGGGATTTTATCACTAAGAATGTTAGCATCTCTGGGTCCCTATTTCATTGTTAGTAAAAAGGAAGTGGGACACATGATCCTTCAGTTGTTTTGAGACTTTAAACTCATGTTAAACTGCTTAAATTTGTCCCACTGTTGCTAGTTGGAAATTTTTATTAGTGGTGGAAGATACTGAAACAAAATAGAGCAAGAATTACCAAAATAGAGTGAGTAGTTCTGCCTTCCCTCTGCCATCTGTGTGCCATCTTCCCCAAGCTGTGCTTCTCCCTTCTTCGTTCATCTTTTTCTAAATGTTATTTCCCAAAACAAAATGCTTTTGGGGAGCTTTGATCTGATTATGAACTTGAGCATACTATGGGTTTGATACTTCCATGTTCTGTATTCTGTCACTAGGATATAAGTTCCCTGCGGTCAGAAGACTTGCCTGTCTTGTTCACCACTCTATTCCAGAATCTGGCATATAGTAGACACTCAATAGGTATTGTTTATATACCAAATCCTATATTATGCCATTTTTGCCTATTTAAACATGAGCTCCAAAGAGGATTTCTTATAAGAACCCCATTGTTTTTTTTTTAATTTATTTATTCTTTATTTGAAGGATAATTGCTTTACAGAATTTTGTTGTTTTCTGTCAAACCTCAACATGAATCAGCCATAGGTGTACATATGTCCCCTCCCTTTTGAACCACCCTCCCATCTCCTTCCCCTTCCCACCCCTCTAGGTTGATACAGAGCCCCTGTTTGAGTTCCGTGAGACATACAGCAAATTCCCATTGCTGTCTATTTTACGTATGGTAATATAAGTTTCCATGTTACTCTTTCCATACATCTCACCCTCTCTTCCCCTCTCCCCATGTCCATAAGTCTGTTCTCTATGTCTGTTTCTCCATTACTGCCTTGCAAATAAATGCTTCAAGACCATCTTTCTAGATTCCATATATATATATATATGTGTGTGTGTGTGTGTGTGTGTTAGTATATGATATTTATCTTTCTCTTTCTGACTTACTTCATTCTGTATAATAGGCTCTAGGTTCATCCACCTCATTAGAACTGACTCAAATGTGTTCCTTTTTATGGCTGAGTAATATTCCATTGTGTATATGTACCATAACTTCTTTATCCATTCATATGTCAGTGGATATCTAAGTTGCTTTCATGTTCTAGCTATTGTAAATAGTGCTGCAATGAACAATGGGATACATGTGTCTTTTTCAGTTTTAGTTTCCTCAGGACGTATGCCTAGGAGTGGGATTGCTGGGTCATATGATGGTTTTATTCCTAGTTTTTAAAGGAATCTCCATACCATCTTCCATAGGGGCTAACACCCCCCCACCCATTGTTTTCTTTAAATGTCCTTTTTCTCATCTCTTTGATGTGATTTGTGATTTTAGTGTTAAATTTTTCTTTTTTGGAGTTTTTCATCTCTCTTGAGCCAGATATTCATTTTAGGTATAAGCCTTATTTATTAGTTAACTGTTGCTGCATAACAATACTACCACTGATGCAAGTGGCTTAAAACCATACCCATTTATTACCTTACAGTTTTCATGGGTCAGGATTCCGTGCAAAGCTTAGCTGGATCCTCTACTCAGGGTCTTACTGGGCTGCAGTCAAGATTTAGACTGAGATTGCACAAGGTGTAGATTGAGGTTGCAGTCTCATCTAAGACTCCATCTGTTTCTAGGTTCACTCAGGTTATTGACCAAATTTAGTTCCTTGTGGTTGTAGGACTGGAGGTTTCAGTTTCTTACTAGCAGTCAGCAAGAGGCTGCCCTCAGCTCCTAGAGGCCACCTGCAGTTCCTTCCTATGTGAGGACTTAATACCAGCAAGGCGGGGAGAGAGTCCAGAAAACATGTGTGATAATGTTATGCAACGTAATCACATACATATTGCCACATACATCCTGTCATGTTTGACAGGTCCTGTTGGTTAAAAGCAAGTCATAGATCCCACCTTACTTAAAGGGAAAGCATCATGGAAGAGCATGAATAGCAGGAGTTGAGGATCATGGGAGCCTGTAAACATTGTTTATGGACTTTTCTAATGTACTTTCTTAGAAAGTATACTTTCTTTATATATATATATATATATATATATAAATTTATTTATTTTAATTGGAGGCTAATTACAGTATTGTATTGGTTTTGCCATACATCAACATGAATCTGCCACAGGTGTATAATTTCTGACAAATGAGTGCTTTTAATTTTAATTCTCTAACTTGTTACCAAAGTATTAATGATACAGATTACATTTCAAAAATGCTTCCCCAATTCACCTCTCTGCTCCTGTTGTCTTCTCTTTGCAATTACAAATGCTGTAGTTAGATTTTTGCATTTGTAATCATATATAAATTAAGTACAGTATTAATTATATAGTGTTGTGTATTACTGTAGCATACACACAACTATTTCCTGTGCCTAATGGTTGATTTTGAGCACTTTAAGGATAACCTAAAGTTTACATAATTTTTCTCCACATGTACTGATTTTAACCATAACTGCATTGTGAGACACATCCTACATCCTGAAATAATCTACTTTATAATACTGTTCATGGCAGTAACATTCATCTCAAGGAACTTTCGAGGGAACGTATGTTTGCCTGCCATGACATTATATCGGAGCTACCTGGTTATTTTTAATCTAATCTTCACATAGCCTTTTCCTTAGCTTTTCACTTTCCAGGCTGTTTGTCTAGTTTTGAGTAATTTATTTCTCTTGTCCATTTATCATTGAACTTCTTTTTACCCATTTCTATTATGTTTTTCTTTGTGCACGCTCAGTCACTCAGTCGTATCGGACTCTTGGCAACCCTATGAACCTTAGCCCGCTAGGCTCCTCTGTCCATTGGATTTCCCAGGCAAGAATACTGGAGTGAGTTGCCATTTACTTCTCTAGGGGATCTTCCCAACCCAGGGATTGAACCCATGTCTCTGGCATTTCAGGTGGATTCTTTACCGCTGAGCCACTGGGAAAGCCCTCTCATTTCTATTATGTTTTACACCTCAGTTAGGCTTCTGTGTAGCTTTCCCAGTGGATCGTGACTTAGAATAAGAGTTGATTCATATTTTTAGTTGATGAGCTGAAGTATTGAATCTTTATATTTATGATATAATTGACAGTAACTTATTTGATCACAAGTAGACAGTCACCTTCTATCTATCATTTTAGGTTTCCATTCCTGTACTCTTTTCCCTGCCCATCTTCAAAGCATTATAACACTTTCCAATTTATCTCCTGCCTTTGGATTCAGAAGACTACATCTTTTGTGAATTTGGAGGTTTCTCTTATTTTTATTAATTTGTAAAGAGCTATACCAAGTATTATATCATGATACCAAAATTATATACTTATTTCAGATAAGTGTTTTTCATATTAAACCTACTTCTCTGCTCAACAATAGAACACTACTTTATACTCCTGATGACCAAAGTTAAAATAATTTTCTTCTGGAAGCTTGACAGTGGCTTTAAATAATGTCTTCAATAATGTTCTCAATCAGTTACCTTTAATGAAAATCTTGATTTTCCTTTTTTTATAACCACATTGCTTCCTCTGAAAAAAAAATTATCTGAGCGTGTAACATATTGCCCTCATTAGTGGAAAGGAGGTACACCAACATTTGATTTCCCAAAATATGAAGTTCCACTAGCTCATAGCCATAAGACCACTCCACTAGACTTCCAGCTTAATGGCTTTTTAAAATTCGTTGTTTACTCACCTAAAACCATTGGAAACATACACATTTCTTGGTTAGATGCCATGTAGGACCAGTGTCTTTTTGAGTGTGTAAGGAGAAAGAACATCTGTTTTTCCATGTAGATCTAGAACTGTGCTGTCCAGTATGGTAGCCACTAGCCACACCTGACTATTGAACACTTTGAATGTGGCTAGTCCAAATTGAAATGTGCTGTAAGTAGAAAATATATACCTGATTTCCAAGACTTAGTGAGTTTTATATATATATATATATATATATATATATATATATATATATAAACATATCTCAATGTTTATATTGTTACATGTTGCAATGATAATATTTTTAATATATTGAGTTAAAATATAATTAATCTAACCTTTTTAACTATGGTAACTAAAAAAGTTAAATTATATCTGCAACTCACATTATATTTCTGTTAACAGCACTGGTCTAGAGAATCTTACGTGTTTTCTAGTCTTTGGCACTAGTATCTCTGAATTGTTTGCTTCCAAAGGATGTTTCAGAGTTGAATTGTCTCCAGAAGCAAAAAATGTACTTAGTTCTCCTTAATGGTCCTACTCTCTACCTAAGTATATAATATATCAAAGTTAGGAAGTGTATTCTTTGAGGAGAGGCATTGGGTTAGGGTCCCTTGTCAGATGTTTGCTAAATTGTTATTGTCCCACTTTTAAAATCTGGTTCTATCTTCACAGAGATGTCAAATCAGTTCCTCAAATGATTTTTATAGCTGAAAATTCACTGTGTAAAAAGAGCAACTGGTGTTTTGCCAGCTTTTCAGTAGAATATAGTGACTTGTTCTCATAGCAGCTATGAATGGTAGAATGTATTAATAGCAACATGTTCAGCGTCTAGTTTGTTTACATCCTGAAAACTGATGGCAAGAAGGGATAACCATTTGCAATTCAATTTACTGGGGATAGACAGGCAAGCAACGTATAAAAAAGTTCTGTTTCCTACACTTACTGTATTACCTGATGTTTTGGTTTGGAGTGATGCTATGGAAGTAATTTACATTAGTAATCTATATGAAAAACAAAACACAGAAGATGAACAAATGTGTATGAATGAAACATCAGAACCAAGAAACCTTTTTTGGAACTCCTAATGGTTTGTGCTAATACTTCTTTTGGCCCCAGAATCTTTTTTTTTTAATAAACAGCTTTATGGAGATGTCCTTCCCGTATCACACAATTCACTCTTCTAAAAGTGTATGATTCAGTGGTTTTTAGTATGTTCACAGAGTTTTGCAGTCATCACAACAGTCTAAATTGAGAACATTTTTATTTCCCCAAAGACTAACTCCATCACCTCAACCCTAGGCAAGCACTAGTCAACTTTGTGCCTATGGATTTGTGTACTGTGGACATTTCATATAAATTGAGTTATACAATATATGATCTTTCATTTAGCATGATGTTTTCAACATTCACCCATGTTGTAGCAGAATTTCATGTTTTTTCATGGTCAAATAATTTTCCAGTGTGTAGGTATACTACATTTATCCATACATCAGTCAATGGAATTTGGCTGATATGTTTTTTTAACACTTAAAGAACTAATGAAACTAGTATTTACATTCAGTAATAACTTTCCTGTATATTCCTGTATACTTCCTATATTAAGCCTCCTTGTAATTTCTTTAGGTAACTATTATTATAGTCATTACCATTATATAGGCAAATAAATGGAGTCTTGGAAAGCCCAACTAATTTACCTAAAATTATGAATCTATTAAGAAATAGAATTCAGCCTTAAACCCAGTTCATCTGACTCCAAATTGTATGTTTTCTTCCTTATTGCCACAGCCATACATTCCCCCTCCACTCCATCCCTTGGTGATTTTGTTGTAAAGAATAATTATTTTTTAATGAATTTTTATTGGGGTATAATCGCTTTACAATGCTGTGTTCGGAGAAGGCAATGGCACCCCACTCCAGTACTCTTGCCTGGAAAATCCCATGGGCAGAGGAGCCTGGTAGGCTGCAGTCCATGGGGTCGCTGAGGGTCAGACACAACTGAGCGACTTCACTTTCACTTTTCACTTTCATGCATTGGAGAAGGAAATGGCAACCCACTCCAGTATTCTTGCCTGGAGAATCCCAGGGACGGGGGAGCCTGGTGGGCTGCCATCTATGGGGTCTCACAGAATTGGACATGACTAAAGTGACTTAGCAGCAGCAGCAGCAGCTGTGTTAGTTTCTGCTGTATAGCAAAGTGAATCAGTTATACATATATCCGCTCTTTTAAAAATGTCCTTCTCGTTTAGGTTACCACAGAGCATTTGGTAGAGTTCCCTGTGCTCTACAGTTAGGTCCTCATTAGTTATCTAAGAATAATTACTTTGCAGTTAGCCTTCTTTGTTGACTTTTTTGTGTGTGGTTGCTAGATTTAATATACTGTTTAATTTGGGAAATGGGCTTAAAAAACTTTCAGGGTAACATTTCCCAATAACTTTGTGGCTACGATGGGAATGTGTTCTGGGTGATAATATACCATTGTCATTTAGCAACAGAACAATTGTTCAAGAAACAGATTGCTCAGCAGTGATGTCCATCTATGGGAACAGGTCCAAGGTCTACTGGAGGGCTCTCTTCTCTGCCTCATGAAAAATTTCTATAAAAACTTAGATAAAACCATGTTTATATTAAAAGACCTGGTTTATGACATTTGTAGAAGTCCCAAAGTTAAAATTTTTGAATTGTATCCATCTGGTAGAATCATACACAGACAATATGCTCAATAAGAACTTTATGTACTGATAACATATTTAATATATTCTCTCTCGGATTCCTTATTTTCCATAGGGTTCAGTAGCTATAGCTGGTGCTGTTATTCGCTGGCTTAGAGACAATCTTGGAATTATAAAAAGCTCCGAGGAAATTGGTGAGTATCTTCTAACAAAGGGCTGGAATCTAAATAATGAAAATTGTTAATATTTTACCCTTGCAGTCTGTTAATGCTTTGCCCTGTATTTGACATTAAACTATATGGATTCCTATTATGAGTTTGATTTATATATAAAAGACTCTTTGTGAAGATTTATAAAACAACAAATTGACATAATTAGTGGTGCTTATTCATAAACAGTCACGGTAAGGCATAAAAATTACCCAAGTGTAAAATTGAACACCGAAGATTGCCAGAATCTGCAGTTAAATTTATCTGATAAGAAAGAGCTTTAACTCTTATTAGAGTGAGAATTAAAACTCCAGAACCTGTAATTTAAATATTACTATGGCTATTTTCAAATGATAGGTAATTATTTTGAACTCCCTACCCACTCTCCTGCTTGTTTCATTTCACCTGAAGGTGAGATAATCAGGGACACATTTCTGATTAGGAATGCAGTGAAGGCCACTTCTTCATCTGCTAGTCAGCAACCTTAAAAATAGTGGAAACTGGGACTTCCTTGATGGTCCAGTAGTTAAGAATCCGCCTGCCAATGCAGGGGACACAGGATCAATCCTTGGTCCAGGAACTAAGATCCCACATGCCGTGAGGCATCTAAGCCCCTACCCCACTCCTACTGAGGCCACGTGCCCTGGAGTTTGTGCTCCACAACAAAAGAAGCCACTGCAATGAGAAACCTGTGCCCCATGTCTAGAGAGCAGCTCCCAGGCATTACAACTAGAGAAAGCCTGTGCACAGCAACGAAGACCCAGCACATCCGAAAATAAATTAAATATTTTTTAAAAAATAGTGGAAATGAGCTACAATACCTTAACAAAACGAATCCAGTTCCTTTCATTCTTGGACTGGGTTATATTTTGTAAAGGAGAAATTTGCTTTTGTTGCTCCTCATATTCTGCTACAATTAGCAACATTTTGCTGTACTGCATATTAGGAAACCAAAAGTCCTGTCCTAATATTTTAAACATGTGTGCTTGTTGATGAAAAGAAGTAGTATATATTGGAATGATTTTTTTTGTGTTTTTTTTTTTTGTTGTTGTTGTTGTTGTTGTTTGTTTTTAACGTTAGAAAAACTTGCTAAAGAAGTAGGTACTTCTTATGGCTGCTATTTCGTCCCAGCATTTTCGGGGCTGTATGCACCTTATTGGGAGCCCAGTGCAAGAGGGTAAGAATTGAAAATAAGGTATGCTTTTGTCTGTCTTGATTTATTTACTATATTAGCTAAAAACTTATTGGTTGATAGTTTTCTATTTTCAAATGATTTTGAAGTATGGAGGAAACCTTTTATCCTTGGGAAGTATAATTTTAGAACCTTTAAACTCCAAGAAGTTGGGACTTCCCTGGCTGTCCAGTGGTTAGGACTCCACGCTTCCACTGCAGGAGGCATGGATTCGATGCCTGGTTGAGGAACTAAATTACTGCACTGCATGCCCCATGGCATGATATAAAGAAGAACTCCAGGGACTTCCCTGGTGGTTCAGTGGCTGGAACTCTGCCCTCCCTCCCAATTCAGGGCACCTGGGTTCTAGATCCCACCTGCCACAACTAAGACCTGGTTCAGCCAAATCAATAAATAAATACTAGAAAAAATTCCACAAAGTTATGTCATCTCACAATAAGCCCTGGCTATATTCCTATTTATGTTAGTATTATTATCTTTTATCTTCAAGGCACCTGTAAGTTATGTATCAAAAGGCTATCATCTAGATGAATATTGATTTGGTTTTATATTATTGTCATCTATTCAGATAGATCATGAACTTTTTCATATGTGGATGCAACATTGTAGACTATAAGGATTTTGCCAGCTACTTAATGTTTGTGTCCAGTTTTGGCTTTTTAATGTCTTTTTCCCCCCATACACTTCTATGTACCAAATTCAACCTTTCCATATTTAGAACATTCCCGATTAATGACTCATTTATTCTGCTCTAATCTTAAAAATCTTTGTGTGTATTTTTAGGATCATCTGTGGGCTCACTCAGTTCACCAATAAATGCCATATTGCTTTTGCTGCATTAGAAGCTGTTTGTTTCCAAACTCGAGAGGTAATCAATATGGGCCTTTTTCCTGTATTTAATCCATGTTTATTATTCCTATACAAATTTTATATATATATATATGCCAGAAATTTATGAAAATTTAATAAGCTTGTTCTTGTTGTTCAGTCAGTAAGTCGTGTCTGACTCTTTGTGACCCCATGGACTGCAGCATGCCAGGCTTCCCTGTCCTTCACCATCTCCAGAGTTTGCTCAAACTCATGTCCATTGAGTCAGTGATGCCATCTAACCATCTCATCCTCTGCTGCCCCCTTCTGTTCTTGCCCTCAATCTTCCCAGCATAATCAGAAATTAAGCCTGGGGACTTCCCTAGCAGTCCAGTGATTAAGACTTCATGTTTCCACTGCAGTGGGCACGGGTTCCATCCCAGGTCAGGGAACTAAGATCCCATGGGCTGCACAGTAAGGCCAAAAGAAAAAAAAAATTTTTAATTAAGCCTGCCTAAACAGTAATGTAATAAATGCAAGTTTGTTTTCTTTTCCCAGCTGTCATTACTCTCTAAGTTCCTGTTAGCTGCTGGGCACTGGGCATTTTACAGTTGAGGGGATGCTGAGTGACACATATTAGGCAAAGGATTTGAATAGCAGCACAAACATAGACACCACGGCAGGAAATCAGGGTGCAAAATAGAGTTGTCTGGCTTGCCTGGATATAGAGGTGAGTGCAGAGGAGTGGTAAGAGAAAAGGTTGGTGGTAACCAGACCAAGGAAGACCTAGAAGAAATCTCTTTTTTCCTTCTGTAGGCTTTGGGGAGCTTTTGCGTGTTTTTAAGTAGAAGATGACTATTTTCTGAGATATTACTGTGTGGTACTTTGATGATGTTCATTGCATTGTTTTTTTTTTTTTTTTTTTCAGATTTTGGACGCCATGAACCGTGACTGTGGAATTCCACTCAGCCATTTGCAGGTAGATGGTGGAATGACCAACAACAAAATCCTTATGCAGTTACAAGCAGACATTCTGTATATTCCAGTAGGTCAGTAAACCCTCATTCCTTCAAACCCCAATAGTCAAAAGTTTTTTTTGAAGAACTGATTTTTCAGGCATATGTAATTGCTAAGATAGTGATGTTGTTCGCTCCCCTCAGTGAAACCATCCATGCCTGAAACAACTGCTCTGGGAGCCGCCATGGCTGCAGGGGCTGCAGAAGGGGTTGGCGTCTGGAGTCTGGAGCCTGAGGACTTGTCGGCTGTCACAATGGAGCGATTTGAACCTCAGATCAACGCTGAGGGTACTTTTATTTATTTTTTTATTGAGGTAGAGTTGATTTCTAACACAATGTTGTGTTAGTTCCAGCAGTACAGCAAAGTGATTCAGTTATATATACTATGTTTTTCAGATTCTTTTCCCTTATAGGTTATTACATAATATTGAGTATAGTTCCCTGTGCTCTACAGTTATCTTTTTCAGTGAGGGTACTCGTAAAGACTGAAGATTGGTGTACTGTGAAAAGGGAGAGAGAGTTTGGTGGTTTAGTCACAAATCAAGAAATGAAATAAGATTGCAAATGTGAAGGTAATTTCATATTCAGCTGCTAAACATATTTGGCTTCATATCTGAATGAATGTAAATAAGAGAAATAGTTCCCTATTAAAAAAAAAAAAACACAAATTTCTATAATCACTTTTTTACCATTCACTTCTACTGTTTATAGTATCTTCATGTACGAGGATAACACTGCCACATTATCAGTTTTATTAATAGCCTGTTAGTGTAACCTTTTCTGACAGTGACAAGGGAGATATATAGACCACTGACCCATCATGTCTGCATTGGGTCCTCTTTAGTGCCAATGACCAGTTTTAGGACAGGATTAACTTGGCTAAGGACCATTCTGGTAACTTTTAAGCACAGCAGGGCTAGCCTGACAAAAGCAGCAACAATTTAAATCAATGAGCATTAAATATTTGACTCACTGTTGTAACAAACAAAACTAAGCCACAAGCCAGACCAATAGACTGTCCCGCCAGGCTCCTCTGTCCATGAACTATTCCAGGCAAGAATACTGGAGTGGGTTGTCAGTTCCTCCTCCAGGGGATCTTCCAGACCCAGGGATCAAATCCATGTCTTTTGCATCTCCTGCATTGGCAGGCAGATTCTTTACCACTGCGCCACCTGGGAAGCCCCAATACCTGTAATTAAGTTTGTGTACAGAAGTCAGGTTTTATATATTCAATTTGGTTTTAAACCTTTTTAAAAAGCTGTGTATAAAATGGTATCATAGAGTCCAAAAGACTGTTCTATACATCTCTGTCTCTTTTGCTGTCTCATACAGGGTTATGTTGATGTATGGCAAAACCAATACAATACTGTAAAGTAATTAGCCTCCAATTAAAATAAATAAATTTATATTTTTAAAAAATGGCATCATAGTGGATTTTGTGGTGGTTCAGATGGTAAAGAATCTGCCTGCAATGTGGGACACCTGGGTTTGATCCCTGGGTTGGGAAGATCCCCTGGAGAAGGGAACAGCTACCCACTCCAGTATTCTTGCCTGGAGAATTCCATGGACAGAGGAGCCTGGCAGGCTACAGTGCATAGGGTGACAAAGAGTTGGACATAACTGAGCAATTTACTTTCCAAGGTCCTCTGCCCTCCCCCAAAGAGAAAGCAGATCAAATAGGATTCTCCTTTCTAATTCATCACCACCTGCTTGTGAATGACCTGGTCTTAGCAGATAGCCTGTCTCCGCATCTCCTTTCATTTTGCAGACCAGGCTGAATTTCCCTCCAACTTCCACACAAGCTTCTCTCTGCAGTCACTGGCAGTCTTTGGCAACCATACTGGGATCTGAGTCCTGGTAAAGCTCCATGTCAGTTAAATACAGTGTAACAAGCGTCAGTTTAATAAGTGAAACAATTTATCAAGAATGATGAGTGAATATAAGTATAGTACTTAGAACATCTTAGTAAACTTTCTTTTTTAAAAAACTTTTTATTTTGTATTGGAGTATAGTAACTAACAGTTGTTATTGATAGTTTTAGGTGTACAGCAAAGTGACAGCCATGCATATGAAAGTGAAAGTCACTCAGTCATGTCCAACTCTTTGCGACCACATGGACTGTACAGTCCGTGGAATTCTCCAAGCCAGAATACTGGAGTGGGTAGCTGTTCCCTTCTCCAGGGGATCTTCCCAACCCAGGGATCGAACCCAGGTCTCCCACATTGCAGGCGGATTCTTTACTGTCTGAGCCACCAGGGAAGTCCAAGAATACTGGAGTGGGTAGCCTATCCCTTCTTCAGTGGATCTTCCCAGTCCAGGAATCAAACTGGGGTCTCCTGGCAGATTATTCCATACATATACATGTATCCATTCTCCCCCAGACTCCCCTCCCATCCAGTCTGCCACATAACATTGAGTAAACTGCCTTTCTTATGTATGGTTTTCCTACCTTCTATTTCTAGAAAGTGAAATTCGTTATTCTACATGGAAGAAAGCTGTGATGAAATCAATGGGTTGGGTTACAACTCAGTCTTCAGAAAGTGGTAAAAATGTTTTTATTGTTATTGCCACTTTGTCCTAGTATGTTAAATAGCTTAAGTATCTGTTTATACTTAGCAAGGCTGCTCTGAAGAATAGCATTATGATATGCTCATAGTTTCTAACATTTTGAAAACACTTTAAAGTTCTAAACATAAAATGTAAATTATCAGATCGATGTATGTGCTTAACTCCTGTCCTGCCATACCTTTCCTTATTAGTTTATTCCTGGTTGATTAGTTTATTCCTTTGATTGATAACTTAATTTTCTAAAAGTAAAAGTATTTCTAGTTTCTTCCTAATGAAAAAAAAATCAACTAAACTGTTTTTTTTTTTTTCCTCTTCGTGACTGACTTTGCCTTTTTGGGGGGCTGTCTTCATGACTTGAACCGACCAAAAGCTATATTGATTTCAGAATACATTTCACTACTTCCTAGACTGCCCCCAAGTCCTTAGTGAGTGTATGTTGTAAGAATTCATTGAAATCAGAGGAAGAAAAGTACCAAACATAGTAAATTAGAAATGTCATAATTGGGAAATGCTCTTGGCAGAAATTAGAGGATTTTTGTTTTTAATCACTTAGGTGGGAAAGGTATCTACCATAAATAAAATATTTAGTTGTAAACAGCTCTGAGCTGCCTTTAATATTGAAACAGCCTTTAACATACCTTTAATATGGCTTGATAATCCTTTGCTAAATACAAGATTTGGAATTTAATGAATGAAACAATGGCCAATAATATTTTGAAGCATATAGTTTAAGAGAGAAGAGTTTATAAATGAAATATAGCCTGCCTTCCAACCCCAAAGTGAGTATAGAACCACTTTTTTAAAAAATTATTTATTTATTGGCTGCACCGGTGCTTAGTTGCAGCATGTGGGATCTAGTTCCCTGTCTAGGGGTCAAACCCAGGCTCCCGTCATTAGGAGCCCAGAGTCTTAGCCACTGGATCACCAGGGAAGTCCCAAGAACCACTTTTAATGTATCTAGCTTTTCAGACGGAGAAGGCAATGGCACCCCACTCCAGTACTCTCACCTGGAAAATCCCATGGATGGAAGAGCCTGGTGGGCTGCAGTCCATGGGGTCGCTAAGAGTCGGACATGACTGAGCGACTTCACTTTCACTTTTCACTTTCATGCATTGGAGAAGGAAATGGCAACCCACTCCAGTGTTCTTGCCTGGAGAATCCCAGGGACGGCGGAGCCTGGTGGGCTGCCATCTATGGGGTTGCACAGAGTCGGACATGACTGAAGCGACTTAGCAGCAGCAGCAGCTTTTCAGAGAAGCTTCTGGGATCATCCTGTTTCTACTTGAAGCTTTTGTTTATTCTCCTAAATAAGCTTTAGGCTTAATATCCATTGTCTTTAAATCTTTTGTTCTGAGACCCACCTTTCTTTCTAAGATGGTGACAAAGCCTTTCTTGCTAAGACTGTTTGCAGTTTTGAGACCTTTTATAGTTAAACTTCTCAATCATAGGTATTTTTTGTAGCACAGTGCTAGTTGCTTTGAAGGATGCAATAGCCGTGCACTCTGATTTATTTTCTGGTTGCCATCAATTAAAAGCTGATGAAAATGAGTTCTGTGATTTCTTTGACTAGTTGTATTTTTTTTAATGGCATAGAAACTTCCCTGGCAGTCCAGTGGTTGAGACTCCAAACTTCCAATGCATGGGGCACAGGTTCATCTCTGGTCAGTGAACAAGATCCCGCATGCTCCCCAAAAATAAATAAATAAAATGTATTTTATTTATTTTATGGCCAAAAAAATATTATATGGCCAAATAAATAAATAAAATGGCACAATTCAACCTGTTCCCCTCCCTCGCCATATCCGCCTCCATGTCAATGCCACACGTACTTCTTCCTTACTTGCAGTTGAGGATATAATTTTAATTGCCAAGTTTCCACAAAGCCAATTGATCATTTTCTGTTTGCTTTACCTTATTGTCAGGGAACGTAAAATGCCAAGAAAAAGTGAATGAAAGAAAATTACACGATTTTTTTGTTTCTGCCTTCAGAATTGATGATAAAATAATTTGATTTTTTGAGAGCTTTCGATTTTTCAAACTTGGTGTTTGTTTCAGTTAGGCTGCAGTGTATTTAAGGCAAACTGTGAAAACGATTTGTAGTAGATTTATGAAAAGCACTCATGTACAACATTTTGAGAGTCTCTAAAACTGTATAATAATCCAGATAACAATATTCAATTAGTGAAATGCTGATTGTTCCTCAACCAATGTAAGCTATGTAATAATAGTACAGATAGAATCCTATTTTGATGATCTCATAAGGCTATTCAAATTGCTACCTGGCCTCTTACCCTCCTTAAATAGTTTTAATTTATGGGAAGAATATTATGTTAGCTTAATTTCCAAAGCATATTGCCAATTTTGAAGCATTCATATTTATTTTCTTGTTTGTAACTATATTTGAATGGAGTGTAAAGAATTTTTAACATACATTTAATATGTTTAAAATGTAGAAATGATTGGAGATTTAATATTTTTTGGAGAGAGCTTATGATAAATAATGACTTCATGACTTTGTACTCCAAACCCACCAAAATAACATTTTTTTTTCAAAAAGTGTTAAATGTTCAAGATACATAATGTTTAAATTCAAGAAAAGCCTATGTCTGTATCTATCTAGCTATTCTTTAAAGGAAATGTTTTTAATCAGGTTAGAAAATATCAAAACAATTGTGTTCTCAGACAATATTTTAAATATAGATAATACAGTTTAGTTTTTAAATTATATAGTAACATTACTTTTCAGGTTCATTTTGTTATACCAACTGTGTGTAAAAAAGAAAATGAAACCAACAGGGTTTGAAATTCATTTTCAAACTAATGAATTGGACTAATATAACTCTTCTCTGATAGCCAAAGGATCTATAATTTTAATCTGGATGGGGAATGGTATTGCTCACTTAGTATCTTTTGGGAAAGAACCAAGAAAGCTAAAATCAGCAGCCTCCCAAAAAGAAAGTTCTCCTTCAGCTTTCTTTGGCTTTGCCAGTGGAAGGTTTATGTTGGTCTATATGCTCTATGTTCTTGCTGTTTGTGGCATGCTATCTGTATTGTTTGTTAACTGTCATAAGCCCTCAATTTTGATTCTGGTTTTGATTTAAAGTAATAACTCTTTGCTAGCTTTTATGAATATACTATTTTTATAACTTTTTTTTGCTATCATGTGATTCTTAACACAAATATTGTAATTATGTGTCTCTCTTTTGGTTTGCTTGACTGGAATTCCCTCCTACTCGGATGACAACAGGTGACCCTAGTATCTTCTGTAGTCTGCCCTTGGGCTTTTTTATAGTGAGTAGCGTGGTAATGTTAATCGGAGCAAGGTACCTCTCAGGTCAGTTCCTCTTTAAATTAGACAATTATATGAGTTAGCATTAATGTATTTGTGTATAAATGAACAGAAAGTTTTCAGTATTTTTCCTTCTTCCTGTTCTTAGGAACCTGGAAAATCTGTTGAAGGTCTAGTTAATAGACCATTTAATTCAGAATTAAGGACTGTGACTCTGCTTTTATTCTCTTTGATTTTTAGTAGATGATTTTCTTTGAGGGGCTACATTCTGCTGGCACGTGCAGCAGTAAGCACAAGTACTACTGTTCATGCTTAAATGAAAGGATGTTCAGAGTGGTAGATGAAATGTATAGTATTTGAAATCAATTGAACTGTCTTTCAAATGTACTTAAGTTGTTTTTCATACTTATGAAAATCTGCTACAGAAGTCTTAATATTTCAATCCTGGTAAGACTTTTGGCCAGAGTATGTTAGCAGAGTTTCTGTAAAACTCTAAACCTGGGGAAATTTATTGTCACTTTTATTTTAGTTAAGAGAATACATTGGTGAACTGAAATTTTTTTTAAATTATTGCTGAAATAAATTGGTGAAATTCAAACTGAATTATTATTTTTGCATATTCTGAATATTCTTATAATAGTAAAATTGCTCAGTACATTATAAAACTCACTGCGTAACCAGCATTAATTTAAATATAATAATCATTTTTGGAAGTTGTTCCTGATGATAGTTCAGTTTTTCTTCAAATTATTGGCCTAAATGGAAATGACGTATTTCATGTTGCTAAGAAAGTGAAACATTTAAAAAAATCTTAATTAGGGAGTTGGATTATTTCTCTTAATTAATTACAAGATGACCTGGGTTTAAAATGTAAAAAATTTTTATATATATGGGAGAACATCTGTTTTTAGAAGTCTGACAAGCATTAATCAGATTGGCATCATCACTAAAGCACTATATATAAATATAGAATGAAAAGTTATTTATATTAGAAAGGGAATAAAAATTATCTACATTAGCAGAACATTAAATTATCTTTTAAATCATGATAAAATTTCAGTTATGTGCATGAAAATTTAAAATTAGATTTACCATTTTCTGTATTCTTCATGTTTATAATAAATTTGTTCAAATATTTTTCTTCTGTAATAACCATTCCTTATGTTGGTATTAGTGCTTTACATACTACAAAAGGCTTCTGTATACATAAATCTGTACAGAATTAGCAGATGCTTATTTTCTTCTGCTTCTCAGGAATGTTTGGTGGAAGTGTCTGAGTATTTCCCAGAAGAACTGTAATTTAATTTTTTTTTAATTCTGTTTTAGAAAAAGTTCTATTTTTTTCTTTATCCTGAGGTTTTTGTTTTGTTTTGTTTTTGGCTGCATTATGGTGGTCTGGAAGAGAAAAGAAAATAGCATTGCAGCTGAATATTTTCATTGATATTTTTTTCCCTTCTGTTTCCCTTTGATACCAGTACAGAATGAAAAAGCTTGGTCTTTAAAAAAATAGGATATATAACATATCTCTAAGCTGAAGGATACAGTAAATGTCCAAATTCCTAGACTTCCAAAATACATATGATTGCCATCTTTAGGATCTCTCTTGGTAACATATACTGAGATTTGAGAAAAATTGGAATGACTTTTCTTGGTAAACAGTTAGCAGTAGTGTTCATTTGCTAATTTTGAAATTGGCCCAGTTATATTTGTTGCATTTTACCTGTGAAGCAATATTTAGGAACCATATGGAATTTCTAGCTCAATAATGATTGAATCATCTTCATTGCTTTAACTCCTAAATTGCATGTATATTATTATTGACATATATGATTTTTGTCCAATTTTAGGTATGCCGTAAATACTACCAACTCATGGATTCCAAAGATGCGAGCTCTTTACCTATGGAGAGAATCCAGTGATTCAGTCTCTTAATGTGACGACACTATTCATAAACTGATTTTATTTATAAGCCACTTGCTGCATGATCCTCCAAGTAGACCTGTGGCTTGAAATAAAGAAAATGCAGCAGAAAGAATGCTATAGAAACATTGGGTGTTTTTTTTAACAGCACTAGTTAAGATTGGACCAGCCGCCTTTGGGGCTGACCCCCTCCTTTGCAGTCATTTCCTGCCTCATTTCCTGTAAGATCTAGAAAGAATTCATATCCTGTCCATTGGAATTTTTTATCACATATATTCAGACTCTTATGGGCCAGGATTTGATTCCTGCACTACACACACTTCATTAAGGGGCTATTACTAACCGGCTAAAAATCTGTGATTTTTTGTTTGCTTCTTTTTAACAGACTCCCCTACCCAAAGTCCTCTTTTCTGCTTATTAGGGAGACCACAACATCTTCACTAAATGTTTAAATGGAAGCCTCTACTAAATTCTTAAAATAGAAATTTAGTACCCTCATTCCTTAGGCATTTTTCTAAAAAGTATTTGCCAAAACTGAAAATTCTTCATGTATTTTACATGGTCTCACTAATTATACTGAATTGCTGCTATCTGGATCTTATAGGGAAGAACACTTTCCTTTCTTTTCTCGTTCATCTCTCTTTTTTATATTTTTTACATTGTGTATAACATACATGCCTCTATATTTTGTATAATGAGGGTAGCCCATTTATAAATTAAGAATACATGTTCTCACTAATTACACTGAATTTCTGTCAGGATCTTATAGGGAAGAACACTTCCTTCTCTTTTCATCTCTCCTTTTTATATTTCTTACTTTGTATGTGTAACATACATGCATTTATATTTTATATACTGAGGGTAGCCCATTTATAAATTAAGAACACATTGTATTCAGTGGATTCTAATGGGGCTGGTCTTAAGTGGACCACTATGTGTATAAATATTTTGGGGAAAACAGCTGTATACATTTTTGGGCAATGGTTATACATATTATTTACCAGGAGAAGCTTTCTTGAAGAGCCAACATTTAAAATTTAAGTATATGTTCTATGTGAATAAAAGAAAATGTACTTTATTGTGACTATAATTTCTTATACCATACTTTTATATGCTAAAAAAAAACCTGTGGAATAGTATAGCAAATATTGTTTTCAAATACAAGCACTGAGTCCATATAAAGTTTGCTTTTCCTTTGACATATATTTAGATCTATTTAGGATCCTTTTGAGGGGATATCAAAAAAAGTTTACAAACTTAAGTAGAAAAAAAAAGCCAAGAATCTCTTTCCATCTAAGTGTGTTATAAATTGCTGATAAGTAATTAAAATTTCTATTTGAGATGATAATATGCTTATGGACATATTATTAATACAACAGAAAAATGGTTTAATTGATAGAAAAAGCTTCCAGTAAACCCAAGAATTTCCTTCTCGCTGCACCCACAACCAAGAAATTCTCAAAAAATTTATTGTGAGGCATTATAACAATTTACCTAACCTAGCTTCTCAATGTCAATTTTAAAATAATCTTAAGATTAATTTTTTTTACTACAAACAATAAAATACTGCCTCCTAATTATTTTCTTCAGTGATGAAAATGGAAAAATATTTATATATTTATATATATTAATATAAAAGGTTTTGTTTTGTTTGGAATGAATGGTAGTTTGCATTTTCAGTTCTGATTATGCTGTTTGTAAATTATTGAATCTGCTGGGTTTTATTGGTGCAGCTGCCACTTTAGTGACATAAATGTTACAGAAAGGTACTATGAAATTATTACTTTGTGGCAAGGACACTTTTAAACATCGTTTGTTTCTACAAAGGTAGTTTGAGTTAATGTAAATAACTGTGAAAATCATTGTTCCGATAATTTTAAGATTAATTAATTTTCTATAAATTGTGATATTTATAAATGTTTGAAATGATACACGTTGATATTTAATGATAAATTTACTTAAAATAAATTGACCCTCATTCTTACTTGCATTTCTCATTTACAGACTAGAACTTAGATCAAAGTTAATTGAGAAAGATGGTTCAGGAAACGTTCAGGAAACAGCTCAGCTGTTAGCCCTTGATAAGGCACACACTGAAGAATTAACCAACAGCTGAAGAAGCAGTTTCTGGGATGATGAGCACCTTACTTGTTCTGTCAAAAAAGACTACATTGCCCCATCTCAGCATCCAGAAAATGCCCCGGTGAGGTCAGCATCTGTTCTCAATAGGGTCTTGCAGTCATGGCTAACCATGACTTACTGGTTCCACTCTATGCTTCAGTTCCTCTCTACCTGGGTGAGTTGGTGGAGTCAAGTATGCCATTATTCTCTGAACTCAATCACCAACACCTCAATCTTCTGTTCTCCAGGTAATCAGTAACATAAATAATGCATTTTTGCTCCTGTAATAATATCTTAGAATTTTTTTTAGTGTGTTTCTTTTAAAATGCCTAAGTCTCAGTTCTTTGGCTTATAGGTATTTTGTATCCTGTGGGAATGAAGAATGATTGCAATTTAGGAGGAACCATGAAACAAAAGATGTCATAGCACAGACACTATAACAGCAATGGTAGTCAAGTAGGTAGTTTTTACCTCATAGTGTCTAATCATAAATAGAAGTGCAAAAATTACTATTTTTATAGCTTTAATAAGGTATAATTGATATATAGAAAACTGTACATATTTAAAGTATATACTTTGATGAGCTTGGACTTCATGCATACACCCATTATCCCATCACCAAAATCAAGGTTATAAACATACCAGTCACTTCCAAAAATTTCCTGGTGTCCCTTTTGCTTTCTGTGTTTGTATGTTTAAGAATGCTTAACATGAAATCTACCCTCTTAGATTTTTAAATGCACAATAGCGTATTGTTAACTATGGCACTAAAAGTTGTACAGCAATCTCTAGGACTTAATCATCTTGTGTAACTAACTTCATACCCATTGAACAATTCCCCATTTCCCCTCTCACCCCACCCCCTGCTAACCACCAATCTCCTATTTCTGTTTGACTTTTTAAGATTCCACACATAAAGTAAGATTACACAATATTTCTTTTTGTGTCCAGTTTATTTCACTTAGCATAATCTAAATTTGTACCAGTGTATCAAATTTGGTACATTGATGTTGCAAACAGTAGAATTTCCTTCTTTTTAAGGCTGATCAAGATTCCATTGTATGTATATACTACATTTTCTTTATCCATTCATCTGTCAATGGACATTTGGGTTGTATCTATATCTTGGCTGTTGTGAATAATGCTGCAGTGAACCTGGGAGTGTAGATATCCTGATTTCGATTCTTTGGGATATATACTCAAAAGTAGAATTGCTAGATCATATGGTAGTTCTATTTTTAATTTTTTGAGGAATCGTTCATACGGTTTTCCATAGTGGCTGCACCATTTTACATTCCCACCAACAGTGTAAAAGTGTTCCAAGAATTAGTTTTTAACTAGAACTTTGTAATAGCTTGTTTTAACTGTACTTTTTAAATAAGGAAGTTTACTTGATCTGTTCTTGCAACCTACAATTCATCAGGTCACATAATAGGCATTACTGGAAAACTGAGTGAGTTTCAAAACCAACTTGATTGCTACTTGATCTATACTTTATAGGTACATATCTTAGCTCTGGTCTTACGTTAAAGGATAAGATGTGTTAAGTATCACAGACAAAGAACTCTCACCAGTGTTTCTAAAGATTTCCTTGTCATCAGATTTAGTGAAAATGACCTAATAACTTAAATTTGGGGACTATAAAGATAAATATTCTGAGAAGCAGAAGATAGGTTAAAAACAAGTTGCTCATGTTAATTGGCTATACCCTAATATGAAATAAAAAGTTTTTTTACAAAGTTTTTAAAAACTAGTTGCTCAATTAATTTTAATTAATTTTTGGCCATGCCACATTGCGGTGCAGAATGTTAGGTCCCTAAGCAGGGATTGAAATCTTGCCCCTTGCAGCAGAAGCTCAGAGTCTTAACCACTGTACCACTAGGGAAGCCCCTGCAAATCTAAATTTTTGAGCTTAAATTCAGAGGCCACTGTACACAAATGTTCATGACAGCATTATTCATAATAGCGCAAGAGAAAACAACTGTCTTATCAATTGATGAATGGTAAATGAAAGGTGAGATATCCATACAAGGGAATATTATTCACATGTAAAAATGATAAGGTACCACACACATACTACAACATAAATGAATCTTGAAAACTGCACAGAGTGAAAAAAGTCATACAAAAAGCCACATAGTGTATGATTCAGATTGCGTGAAATGTCCAGAATAGACAAATCCACAGGGACAGAAGGTGGATTAGTGGCTGCCAGAGTCTGGGGCGGGAGTTGGTGTGGGGAGGGGAAAAGGGACATGACTGCTAATGGACAGGATTTCTTTTGGGTTGATGATTGCACAACCTTGTGAATATACTAAAAACTGAAGCATACACTTTAAAGGAGTGTATTTATGGTATATGAATTATACCTCAATGAAAGTGTAATTTGCATTTATGTAAAATAGATATATTTGACTAGTCCCTGACAGCATGTGAGCTTATAGTCCCTGAAATGAACCCTCTGAAGGAAATAAATTTTATTTGTTCCTCAAAAATATGGAGGTTAATAAATATATCTCCTTTTTATTTCACTTTCACTAACTCTTTTTCAAGTATCTAATATTGGAAATAAGAAAAATCCTTTAGTCACTAATACATAAAAGATTATGAAGAAATAGAAGATCTGGGCTCCCATTCAGCTTCCCAGGGATTTTCATGGTTTGTCCAATAGAATATTACTGATCAAAAGGATACAACTAACTCGTTTTCCCCAAAGACTTGGTAAATGAGGAGGCAGTCTTCTGAACATATTAAGTAAAACATATGACAATAATTACCAGTAACTTGTAGTTTAGAAACTGTGCTGTGTCTTATTTTTCTTGAAGGTTTAATCTCATCTTTCTCCTCAAGCTCATTTTAAACCTTCAGCCTTTTATTAATTTACCACCACGTCTCTTTCTTTACTACAGTGTGTATAGGAGAAAACAATGTCTGTTTGCCACCTACCTCTTCAAATAAGTAAATCTAATTCAAATGACAGTGAATATTTGCAAGTTCATTCTCTACATCACTGGTTTCTCAACAGCCAAGGGACCTCTTTGTAAAATGAGCATTCTTGTCCGTTTAATTTTTGATCAAATTGTTTGTTGGAAATGAATAATACTGTTCTTAGAAAAATTGGAAAATAAGAGGTTAGAAAGAAGGGTAGAAAATCATCCAGACTCGTAAATAATACTTGTGGTTATTTTAATTTTTTCCCTAAACTTTAAGGTGGTATTTTCACAGATCTTGGATGTTCATAAATGTTGTATAAAAATTTTAACCTGCAAAACAACACAACGTATCATGTATGTGAACACATACAGTTGAACTAGAAGTATGAAACTTGGAGAGGGATGATAGATAACCAAGTTTTGGATGGTGGTTACCTCTGAAAGGCAGAGCATGGAATTAGGCAAGAGACTTACTGGAACCTGAGAAGTTGTGTTTCTTAAAAAATTAAAAGACTTAAAGCAAACATAGCAAAATCTTAAGATTTGACTGAGTGATGGGAGTATGGATTTTTTTTTTACTATATCCTCTACTTTTCTGTATGCTTGAACTATTTCATAGTAAAAAGATAAGGTGAAAAAAAAGACAATGTATCATCATCCTAATTATATGTATCAAAGTCCATTAGTGTAATCTTGTTTATCCTGACACTTTTCCCAATTAAAAGGGCTGAAATCTTACTGATCTTCTGGCACAATTATTTCAAGCACCTCATATAAAGCATCAGTATTAGAATAAATAATGTATATTAGAAATTATATCCTTAACCATCCATTTGTTGTGAATTCCATGACTCAGAAAAAATACTTATTTGTCTTATTTCCAGTATAGAACCTTCCAACAAATTTGAATTGTACTACTGTCAGCCCACCACATTCAGAATTATATATTAAGGCTAGAAAATTTCTGGGCCAGAAAGTCTCCATTCTAGATATAGGTTTATTATCAAGGGAGAAAGAGCACTGCCATTATACTGGATTTCAAATTGGGCACAAGACCTGTTTTATTCTATTTCAGGTTCTAGTTCATTACAGTTGAAAGAAAGCACTGAATTATAAAATTGGATGAAATTGGCTTCCTTTCAAACGTGTTTAAAAGACCACAAAGACATGGGCAAAATAAAATGGTGCAGTGACAATCTAATACCTTCTATGGAGGGAAAGTCAGGCTCGGAAACTGAACAATTATCCCCACAATATTCAAAGAACTTTTAATGGCTGTCATATTTCATCTCGGGAGTTGTGGTAATTTATTTATTCACTCTGGGATTACTTCTGTGAACTTTTTTTTTTAACCCAAGTTCCTAGGTCAGAGCCTTGGGGGGTGGGGACAGACTCCTTTAGAGCTACTGAGCTTCCTGACACCACCATTCCATTCTTGGCACCCATTCCCTTCAAGCCTGCACCTGCCTCATTCCTCAGGTTCCTCAGCTGGAATCAATCGCCCGCCCCTCCAGCCCATCCCCCCATGACATTAGTCAACCAATAAGCCATCGCTGGGTGCTCAGCCCAGCGCCAGCAGCACAAGGGCACCCAAGAGAAAAGGGCTTGACCTGTCTTCAAGGACCCTGCAGTCTGTCTGGAGAAGTAAGTCATACACAGTAAGAACCAAGGAGGTGTTGCACTGAGGGAAGGGTGCCAGAGGAGCAGAGAGGATGGGTTGCTGGGAGCTGTTCACTTGTGCTGGATTTCTTTTTCCCCATTGTGGCTGGGTATTTCACTTCTCTTTACTCACTGGGAGGTAAGACTGATATTTAGTCGCTTTATCTAATAGATTTTTTAAGGATTTGTGGCCCACGACTGGAAGAACTGGTGAAGGCACAAGTGTTAACATGGATTTCTTTCATCTGATCATAGTAGACAGGATTTCAAATGTAATGTGGTTTTTTTTCTTTAGTTGAGTTGTACTTTGGAAGCTGTAATGGCAATGTTAAGTAATTATAACATGGAAGGATGCTAAGCCATTTCTACTGAATTGTCTCAGATATACAATCACAGTGTGTACCATACAAGATTCCCCTATGTTTTCAAAGTCCATGACTTGAAGTCTAGAATTTTTTGTCGGCTTGCTAAAGGTCATGTGGAATAGAAAGAAGCTGGCTTGTTAGAAACAAATTCAACCGCTAGGTGGCGCTGTTTTCAACACTCAAGGCATTTCTGTTTCTTAGGTAGCCTTCCTTTCCATCATTGTGCGCTGCAGAAGTGGCTGGTATACTTGTTTGGGGTAATCATAATTACATGATAGCATTATAGTGATCATGTGCGATCGCTACAATGATGTCCAGGATGCCTTCATACTGCTGCTGCTGCTGCTGCTAAGTCACTTCATTCATGTCCGACTCTGTGCGACCCCGTAGACGGCCGCCCACCAGGCTCCCCCGTCCCTGGGATTCTCCAGGCAAGAACACTGGAGTGGGTTGCCATTTCCTTCTGCAATGCATGAAAGTGAAAAGGAAGTCGCTCAGTCGTGTCTGACCCTCAGCGACCCCATCGACTGCAGCCTACCAGGCTCCTCCGTTCATGGGATTTTCCAGTCAAGAGTACTGGAGTGGGTGCCATCGCCTTCTCCACCTTCATGCTGCTGCTGCTGCTGCTGCTGCTGCTGCTGCTGCTGCTGCTAAGTCGCTTCAGTCGTGTCCGACTCTGTGCGACCCCATAGACGGCAGCCCACCAGGCTCCCCCGTGCCTGGGATTCTCCAGGCAAGAACACTGGAGTGGGTTGCCATTTCCTTCAATGTAGGAAAGTGAAAGTGAAGTCGCTCAGTCCTGTCGGACTCTTAGCGACCTCATGGACTGCAGCCCACCAGGCTCCTCAGTCCATGGGATTTTCCAGGCAAGAGTGCTGGAGTGGGGTGCCATTGCCTTCTGCGGCCTTCATGCTAGGATCATAAAAAAACAAAGGCTTCAGTGAAGCCATTACTCCACTTATACTTTCCTACTGTTTTGGTATTTCTTAGGCTTTTCAGCTCATGAAAAAACTCAGATTTATAGATAATTTTCTTCATCATCTATAATTTAACAATTTAAAGCGGAAATATCTCTGCTAAGTACACATTATTACTCTCCTAAACTTAGTCATAAAAATAGAATCATAGAAAAAATCATAAACAACTTTGGAATTGAGTCATCCAAATTAATTTTTATCTAAGAGAAGTAATGATACTCTGCTTTGCATTGTACTGTCTTCATAGTTGGCCTATTTTATGTAAAGAAGCTTTTTAAAATACCTCTCTGTTCATAGTTGACTCTTGGGATGACATAGTAGAATCAACCAATTCCAAGGAAAAAATTGTGCACTGATTGTTTTCCCTAATACCAACCAAATTATTTACATTCTTTATTTTATTGTTTCTGCCTCACTTATGTGGTTCTAGAACATTATAAAGAATCTGTTTATAGCAATCCACAAATATGACCAAATCAAGACAAAATTGTGTTAATTGTACCTGGTATTGATCACAACATTATTGTCTCAATACCAAGCAAGTATCTTAAAACTCCATTATCCTGGAGAAGGAAATGGCAACCCATTCCAGTATTCTTGCCTTGGAAATCCCATTAACAGCGAAGCCTGATGGGGTCCATGGGGTCGCAAAAGAGTCAGACACACCTTAGTAACTAAGACAAAAACAATATGCTAAGTGAAACAAGTCAGATTGAGAAAGACAAGTACTGTATGAGATCTCTTATATGTGGAACTAAAATATACAACAAACCTTGAGGAAATAAACTTGATAAACTTTTAGCCAGACTTATTAAGAAAAAAGAAGAATAAAATCAACAAAATCAGAAATGAAAAAGGAGAGGTTACAACAGACAATGCAAAGAAATAGAGGAAAACAACAGAATGGGAAAGACTAGAGATCTCTCAAAGAAAATTAGAGATACCAAGGGAACATTTCATGCAAAGATGGGCTCGATAAAGGACAGAAATGGTATGGACCTAACAGAATCAGAAGATATTAAGAAGAGGTGGCAAGAATACATAGAAGAACTGTACAAAAAAGATCTTCATGACCCAGATAATCACGATGGTGTGATCACTGACCTAGAGCCAGACATCCTGGAATGTGAAGTCAAATGGGCCTTAGAAAGCATCACTATGAACAAAGCTAGTGGAGGTGATGGAATTCCAGTTGAGCTATTTCAAATCCTGAAAGATGATGCTGTGAAAGTGCTGCACTCAATATGCCAGCAAATGTGGAAAACAGCAGTGGCCACAGGACTGGAAAAGGTCAGTTTTCATTCCAATCCCCAAGAAAGGCAATGCCAAAGAGTGCTCAAACTACCGCACAATTGCACTCATCTCACACGCTAGTAAAGTAATGCTCAAAATTCTCCAAGCCAGGCTTCAGCAATATGTGAACTGTGAACTTCCTGATGTTCAAGCTGGTTTTAGAAAAGGCAGAGGAACAAGAGATCAAATTGCCAACATCCGCTGGATCATGAAAAAGCAAGAGAGTTCCAGAAAACATCTATTTCTGCTTTATTGACTATGCCAAAGCCTTTGACTGTGTGGATCACAATAAGCTGGGGAAAATTCTGAAAGAGATGGGCATACCATACCACCTGATCTGCCTCTTGAGAAATTTGTATGGAGGTCAGGAAGCAATAGTTAGAACTGGACATGGAACAACAGAGTGGTTCCAAATAGGAAATGGAATACGTCAAGGCTGTATATTGTCACCTTGTTTATTTAACTTATACGCAGAGTACATCATGAGAAACGCTGGACTGGAAGAAACACAAGCTGGAATCAAGATTGCTGGGGGAAATATCACTAACCTCAGATATGCAGATGACACCACCCTTATGGCAGAAAGTGAAGAGGAACTAAAAAACCTCTTGATGAAAGTGAAAGTGGAGAGTGAAAAAGTTAGCTTAAAGCTCAACATTCAGAAAACGAAGATCATGGCACCCGGTCCCATCACTTCATGGGAAATAGATGGGGAAACAGTGGAAACAGTGGCAGACTTTATTTTTTTTTGGGCTCCAAAATCACTGCAGATGGTGACTGCAGCCATGAAATTAAAAGACGCTTACTCCTTGGAAGGAAAGTTATGACCAACCTAGATAGCATATTCAAAAGCAGAGACATTACTTTGCCAACAAAGGTTCGTCTAGTCAAGGCTATGGTTTTTCCTGTGGTCATGTATGGATGTGAGAGTTGGACTGTGAAGAAGGCTGAGCGCCGAAGAATTGATGCTTTTGAACTGTGGTGTTGGAGAAGACTCTTGAGAGTCCCTTGGACTGCAAGGAGATCCAACCAGTCCATTCTGAAGGAGATCAGCCCTGGGATCTCTTTGGAAGGAATGATGCTAAAGCTGAAACTCCAGTACTTTGGCCACCTCATGGGAAGTGTTGACTCATTGGAAACGACTCTGATGCTGGGAGGGATTGGGGGCAGGAGGAGAAGGGGACGACAGAGGATGAGATGGCTGGATGACATCACTGACTCGATGGATGTGCGTCTGGGTAAACTCCGGGAGTTGGTGATGGACAGGGAGGCCTGGTGTGCTGCAATTCATGGGGTCGCAAAGAGTCAGACACGACTGAGTGACTGAACTGAACTGAACTGAACTGACAACAGACAATGCAGAAATATGAAGGATTATAAGAGACTATTATGAGCAACTATATGGCAATAGAATGGATACCCTGAAAGAAATGGACAGATTCTTAGAAACGTTCAATCTTCCAAGCCTGAACCCGGAAGAAATAGAAATTATGAACAACCCAATTACAGGCACTGAAATCGAAACTGTGATCAAAAATCTCCCAAAAAACAAAAGCCCAGGACCAAATGGCTTCACAGATGAATTCTGTCAAACATTTAGAGAAGAGCTAATGCCTATCCTTCTAAAACTCTTTCAAAAAATTGCAGAAAAAGGAACACTTCCAAACTCTATGAGGCCACCAATACCCTGATACCAAAACCATACAAAGACAACACAAAAAAACTACAGGCCAATATCACTGATGAACATAGATGCAAAAATCCAGAAAAAAATTTTAGCAAACAAAATTCATTAACACGTCAAAAAGCTCATACACCATGAGAAGTTGGGTTTATTGTAGAGATGCAAGGATTCTTCAATATAGGCAAATCAATCAATGTGATACACCATGTTAACAAACTGAAAGATCAAAACCATATGATCATCTCAATAGATGCAGAAAAAGCCTTTGATAAAACTCAGCACCCATTTATGATTAAAACTCCTCAAAAATGGGCACAGAAGGAACCTACCTCAACATAGTAAAGGTCATATATGATAAGCCTACAGCAAACATTATTGTCAATGGTGAAAAAGCTGCAAGCATTCGCTGTAAGATCAGGGACAAGACAAGGGTGTCCATTCTCACCACTATTATTCAACATAGTTTTGGAAGTCCTACCTATGGCAATCAAAGAAGAAAAAGAAATAAAAGTAATCCAGATCAGAAAATAAGTAAAGCTCTCACTGTTTGCAGGTGACATAATAATATATATAGAAAACCCTAAAGATACTATCAGAAAATTACTAGAAGTTATCAGTGAATTTAGCAAAGTCACAGGATACAAAATCAAGACACAGAAATCACTTGCATTCCTATATACTAACAATTAAAAATCAGAAATCAAGGAATCAATCCCATTCACCATTGCAACAAAAAGAATAAAATATCTAGGAATAAACCTACCTAAGGAGACAAAAGAACTGTATACAGAAAATTATAAGACACTGATGAAAGAAATCAAAGACAACATAAACAGATGGAGAGATATTCCATGTTCCTGGATAGGAAGAATCAATATTGTGAACATGACTATACTACCAAATGCAATCTACAGATTCAATGTGATACCTATCAAATTACTAATGACATTTTTCACAGAACTAGAACAAAAAATTTCACAATTCATATGGAAACACAAAAGACCCCAAATATCTAAAGCAGTCTTGAGAAAGAAGAATGGAGCTGGAGGAATCAACCTTCCTGACTTCACATTATACTTCAAAGAAACAGTCATCAAGACACTATGGTACTGGCACAAAACAGAAATATAGACCAATGGAACAAGATTGAAAGACCAGAAATAAACCCACACACCTATGGGTACCTTATATTTGACAAAGGAGGCAAGAATATACAATGCGGCAAAGATAGCCTCTTCAATAAATGGTGCTGAGACGACTGGACAGCTACATGTAAAAGAATGAAATTAGAACACTTCCTAACACCATATACAAAGATAAACTCAAAATGGATTAAAGACCTAAATGTAAGACCAGGAACTATAAAATTCTTAGAGGATAACATAGGCAGAACACTCTGTGACATAAATCAAAGCAAGATCCTCTATGTCCCACCTCCTGGAGTAAAGGAAATAAAAGTAAACAAATGGGACCTGATTAAACTTAAAAGCTTTTGCACAGCAAAGAAAACTATAAGCAAGGTGAAAAGACAACCCTCAGAATGGGAGAAAATAATAGCAAATGAAACAACTGACAAAGGATTAATTTTCAAAATATACAAGCAGCTCATACAACTCAATGCCAGAAAAAGAAACAACCCAATCAAAAAGTGGAAAAAGACCTAAACAGACATTTCTCCAAAGAAGACATACAGATGGCTAACAAACACATGAACAGATGCTCAACATTGCTCATTATTAGAGAAATGCAAATCAAAACTACAATGAGATATCAACTTACACCAGTCAGAATGGCCCTCATCAAAAAGTGTACAAACAATAAATGCCGGAGAGGGTGTGGAGAAAAGGGAACACTCTTGCACTGTTGGTGGGAATGTAAATTGATACAGCCACTATGGAAGATTTTTTAAGATTCCTTAAAAAACTAGGAATAAAACTGCCATATGACCTCACAATCCCACTCCTAGGCATATGTCCTGAGGAAACCAAAATTGAAAGAGACACATGTATCCCATTGTTCATTGAAGCACTATTTACAATTGCTAGAACATGGAAGCAACCTAGATGTCCATTGACAGATGAATGGATAAAGAAGTTGTGGTACATCTACACAATGGAATATTACTCAGCCATAAAAAGCAATGCATTTGAGTCAGTTCTAATGAGGTGGATGAACCTAGAGCCTATTACACAGAGTTAAGTAAGTCAGAAAGAGAATGATAAATATTGTATACTAATGCATATATATGGAATCTAGAAAGCTGGTACTGATGAATTTTTTGCAGGGAAGCAATGGAAGAACAGACATAGAGAACAGACTTATGGACATGGGGAGAGGGGAGGAGATGGGTGAACTATATGGAGAGAGTAACATGGAAACTTCCATTACCATATGTAAAATAGATAGTCAATGGGAATTTGCTGTATGACTCAGGGAACTCAAACAGGGGCTCTGCATCAACCCAGAGGTATAGGATGGGGAGGGAGATGAGAGGGAGGTTCAAGAGGAAGGAGACATGTATACCTATGGCTGATTCATGTTGATGTATGGTAGAAAACAACAAAATTCTGTAAAGCAATTATCCTTCAATTAAAAAATAAAAAATATACAACAAACTAATGATTATAACAAAAAGAAGCAGACTTACGGATATAGGGAACAAACTAGTGGTTATCCTCGGGGAGGGAGATGAGGGCCATATAGGGGTGAGGGAGTGGGAGGTACAAAATGTTGGATGTAAGAGTCTACAAGGATGTATTGTACAACATGGGGAATATAGCCAGTATTTGGTAAACACTGTAAGTGGAATATAAACTTTAAGATTTTCATTAAAAAATTGTAATTTTTAAATGGAGAAAAATCTCCATTATCATTTTCATTAGCTTTGTACATATTGCTGCTACTGCTGCTGCAAAGTCGCTTCAGTCGTGTCCGACTCTGTGCTACCCTGAGAATCATTTCCTAGGCAGGTTGATAAGGAGTCTAGGGGTCCCCAAGGAGAGAGGGGTCTGGAATTCTCAAGGAGGAAGAAAGGACAAACTTTTTTTCTTTCTCCACATTCCTTAGGATTATATAACAATAATGTATCCTGCCTAAGGACAGTCTTTGGATTCAACCTTCTGTTATCTTAAAATGTTAATTATGGGAGTAGACCTGGTCTTTACAAGGATGTATCTTGCCTGAGGACAGTGTTATCTTAAAATGTAAATTATGGGAGTAGGTCTGATGAGGTCTTTACAACCTCCAGACATTCTTTGGATTATATAACCTCATTGTTAACACTAGCAAGCGGGTACTCTTTCTGCCCCCTTCTGATGCCTATGTCAGAAGCTTTCTCTGTCTCCTTTATACTTTAATAAAACTTTATTACACAAAAGCTCTGAGCGATCAAGCCTCGTCTCTGGCCCCGGATTGAATTCTTCTCCTCCGGGGGCCAAGAATCCCGGTGTATTCGCGTGATACAACAACCTTTCATCTTGGGGGCTCGTCCGGGATCCTTCAGGACAAAGTAAGGATGCTTGGAGCTTTAGTTCTTTGTTCTCTTAGCGAACACGTTTTCTGCTGTGCTTTACTAACTCTACCGTGTGCTTGTGTGAATGAATGGCATGCCCTGCATGAAGCAAGTAAGGAGCCCTGCTCTGCGGTTCCATGGTGATCTCATAGGGCTTATAGCAGCGGTCTTAGCTTGGGAGGCATTCCGGAAGGTTACTCTGATTCACCCCAGGTGACATCAGAGGCAAGCAAGGTTAAAGGTGAAGAGCTGGACGTCAAGTAGGGATGCTATCAAGTCTACCCCTGGTACATCCCCACCCCATCTCGGTGGTAGAACTGGGAGGGACGAGTACGGCGCCTGCGTCGGTAAGGGACAGACTAAGTCCAACCAGGAAGGAAAAGCTTTTGGTGTAACGTCTGTCTACACCCCCATCTAGAGCAGGGAGGGACGCCTCCGGTAGAAAAAATGACGCTGGTCGCTTTTTTTCTCTCTTACAGATGGGAGCTAACAATTCCAGCCTCACTCCTTTGAACTGTATCCTGAAAAACTGGGATAGATTTGATCCCCAGGGCTTAAAGAAGACACACCTGGTCTTCCTATGTGATACTGTATGGCCACGGTATCCATTGGAGGACGGCGAACGGTGGCCAGTTGGAGGGTCTCTTAAGTATAATACTGTTCTACAATTAGACCGGTTCTGTAAGGAACAAGGGAAATGGGTAGAATAGCATATGTGTTGCCCTTTTTCTCTCTGCGAAATATGCCAGACTTATGTCCTAAGGGTATAGATTTGGGCGTGAAACCTTCAGCTCCCTCCTGTCCTCTTACTTTGCCCCCGTACCTGGGACTCCAAACTGGGATTCAAACTGCCCACGTGGAGGTCCAAACAACTCCTGTCTCAGTACGACCTCAGACTACTCTGATTTCAGTAGAAACTCAGACCATCGAAGTAAGAGATGAGATGGAGGACAGGAGACAAAGAGAAGAGGAAAAACAGGTTTCTCCAATCTATCCCTGGGATCACATGCACAGAGCAGCCAGAGAGACTGAGGAACAGCCACACAAGCTGTTGCCTCTTTATGAAACACCCACCGGGAGAAATAATCAGTCTGTGAGAGTTAATAAGCCTTTCTCTTATTAAGAAATACAAAGAATCAAGGAGGATCTGGGAGACTATTTAGAGGACCCAGAAAAATATATTAGAGCCTTTAAAGGTGTTACTCTGCTTTATGACCTCACTTGGAAGGATGTGATGTATATCTTGGGACAAACGCTGACTCCCGAGTCAAAGATTCGAGTTTTGGGAAAAGCGGTTGTTTATGGAGATGAATGGCTTGGTAATGAATCAGTAGGGAAGAGGGAGAACGAGATAGCGGCCCTCCCCACTGGGAATCAGGCGGTCCCAACTATAGAACCAGACTGAGACTACAACACAGCTAAAGGAAGATGGGATCAGAGTCATTTTGTTAGACGTTTTCTTGAAGGACTTAGGCAGGCGTTCTAAGCCTTTAAACTATGGCAAATTGGCAGACACAGAACAGGAGAAGGAAGCTCCCGGTAAATTCCTAGATAGACTGAGAGAAGGCCTTCGCAGATTCACTGACATTGATCCCGAAAGTGAAGAGAGAAAAGTGATCTTAAAGGATAGATTTCTCACTCAGTCGGCTCCAGATATCCGCCGTAAGCTATTAAAACAGGCGTATGGACCAAATCAGTCTTTAGATACTCTGTTACAACTGGATCAGACAGTCTATTATGGTAGGGAATATGAGGAAAAGAAAGAAAGGCAAAAAAAGACAAAGGAAAAGGTGGAAGCCTTTGCCATGGCTATGAAAAACGTTCTTAAACAGCCTGAGAAAAATGTCCAGAGGGGCCCAGGTGAAAAGGGATAAACTTGCTATTACTGTGGAAAGGAAGGGCATCTCAAACGGGATTGCCCTCAGGCATCTAAGCTGCCCCCGGCTCCATGTCCGGTCTGCAAAGGACCACACTGAAAGAGAGACTGTCCCCAGAGGCGTAGGTCTCCGGGGTCCGACTCTCAAGACAATCAGGACTGAAGGTGCCTGGGGATCCCCACACAAGCTCCCATCCTAATTACACCTGAGGAACCCCGGGTATTAATAATTGTAGGGGGCCAATCCGTCGATTTCCTTTTAGATACTGGGGCAACTTATTCTGTGCTTACTGAAGCCCCTGGCCCACTTTCTTCCCCATCCACTTCTGTAATGGGACTGTCTGGACGAGCCAAAAGGTATTATTTCAGTTATTCTTTATCTTGCAACTGGGATTCTGTGCTGTTTTCACACGAGTTTCTGATTGTGCTAGAATCTCCCTCACTACTTTTGGGAAGGGATATACTGAGCAAGGTCCATGCCTCTGTTTTCATGAATATGGAGCCCTTCCTTTCTCTCCCTTTAGTTGAACAAAATGTAAATCCTAGAGTATGGGCTGATGGAAATTCTGTGGGTCGAGCACAAAATGCTATTCCTGTAGTTGTTAAGCTCAAAGACCCACACGTATTTCCACATAAGAAGCAGTATCCACTGAAACCTAGTTAAGGAAGGGTTAAAACCCATCATCGAAAATTTAAAGGAGCAGGGACTACTAATTCCCTGTAACAGTCCTTGCAACACTCCTATTTCGGGTATGAAGAAATCGAATGGTAAATGGAGACTAGTTCAAGATTTACAAATAATAAATGAGGCTGTAGTTCCTTTACACCCCGTAGTGCCTAATCCTTATACTCTATTGTCTGAAATTCCTGAACGGGCCAAATATTTCTCAGTAATTGATTTAAAGGATGCCTTCTATTCAGTGCCTTTGGCGGAAGAAAGTCAATTTCTATTTGCCTTTGAAGACCCTATGCAGCCAGCTTCTTAGTTAACCTGGACAGTTTTGCCCCAGTGATTTCATGACAGTCCTCACTTATTCGGACAAAGTTTGTCACGGGATCTACAAAACTTTAATAGCTCTGAAGCAGTGGTGTTACAATATGTAGATGATATTTTGCTCTGTGCTGAGACAGAGGAAGCTTGTTCACGAGCCTCAGAAGATTTCTTAAACTTTCTGGCAGGCTGTGGTTACAAGGCATCAAGAGAAAAGGCTCAACTTTGTCAACAATCGGTTAGATATCTGGGCCTAATCATATCAGAAGGGACTAGGGCCATAGGCCCTAAGAGAATTAAACCTATACTAAATCACCCCCTACCTATGACTTTAAGACAAATGAGAGGATTTTTGGGAATCACAGGTTACTGTCGCATTTGGATTCTGGGTTACGGGGAACTTGCCCGGCCTTTATATAAACTTATAGCTGAAACTCAGCAGGCCCAAACCGACAAACTGGTTTGGTCTCCAGAAACTCAAAAGGCTTTTAAGGTTCTTCAGACTGCTCTCCTGCAAGCTCCAGCTCTGAGCTTGCCCACAGGGTCAGAATTTAATTTGTTTGTCACTGAAAGAAAAGGTGTGGCATTGAGAGTTTTGACACAACCCCGAGGACCTCACCAGCAACCTATTGCTTATCTAAGCAGAGAATTAGATGTAGTTTCACGTGGGTGGCCCCACTGCCTAAGAGTAATTGGGGCAGCGGCTTTATTAGCACCTGAAGCTTTAAAAATAATTAATGGACGAAACCTTACTGTACTGACTTCTCATGATGTGAGTGGAATCTTAAATTCTAAGGTTAATATTTGGATGACAGACAGTAGGCTTCTTAAGTATCAGTCATTGTTGTTAGAAGGACCAGAAGCTAAGCTTGAAGTTTGTGGAAATTTAAATCCTGGCACTTTCCTTCCTGAGAAGGAAAATGAAACACCTGATCACGATTGTTCTCAATTCCTAACTTTAAACTATGCAGCTTAGGAGGATCTAAAGGATACCTCATTAGCCAATCCTGACATGGAAATATTTACAGATGGCAGTTCTTTTGTTCAGGATGGAAAGCGTAAAGCAGGTTACGCCGTGGTGACTGCTGAACAGGTTTTGGAAGCAAAATCTCTCCCCCAGGGAACCAGTGCTCAGCGGAGCTTGTGGCCCTGACCCGAGCTCTAGAGTTAAGCAAAGGGCAGCGGATGGGCCTGATAATCTATGTGAGTCTACTTCTGCTGACTCCAAATATCCTGAGTCTGCCGTTGGATCCTCAAGACAATGTATTCCTTTCCTGGGCTCACTCCTATGCTGCATTCCACAATCGGTCTAACTGCTGGGTCTGCAGAGAGCTCTCCTCTTCATCAGTGGAAGGCTTCCCGTGGTGGACATCCCCAATTTAAGGAAAAGACTTTCTCCAAGTCCATGAATACCTTCGACAACAATCACATGCGATGCCTCCTCTTCATCTGATGACACTTACCAACCCTAAAATGGACCGGTGCAACACTTTGCACTTTAACTATGGACATAGTGTGACTTTTAATTTTGATTCTGATTGTTTTGTTTTAACTGTTTGCTCCCTGCATCTGTAATTGTATAACTGGATTTGTTTCTAGCCGCATGAAAGCTTTTAAGTTACAAATGGTTGCTCAAACTCCTGCTACTGCTGTAGCTTCCTCCAACTACTATTTGGGGCCCCTGGATCAGGTATCCTCAATATGAGGATTAGGAGAATATGTTGCCTCACCAATTTAGGGACAATGCCCCTTGTCAGCTCGGAAGCAGTTATGGAACGAGAACGACGCCCCTTTTCCCTAGGCAACATAATTCTCCTAAAAGAAAAGGGGAGAATGAGAGAGTCATTTCCTAGGCAGGTTGATAAGGAGTCTAGGGGTCCCCAAGGAGAGAGGGGTCTGGAATTCTCACGGAGGAAGGACAAACTTTTTTTCTTTCTCCACATTCCTTAGGATTATATAACAATAATGTATCCTGCCTAAGGACAGTCTTTGGATTCAACCTTCTGTTATCTTAAAATGTTAATTATGGAAGTAGACCTGGTCTTTACAAGGATGTATCTTGCCTGAGGACAGTGTTATCTTAAAATGTAAATTATGGGAGTAGGTCTGATAAGGTCTTTAAAACCTCCAGACATTCTTTGGATTATATAACCTCATTGTTAACACTAGCAAGCGGGTACTCTTTCTGCCCCCTTCTGATGCCTATGTCAGAAGCTTTCTCTGTCTCCTTTATACTTTAATAAAACTTTATTACACAAAAGCTCTGAGCGATCAAGCCTCGTCTCTGGCCCCGGATTGAATTCTTCTCCTCCGGGGGCCAAGAATCCCGGTGTATTTGCGTGATACAACAACCTTTCAACCCCATAGACGGCAGCCCACCAGGCTCCCCGGTCCCTGGGATTCTCCAGGCAAGAACACTGGAGTGGGTTGCTGTTTCCTTCTCCAATGCATGAAAGTGAAAAGTGAAGGTGAAGTCAGTCAGTGGTTTTCTACTCTTAGCGACCCCATGGACTGCAGCCTACCAGGCTCCTCTGCCCATGGGATTTTCCAGGCAAGAGTACTGGAGTGGGTTGCCATTGCCTTCTCCTGTACATATTGAGTTTTATAAAATTTCTAAGAAAATGTTTTTTATTACTGTAGTCCATCAGCACTTTGATTATATATCCACTATAGCACTTTAGCATCCAAATCTAATAAAATACAACTCATCTGGAAATTGATGAATAATTTATAGAATAATTTGTAAACACTTTCCACATACAATTACATGAGATAAAGGGTATACTTTGAAAAAAATCAAAATAGACTCATATTGTTGTTAATAAGCTACAAATAGGATTAAATTCCTTCAATCATAAAATAGTTGTTGAGCCAACTGTTTTAACAATTTATTCCTTAGGGATCTTTTGAATAAATTGTATTTTAAATGGAATTCTTTTTCTGTAAAATAAAACATTTTTCAAAAGTTTCCTTGAATGCACTAATCTAAAAAGAATCATAAACAACTTTAGAACTTAGTCATCCAAATTAATTTTTACCAAAGAGAAGTAGTATAAGTAAGAAATTTAGTTGTAGATGCATAGATGAAAAAAAAAATACTGAAGTAGGAAGACATAGTGAAAGATTCTTTGCTCCCCAAAATATTTTGCCCTTTGCTGTGGAAAGATGTTAAGAAGGATTTTATCCAAAACACGTGACTAGGATGTTAACCTGAAACAAAGTGAATGGCCTTAGAGTTAGACTATTCCTTTCTCTACACTCAGGTTTCTAGGTTAAAGAATGAGTTTTGTTTATTTTATTGAAGTATAGTTGATTTACAGTGTGTTAATTTCTGCTGTACAGCAAAGTGATTCAGTTATATGTATATATACTTTTTCATATATTTTCCATTATGATTTATCCCAGGATATTGAGTACAGTTCTCTGGCCATACAGTACAACATCGTTGTTTATCTGTCCTATACATACTAGTTTGCATCTGTTAATCCCAGACTCCCAGTCCTTCCCTCCCCCACCCAATCTTGGCAACCACACGTCTGTTTTCTGTGTCCGTGTGTCTGTTTCTCTTTCATAGATATGTTCATTTGTGTTGTGTTTTAGATTCCACATACAAGAGATATCTATGGTATTTGTCTCTCCCTTTCTGACTTACTTCGCTTAGTATGATAAACTCTAGGTCCAGTGGTTTTTATTTTTAAAGTTGCTTTTTGTGGAGCTACTTTTAGGCCACTTGGGGAAGGGATTAGAGAAAGTAAGGTAGAGTTTTTCTTATTATATTTTATTGATCAATTGGCTTTAGTATATCCAAATGGACTTGGCCATTCTAATCATGTATGCTTAAAGATTTTCTGGAATCAAAAGGAAAAAGATTAAAAATCCAATTCTGCCACAAATAATGTGCTTCCTAAAGTAGAATATCCTTAGCTTATTACCAAATTTTGCATAAATATCTTCTCAAAATATTAATTATGTTACTATGTTTCTAAGTTACTGATGTTTTTAGCATCAATATTTCAGTTTAGGGTAGTTGCAGTTTTTAATAACTGGTGAGCTGGGTGTGTCAGTTATCTATTGCTGCATAGGAGACTGCCTCAAAGCTTTGTGGTTTAAAACAACAACAATTGTATTGATCGCAGTTCTGTGGACCATCCATTTGGCCTGGGCTCATTGAGGGCAGTTTTGTTGATCTTGCTTGGATCATTTATGGGCCTCCAGTCAGATGACAAGTTGGCTGGGAGCTGGCTGGCCCCGGGTGACCCCACTCACACATCTGACAGTTAGCTAAGGCTGTCAACCAGAGCACCTAGGTTGCTCACTGTGCTCATGGTGGCTGGGTTCCAACTGAGCAGAACTGCAAGTTGTAGGGCCCCTTGAGGCTTCAGCTTGGGAAATCCTACAGTGTCACTTCTGCTGCTTTCTGTTGGTCAAAGCAGATCATATGCCCAGCCTGAAGTCAGAGGAAGGGAAAATATTTCCTATCTCTTGACAGAAAGAGCTGCAAATAATTCGTGGCCATATTTATCACACTAGGTGATTTGGATCAACCTTCTTATTGGAAATATTGAAATAATATCTTAAAACTATGGAAGACATATATATATATATTTATTGACATATATATATATTTATTTAAATATATATATGTAAACATATATATAAAGTTTTATACACTTTATAAACTTTTATAAAGTTTATATATATATATGAACTCCCAGGTTAATGTTTAACGTGGGGATGGTAGCCTGTAGTCCATGATATAGATTCTCAGAGCACTGAAGATGAATAAGCTTTATTCATCTTGGGATCCAGATGTCCAGGACCAGGACACAGTCACAATAAAAGAGAATCTCTGTGATTCTATAGCATTATGAAGGGACCCAAGAAGACTGAACCTCCAGGATCCATTCCCTTATTCCCTATCCCAGGAGACTAGAGAGAAGGCTGCCTTGGCTCTGAGCACAGCTAGAGTAGAAGAGAGAAGGAAAAGAGCCCCTGAGAAGTTGGCACATGCCTGTCTCATACAAATTTGTACCCCCAGAACTCCTAGCTTCAATGAGCTGGGTCCCTCAAGCCCTGAACTTAGTTGATGAAATCTGGACAGGAAATGCCTGCAAGGTGTCTGGCCTAATCAAACCACAAAGCATCTCACCCGAGGCCATTGGAAGCCACCAGAAATAATTTTCCTAAGGCACCTACCAGCCTGGAGCTCATGAAACCACTGGAAGACAAGACATGATGAAAATTAACCTGCTGAGAGGCTTCTCTGGTGGCTCAGTGGTAAAGAATCTGCCTGCCAATGCAGGATGCACAGGTTTGATCCCTGGTCCAGGAAGATCCCACATGCCATGGAACAACTAAGCCCATATGCCACAGCTATTGAGCCTGAGCTTTAGAGTCCTTGAGCCACAACTACTGGAGCCCATGGGCCCTAGAGTCCATGCTCCACAACAAGAGAGGCCACGACAATGAGAAGTCTGAGAAGCATAACTAGAGAGTAGCCCCCATTTGCTGCAACTAGAGAGGAGCCCTCGCAGCAGCAAAGACCCAGCACAGCCAAAAGTAAATAAATAAAATAATTTTTGTTTTAATTTTAAAAGAGAAAGAAATGGCCAGACCTGAGTGCCACCACGTGCTCAGTCATGGGCCAGTGGCCACCCCAAAAAGCCTAAGTGCAGTTCAGACACTGGGAAGGACCCCAGAGGACCCAACAGCAGGAGGCTATCAGCTAACCTCCCTCCTTGCAGGTGGTCAGAGCCTCTTCCATGCCTGTCACAGACATTGTAAGAAGTGAGAACACCAGTCAGAGAAGGGACAAATATTTGCATTATATATATATATATATATATATATATATATATATATATATATATATGTATATAACCAAGCACTTGTGTCCAGAATTGAAAGAAACTTCTGTAAATCAATAAGAAAAAAGGAGACAACCCAATTTAGAAAAATGGTTAGAGGAATGGAAGAAGCACCTCATCACAGAGGAAATCCCAAAAGCTATACTGTCTTTTTTTAGAGAAGTATATGTGTGTGTGTGTGTTAAGTCACTTCAGTCATGTCCAACTCTTTGTGACCCCATGGACTATAGCCTGACAGGCTCCTCTGTCCATGGGGATTCTCCAGGCAAGAACACTGGAGTGGGTTGCCATGCCCTCCTCCAGGGGATCTTTCCAACTAAGGGATCGAACCCAAGTCTCTTATGTCTTCTGCATTGACAGGCATGTTCTTTACCACTAGTGCCACCTGGGAAGCCCAGGAAGGTATATATAATAGTTAAACTATTAAAATGCAAGGGAGTGACTAACGTGGAAATCAGAATAGTGGCTATTCTGAAAGTCTGTGGAGGGTGTTGTGATTGGGCCATGTCTTAGTCCATTTGGGTTGTGATAACAAAAATATCATAGACCATTGGCTTAAACAACAAACATTTATTTTTCACAGTTCTGGAGACTGGGAAATCCAAGAGCAAAGCACCAGCAGATTTGTTGTCGCAAGAGGGCCTGCTTCCTGGTTCATAGACAACCATCTTTACACTCTGTCCTCACAAGGTAGAAGGGACAAGGGAGCTCTTTGGGGTCTCTCTTGTAAGGGCACTGATCCCATTCATGAGGGCTTCACCCTCATGACATAATCATGTCCAAAGGCCCAACTCCCAACACCATCACATTGGGAATGAGGCTTCAACGATATGAATTCTGGGGGGACACAAATATTCAGTGTATAGTAGGCCATTCTATCTCATGAGTGGAGTTGTGGGTACATGGTGTTCACCTTATAATAATATATTTTATATAATTGCCTATTTATATTTTTATGTGCTTTTCTGTATGTCAATTCTACCTCACAATAAGAAAGCCAAAAAATTTAAAACACAGCTAAGACCATAGAAGAAAATATCTTAAATGAGAAATAAGCAACATGAATAAAATCTTGGGCCTTATCCAACACTTTTAACTCTGATATTTTTCCTCCATAATATTTATTACCTTCTGACACATCATATATTTCATTAAATGACTTTGCTTGTTTGTTTCTCTTACCATTCTCTAGAATGTATGCTCCATGAAGAGTTTTTTCTAATTTTCTGATTAAGTCTGTTTCTTAAGTCATATTACATAGGAGTGTGTAGAATGTGGTAGATGCTGAATATATATGTGTAGAATAAAGGAATGAATCACATTCTAAGAATTTACCTTTAGCTGCAAAAGACTGTTCTGGTGGTTTGGGAATGGCCATTTTTGAATGCTGCTTTATGAATAATGGGCCTTCTGGTGGCTTGGGTAATAATTTTTCATCATGTATATGGTGATTGGTCACTGGAGTGTTCAGTTTCCCAGAGTCTTGTCTGAAGGAGGGCTCAGTTGCCATTTTGTCTCCTAGGAGTTACCTCCAGAGTCACTTTTCTTCTTCTAAATTCTCCTTAAAGGTTGAGGTAAAGTGAAGAAAGTTTAACAGAAATGATCAGAAGTCAGAAAGCAATTCTGGACATAGTTCCTGCATATTATTATCATGCTATTATAAACTCGTGACACTGGTTTTCTCCTACTATGGCCATTGTGATGTCAGTAGAGAATGCTATTGAGATTTTTAAGAAAGGTCTACACTGAACAATTTATGGTGCTTTCCTAGTGTGTAAAGAGGACCATACTTTTCCTAGTGTGGGGTAGGAGACTTTCCCTTTTTTTTTTAATATTTATTTTTATTTATTTTATTTGGCTGCACCAGGTATTAATTGCAGCATGCAAGATCTTTGATCTTTGTTGCAGCATGTGGGAATCTTTAGCTGTGGCACATGGGATCAAGTTCCCTGACCAAGGGTTGAACCCAGGCCCCCTGCATGAGGAGTGTGAGGCCTTACCCACTGGACCACAGGGAAGTCCCTTCCCTTTTACTGTATATACATTTACATTGTTTGACTTTTTAAGAGGTTTTATAAGAATTGCAGCTTGTATAGATAACAAATAGAAAGTAAATCTCAACTTGCAAGAATCTTGAGGGAAAATAAAATTCATTTCTAAAACATCAGAGGAAAACTAAGGGGAACAAGGATGACATGGTTAAGCTTTTGGGCTCTCCGCCTGGGTTTGACATACAATAATCTGTTGTGTGCTGTTCGTCTAGTTGTAAAACTTGTTTGCATTGTTGCCTCATCTAGAAAATAATAACAATCCTCACCTCTTAAGAGTTGTGAGGGTTAAACAAATTGCTTAGAACAGGGGTGTCAGAGAGTAACTGCTCAATAAATGTTAACTATTATTATCTTTTAGTAGATAGGGAAAATAGTCATGATAAGATGTGTGTGTGTGTGTGTGTGCTCAGTTGTGTCTGACTCTTTTGTGAGTCTATGGACGACAGCCCGCCAGGCTTCTCTGTCCATGGGATTTTCCAGGCAAGGATACTGGAGTGTGTTGCCATTTCCTACTCCAGGGGATCTTCCCAAGCCAGGGATCGCACCCAGGTCTCCTGCATTGCAGGCGGATTCTTTACTGTCTGAGCCACCAGGGAAGCCCTTGCATGTCCTTAAAAAGAAGGAGCCAGAATTTGAATTTAAGTCTGTCTTGTGTGTGCTTTGAGCACTCAGTCGCTCAGTTGTGTCAGACTCTTGCAAGTCCATGGGCTGTAGCGTGCCAGGCTCTTCTGTCCATGGGATTTCCCAGGCAAGAATACTGCAGTGTCGATCCAAAAGTCTACAAATAATAAATGTTGGAGAGGGTGTGGAGAAAAGGGAACCCTCTTACACTGTTGGTGGGAATGCAAACTAGTACAGCCACTATGAAGAACAGTGTGGAGATTCCTTAAAAAACTGGAAATAGAACTGCCTTATGATCCAGCAATCCCACTGCTGGGCATACACACCAAGGAAACCAGAACTGAAAGAGACACGTGTACCCCAGTATTCATTGCAGCACTGTTTATAATAGCCAGGACATGGAAGCAACCTAGATGTCCATCAGCAGATGAATGGATAAGAAAGCAGTAGTACATATACACAATGGAGTATTACTCAGCCATTAAAAAGAATTCATTTAAATCAGTTCTAATGAGGTGGATGAAACTGGAGCCTATTATACAGAGTGAAGTAAGCCAGAAGGAAAAACACCAATACAGTATACTAATGCATATATATGGAATTTAGAAAGATGATAACAATAACCCTGTGTACGAGACAGCAAAAGAGACACTGATGTATGGAACAGTCTTATGGACTCTGTGGGAGAGGGAGAGGGTGGGAAGATTTGGGAGAATAGCATTGAAACATGTAAAATATCATGTATGAAACGAGATGCCAGTCCAGGTTCAATGCACGATACTGGATGCTTGGGGCTAGTGCACTGGGACGACCCAGAGGGATGGTATGGGGAGGGAGGAGGGAGGAGGGTTCAGGATGGGGAGCACATGTATACCTGTGATGGATTCATTTTGATATTTGGCAAAACTAATACAATTATGTAAAGTTTAAAAATAAAATAAAATTAAAAAAAAAAAAAGAATACTGCAGTGGGTTGCCATTTCCTACTCCAGGGGATCTTCCCCACCTAAGGATCGAACCCATGTCTCCTGCATCTCCTGCATTGGCAGGCAGGTTCTTTACCACTGAGCCACCTGGGAAGGCAAACTGCCCAAGAGGTTCAATATCAAGTGTTGATCCTCTGGTTTATAAAACGTTGCTCTTATAAGGTGGTCAGTAGACAATAATAATAATAATATTAATTGAGATGTTATTGTATATCCACATTAAGTGCTTTATATGCTTTGTCATACATTATCATGTTGAATTCTCATCAATATCCTTAAAATTATTTAATTCTATTTAACTCTGACTAGATAATTTATTGAGTGTTTTTCTGCTGTTTTTTTCCTTTTAATGCTTGGAGGCCTTTATGCTTGACTGGGTGGGGTGTGAGGGACAAAGATAAATGCTTCTAAAGGCAGTGAGTTAGGAAATAAAGGGCCCAGAGCCCCAAGTCTCTACCAGAGGGAAGGCTCAGGTTCTTTTCCCTACAAAAATCCCAGGAGGGAATTTCAGAGGCCTCGTGGGTGGGCAGGAGTGGGGAGGAGCTGATGGAGTGGTGCTCAAGGAGGCTGATCCTAGGACTAGAATCTTCCCCAGAAGAGACAAGCTCTCTGAATCCCTAGAAGGGGCTCAGGGGTGTTGAGTGATTTGCCCAAAGTCTAAGAGCAAGACACAGGTCTGAGTATGTCAGACTCCAGAGCCAATGCTCTGAACCACACTACCAGACTTCTTAGCATGACTGAGTCTCTTCAGATCACAATTAACTGTTGTCCTTCCACATGCATTTCTGGGGCCCAAAGCTGGGTGACATACATATTCAGAAGTGTTAGCAAGAAATGGTGGTGGGAGAGTAGAAGGTCATGTGCAATTGAGCCACATGCCCTGAAGTTATACTGGGTGAACTTTGATTCCATATTCTAGTCTTTAATGTAGGCTTGCTTCCTAGATATGTGGCTCATTTTCTTTTCTTTTAAACTTTTTATTTTGTATTGGGGTATAGTCAATTAACAATGTTGTAACAGTGTGAGGTAGACAGCAAAAGGACTCAGCCATACATATACATGTATTGTTTCTCCCCCAAATTCCCCTCCCATCCAGGCTGGAAATGTGGTTCATTTTCATTCAATAAAGTTTCCATGATGAATATTTGCAGATATATGTATTTGTAAGCCTTTATTTTCTACTTCAGTAACCTCTGCCATTAATATTTATGATTAATCTGTAAACCATACAAAGTCATTCCTAAGTAGGTGACCCTAAATTAGCAAACTCCCATCCCATCAACCACAGAAGATTTATCCATTCTAGGAGTAATTTATTTTTTCATCACTGATTCTCTGGGGAGGTTTCAGAGCTTCTTTTCATCATCATTCCTTCTCAGATAACTGGCAAAATAGCCTGAGAAGCCTTTGAAAGTGCTGGATGTTTGATTAAATGTCTAGCTAGAACTTTCATTTCAAGTTAAGGACAGAAGGTGATCATTCCTCTGTGAATAATAATACCAGAAAAGAAAAGAATGTCTTGATATAGTTGTAATAAAAAGAGCCCTTGATATCTTAGTGTAATAAACAGATTTCTTACCCACCTGTTCTGGGAATTGACAGGTGTAGAAATAATAAACTAAAATGTCTCTGTAAATTTCATAAATGTAGTAGATAAAAGAAAAGGCATCTTTTAAAAAATCTTTTTAAAAATTGGAATTTAAAAGTCAGAGAAACAAGCTACTGTGTCTTAAAACTTTTATAAAGCCACATTTTAAACACAGGGGAGTCGGGTTAGGGGCAGAAGGAAGGGGAAAGAGGCAAATGAAAAAACCTACAAGCAAACCAACCAACCTGGGAACTCAGTGTGGCCAGTAGATTTAAAAGATGTCATTACTGAAAAATCCTGATTAGCTAACCCTGTGGATCCAGGACAATAAGAGACGTGGAGCTGACTCAGATGCTCTTAGATCAACAGACTCCCCAGCTGACTCACAGCCCTGTGAGCACAATCACTGTTGATTGTATGCAACAGATTTTGTTTCATCAATTACATGCTAATAACTGACCAATACTATAGCTGTGTCTGTTGGGCTATTTTTTTTTATAATGGAAAGCTGACATAAGCAAACGTACAGTGATCCCAGAAACCCTTTGGGTCAAATACAAGAGAATGGAGACCAAAAAAAATTCAAGCTTTCCTCTTTAGAAGCCCAAAGCCAACCGGAAGTAATACTGCAGGGCCTGGAGAGCTTGCTAGGGAATCCGTGCTTTAGAGGTATGGTGGAGGATCCAGGAGGAAAGAGTCAGTGGAAGGAGGACGTTCAGTTACTCTCCCCTCTGATCTTGACTGCTGGGGAAGCAACATCATGTTACCGCAGCCAGCACCAGGCTTTTAGGCTTGTCGCCTCTACTCTCGGATCTTCTCACTGTTTTGTCCATTAGGTGAGTTTGTCTTTATAAACTGTTCATAAATTGCTCTTCTGGTTTTAGGGGGTTTAACTGAAGTTCTCTTTGTTCAAGTTTTCTAGTTAAATCATCATATTCGGTACAAAAGGTCAAAGGGGGTAAACTTTGGTTTTTGCTACTTTTATTGCTTTTTGGTGTCATTCCTTTAACAGTCCTTTCTCTAAACTGCCAAATTAAAATTTCTGTCTCCTATACTTAAGATATTGAATAAGTGTTTTATTTAATTTCCTTTTAATAGTTGAGTTTGGTGGGAAGTCTGGGCTAGTTTTAGTTCCCAGTGTTCACATAGCATGCAGTCTCTTGGGTATAAAGTAAGTGCATTTGTTTAAGCCACACTTTTTGATTCATCCAAGCCCACTTTCCAGTATGCTTACCTTGTGACTTAATCTCTGCTGATATGTTTGATACTTGTTAATAAGTTAAAAGAAGTTTTTGACGTTTGTGGAGGGTGAAGGGCAGTGTGTGCGTGCTTTCAGGCCTGATTGAATTAAGCGCTCTGTTCTTAATTTACTACTAAATCCTCCTTTGGCTTTTTATTTCATAAAAGCTTTCTTAGAAAATATTGTATGTTCTTGAGGTAGAAAATATAACACATTTCTTCCCATCCCATAGGTTACACATTGACCTAATGTTTTTATGCCTGATTATTACACTTACTATTATTTCTTTTATGGTGTGCAGTATATAGACTGTATTAACAAGGGTTGGTGAGGTTTATCGGGCTTTATCAATGATAGAACAGGCTCCTCTGGAAGGGTATGAAACACTGCCAAGTCCTTTGAGTTTTAGGCTACCGCCAGTAGTACGCTGGTAAATAATGCTGTTGTTAGAATCATTTGGGTTTAGGGCTAAACGGAGTGGGATATCTAACCCCAGTTTGGCTGTTGTGTAATCAGAAATGTTAAGGTTAGTTTTACAACTTATTTTTATTTTATTTATATTTTATATCAGAGAAGGCAATGGCAACCCACTCCAGTACTCTTGCCTAGCAAATCCCATGGACGGAGGAACCTGGTAGGCTGCAGTCCATGGGGTCGCTAGGAGTCGGACAACGACTGAGCGACTTAACTTTCACTTTTCACTTTTCACTTTCATGTGTTGGAGAAGGAAATGGCAACCCACTTCAGTATTCTTGCCTGGAGGATCCCAGGGATGGCGGAGCCTGGTGGGCTGCCGTCTATGGGGTCGCACAGAGTTGGACACGACTGAAGCGACTTAGTATAGCATAGCATATTTTATACATTTTATATTTTATTTTATTATTTATTTTTATTTGGCTTATGGTAGCATAGCTAGGACTTTATTTTGAGGTACTCTTTGACATGCTTTACAGTGGATTTCCATTAATTTGGGTACATTGTCTGACTGTGGTGGCTGGCCTAAATTGACCAACCCTGTTCAGTTCACTTCAGTTCAGTCACTCAGTCGTGTCCGTGTCTGACTCTTTATGACCCCATGAACCGCTGCACGCCAGGCCTCCCTGTCCATCACCAACTCCCAGAGTCCACCCAAACCCGTGTCTATCGAGTCAGTGATGCCATCCAACCATCTCATCCCCTGTCATCCCCTTCTCCTCTTGCCCTCAATCTTTCCCAGTATCAGGGTCTTTTCAAATGAGTCAGCTCTTCACATCAGGTGGCCAAAGTATTGGAGCTTCAGCTTCAACATCAGTCCTTCCAATGAACACCCAGGACTGATCTCCTTTAGAATGGACTGGTTGGATCTCCTTGCAGTCCAGGGGACTCTCAAGAGTCTTCTCCAACACCACAGTTCAAAAGCATCAATTCTTTGGTGCTCAGCTTTCTTCACAGTCCAACTCTCACATCCATACATGACCACAGGAAAAACCATAGCCTTGACTAGACGGACCTTTGTTGGCAAAGTAATGTCTCTGCTTTTTAATATGCTGTCTAGGTTGGTCATAACTTTCCTTCCGAGGAGTAAGCGTCTTTTAATTTCATGGCTGCAATCACCATCTGCAGTGATTTTGGAGCTCAAAACAATAAAGTCTGACACTGTTTCCACTGTTTCCCCATCTATTTCCCATGAAGTGATGGGACCAGATGCCATGATCTTCATTTTCTGAATGTTGAGCTTTAAGCCAACTTTTTCACTCTCCTCTTTCACCTTCATCAAGAGGCTTTTTAGTTCCTCTTCACTTTCTGCCATAAGGGTGGTGTTATCTGCATATCTGAGGTTATTGATATTTCTCCCGGCAATCTTGATTCCAGCTTGTACTTCTTCCAGCCCGGCGTTTCTCATGATGTACTCTGTATATAAATTAAATGAGCAGGGTGACAATATGCAACCTTGATGCACTCCTTTTCCTATTTGGAACCAGTCTGTTGTTCCATGTCCAGTTCTAACTGTTGCTTCCTGACCTGCATACAAATTTCTCAAGAAGCAGGTCAGGTGGTCTGGTATTCCCATCTCTTGAAGAATTTTCCACAGTTTATTGTGGTCCACACAGTCAAAGGCTTTGGTATAGTCAATACAGCAGAAATAGATGTTTTTCAGGAACTCTTGCTTTTTCGATGATCCAGCAGATATTGGCAATTTGATCTCTGGTTCCTCTGCCTTTTCTAAAACCAGCTTGAACAACTGGAAGTTCACGGTTCACATATTGCTGAAGCCTGGCTTGGAGAATTTTGAGCATTCCTTTACTAGCGTGTGAGATGAGTGCAAGTGTGCGGTAGTTTGAGCATTCTTTGGCATTGCCTTTCTTTGGGATTGGAATCGCTTCTCGGCCTTTTGGCTAAGATCAAGTGTAGTATCAGAGGCTTTAGTTTACTCAGTAAAGCAGATGTGTTTTGCAATTCTCATGCAATTCTCATGCAATTCTCATGATCCAGTGAACATTGGCAGTTTGATCTCTGGTTCCTCTGGTTTTTCTAAACCCAGCTTGTACATCTGGAAGTTCTCAGTTCATGTAATGTCAAAGGTAGCTCAAAGGATTTTGGGCATTACCTTGAAGAACATGAAATGAGTGCAATTATACAGTAGTTTCAGCATTCTTTGGCATTGCCTTTCTTTGGGGTTGGAATAAAACCTGACCTTTTCCAGTCCTGTGGCCACTGGTGAGTTTTCCAAATTTGCGGGTACATTGAATGTAGCACTTTAACAGCATCATCTTTTAGGATGTGAAACAGTTCAGCTGGAATTCCATCACCTCCAGTAGTTTTCTTCATAATAACGATTCTTAGGGCCCACTTGACTTCTCAATCCAGGATGTCTGGGTCTAGGTGAGTGACTATACCATCGTGGTTATCTTGTTCATGAAGACCCTTTTGCATAGTTCTGTGTACTCTTGCCATCTCTTCTTTTTCTCTTTGCTTCTGTTAAGTCTTGTCATTTCTGTCCTTTATTGTGCCCACCTTTGCATGAAATGTTCCATTTGTATCTCCACTTTCCTGGCAGAAATCTATAGCCTTTTCCATTGTATGGTTTTCTTCTTCTTTTTTTTGGGGGGGGAGGGGGCATTGTTCACTTAAGAAGGCCTTCTTATCTCTCCTATGCTTAGGATTTAAGGAATACCAGCTAGAAGTCAGCAAATCAAGCAAAGACTAGGAGAGAGCCAATTCAGAGTAAGGTACAGCTAGGAGACAGACAATCAGAGTAAAGTACCAGCTAGTCCTAAGCCAAATAGAGCAAGGTAGAGACTAGGAGTCAGCCAATCACAGCAAAGTACGTTAGGTCTCTGACAATCAGGGAAAATCACAGGCTGGGAGTCAGCCAATCAGATCAAAGTGAGGACTAGAACTGAGAGACATGGATGGATCCAGAACAGGGAAAAGATTTCCACTCTGCCAATGTGAGAAAAATATGTTGATTATTGACACATTCTGTGAAAGGAGTTATAATTAAAAGCGAAAAATGCTGGAAGAAATTCTCACCTACTGAGGTATGGGGAAATAATTCTGGCCTGCATGTGATTTATCTTGAACTTTAGGCTAACCAATACAGCCTGTTTATGGCCTATTAAGCATATATTGTACATATGCTTTAACCATTAAGAAAAAATACATTCAGAAAATAATACAAAGATGCATTTTGATTGTTATCCTCATTGTCATGTCTAATAATTTTCAAGTGTTTGTCCAGGTACTATGACTAAGTAATATTCCCTTTCTTCTTCTGTACCTGTCCCTATACAAGACTGATAAGTATCCAAGAAAAGGGAGGGTTGAAACAGAGCAGAACCCTATGATCCTTGCCCTCCGGCACCCTGCAACATGTCCTCAGCCAGTCTTTTGTGTGTAGAAAACTTTAGTCAAAGAATAAGTTTAATCAGAAGAATGAGAACATGTGGAAAACAAGGAAAACATTCAAAAAAGATCAAATAAGAATAATATACCAATCAAGCATAGACAGTGACCTTTAAATCTTTCTCAAAGCCTTGAGATAATACTCTGAGACACTTGAGATAATACTCTGAGCTGTCATATAGATACCAAACACTAGGGTGAAGAAGTTAACTTCATGATGACCATACTATACCCATGACATAAGGTGCCACAATTCTGAGAACTGGCCTCAAAGAAATGGGAACAAATGGACCCTGGAACTGAAGATTAAGGGTACCTAAAACAACCAAGATGACTCAAACCACTGATGACCATTCTAAGATGATTATCAGAGCTGACTATGCTATTTCTGCATATAGCCCCCTCCTTCTGTCTATAAAAGCTCTTTCTTACCTCAAAGGTTGCCAGTGGTGGGGAGTTGACCTTGGGCCTGACATTCCTCATGCCACTCCAGTTGCCAGCATCTAAATTAAGTAATATTTCATTTCCACCATTCTGGCCTGTTTGTTGGCTTTTGAGAAGCAAGCAGTTGGAACCTACACCAGTTCAATTCAGTTCAGTTCAGTCGCTCAGTCGTGTCTGACTCTTTGCAACCCCATGAATCGCAGCACACCAGGCCTCCCTGTCCATCACCAACTCCCAGAGTTAACTCAAACTCATGTCCATCGAGTCAGTGATGCCATCCAGCCATCTCATCCTCTGTCGTCCCCTTCTCCTCCTGCCCCCAATCCCTCCCAGCATCAGGGTCTTTTCCAATGAGTCAACTCTTCGCATGACATGACCAAAGTATTGGAGTTTCAGCTTTAGCATCAGTCCTTCCAATGAACAACCAGGACTGATCTCCTTTAGAATGGACTGGTTGGATTTCCTTGCAGTCCAAGGGACTCTCAAGAGTATTTTCCAGCACCACAGTTCAAAAGCATCAATTCTTCAGCACTCAGCTTTCTTCACAGTCCAACTCTCACATCCATACATGACCACTGGAAAAATCATAGCCTTGACTACATGGACCTTGGTTGGCAAAGTAATATCTCTGCTTTTTAATATGCTATCTAGTTTGTAAATCCCTTATGATTATACAGTGGAAGTGAGAAATAGATTTAAGGGCCTAGATCTGATAGATAGAGTGCCTGATGAACTATGGAATGAGGTTCGTGACATTGTTCAGGAGACAGGGATCAAGACCATCCCCATGGAAAAGAAATGCAAAAAAGCAAAATGGCTGTCTGGGGAGGCCTTACAAATAGCTTTGAAAAGAAGAGAAGCAAAAAGCAAAGGAGAAAAGGAAAGATATAAACATCTGAATGCAGAGTTCCAAAGAATAGCAAGAAGAGATAAGAAAGCCTTCTTCAGCGATCAATGCAAAGAAACAGAGGAAAACAACACAATGGGAAAGACTAGAGATCTCTTAAAGAAAATCAGAGATATCAAAGGAACATTTCATGCAAAGATGGGCTCAATAAAGGACAGAAATGGGATGGACCTAACAGAAGCAGAAGATATTAAGAAGAGATGGCAATAATACACAGAAGAACTGTACAAAAAAGATCTTCACGACCCAGATAATCATGATGGTGTGATCACTCACCTAGAGCAGGACATCCTGGAATGTGAAGTCAAGTGGGCCTTAGAAAGCATCACTATGAACAAAGCTAGTGGAGGTGATGGAATTCCAGTTGATCTATTCCAAATCCTGAAAGATGATGCTGTGAAAGTGCTGTACTCAATATGCCAGCAAATTTGGAAAACTCAGCAGTGGCCACAGGACTGGAAAAGGTCAGTTTTCATTCCAATCCCAAAGAAAGGCAATGCCAAAGAATGCTCAAACTACCGCACACTTGCACTCATCTCACACGCTAGTAAAGAAATGCTCAAAATTCTCCAAGCCAGGCTTCAGCAATATGTGAACCGTGAACTTCCTGATGTTCAAGCTGGTTTTAGAAAAGGCAGAGGAACCAGAGATCAAATTGCCAACATCTGCTGGATCATGGAAAAAGCAAGAGAGTTCCAGAAAAACATCTATTTCTGCTTTATTGACTATGCCAAAGCCTTTGACTGTGTGATCACAATAAATTGTGGAAAATTCTTCAAGAGATGGGAATACCAGACCACCTGATCTGCCTCTTGAGAAATTTGTATGCAGGTCAGGAAGCAACAGTTAGAAATGGACATGGAACAACAGAGTGGTTCCAAATAAGAAAAAGAGTCCGTCAAGGCTGTATATTGTCACCCTGTTTATTTAACTTATATGCAGAGTACATCATGAGAAACGCTGGACTGGAAGAAGCACAAGCTGGAATCAAGATTGCTGGGAGAAATATCACTAACCTCAGATATGCAGATGACACTACCCTTATGGCAGAAAGTGAAGAGGAACTAAAAAGCCTCTTGATGAAGGTGAAAGTGGAGAGTGAAAAAGTTGGCTTAAAGCTCAACATTCAGAAAACGAAGATCATGGCATCCAGTCCCATCACTTCATGGTAAATAGATGGGGAAACAGTGGAAACAGTGTCAGACTTTATTTTGGGGAGCTCCAAAATCACTACAGATGGTGACTGCAGCCATGAAATTAAAAGACGCTTACTCCTCGGAAAGAAAGTTATGACCAACCTAGATAGCATATTGAAAAGCAGAGACAGTACTTTGCCAACAAAGGTCCGTCTAGTCAAGGCTATGGTTTTTCCAGTGGTCATGTATGGATGTGAGAGTTGGATGGTGAAGAAGGCTGAGTGCCGAAGAATTGATGCTTTTGAACTGTGGTGTTGGAGAAGACTCTTGAGAGTCTCTTGGATTGCAAGGAGATCCAACCAGTCCATTCTGAAAGAGATTAGCCCTGGGATTTCTTTGGAAGGAATGATACTACAGCTGAAATTCCAGTACTTTGGCCACCTCATGTGAAGAGTTGACTCATTGGAAAAGACCCTGATGCTGGGAGGGATTGGGGGCAGGAGGAGAAGGGGACGACAGAGGATGAGATGGCTGGACTGGCATCACTGACTCGATGGATGTGAGTCTCAGTGGACTCTGGGAGTTGGTGATGGACAGGGAGGCCTGGTGTGCTGCGATTCATGGGGTCACAAAGAGTCGGACACGACTGAGCGACTGATCTGATCTGATCTAGTTTGGTCATAACTTTCCTTCCAATGAGTGTCTTTTAATTTGATGGCTGCAATCACCATCTGCAGTGATTTTGGAGCCCCCCAAAATAAAGTCATTCACTGTTTCCACTGTTTCCCCATCTATCTGCCATGAAATGATGGGACCAGATGCCATGATCTTAGTTTTCTGAATGTTGAGATTTTTACATTTCGGTAACTAAAACACAGGCTAGGAGTCAGCCAACCAGAGCAAGGTACAGACTAAGAAGCAGCCGATCACAGCAAAGAAGATGCTAGGAATCAGTAGTGAAAGCAGAGAACAATCTAGGAGTCAGCCAATGAGGGGAAAGTAGGGGGCTGGAGTCAGCCAATCAGGGCATAGTATAGGCTTGAATCAGCCAATTACAGTAAGGTACAGTCTGTTGTCGCTGCTGCTGCTAAGTCGCTTCAGTTGTGTCCAACTCTGTGCAACCCCAGAGATGGCAGCCCACCAGGCTCCCCCGCCCCTGGGATTCTCCAGGCAAGAACACTGGAGTGGGTTGCCATTTCCTTCTCCAATGCATGAAGGTGAAAAGAGAAAGTGAAGTCGCTCAGTCGTGCCCGACTCTTAGCGACCCCATGGACTGCAGCCTATCAGGCTCCTCTGTCTGTGGGATTTTCCAGGCAAGAGTACTGGAGTGGGGTGCCACTGCCTAAGGTACAGTCTGCTGCTGCTGCTAAGTTGCTTCAGTTGTGTCCGACTCTGTGCGACCCCATAGACAGCAGCCCACCAGGCTCCCCCATCCCTGGGATTCTCCAGGCAAGAACACTGGAGTGGGTTGCCATTTCTTTCTCCAGTGCATGAAGGTGAAAAGAGAAAGTGAAGTCACTCCGTCGTGTCTGACTCTTAGCGACCACATGGACTGCAGCCTACCAGGCTCGTCCATCGACTGCAATTTCCAGGCAGGAGTACTGGAGTGGGGTGCCTTTGCCTTCTCCGAAGGTACAGTCTAGGAGTGAGCAAATCAGACCAATGCACAAGCTAGAGTCAGAAAATCAGAGCAGAGTGCAGGCAAGGAGTTAGCCAATCAGAGCAATGTACAGGCTAGGAGTTAGCCAATCAGAACAAAGTATAGGCCTGGAGTCAGCCAATCACAGCAACGTATAGGCCAAGAGCCAGCCAGTCAGAGCAAAGTAGGTGTTAGGAATCAGTCAGTCAGGGAAAAATACAGGCCAGGAGCCAGCCAATCAGAGCAAACTACTGGAAAGGAGTTAGACCATCACAGTAAAGTACAGGAACAGCAAATCCTACCAATATAAAGGCTAGACTTAATCAGTTCAGCCCCCCAACAAGCTTTGAGTCAGCCAATCAGAGAAAACTGGGCTAGGAGTCAGCCAATCAAGACAAAGTAAAGGCTAGAATGAGCCAATCAGAGTAAGGTACAGTCTAGGAGTCAGCCAATCAGAACAGCATACAGGCAGCAGCTGCTGCTGCTGCTAAGTCGCTCCAGTCGTGTCCGACTCTGTGCGATCCCATAGACGGCAGCCCACTAGGCTCCCCCGTCCCTAGAATTCTCCAGGCAAGAACACTGGAGTGGGTTGCCGTTTCCTTCTCCAATGAATGAAAGTGAAAAGTGAAAGTGAAGACACTCACTCTTATCCGAATCTTAGCGACCCCATGGACTGCAGCCTACCAGGCTCCTCCATCCAGGGGATTTTCCAGACAAGAGTACTGGAGTGAGGTATCATTGCCTTCTCCGAGGTACAGTCTAGGAGTCAGCAAATAGACCAAAGCAAAGGATGGAGTCAGAAAATCAGAGCAGAATACCAGTTTCAAGTCAGCCAATCAGTGCAAAGTACAGACTTGGAGTATGCCAATCAAAGCAATGTACATGCTAGGAGTTAGCCAATCAGAGCAAATACAATTCAGGAGTCAGCCAGTCAGAAAAAATTAACAGATAAGAGTTAGCCAATCAGAGCAAAGTACATGCTAGAAATCAGCCAATCAGAGAAATGCATAGGCTAAAATTAGCCAATCAGGACAAAATAAAGGCAAGAAGTAAGCCAATCATGGAAGAAAAAGGCCAGGAGTCAGCCAGTCAGACCAAGGGACAGGCCGGAGGTCAGCCAATGAGAACAAAGAACCAGGTAGGAGTCAGCCAGTCAAAGAAAAGTACTGGTTATAAGCCAGCAAACCAGACCAATATGAAGCCTGACTTAACCAATCAGGACAGCATGCAAGCTTTGAATCAGCCAATCACTGCAAAGTGCAGGTTAGGAGCCAGCCAACCAGAGCAATGTACAGGCAAGGAGTTAGCCAATCGAGCAAAGTAGGAGCTATGAGTCAGCCAATCTGGGCAAAGTACAGGCTCGAGACAGCCAATCAGAGCAAGGTTTGGACTGCTGCTGCTGCTGCTAAGTCGCTTCAGTCATGTCCGACTCTGTGCGATCCCATAGACGGCAGCCCACTAGGCTCCCCGGTCCCTAGAATTCTCCAGGCAAGAACCCTGGAGTGGGTTGCCATTTCCTTCTCCAATGCATGAAAGTGAAAAGTGAAAGTGAAGTCACTCAGTCGTGTCCGACCCTCAGCGACCCCATGGACTGCAGCCTACCAGGCTCCTCATCCATGGGATTTTCCAGGCAAGAGTACTGGCGTGGGGTGCCATTGCCTTCTCCAGGTTTGGACTAGGAGTCAGTAACTCTAACCACTGTAGAGGCTGAAGTCAGACATTCAGAGCAGAGAGCAATTTCAAGTCAGCCAATCAGTGCAAGGCAAGGCCAGGACTCAGCCAAACAGAGAAAACTACCAGATAGGACTTAGCCACTCAGCGCAAAGTACAGGATAGGAGTCAGAAAATCAGAGCAATACATAGGCTAAGGATCAGCCAATCAGAGCAATATACAAGTTAGGAGTCAGAGTCTCAGTGAATTCCGGGAGTTGGTGATGGACAGGGAGGCCTGGCGTGCTGCGATTCATGGGGTCGCAGAGAGTCGGACACGACTGAGTGACTGATCTGATCTGAATAAGGGCAAACTAGAGCCTACAGTCGGCCAATCAGAACAAGGTACTGGCTAGGAGCTAGCCAATCAGAGCAATGTACATGCCAGTAGCCAGCCAATCAGGGAAAAAGACAGGCTAGAGTTCAGCCAATCAGAGAAATAGTCAGGTTAAGACTCAGCCAATCATGGCAAAGTATAGACTCCGGCTAGGCCAATCAGACCCAAGCACAGGTTAGGAGTTACCCAATCAAAGCAAAGCACAGGCTAGAGTTTAGCCAATCAGAGAAATGTACAGGCTAGTACTCAGCCAATCAGGGCAAAGTACAGGCTCGGACTCAGCCAATAAGAGTAAAGAACAGTTTAGGAGTCAGCCAGTCAGGGCAAAAGACAGGCTAGAGTTCAGGTTAGGACTCAGCCAGTCATGGCAAAGTACAGGCTCCGGCTAGGCCAATCAGAGCCAAGGACCGGTTAGGATTCAGCCAATCAATGCAAAGTGTTGGCTAGACGTCAGCCATTCAGAACAATGTAGTGGCTAGGAGTCAGCCAATCAGAACAAAGTACAGGCTTGAGTTTAGCCAATCAGAAATGTACAGGCTAGGACTCAGCCAATCAGGGCAAAGTACAGGCTCGGACTCAGCCAATAAGAGTAAAGAACAGGTTAGGAGTCAGCCAGTCAGAGCAAACTGACTGGCTCTGACTGGCAGTTTGCTCTGATGGCTGACTCCTAACCTGTTTTTTACTCTAATTGGCTGAGTCCGAGCCTGTCAGAGCAAACGGAGAAGGCAATGGCACCCCACTCCAGTACTCTTGCCTGGAAAATCCCAGGGATGGAGCCTGGTAGGCTGCAGTCCATGGGGTCGCTAAGAGTCGGACAGGTCTGAGCGACTTCACTTTCACTTTTCACTTTGATGCACTGGAGAAGGAAATGGCAACCCACTCATGTTCTTGCCTGGAGAATCCCAGGGATAACAGAGCCTGGTGGGCTGCCGTCTCTAGGGTCAAACAGAGTCGGACACAACTGAAGAGACTTAGCAGCAGCAGCAGTCAGAACAAAAGACTGGCTAGAGTTCAGCCAATTAGAGAAATGTTCAGGTTAGGACTCAGCCAGTCATGGCAAAGTACAGGTTTGAACTCAGCCAATCAGAGCTAAGGACAAGTTAGGAGTCAGCCAATCAGAGAAATGTATAGGCTAGAGTTCAGCCATTCAGTATAAGGAAGTGGCTAGGAGACAGCCAATCAGAGCAAACTACCTGATGGGAGTTAGCCAATCAGAGAAAAATACAGAATAGGACTCAGCCACTAAGGGCAAAGCAAAGGCTTGAACTCAGCCAATCAGAGCAAGGAGCAGGCTAGGAGTCAGCCAATCACAGCAAAGTACAAGTTAGAGTTTAGCCAATCAGAGAAATAAATGTACAGGCTATGACTCAGCCAATTAGGGCAAAGTACAGGCTTGGACTCAGCCAATAAGAGAAAAGAGCAGGTTAGGAGTCAGCCAGTCAGAGCAAAGTATAGCCTAGAGTTTAGCCAATCAGAACAAGGTATTGGTTAGAAGTCAGCCAATCAGAGCAATGTACAGGCCAGTAGTCAGACAATCAAACTACCTGATGGGAGTTAGCCAATCAGAGAAAAATACAAGATAGGAGTCAGCCAATCAGGGGAAAATGTATGCTAGAGTTCAGCCAATCAGAGAAATGTACAGGCTAGGACTCAGCGGCTCAGTGCAAAGTGAAGACTCGGACTCAGCCAATCAGAGCAAAGAATAGGATAGAGTTCAGCCAATCGGTCATCTGCTGCTGCTGCTGCTGCCAAGTCACTTCAGTCATGTCCGACTCTGTGCGACCTCAGAGATGGCAGCCCACCAGGCTCCCCTGTCTCTGGGATTCTCCAGGCAAGAACACTGGAGTCGGTTGCCATTTCCTTCTCCAATGCATGAAAGTGGAAAGTGAAAGTGAAGTCGCTCAGTCGTGTCTGACTCCTAGCAACCCCATGGATTGCAGCCTACCAGGCTCCTCCATCCCTGGGATTCTCCAGGCAAGAACACTGGAGTGGGGTGCCATTTCTTTCTAGTGCTAGCAACCATTAAATGTTCTAACTATATGATCTCATTTAATTTCCACAGTAAATCTGTGACAGGGATTCTGTAATTAATCCCTCCTGGTGGCTCAGATGGTAAAGCATCTGCCTGCAATGCGGGAGACCTGGGTTTGATTCCTGGGTCAGGAAGGTCCCCTGGAGATGGAAATGGAAACCCACTCCAGTATTCTTGCCTGGATAATCCCATGGTTGGAGGAGCCTGGCAGGCTACAGTCCCTGGGGTGGCAAAGAGTCGGACAGGACTGAGTGACTAATATTTTCACTTTCAGTCGGGGGAAATTACAAGCAAAGAGTCAGCCAGTGAGAGCAATGCACAGGCTAGCAGTCAGCCAATTAGAGCAAAGTACAAGTATGAAGTCAGCCAATCAGAGCAAAATACAGGCTAGCAGTTAACCAATGAGAGCAAAGTACAGGCTAGGCATCAGTCAAAAAGAGCTATGTGCAGGCTAGCAGTCAGCCAATCAGGGCAAAGTACAGACTAGAATTAGCCAATCCGCGTTAGGTACAGGCTATGAGACAGCCAATAAGAGCAATGTACAGACTAGAGGTCTGCCAACTAGAGAAATTTATAGGCTAGGAGTCAGACCATCAGGACATAGTACAGGCAATCAGAGTCAGTCAATCAGAGCAAAGTGATATGGAGAGGAACTCTGAGGTCCTTACCTCCACACACCATGTCCTCTGCCTGCCCTTGGTCTGTGGAAAACTTTAGACAAAGAATAAGCTTAATCAGAAAAATGAGAACATGTGAAAACCAAGGAAAGCAGTCAAAGGAGACCAGATAACAATAATGTATTGATTAAGCATAGTCAAGGACCTTTAAATCTTTCTCGAGGGCTATAGACAATATTCTGAGCCACATCCTGTAAGCTGTCATATAGATACTAACACACTAGGGTGAAGAAGTTAACTTCATGATGACCAGACTGTTCTCATGACATAAGCCGCCACTATTCTGAGAACTGGCTTCAAAGAAATGGGAACAAATGGACCCTGGAACTGAAGATTAACTGCACTTAAGACAACCAAGATGATTCAACGTTGACTGTGCCTTTTCTGCATATAGTCCCCTCCTTCTATCTAAAAAAGTTCTTGCTTCAGTGGTTGCCAGTGGTGGGGGTGGTGGGGGTGGTCCATCTTTGGACAGACATCCGCCCTCCTACCACTCAGTTGCAGACCTCTGAAATAAAGTAAACTTTTCTTTACAACAACCTGGCCAGTTTACTGGCTTTTGAGAGGAGAGCAGCCGGACCCCACACACCTTTTGGTAACAGATTTTGGTGCCCATCTTGGGGCTGCCTACTGCTGGCTCTTGAGCTTTCATGGCACCTGGTTCTCCTGGGTTTTCCAGGGGAGACCTGTGGCCATGACAACGTATGAGCCTGCTGCTTGTGGCTAGCTAGCCCAGAGTAGGGGATTTCAGGGACGTTCCTAACAGCTGCCAAAACCATCTGTTTTGAGAATCCTCTCTGTTTCTCCCTTGCTTGGCGCTGGCTGCCAACTTATTCTTTTCCTTGGTGGAATGGAAACTTAGACTTGAGATGAGCTGACGAGCTCCAAATCTTGGTTAGTCCACCAGTGTGCACATGGGCGATCTTCTCATTTGTGAGGACGGGGGAGCCTGGTGGGCTGCCGTCTCTGGGGTCACACAGAGTCGGACACGACTGAAGCAGCTTAGCAGCAGCAGCAGCAGCAGCAGCAGTGCTGTTTAGACATTCGTGCCAATTGGTTCTGATGTTGAGAACTGTTTGGGGCTTGAGGTGCTATTCCAGCATTTTGCAAATTGGTTCTGATGTGTGTCTGATGTTGAGGATTGTTTGTGAACAGTGCTACTGGTGCATTGATAATTGGTTCTGACATCTGTCTACCATTGAGGACCGTTGGTGACCACCATGACACTCACGTTGGTGAGTGTCATTTGGACATTTTGCCAATTGGTTCTGACGTCGGCTACCACTGGGAATGCTTCATGTTGGGGAGGTGTTTGTCTGGGAATCTGTACCAGTCTCCCTCGGAGAGGGTTTGTGACTGACCTGTTGTTTGGTGCGTGTGTGTGTATTCCATTTGTGTCAGTGGCATTTTGTTGCCTTATGCAAAATGGGAAATTCAGGTTCAATTCATTAAGAAAAATTTTAGCCATGGAATCATGACTAACAAAAAAGAAACTTTTTTTTGGACAATATATAGCAAAGTATTCTTTAGATTCCTAAGAAAATTGGTTAAGATGAAACTCTTGCAATTCTAAAAACCGTTTCTCTTTGTATGTGCAGTTAGAGAAGGCTAGCTTGATAATGGCAACCCCCTCCAGTGTTCTTGCCTGGAGAATCCCAGGCACGGGGGAGCCTGGTGGGCTGCCATCTATGGGGTCGCACAGAGTCAGACACGACTGAAGTGACTTAGCAGTAGCAGCAGCTTGATAAAACAATTTTTTCAGACCACGCTAAAACAAAAATATGTGTAGAAGAAAGTTGGAAGTTGACTCTCATCATGTCCTTGAATTACAAACATGTCTACTTTGCCTGAGCCTTCATCTTTGTATTAATAAGTAAAACTTCAAGTCAAAGGGGAAAAAGAGAAGGCTTAAAATTGCATGTGTAAAATTGACTATTCTGTTATTCATAAATGGATACATTTAACTGCAATGTCTAATTGATGAAATGTAAAACAATGAAACCATGAGATATCCATTTGTCTGGAGGTCTGCGTGTCTCAATATGGGCTTTTGACTTTGGATAATATTGTTGAGGTTAACTTTTAAAGGAGTTCTATTGAATTGGCCTTAAAAAATATAAGCACTTATAAATAAAACAAATCTAAATATATCTACTTTTGTCTTCTTGTAAGAATAAGAAGGAAACTAAAGATGTTTGGGTTTTTAAACATGCATGTTGTATTATTAAAGAAAAATTATGGTGTGATAAAATAAATGTTTTTAAAGTTTATGGAATATATTTTTATTTGCCAATCCGAAAATGTTGCTATAACATTTTAGTCACTTGTATCTTGGATTTGTTATGCTTTCCAGGGTTAAAACTTGTGATGTGAAAAGTGGTAAGGAAACCATTGCAGTGTGTAAAGCAAGTAGGATATGTGTTGTCAGCGAAGAGAAGGTATAAAGAATGGAAATATTTTTGTTGAGAAAGAATGATGATAACACTTCTGTCCTACAGGTCTTTGTTTCTGTATAGGGAAATGCAGGACAAATTTGTGGGGATTTAGGAGATGATAAAAAAAAAAAAAAAGGTTTCTGAAAAAGGAACTTTGAAAAACGAATTTTGTACCTTGGCAGGATTAAGATTACACTAAATTTAATTAGGTCAATGAATTTTATTGATAGTAAACTGATTCTCAATCTAATTTTTTTTCCTTCTATCTATGAAGAGAGCAAAGTTCTAGTGGAATATTGATCTGAATTTGGTAACAGACTTCTAAAGGAAAGTAATTGTCTTGTTTCTAATCATATTTTGACCCCAGTGTTCAGGATGGAAATATTGTCCAATAACGTGGTCACAGAGTATAACTACTTGTGATATGTAGCACTGCTGGCTTTAAGTTTATGACTTAAAGCACATGTACAATATCTGTATGACAATTGGATACAAATGATAAAATGTATGGCCTAGAAAGCATTTCCCTGTGAACATATCTCTGAGCCTGTTCATGATAATCTGATTAGTTTTCCCCCAACATGAACAACTAGGCAAATATATAAACAAAAACAAAGCCAAGCACCCAGAGAAACGGATGGACCCAGAGCAGGGAAAAGAACCACTCTGCCAACGTCAGATAAATAATTGATGATTAATGTTTTCTTTGAAAGGAGTTACAATTAAAAGAGGCAAATGATGGAAGAAATTTTCACATACTGAGGTATGGGGAAATAATGCTGGCCTACACATGATTTATCTTGAATTTTAGGCTAACAAGCACAGCCTGTGTGTGGTCTATTAAACATACACTGTACATCTGCTTTAACCATTAAGGAAAAAACAAAGATCCATTTTGATTATTATTCTCATTGAAATGTCTATTAATTTTCAAATGCTTGTCCAGGTACTATGACAAAGTAATATTCCTTTTTTCCTTCTGTACCTGTCCCTATTCATGATTGCAGAGTAATCAAGAAAAGGGAGGTTTGAAACAGAGCAGAACCCTATGATCCTTGCCTTCCAGCACCCACCATGTCCTCAGTCAGCCTTTTGTGTGTGGAAAACTTTAGTCAAAGAATAAGTTTAATCAGAAACATCAGAAAATGTGAAAACAAAGGAAAACAGTAAAGGAAACCAAATAATAATAATGTACTCATTAAGCATAGTCAAGGACCTTTAGTCCTACAGATAATATTCTGAGGTACATCCTGTGACGAGTACAGATATCAAAAACTAGGGTGAAAAAGTTAGCTTCATGATGACCAGGCTGTACCCAATGACATATGCTGCCACAATTGCAAGAACTTACCTCAAATACATGGGAACAAACGGACCTTAGAACTTAAGATTAAGGGTACCTAAAACAACCAATATGACTCTGATCAGATCACCGATGAGCAATCAGAAGATGAATGTCAGAGCTGAATATGCTGTTTCTGCTCGTAGCCTACTGCTGTCCATGAAAGCTCTTACCACAATAGTTGCCAGTGGTGGGGAGTTGGCCTTAGGCCAGACATTCATCTTGCCACCATGGCTGCCAGCATCTGAAATTGAGCAATCTTTCCTAGCCACTAACCTTGCTTGTTTTTTGGCTTTTGAGAAGCAAGCAGCAGGAAGCCACATATATTTTGGTAACTAAAGCACAGGTTAGGAGTCAACCAATCAGAGCAAAGAACAGGCTAAGAAGCAGGCAAACAGTGCAATGAGGTGCTAGGAGTCAGCCAGTCAGAGCAAACTATGGGCTATCAGTCAGCCAATCAGATCAATTACAGGCCAGGAGTCAGTCAATCAGAGCAAGTAGGGGATAGGAGTCAGCCAATCAGGGTAAAGTAAAAGTTCAAATCAGCCAGTCACAGTAAAGGTACAGTCTAGAAGCCAGCGAATCAGAAAAATGCACAGGCTAGAGTCAGAGACTCAAAGCAGAATACCGGCTTCAAGTCAGCCAATCAGTGGAAGATAGAGACATGGAGTCTGCCAGTGAGAGCAATATACAGGAGTCAGCAAATAAGAGTAAGTAGAGGGTATAGGAGTCAGCCAACCAACGAAAAGTACCAGCTCAAGGAAACCAATCACGGTAGGTACAGTCTGCCACTGCTGCTTAGTCACTTTAGTCGTGTCTGACTCTGTGCGACCCCATAGAGAGCAGCCCACCAGGCTCCCCCGTGCCTGGGATTCTCCAGGCAAGAACACTGGAGTGGGTTGCCATTTCCTTCTCCAATGAATGAAAGTGAAAAGTGAAAGTGAAGACTCTCAGTCGAATCCGAATCTTAGCGACCCCATGGACTGCAGCCTACCAGGCTCCTCCATCCATGGGATTTTCCAGGCAAGAGTACTGGAGTGGGGTGTCATTGCCTTCTCCGAGGTACAGTCTAGGAGTCAGCAAATAGACCAAAGCAAAGGATGGAGTCAGACAATCGGAGCAGAATACCAGTTTCAAGTCAGCCAATCAGTGCAAAGTACAGACTTGGAATATGCCAATCAGAGCAACATACATGCTAGGAGTTAGCTAATCAGAGCAAATACAATTCAGGAGTCAGCCAATCAGGGGAAATTAACATATAGGAGTTTGCCAATCAGAGCAAAGTACATGCTAGAAATCAGCCAATCAGAAAAATGCAAGGCTAAAATCAGCCAATCAGGACAAAATAAAGGCAAGGAGTCAGCCAACCATGGAGGAAAAAGCCCAGGGGTCAGCCAATCAGAGCAAAGGACAGGCCAGGAGTCAGCCAATCAGAACAAACAACCGGGTAGAATTCAGCCAGTCAGAGAAAAGTACTGGTTATAAGCCAGCAAACCAGACCAATATAAAGCCTGACTTAACCAATCAGGACAGCATATAAGCTTTGAGCCAGCCAATAAGTGCAAAGTGCAGGCTAGGAGCCAGCCAACCAGAGCAATGTACAGGCAAGGAGTTAGCCAATTGAGCAAAGTAGGGGCTATGAGTCAGCCAATCAGGGCAAAGTACAGGCTCGAGCCAGCCTATCAGAGCAAGGTTTGGACTAGGAGTCAGTAACTCAGACCAATGTAGAGGCTCAAGTCAGACATTCAGAGCAGAGAGCAATTTCAAGTCAGCCAATCAGTGCAAGGCAAGGCCAGGACTCAGCCAATCAGAGAAAACGACCAGATAGGACTTAGCCACTCAGCGCAGAGTACAGGATAGGAGTCAGAAAATCAGAGCAATGCACAGGCTAAGGATCAGCCAATCAGAGCAATATACAAGTTAGGAGGCAGGTAATAAGGGCAAACTAGAGCCTACAGTCAGCCAATCAGAACAAGCTGGCTAGGAGCCAGCCAATCAGAGCAATATACACGCCAGTAAGCCAGCCAATCAGGGAAAAAGGCTAGAGTTCAGCCAATCATAGAAATATTCAGGTTAGGACTCCTGGAATCAAGATTGCTGGGAGAAATATCAATAACCTCAGATATGCAGATGACACCACCCTTATGGCAGAAAGTGAAGAGGAACTAAAAAGCCTCTTGATGAAAGTGAAAGTGGAGAGTGAAAAAGTTGGCTTAAAGCTCAACATTCAGAAAACGAAGCTCATGGCATCCAGTCCCATCACTTCATGGGAAATAGATAGGGTAACAGTGGAAACAGTGTCAGACTTCATTTTTTGGGGCTCCAAAATCACTGTAGATGGTGACTGCAGCCATGAAATTAAAAGACGCTTACTCCTTGGAAGGAAAGTTATGACCAACCTAGATAGCATATTCAAAAGCAGAGACATTACTTTGCCAACAAAGGTTCGTCTAGTCAAGGCTATGGCTTTTCCTGTGGTCATGTATGGATGTGAGAGTTTGGACTGTGAAGAAGGCTGAGCGCCGAAGAATTGATGCTTTTGAACTGTGGTGTTGGAGAAGACTCTTGAGAGTCCCCTGGACTGCCAGGAGATCCAACCAGTCCATTCTGAAGGAGATCAGCCCTGCGATTTCTTTGGAGGGAATGATGCTGAAGCTGAAAGTCCAGTACTTTGGCCACCTCATGGGAAGAGTTGACTCATTGGAAACGACTCTGATGCTGGGAGGGATTGGGGGCAGGAGGAGAAGGGGACGACAGAGGATGAGATGGCTGGATGGCATCACTGACTCGATGGACGTGAGTCTGAGTGAACTCCGGGAGTTGGTGATGGACTGGGAGGCCTGGTGTGCTGCAATTCATGGCGTCGCGAAGAGTCGGACACAACTGAGCGACTGAACTGAACTGAACTGAATCATGGCAAAGTACAGACTCTGGCTAGGCCAATCAGAGCCAAGAACAGGTTAGGAGTCAGCCAATCAAAGCAAAGTGTTGGTTAGACCAGTCAATCAGAACAATGTAGTGGCTAGGAGTCAGCCAATCAAAGCAAAGTACAGGCTAGAGTTTAGCCAATCAGAGAAATGTACAGGCTAGAACTCAGCCAATCAAGTCAAAGTACAGGCTCGCACTCAGCCAATAAGAGCAAAGAACAGGTTTAGGAGTCAGCCAGTCAGGCAAAAGACTGGCTAGAGTTCAGCCAGTTAGAGAAATGTTCAGGTTAGGACTCAGCCAGTCATGGCAAAGTACAGGTTTGAACTCAGCCAATCAGTATAAGGAACTGGCTAGGAGACAGCCAATCAGAGCAAACTACCTGATGGGAGTTAGCCAATCAGAGTAAAATACAGGACAGGACTCAGGCACTAAGGGCAAAGTAAAGGCTTGAACTCAGCCAATCAGAGCAAGGAACAGGCTAGGAGTCAGCCAATCACAGCAAAGTACAGGTTAGAGTTTAGCCAATCAGATAAATAAATGTACAGGCTATGTCTCAGCCAATTAGGGCAAAGTATAGGCTTGGACTCAGCCAATAAGAGAAAAGAACAGGTTAGGAGTCAGCCAGTTAGAGCAAAGTATAGTCTAGAGTTTAGCCAATCAGAACAAGGTATTGGCTAGAAGTCAGCCAATCAGAGCAATGTACAGGCCAGTAGTCAGACAATCAGAGCAAACTACCTGATGGGAGTTAGCCAATCAGAGAAAAATACAAGATAGGAGTCAGCCAATCAGGGGAAAATGTATGCTAGAGTTCAGCCAATCAGAGAAATGTACAGGCTAGGACTCAGCTGCTCAGCGCAAAGTAAAGACTCGGACTCAGCCAATCAGAGCAAAGAATATGATAGAGTTCAGCCAATCAGGCTGCTGCTGCTGCTGCTGCTGCTAAGTCACTTCAGTCGTGTCTTACTTTGTGCGACCCCATAGACTGCAGCCCACCAGGCTCCCCTGTCCCTGGGATTCTCCAGGCAAGAACACTGGAGTAGGTTGCCACTTCCTTCTCCAATGCATGAAAGTAAAAGTGAAAGTGAAGTCGCTCAGTCGTGTCCAACTCTTAGCGACCCCATGGACTGCAGCCTACCAGGCTCCTCCGTCCATGGGATTTTCCAGGCAAGAGTACTGGAGTGGGGTGCCATTGCCTTCTCCGAGGAGTCATCTAGTCAGACCATAATACAATAAGATAGTAAATAAAATCAATGTAAAGACTAGGCTTAGCTACTACCGTCAGCATGTAAGCTTTGAGTCAGCCAATCAGTGCAAAGTACAGGCCAGAAGTCATCCAATCAGAGCAAACTACTGGATAGGAGTTAGCCAATCAGAGCAAAATACAGGCTAGGAGTCAGCCAATTAGGACAAATAACAGGCTTGAGGTCAGCCAAACAGTTAAATATACATGCTCAGATTCGTCCATTCAGGGTAAAGATCAGGCTCAGAGTCAGCCAGTCAGGGCCAAGACCTGGCTAGGAGTCAGTCAATCAGAACAAAGTACTGGCCAGAATTCAGCCAATCAGGGTAGGCTAATTTTCACCAATCAGAACAAGGTGTAGGCTAAGAGTCAGCCAATCAGAACAAAGAACACTTGAGTTACCCAATTTGAGCAACGTAAAGGCCAGGAGTCAGGCAATCTCAGCACACTATGGGCTCGGATTCAGCCAATTATAGCAGTGAACAGACTGTGTAGTATCCAATCAGACCATAGAACTAGGACTCTGATAATCAGAGCAATACAGGGCAGGAGTCAGCCAATCAGAGAAAGAAGGGGATAGGAGGCAGCCAATCAGGGCAATGTACAGGCTCGAGTCAGCCAATCATAGTAAGGCACAGTCTAGGAGTAAGCAAATCAGAACAATGCACCATCCAGAGTCAGACAGTCAGAGCAGTGTGCAATTTCAAGTCAGCCAATCAGTGCAGGGAAATGCTAAGAGTCTTTAATAGAGCAATATACATGATAGGAGTTAGCCACTCTGAGCAATGCACAGGTTAGGAGTCAGCCAATCAGAGCAATATACAAATTAGGAGTCAGTTGATAAGGGCAAATTACAGGCTACTGTCAGCCAATCAGAGTAAGATACTGGCTAGTAGTCAGCCAGTCAGCTCAGAGTACAGGTTAGAGGTCCGCCAATCAGAGTAATTTATAGTCTTTGAGTCAGGCAATCAGGGCAAAGTACAAGCTACAATCAGCCAATCGTAGTAATGTACAGTCTAGGTGTCAGCCAGTCAACAAGAGGTGCAGCCTAAGAATCAACCAATCAGAACAAAGTACTGGCCAGGATTCAGGCAGTAACAGCAAAGTATGAGCTAGTATTCAGCCAATCATACATATGGACGGTCTAAGAAGTAGTCAGTCAGAACAAAGTACAGGCCAGGACTCAGCCAATCAGAGCAAAGCATGGGCTAGGATTCCACCAATCAGGACAAAGTAAAGGCCTGAGGTCAGGCAATCAGAGCAAGGTTCAGGCTAGGAGTCAGCCAATCAGAGCAATGTGTCAGAGCAATGTACAGGCTTGAGGTAAGCCAAATGGGTCAGGTTAGAAGTCCGCCAATCAGAACAAACTGAGGTAGATGTCAGCCAGTCAGAGCAAAGTACCTGCTATATGACAACAAATCAGATCAATGTAAAGGCTAGACTTAGCCAATAACATCAGCATGCAAGCTTGCCATGCCCTCCTCCAGGGGGTCTTCCCAACCCAGGTCTCCTGCATTGCAGGCAAATTCTTTACCATCTGGGCCACCAGGGAAGCCCAAGAATACTGGAGTGGATAGCCTATCCCTTCTCCAGGGGATCTTTCTGACCCAGGAATCGAACCAGGGTCTCCTGCATTGCAGGCGGATTCTATGAGGTGAGCTATGAGGAAAGGCTAGGTACACCCCTGCAAATTACTTGTCCTGTGTTAAAATTACACTTTCCTCTTTCAGTCTTGAAAGAAAAAATTCTAGTCCTTAAACAGGCATTTAAGGATCTCAGTTTCATCATTTTAGCCTTATCTCCTTAACATCTCCAGCCCTATCTATCCACTGTCTCCAAAACACATCACGGTCTTTTCCACTCCTGCTTTAATACTCATGCCGTTCTTCCACTTCATGTGCATCACTCTTTGTTCATTGCAGTCTAGCCCTTTATCAACATTCAGTTGAATGACTGTTTCCTAACTCAGGATTTTTCTCATCACCAAATCATATGCTAATCTGACTTGTTCAAAGTCCAGTAATTAACATTTGTTCTTAACAACTATGAATTATACTACTTTTACTGTTTACTTCTTACTTTGATATCTAGATTATAAATTCTTTTTAAGAGCAAAGATTTGAAATACGCCAAAATCCATATAGAAATAAGCATTTTATATTGATTTACACTGCTTCCCTTGTGGCTCAGACTGTAAAGAATCCACCTGCAATGGGGGAGACCTGTGTTTGATCCCTGGGGTGGAAAGATTCCCTGCAGATGGGCATGGCAACCCACTCCACTATCCCTGCCTGGAGAATCCCACGGACAGAGGAGCCTGGTGGGCTACAGTCCATGGGGTTACAAAGAGTTGGACAGGACCGAGTGACTAAGCACAGCACAGCACTGACTTACTCATTAAAGAGGTTTACATTACATTTTTCATTGACTAGTTGAGCTCTTGACACTCTGTATCTTCAGAAATACTTTTCCATACAATAAAGCATATGTAATAAAATATACTATGTTTTTCTTTTGTACTTATGATCAAACTTGGAACATAATTTAAAAGGCTGAACCAGAAGAGTTTATTCATACTGCAAATTCATATTGCTATTCATATTGCAAATAGAAGGCTTTATACTAAAATTAAACAAAAATATTTAAGGCATTTTGATGGCTTAAAAACTCATAATAACAGTTAAAATTTGAGAGATTCTATATATCATAAGTATTTTACTTCCCTATTTGTTTTTAGTCTTCCTAACACATGCTTATTTATATCCCTTTTGAAAACGATAAGACAATCTTAGGCACTAGCTAAGTGATATAGGAGGGAATTAAATGAAGGCTGTCTTATTCACACACAACCACATGCAAACCTTCAGGGTAAACACTCACTAAAGTGATGTCACTACAGTATGTGACATCCAAATCTCTGATTTTACAGATGTAGAAACTGACTCACAGGTTAAACGTCTTGCCATGGTCATACAAATACTAAGTGCACAACAAAGATGAGACTAGGAAGCTCCTGGCTCCCTGCATGCTTCGTTTCAGTAGGCAGATGTCAGTCTTTGAGTTAATGCCTGGAGGCTAGTTTTATTTGCAATCAGTTCTGCTCAGTTCAGTTGCTCAGTCATGTCTGACTCTTTGTGACCCCATGGACTGCAACATGCCAGGCTTCCCTATCCATCACCAACTCCTCGAGATTGCTCAAACTCATGTCCATCGAGTTGGTGATGCTCTGTCGTCCCCTTCCCTTCTCGTCTTCAATCTTTGCCAGCATCAGCATCTTTTCAAATGAGTCAGCTCTTCACATCAGGTGGCCAAAGTATTGGAGTTTCAGCTTCAACATCAGTCCTTCCAATGAATATTCAGGACTGATTTTCTTTAGGATGGACTGGTTGGATCTCCTGAAGTCCAAGGGACACTCAAGAGTCTTCTTCAACACCACAGTTCAAAAGCATCAATTCTTCGGTGCTCAGCTTTCTGTATAGTCCAACTTTCACATCCATACATGACTACTGGAAAAACCATAGACTTGTCTAGATGGACCTTTGTTGGCAATGTCTCTGCTTTTTAATATGCTGTCTGGGTTGGTCATAGCTTTTCTTCCAAGCAGTAAGCATATTTTAATTTCATGGCTGCAGTCACCATCTGCAGTGATTTTGGAGCCCCAAAAATAAATTCTGCCACTGTTGCCACTGTTTCTCCATCTATTTGCCACAAAGTGATGGGACTGGATGCCATGATCTTAGTTTTCTGAATGTTGAGTTTTAACCCAACTTTTTCACTCTCCTCTTTCATCAAAAGACTCTTTAGCTCTTCCTTGCTTTCTGCCATAAGAGTGGTGTCATGTGCATATCTGAGGTTATTGATATTTCTCCTGGAAATCTTGATTCCAGCTTGCGCTTCATCCAGCCCAGCATTTTTCATGATGTGCTCTGCATATAAGTTAAATAAACAGGGTGACAATATACAGCCTTGACATACTCCTTTCCCTATTTGGAACCAGTCTGTTGTTCCATGCCCAGTTCTAACTATTGCTTCCTGACCTGCATATAGGTTTCTCAAGAGGCAGGTCAGGTGGTCTGGTATTCCCATCTCTTTCAGAATTTTCCACAGTTTATTGTGATCCACATAGTCAAAGGCTTTGGCATAGTCAATAAAGCAGAAATAGATGTTTTTCTGGAACTCTCTTGCTTTTTCCATGATCCAGCGGATGTTGGCAATTTCATCTCTGGTTCCTCTGCCTTTTCTAAAACCAGCTTGAACATCTGGAAGTTCACAGTTCACGCATTGCTGAAGCCTGGCTTGGAGAATTTTAAGCATTACTTTACTAGCCTGTGAGTTGAGTTCAATTGTGCTGTTTAGTTAATGTAGCTTAAACTTTCGGTTACAAGCTTACTTTTTAGCACTGCTGTTTCCTGTGGGGTATGGTTAAGCAAGATGTTGTGAGTCACTTTTTAGTGTGCTTGATGCCTGCTCCTTTTGATCTTTTATGATTTAGAGGGCATTCTCACTGGGCTGCAGGTACTTGTATACGTAATTTTACCTGAAACTCATAGAAAGGCTGGGGCCAAACCTTATGTGTTTTCGGAGTTAGTAAACTCATCAAAGTATTTTTCAGTGCCTTGATTTTTTTTTTAATTAAAAAAAAATATTTATTCTCTTTTTGGTTGGTCTTCATTGCTGCATGGGCTTTTCTTTAGTTGTGGGAAGCAGGGGCTACTCTCTACTCTCTAGTTGTGCATGGGCTTCTCATTGCTGTGCCTTCTCTGGTTGCAGAGCACAGGCTCTAGACGCTTGGACTTCAGTAGTTCTGGCTCACAGTCTGCAGAGTGGGGCCTGCTTGAGGGCTTAGTTGCTCCGTGGCATGTGGAGTCTTCTCAGACTAGGGATCAAGCCCATGTCTCCTACATTGGCAGGTGGATTCTCATCCACTGGACCACCAGGGAAGTTCAGTGCCTTGCTTTAATTATTAAGCTACATTAACAGGTTGAGTTGGATTTTATATGTATAAAAATTATGTATTTAAGTGATAATATTGGTATTTGGTATGGTAGTTTGGCTTGTGGTAAAATTAGTATTGAAATATTTTTTTTCTTTTGGAGATTATTAAAATGTACTTTCATTTTGATTTTGTTGGAGTAAATGGCAGATGGAGGGGGATGCCTGTCTTTATGAACTTTATACACCTAAGTAATGCATAGATATAGTTAGGAGGCTAATTTGGGGTAATTACTAACTTTAGTCTCATGAAATAAAGGTAATGTTTGTTAGGTGATTTAGATAAGTGTTGTATATTTTATATAGTTTGCCTTGTTTTGAGGGTACAGCAGGGCAACAATAGGTATATAAAGTATGAGATTTTGCAGGGAATAAGGGGGTGTTTTACTAGGCAAACTATTTTCTTGATACACTGTGTGTGACACTAGATGAAGAACACCAGATCAAACTGTAGTTGTACCTAGATAATGTTGACTGAAATAAAACCACAAAATATGGGAGGTTTGAGTTTTATTTGGGGACTTCCTGGAACTATAGCTCAGGAGACAGCCTCTCAGATAGCTCTGGGGAACTATTCCAAAGAGGAGTATTTTGTGATTATGCTGGTTTTATAGAAGGGTTACGTGCTATCATGGCCCGTCTTGGTAGAAGGTAACTACTAGTCACGAGGAACAGACCTCTTAGTTAATGGTTGTAGTGCTTTTCTAAGTACGGGAAGATGTAGGAAATCGGTTTCATAAAAATGTCTCCTGAAAACACGTATCTGAAGGCCTGTTCTGCCAGTTTTCCCAGCTCACAGAGTGCCTCGTTCCAGATTTCAGCCGTGATGCCTTTCGGGGGTTGCTGAAGGTCAGTGACTGCAGTAGTTGATGACAATCCTTGTAGAGCTAGATGGTGTGTGACATTCTATAGTTGGCAGTCACAATGCATTGATTCTACATAAATGTAAGTAAATCCCTGAGATATTATAGTAGAAAATAGTAGGAAATCCTCCCAGAAGTTTTCAAGTCATTCATAGTTAAAACAATGAAACTGGGAATTCCCTGGTGGTCCGGTCGTTGAGACTTTGTGCTTCCAATGCAGGGGGTGTGGGTTCAATCCTTGACCAGGATCCCACATGCTGTTCAGTTTGGCCAAAAATACAAAATTAAAAAAAACAAACAAACGTGTGGCAGAGTGTTTCAGTGTTTTTCCCCTGTTTGGTCACAGCTCCCTATATCCATGCCCCTGAGTGAGCCTCTTGTACAATGACTCTGGGCTTGACTGCGTGACTTGTATTGTCCAGTGAGGCGAAAGTAAAGTGCAAGCAAAAAAGCTTGAAAAGTGATAGCCTTTTGGGAATCACCTCTTGTTCTTTGGAGCCCTGAGACCGCTGTGGAAAGAAGTCAGGCTTGCCCCCTGGAAGCTGAGATCAGGTGGAACCAGTCACTAGGTCATCTCAGCTGAAGGCCCTTAGTCAGTTAAACTTCCAGCTGACTGCACTCACCAGCCTGAGTGCAGAGGCCCGCAGGAGGGTAACGACCCACAGAAGCATAGCTCCAATTGCCAAACCTCAAAACTGTGAGTAAATAAATGATTGTTGTTTTAAGCCATGACATTTTGGAAGTGGTTTATGTCACAGTTAGAAACTAATGGATACATCTTGTGGGTGACCTCGTGGATGGCCTCTGCAATTCTTACTCAAAAGGAAGTGTTTTTTTCCTAACAAGTTGGTAATGTGATACTGTGATTTATTTATTTATGTGTATATTTGGTCTTCGTCTCCATTTCTGGCACAGAGCTCCTGAAACTTTGGAATTGCATGCGATGAGAGTAGTATTAATAAAAAGGTATCTTTTGTTATGTTAATCAGGCCATTTGGAACACATCTAAGCTTGGGGCGGGGCTGGTTGCATGTAATAAGAGGGTGGAACTTTCAGTCCTACCCACTCCCCTGCAGATTTCTGGGGAAGAGGGCCACGGTGGTTGAGTTCTATCACCAATGGCCAGTGTAATGAAGCCTCCAGAAAAACCCAAAGGGTTGGGGTTCAGAGCTTTTCCAGGCTGGTGAGCACTGAGAAGAGCGGCACACCTAGAGAAGGCATGGCAGCTCTGCAGTCCTTTCCACATGCCCCGCGCCTGTCTTCTCTCCGGCTGTTCCCGAGTTGTGGCCTTCCCTCATATCCCCATACACTAGTAAGTCACATGTTTCTCTGAGTTTTGTGAACTGCTCGAATGAGTTAATCAGACCTGAGGGGAGGGGGTTGTGATTTGATCTATAGCTGGTGGGTCAGAAGCACAGGTAACAACCCTGATTTGTGATTGGTGTCTGAAAGGGGCCCTTAACCTGTGGTATCTTACGCATCTCCAGGTAGATGGCATCAGAACTGAGTTGCCTTAAGAGGGTGGTGGTGAGGAGAAAAACAGTTTAGAATTAAAAACACAAATTAGAATTGGGTATAGATTAGAGGTAGAAAGCTTACTAAAGGTATTATTGAGCCATTGATCTTGGAGTCAGCTTTGATACCCCCTTCTCTCTAAGCTTGTGCACACCCATCACCAGAGTCTGTTGTTTTTACCTCTTATAAATCCACAATCCATATCCTTTTCTCCACTGACACTGGCACCACCATAGTCAAGGCTCCGTCCTGAACTACTCAACAGGGATTTCTCCTCATCTCCCTGCCCCCACACCAGTGTCTTCTCCAAAGTAACAGAGCAATCACTTTAGAAGCAAATCTGACCGTGTCCCCCTGCCAGTTAAAATCCTTCCATGATTCTCATTTATCTTACGATAAAAGCCCATGTAGTTACTGTGACCGACAGCCCTTCATAGTGTTACCAAATGCAAGTGTGTGCCCATGCCCAGCTGAAGCCAAGCACATCAAATCGTCAAAGTTTAGAGCACAGAAGGGTTTATTGAAGGGCCAAACAAGGAGAAAGGGTGCCTTGGGCTCAAAAAACCTGGAACTCTCTGGTAGTTTGGGGAAGAAATGTTTTTAGGCAGTATTTGGGGTCAGGGCTGCAGGTGGTGTGGCTTTATTCTGACTGGTGGGTGATGAGTTAACAGGGAGGTACCCCAGGACTCTTGTGCTCAGCCTGAAGTTACCATCTTCCACCTGGGTCGGGGCCTTAGTGTAGAAGAGCTCAAAAGTGTTAAGTATTTTCCTTGGAAGGAACCAGGACACTGCCCCACTCTGCACTATAATTCCTTTTTTTTTTCCAGGCAAGGCTTTATTGGGGTTCACAGAGGGAGAACAAGTAACAGGTGGCTGGCTCACTCCCTGAGGAGGACAGGGCTAGTGAGTTGGTTCCTTATTTGGGTAGAGTGAGGTTTGGAGGGGAGGGTATAGGGGCATGAAATGATGAAGCATAGGACATTTTGGGGGTGATGGAAGTTTTCCGTATGATACCATAAGGTCATGTATTTGTTACTGTTGATTGCTCCTCTGTTTCTGTGGGGCTTCCCAGGTGGTGCTAGTGGTAGAGAACCCACCTGCCACTGCAGGAGACATAAAAAATGTGGGTTCGATCCCTGGGTTAGGAAGACCCCCTGGAGGAGGCATGGCAATCCACTCCAGTATTCTTGCCTAGAGAATCCCCATGGACAGAGGAACCTGGCGGGCTACAGTCCATGGCGTCGCAAAGAGTCGGACACGACTGAGGCAAGTTGGAATGCACACTGTTTCTGCATCCCTTCCATTCCCTGACTGGTAATTGTTTGCCTCTGACCCTTGGAACTCAGGGAAGGTCTAGGGGGCTCAAGCCCTTTTCCTGCCAATAAGAAACGGGAGAAACATAGAAGCTTTTGTACCCAGAAGGGTCCTACTCAGTTTCAACAGCATCAGTCATCCCCCATCCCCCACCTCCAGCCTCATCCTCACACCTTCCTGCCTCCATCTCCCTCCCCTCCCCTCCTTCCTTCAGTTCTGGGCTGGGGCTTTTGCCATGGATTCTTCTCTTGTTGCCCCGCTGGCTTTTCCCAGACCTCTCATCTCACCTCAGGCATCACTTAGGGAATTTGTAGCTCCCTAGTGCAGGCTGTTCTTTTCCTTTGTTGTACTTTTATCTCATTTTGTGATTGAATATACTCATGTTTGTGTGATTTTTTTTCCTGATTGTCTGTATTCCCAAGTCCACTGTAAACCACAGAAAGAAAAGCCTGCCGAATTTAGCTCACCCTTGGAGCTGTGCCTGGTATAGTACCTGCCACATAACGGACACTCAGTACATAGGTGTGGATTGAATGTATGAGTTTGCTATGCAGAGTTGTCATTGCACTTGGCCTATAATATAGTCAGTATATATTTGCTAAACAAATAAGAAATGAATGAATTAGCTTGGGATAGGGAGGGGAGAGCAAATAGGAAAACAGTATCTTCCATGGCATTGTGTTTCTTGCACATAACAAGCTAAATACTATTTTTGGAATGAATGAATCATTCAATTAGAGCATTTTCAAGAGATAAAAATAGTGACCAAAAGAACAAGAATTCTTTTTTATACTTGAAACAGTCAATTAAGTGGTGTCTTTTGTGTAAATAGACAACTAACTTGTAAATAAAAAAATAAATGGAAATAGCTACTTCTCTGAATGTAGATCTACAGGCAGTGGTGAGGTTCTAGGGAATAACATGCTGTGGTCATGGTTACTTAATATTTCTATAAAGTTGGTAGGATGAATTCTCTTGGTTTGTAAAACACTAGGCTAGTCTCAGTTAAAAAAAAAAAAAAGTATACATTGAAGTCGACTTAAACATAAATAGAAATGAAAAGAGAACATACATACTTTCCTGTCCCCTGATTATCATCCTTATCCTGGAGAATTCCATGGACAGAGGAGCTTGGCAGGCTACAGTCCATGGGGTTGCAAAGAGTCAGACATGACTGAGCAACTAACAAAGCCTCATTGTCTCTCATATGTCAAAAGAAAAAAGTTACCAGGGTTGTAGGAAATCCAGCCACAAGCTTTGAAGGAGCTCACAGGTGAAATGATGAATCCCTCTGCAGTAAATGACTCAGTGCTGGTCCCGTTTGTTTCCACCTTCCTTAGCCACACCTTTAACTGGTCCCTACGGGCACAGACTCAGGGTTTGGCCACGTAATTTGCTTTGCCCACAGGATCATGAGCAATGAAACGATTGTTTCTTCAAGCATCTCTGTTTGGGGTTCCTTCTTTAACCCAGCAGAAGCTAGCTCCCAGTCTTGCGGCTCAAACAGTTTTCTAAACAGGAACCTGAGGTGTTACTGCACTACTGAAGAGCCTTTAAGATTAAGTACTGGCCTTGAGGAAGGAACCATCAATCAGGGGTCAGGGGCTGGATGAGGAGGCCTCTGAGACATCAGGATTCATTCAGGAGTTTGTTAGATTTCTGTGTATATGTGTGTGAGTGGGTCAGGAAATGTTCAGTGTTGATGAAGTGACATCTGTTTCTGAAGAATCAGAACTTTTTATCTTATTTTGAAAAGTCAAGGAGACTCTCAAATACAGAAACAGAGTGGGGATTTTTTTGCCACCCAAGACACTGAGTTCTAAGTTTTGGGCAAGGTGAGATGTTGACAGTCATTTCTGTCCTTGTTGAATTTCTTTTTGCTGTATCCTCAGCATCTTAATACAGCCCTCTTGTTAAGATGCAACCCCATTTGCATTGTTAAATGGTGATAAATAGGTCCAGATGCTTTGCTTTAAAAGGAGATTTTAGTTAATGTTCCTTGAGGAGAAGGAGTAGTAACCAGTGTTGCCCATTGGTCTGGTCATGCCAGGCTCCAGATGGCCTCATCACTGCTTGAGGATACAGAAGGGTTTTATTGAGCTGGAAGATTCAACATTATGTGCTGAGCCACTTTTACCACTTTGGGAGGGGTTTTAAATGTAAACCTCTAGCATTTCTGGTAAGATATACACCAAGTGTGACAAAGTCATCAGAACTGCTCTTTTCTGCAACAGAATGTGTGAGCCGTTATTGTGTTTGCCACAATAGCAGTTTCTAGAACTTTCCCTTCTTGCCTACTAGTAGAAAAAGCACTGGGAATATTATGGACTAAATTTACAAAGGAAGTAGTTTCAGGACGCAACATATATGTATACACACAATGTGAGTCTCCAAGATCATTAAGTAGCCCATCTAAAGTATTTGAAAGTGGGATTACCCATTTTTAAGGGTTAAAATGCCAGCAGGAAATTGGTTTGTAGTCACTGTTGGTTTTATCAACTTAATGTATTTCTTGTAAAGTTTGCCTGATTAGCTGTGTGATCATTGTGCCAATGAGATATGATTATAAAAACATTATATTAACACTTTAAAAATTAAAAATAGGGAATTCCCTAGCAGTCCAGTGGTTGCTGCTACTGCTGCTAAGTCACTTCAGTCGTGTCCGACTCTGTGCGACCCCATAGACGGCAGCCCACCAGGCTCCGCCATCCCTGGGATTCTCCAGGCAAGAACACTGGAGTGGGTTGCCATTTCCTTCTCCAATGCATGAAAGTGAAAAGTGAAAGTGAAGTCGCTCAGTCGTGTCTGATTCGTAGCGACCCCACGAACTGCAGCCTACCAGGCTCCTCCATCCATGGGATTTTCCAGGCAAGAGTATTGGAGTAGGTAGGACTCCACATTTTCACTGCTGAGGGCCTGGGTTCACTCCCTGGTCAGGGAAATAAGATCCCACAAGCCATGTGATGTGGCCAAAAAAAATTAATTAAAAGTTTTCATCAGTGGTTCATTACAAGCTATAGGAAATCAGTTTAAGCAAACTGTGGTGGATTGCAGACCTGGCCGTAATTGTTTTTCTCTCTTCACAAGGGGATAGTCTATCTGCCTCTTGAATCTGGGATGATCATGTGACTTGCTTTGACCGGGGGGAGCTGAAAAAGTCTGAGGCCATCAGGGGTTTGAAGGGTGCTTGCAGCTGGACGAGATCAACCCGGGCAGCCCAGCATCAGCCAGCTGACTCACTGTATCGTGAGCTCAATTAATGTTTGTTCTAAGCTAGAGTTTTGCAGTAGTTTGTCAAGTAGTAAAAGCTAACTACTATATAGCTTCGGCCAAAGAAAGAGTCACTGGAAGCCCCTCTGCGTGTTTTGAGGCTGAACCAAGTGGAGCAAAGGGCAGGATAAACTTGAGCCTCAGAACAACCAGTACTGGGGACTTGAACATCAGCACAAAATTTGTTGTTGTTGTTCTGTCACTCAGTCTCGTCCAACTCTTTTTGACCCTGTGGACTGCAGTACGCCAGCCTTCCCTTTCCTTCACCATCTCCCAGAGTTTGCTCAAACTCATGACTAGGGATTCAAACATCAGCACAAAATGACTCACCATCATGTGGGATGAAGGTATTTTGAAAGTGGATCAACAATAGAAACTCCAATGTTGACCCCCAAGGAACTCCCTATCCACTCTGAAAATATTCCCTTCATGACTAGAGCAAAAGAAACAATCTGTTTTGATGGGCCCCTCAAATTTTCCCTGCCCGTATTCACCAGTGCAAGGACTGCTTGAGAATACTAAGCAAGCAGTTTCAGCCTTCAGCTGGGGTCCTGGTGCAGGTTTGGTTTTTCATGAAAGGCAAATATATACTAGCTACAGAAGCTGTTACCCAGAAGACTGTTTCCTTTGAATCTTCTCCATTAGTAAACATGAGTCACTGCAGGGCCCACACAGACTTTTTAAAAAATGTATTATGCTTTCAAGGACTGCCTTAGAATGCAAAAATAAAATTTACATGAATTATGTATACTAATGAGTAAATGCAAATATTTCAAAAAGTATAGACTTCTATAGTTTCTTAATGTTAAAAATTTATTATTGAAATGATTGACACAACCTGGGCTCAAAAAGTAAAGAATCTGCCTGCAATGCCAGAGACCTGGGTTGCATCCCTGGCTTGGGAAGATCACTTGGAGGGGAGGGTATGGCAATCCACTCCAGTATTTTTGCCTGGAGAATCCCATGGACAGAGGAGCCTGGCAGGCTATATAGTCCATGGGGTTGCAAAGAGTCAGACACGACTGAGTGACTAAGCACACACGTATAAGTTTAAGATGTATGTGTTGATGTAATATATTTACATATAACGTGATATTAACACCATAGTGTTAGCTAACACCTCTATTATATCACCTAGTTCTTTTTCTGTGGTGGGAACACTTAAACACTGAACTCTCAGCAACTTTGAGACTTACAATACAATATTGTTGGCTGGATTACTATGCTGTGTGTTAGATCTCCAAAACTTATTTATCTATGCTTTTTGCAAGTTTGTACCCTTGAAAACAACATCTCCCTAATTCCTCTGCTCCCCAGCCTCTGGTAACCACCATTCTACTCTCTGATTTTATAAGTTTGGCTTTTTTTTTTTTTTCTTTTGGCCATGCCATGCAGCTTGTGGGATCTTATTTCCTCAACCAGGGATTGAACCTGGGCCCTCAGCAGTGAAAGTCTGGACTCCAAACCATCGAAGTGCCAGGAGTTCCCTTAGATTTTCAATGTAAATGATATTATATACTGTTTTTATTTGATTCTTCTGCACATGGTTATCCAGTTTTCCCAACCCTATTGTTAAATAAATACACTACGCTTCCCCATTGAGTGTATTTGGCTCCTTTGTCAAATACTACTTGACTGTAAATGCAAGAGTTTATTTCTGGGGGTTATTCTGTTCCAATGCTCAAAATGTCTATTTTTATACCAGTACCATACCGTTTAAGTTACTATAGCATTATGGTATGGTTTGAAACTAAGAAGTGTGATGTTTCCATTGTTGACCTTTTGGTTATTCAGGGTGTTCTGTAGTTTTATACAAATTTTAGAATTTTTTCTATTTCTATGAAAAATCCCATTGGAATTTTAATAAGGAATGCATTGAATCTATAGATGGCTTTGAATAGTATGGACATTCTAATAATAATTCTTCTGATGTGTGAACTCAGAATATTTTCCTTTTTTTGACTTCAATGTCTTTGATCAAAGTCATAGTTTTCAATATACAGATCTTTTATCTCCTGGATTAAATCTATTCCTAAGCGCTGTTTCTGATTGCATTATGAGTGGGATACTTTTGTTTCTCTTTCAGATGTTTTACTGTTAGTGTATAAAAACTGATTTATGTGTATTGATTTTTATCCTGCAACTTTATTGAGTCAGTTTATTCCAGCCATTATTTTGGTTGAGTCTTGAGGATTTTCTGTTATATCATCTGCAAATCATGACAATTGACTTCTTCCTTTCTGATTTAGATGCCTTTTATTTTTTGTCTTGCCTAATTTCTCTGGCTAGGATTCCAGTACTACATTCAATAAGAGTGGTGAGAATGAGCTCCCTTGTTATGTTGCTGGTCTTACAGGAAAGTTTTTAGTTTTGCACCCTTGAATTACAATGTTAGCTGCAGTGTTGTTTCATATGATTTTTATTATGTTGACATACAGTCTTTATATGGAGAAGGAAATGGCAACCCACTCCAGCATTCTTGCCTGGAGAACCCCCATGGACAGAGGAGCCTGGCGGGCTACAGTTCATAGGGTCACGAAAGTTGGACACGACTTAGTGACTAAATTACCACCACCACGTTATTTATATACCCAGTTTCTTTTTTTAATCATGAAAGGATGTTACATTTTATCAGATGCTTTTTCTGCATCCTAATGAAATGGTCATATGATTTTTTCCTTTCATTCTATTAAAGTGGTATATGATATTAATTGATTTATATATGTTGAACTAGCCTTGCATCCCAGGGATAAACTCCACTTGTTTGTGGTATGTAATCCTTATTTAATGTATTATCAATTTTGGTTTGCTGTTACAGAGGTTTTGCATCTGTATTTATCAGGACACTGATCTGTAGTTTTGTTGTAGTGCCTTTACCTGACTTTGATATCAGGATAATGCTGGCCTGATGAAATAATTTTGGAAGTATTCCCTCTTCCTTGGAATTTTTGGAAGAGTTTGAGAAAGATTGATATTAATTTTTCTCTCAAATTTTGGTAGAACTCACCAGTAAAGCCATCTGATCCTGAGGTTTTCTGTGTTGGAAAGTTTTTGATTACTGATTCAATCTCCTTACTTGGTGTGTTCAATTTACTTATTCATGATCCAGTCTTGGTATAAGATTGTGTGTTTCTAGGAATTTATCCATTTTCTCTTCTAGGTTATGTAATCTCCCAGCATATAATTATTCAGAGGAGTCTCTTATAATTCTTTGTATTTCTATAGTATCAGTTGTAATGTCTCCTCTTTGATTTCTGATGTTATTCTTTAATATTATTTTATTGTAGTTGATTTACAGCGTGTGTTGATTTCTACTGTACAGCAAAGTGATTCAGTTACACATATATACATTTTCTCACCTTCTTTTCCGTTATGGTTTATCACAGAATCCTGAATATAGTTCCCTGTGCTATACAGTAGGACCTTGTTGTTTATCCATTCTAAATGTAACAGTTTGCGTCCACTAACTCCAGACTCCAGTCCACCCCTCCCCCACCGCACTGGCAACCACAGCTCTGTTCTCTATATGTCAATCTGTTTCTGTTGTAGATAAGTTCATTTGTGTCATATTTTAGATTTCTGATGTCGAGTCTTACTTTCTTAGTCTACTTAAAGATTCATCAATTCTGCTTATTTTTTCAAAGAATCCATTCTTAGTTATTTTTTTTTTCTATTTTTCTGGTCTCTATTTCCATTTGGAAATTTGTTACTTTCTTCCTTCTGCTCATTTTGGGCTTAGTTTTTCTTTTTCTAGTTCCTTGAGGTGTAAAGTTGTTTGTTTGTAATCTGTTTTTGTAATATATGTATTTATCACTATAAACTTTCAAAACTGCTTTTTTTTTTTTTAGCATCCTATAGGTTTTGATATGTTATTTTTCTGTTTCATTTGAAAGATTTTTAAAAATTGCTTTTTTGACCCAAGGTTGTTGAGCAGTTGTTGTTAAATTTTCACATATTCCTAGATTTTCCAGCTTTCTTCTTGTGACTTCTAGTTTCATATAGTTGTGGTTGGAAAGATACTTGGTATGATTTCAGTCTTCTTAAATTTGCTAACTGTTTTGAGTACGATCACTTGATCACTTCTGGAAAATGTTCCATGTGCATTTGAAAAAAAAATGGAAAAATGGATGGGATATTTTACAAACGTTTGGTAAGTCCACAGTGTTTCCTTCTTGGGTTTCTTATCCATTGCTGAAAGTTGGATACTGAGATCCCCTACTATTATTATTTATTTATCCATTCAGATCTGCTAGTATTTTCTTAACATATTTATGTGTTCTGTTGTATACGTAGATCTTTATGATTGTTATATTTCCTTGATGACTGATCCCTTTATCATTACATGACTTTGTCTTGTTATCAGTTTGGACTTCAAGTACGCACTGTTTGATAAAAGTGTAACTACCTCTGCTCTCTTTCGTTTTCCACTTACGAAATATATTTTTTCTATCCCTTCACGTTGAGCCTATGTGTATGTCCTTAAAGTTGAAGTGAGTTTCTTGTAGGCAGCATTTGGTTGGGTCTTGATTTTTTTTTAATGCATTCAGTCATTGTGTGTTTGGTGAATTCAGTCCACTTGTATTTAGAGTCAGTGTTGATATCTAAGAACTTACTAATGCCATCTTTCTGTTTTCTGTTTTGTATTTCCATTGATTCTTTTCCCCTCTGTTTATATGTATCTTTGTAAGTAGGTGATTTTTCTGTGGCTCTATTTCTGATTATCTTTTGTGCATCTATTTTAGATTTTTACTTTGTAGTAACCATAAGGCTTATGTTAGACATGTCATAGAAAAAACAGTACATTTTAAGCTGATAGCAACTTAACTTCAATTGTCTACAAAACTTCACCCTTTTACTTCCCCCTTTTCTATTTCTGATGCCATTATTTACCTCTTTTTATATTGTATATTCATTAATAAATTGCAGTAGCTATAATTATTGTTTTCCTTTTATCTTTGTACTATAGTTAAGTGGTTAACACACTGTTGCATTATGTAATTAGAGTTTTTAAATCTGACTGCTTATTTTTCTTTACCAGTGTGCTGTGTATTTTCATATGTTTTCATGTCACTGATTAGTGTCGTTTCATTTCTGCTTGAAAAACTACTTTCAACATTTCTTACAAGATAGAGCTGCTGCTGCTGCTAAGTCGCTTCAGTCGTGTCCGACTCTGTGCGATGCCATAGACGGCAGCCCACCAGGCTCCCCCGTCCCTGGGATTCTCCAGGCAAGAACACTGGAGTGGGTTGCCATTTCCTTCTCCAATGCATGAAAGTGAAAAGTGAAAGTGAAGTCGCTCAGTCGTGTCCGACCCTCAGCGACCCCATGGACTGCAGCCTACCAGGCTCCTCCATTCATGGGATTTTCCAGGCAAGAGTACTGGAGTGGGGTGCCATTGCCTTCTCCCAAGATAGAGCTAGTGGTGATGAACTCCCTCAGCTTTTGTTTGTCTTGGAAAGTCTTCATTTCTCTTTCAAAATTCAGGATGGAATATACTTGGCTGGTGATTTTTTTTCATTAAACACTTCGGATGTGTCACTTCACTTAATCTGGACCTGTAGAGTATTTGCTGAGAAACCCATTGATAGCCTAACAGGGCTTCCTTTTGTAGATTATAATTTCTTTTCCATGGCTGCTTTTGGGATTCTCTTTATTTTTGAGTTTTGACAGTTTCATATTAATGTCTTGGAGAAGATCTTTTTGCTTTGAGATAATAAATTAATCTATTAGCTTCATGAATTTGGATGTCTAATTCATATCCCAGGTTTGAGTTCTTTGAGCTGTTTTTCTTTAGATAAGCTATCTGCCCCCTTCTCCCTTTCTTCTTTTTGTAAAACCCTGAATATTCTACTATTTACTCCTTTGCTGGACTCCTACAAGTCACATACACTTTCTTCTCTTTTTCATTCTTTTTTCTTTGTTCTGTTCTGACTGGGTTATTTCAAAATTCCTATCATCTCATTTATTCTGTCTTCTGTTTGCTCTGCTTTATTCCAGGTGCTCTCTATTGCATTTTTCACTTCATCATTGATTTTTTTTTTTTAGCTCCAGAAATTTTGCTTAGTTCTTTTAAATGACTTTTATCTCTTAGTAAAGATCTCATTTTGAACATTTATTTTTTACTTGACCTGAAACATAATTTAATGTTTGTGTGCACTACAAAGGGATCTCCACCATAACTCTAGTTGCCATCCATCACCATACAAATTGACCGTATTTACCTATTTTGCCTCAACTCTCTTCTCTGGTAACCACCAATCTGTTCTCAGTATCTATGAGATGATTTTTCCTTTTTCTATATTCCACATAAAGTGAAATCATACAGTATTTGTTTTTCTCTGACTTATTTCACTTAGTATGATACCGTCAGGGTCCACCTATGCTGTCCCAACAGGCACAGTTTTCTTTTTATGAATGAGTAATATTCATACACACGCACCTCTCATCTTTACCCACTCATACATTGATGAACAGTTAGGTTTTTCCATAGCCTGGCTATTGTAAATAATGCTGCAATGAACATAGAGGTACGTACATGGTTTTGAATAAGTTTACATATTCTTCGGATAATTATCCAGAAGTGAAGTGGCTGGGCTATATGGTAGTTCTATTTTTAATTTTCTGAGAAACCTCCATACTGTTTTCCATAGTGGCTGTACCTATTTACATTCCCACCAACAGTGGACAGGGGTTCCCTTTTCTCCACATCCTTGCCAACACTTATTTCTTGTCTTTTGTAGAAAATAACTATTCTAACAGGTTGTGAGGTGATATCTCATTGTGGTTTTGATTTGCATTTACCTGATAATTAGTGATGTTGAACATCTTTCTGTAAACATCTGTAGGTCTTCTTTGGAAAAATACCTACAGTTGACCCTTGAACAAAGCAGGGGTTTGGGATGCCAACCCTCTGACACAGTCACATTTGCAAATAACTGTTTAGTCAGCTCTCTGTATCCCTGGTTCTGCATCTGTGGATTCAACCAATCGTGGATCCTGTAATAACACGATAGCACATACTTACTGAGAGAGAGAAACTTGCATACTAGTGGACCTCACAGTTCAAATGCATGCTATTCAAGGGTCAACTGTGTTTAGATCTTCTGCCCATTTAAAAAAATCTGATTGTTTGCTTTTTTACTCATAAGTTCTTTGTATATTTTGGATATTAGCTTCTTTTAGGATATATAACTTGCAAATGTTTTCTCCCATTCAATAGATTGCCTTTTTATTTTGTTGATGATTTCCTTTGCTATGATAATCATGATTGTGTGTGTGTGAGAGAGATTTCAATGAATTGTCTTTCTGTGGTATTTTTTGTAGCTTGTTGAGTTTCTTCAAAACAGCTATTTTGAATTCTTTATCAGCTAGATCACAGACTTTTGTACATTACAGCTTGATTGTTAAAGTATCTTTTGTTGATGACATGATTCCTTGATTTTGTTTTTCATATTGCTGGTAGTTTTGCACTGCTTGGTTTCACATTTGAACTAGCAGATAACATCTTTAAATCTATGCTGCTGCTGCTGCTAAGTCGCGTCAGTCGTGTCCAACTCTGTGCGACCCCATACACTGCAGCCCACCAGGCTCCCCCATCCCTGGGATTCTCCAGGCAAGAACACTGGAGTGGGTTGCCATTTCCTTCTCCAGTGCATGAAAGTGAAAAGTGAAAGTGAAGTCGCTCAGTCGTGTCTGACTCTTAGCGACCCCATGGACTGCAGTCTACCAGGCTCCTCCATCCATGGGATTTCCTGCTTTCAAATAGAGTATTCCGGTTGTTAGTGCTGTTATCTGGGGTTTTCTCCGCGTCTGTATCGGTACACCTGCTCCACTCTCTTGCTCCCTCTTGTGGCCGAATCCTTGAACTTTTATGTCTTGTTCTTAAAACTCGTCAGGCTGGCTGCTGGACATCTCATTTCCAGAAGGTGGCACTATAGCTCACGTTTCTGACGTCTGCCTTGCCGGTAAACCCTGGCCTGTTTTCTGAACTCACTGTCTAGAGCTAGCTGTCACTGCTGTGCTGGGCAGTGTGCACATGCAACCAGCTGCAGTGTGGCGGGAGGTGTGTCTCTAGCATTCAGGAAATTGAGGGTGCCCAGGGACCTGGTAGGTAGGTAGGTCCCCAGGTGCGCTATTCCCAGAGGCTTGCGGGTAGATTTCCTGCTGAGTGAATCCAATAGGAACCATGTCCCTTTAATGCCCTTTGATACGGTATTCTTGTCTGCCTTTTTGCTTGTTCTCTTTGCTCCTGCCAGCCATGGAGGTCCGATCTCTGTACTCTGGGTGCTGCTGGAGAAAAATGGGTTTCTCCAGCTGCATCGGGTACAACTGGAGAAGTCAGCACTCATTTCCTGCTCTAGTTTTTCACTACTAGAGAGATGGAGGCCCACTGCTTGTTCATCCCCTTGAGGGACAAAGGACAGCACAGGTAAAGTTCTTACTGTTGCCCCTGTGTCCAAACCCATTCCCATATTACATATAGTCACATGTTGCAAAAATGCATGCCATATATTTTTACTCCAATGGCATGCTAGAATCTCCCTTTGGAAAGCCTGGACTTCTGCAATTTCTGTCTTGTCCGTGGGTACCTGCCCAGTTTCAGCACTTTGCAAGTTTTTTCTTGACTGTCATGAGATGATATGGGACAGGTTGCTGTTCCACCAGTTCAACAGCGTGTACTGAAGTCTTTCTGCCTGTGGTCTGATGCACAGGTTGGCACGTCCCTTGGTGTGTCGTGCTGGATCCCACAACTCCTGCAAAGGCGCTTTGGTTCATGGAGTGAGTGAAGTCGCTAAGTCGTGTCCGGCTCTTTGCAACCCCATGGACTGTAGCCTACCACGCTCCTCTGTCCATGGGATTTTCCAGGCAAGAGTACTGGAGTGGGTTGCCATTGCCTTCTCCAGAGGATCTTCCCAACCCAGGGATCGAACCTGGGTCTCCTGCATTGTAGGCAGACGCTTTACTGTCTGAGCCACCAGGGAAGTTTATGGATAGATGCCCAATTCTTGGTTCATGGATAGATGTCCAATTCTTTATTGAAAGGGAGGGACAAAAAAGAGGAACATCTTGTGTCATGGCGATGCTCTTAGGATTTCTTAATAAAACATAAGTCTTATTGGGGAAAATGTACATGTATCTGTTTTCATGGTTTTGAGATATAGATGTTTAGCTTAGGTTGAGATTTTGAGAACTGTTAAGAAAAGCAGAAGCTCTGGAGTCTGACAGATAGGGTCAAGATCACCTGTGCTGCTATCTAGTCCTGTGACACTGGGCATTATACTTAACTAAGCCACACTTCCTTTATACAGTGTTTAGCATAATGCCTAAAATGCTAAACACTTTGACATATTGAGTTACTGTTCTAATTAGGGCATTAGTAAAGAAAGCATTAGTCTCTGAGATTGAGGGGAAAAAAACTCATCATGTACAAGAGCATGTGGTAAGAGAATTTAGAAGAGAAGGATCTACATCAGCATATGCTTTATTTCCTTTGACTTGAGATGGCAGTATGTACCTCAATAACGCACAAGCCTGAACCTAGGGAAGCAGTTCACTTTACTTAGTAAGGAGGCACTTGGATTAAACAGTATTGATTCAGTAGTAAAGCTTTTGTTTCTGAACAACAGAAACTAGCTTCAGCCAAAGGAAAAAAAAAAAGCATTTATTGGATGGACCTTCAGGTTTATCTTGGACCCCGAGGACAGGAAGGTTTGTCAGCCTCAGGGTTATAACTAAGAGCTAGATCACCATCAGGTCCTTGCCACTTGGTCGTCTCTCTGCAGACAAAGAGTATTCTTCTGTCACTGCTTCTAATTCACAGGATACAAATTGATCTAAGTCACAGGGTACTAATTGAGATGCCCACAGCTGCCTGAGTTTTAGATGTTACAATGCTTGGGCTTTCCAGGTGGGTCAGTGGTAAAGAATCCGCCTGCCAATGCAGGAGCCACAGGTTCAATCCCTGGGTTGGGAAGATCCCCTGGAGGAGGAAATGGCAACCCATTCCAGTATTCTTGCCTGGAGAATCCCAGGGAGAGAGGAGCCTGGTGGGCTACGTCCATGGGGTCTCAAAGAGTCGGACACAGTTGCACATGGAGGCACCATCAAATGGCCAGTGGTAGACACCACAACACTCTTCTCCTGCTGCTGCAGTGGTTGTAGAGCCAAGTGCCTACCTTAGTGAGATGACCATTTTGAGCAGAGGCCAGAAATAAGCTTTATTGTGTTTAGCCACTGAGATTGGAGGGTTGTTATCACAGCATAACCTAACCTGTTTTGGCAAATGTGAATATTGTTGATTTTCACCTCCTTTTTTGTTCTTTCAAATATTTATTATTCACTTATTTGGCCGGGTTGGGCCTTAGTTGTGGCATGCGGGATCTTTAGCTGCAGCATATGGGATCTAGTTCCTTGACCAGGGATTGAACCCAGCCCCCCTGCATTGGGAGCATAGAATCTTAGCCACTAGACTACCAGGGAAGTCCCCACAGCCTTTGATGATTTTTCTCTTTATCCTTCCATGACAGAAATACGCAGGCAATTTTGGAAAAAGGAACTTAAGCTGAAAAATAATTGGTGTTCTCTATACTAAAATTTGCTTTCTTAGTGATCTTAATGCTATGAATGGCAATTCACAAGTGGGGTTAGCTAGAAGCTGCTAACGGATCTCTCCTAGGAAATGAGCTTGCTTGTTAATTATGGAATATTACTTTTAGGGCATATTCTTACCCAGTAGTATGAACCACAGTATTTGAAAGCTGCACACACACACACACACACTCAAGTCACTGTCAAAAGTTTGATTCATTTCACACAACCAGGATTTGAATAACATGTCAGGTATTGCTTTAAATAAATATGTATTACATAAAGTGTGTCTGTGTGTGTGTGTGTATGTGTTTTCTGTTTATGTAATATTACTCCTACAGCAAAAACTGAATGGAAGAAAGTGACCACGTTTAGAAGCACTCTAGGTCTTGCATTTGACTAAGTGTAAAGCAATATTCCAGTATAGGTCTAGCCCAGCAACTTGCTTCTCTTTATCTCATTTCTCTTCCTTTGAGATAAAATAGAAGACAGGGAGATAAAGGGCAGGCAGAATGTGATTATAAGCAAGAATCATTAAGATATCCAAACTTATTTAATAAACATGCTTTTTTCAATCAGAAATTTACCACGAAGTTTTGTGTATTTCCTTCAGTAAATTATTCTTGAATTAAATATTGCATGCTGGAGAGATAAATATAATTACTAAAAAGCATGACATATTATGGAGTTTATTTAATGCGCTGAATAGGTTTTGCATAAAGTAGTATTTGATTATGCAATATTTATGTTGTGAGAAGTATCTATCTGTATCTGTGACAATTGAATATAGCTTAAAATTAGTGATTCTGATCTTTCTCAAGAGATTTGTCCTTTTTGAAACATGCAATTTGGTTTCAAAGGGCATTTTCATAATTATTTTTTGCATATGCTAAAAATAACTTGTTACTAGTCAATTAAACTTTGGCCTTTTTTTGATTAGTTTGTTTATGCAAACCTGTTTCATATCAAGACTTTAGTGCTTCCAGACTGCACTTTTCTATTTTTGTGTGGCTTTTGTGTTTATAAATTACATCATTGCTTTACCACCTACATAAAATCATAATCATTATTTTTAAAATTAGTTCTATCTTCTTGATTAAATCAATATGTTTTCCTTCAAGTCATTGCCTGGTATAGTCCAAAAGTACAAATTATGTGTACTCACGTATTCAGGTATATTAAGCATTTAACATTTTTTTGAACATTTTTATTTATTTATGTTTGCTTTTGGCTGTGCTGGGTCTTTGCGCAGGTCTTTCTCTAGTCGTGGTGATGTGGTGAGCAGGGGGTATTCTCTAGTTGCAGTAAGGGGGGTGGGGTGGGGCGGGGTGGGGTCTCATTGCCGTGACTTCTCTTGTTGTCGAGCATGGGCTCCAGGGTGTGCAGGCTTCAGTAGCTGCAGCTCCCAGGCTCTGGAGCACAGGCTCAGTAGTTGTCGCACATGGGTTTAGTTGCTCTGCAGCACGTGGGGTCCTCCTGGACCAGGGGTTGAACCTGTGTCTCCTGCATTGGCAGGTGGACTTCCTACTACTGAGCCTCCAGGGAAGCTCTACATATTTTAAGGATTTTTTAAAATATTTATTTGGCTGTGCTGGGTCTTAGTTGCGGCATACAGAATTTTTTTTTCCCCCCAGTTATGGCATGAGAGATTTTACTTGGAGCATGCAGGATCTGGTTCCCTGACCAGGGATCAAACCTGGGCCCCCTGCATAGGGGAGTGGGGAGTCATAACCACTGGACCACCAGGGGAGTCTCTTGAAGATTTTATCACTGCATTCCTGTAAGTATGAATACTTTTATTATTAAACAGAAAAGCACTCCTTTCCTTCCTATGAAATTTTAGAACTTATGATGAAGATGGCTATTGGTTATGATACTATCTTCTTTGGCCAGAATTTCATAGTACCCTTTTAAAGTACTTCATGAAGGTGTTCATCCATTGCAACGGACACATAGACTGCCTTGTGGGGAAAGGGTGAAGTAGAAACTTACCATTTCACGTAAGCCCCCAGCAGTGGAGCTAGACAGGCATGAATGGCATCTACCCCCATTCCCAGTCTTGCCAACACACACACACACACACACACACACACACACACACGACTCCTACCTTTCTTGTTTACTAGGTCCCAAGAGATAGGCAAGGAGAGAAGAAAGGAACTGTCACTGTTTCCGCCACACACACTCAGGCCCTCTCATGACACAGGGGGACACTGCGGACCGATACTATGTTATCTCTGTTGCTCTCTCACTGGTCTCTCACTCTCTCACTGCTGGTCTCATTCTCTTCCACAGCGCTGCAGGAGACAGAGCCTGGCCTGCGTGCAAGGAGCGCTGGCTGCAGGGCAGTAGGGAAGTGTGTGGTGCACACTGACGCACACTCGCATGTTTCCTCCCTGATACAGCTGTGTCCAGTGCACAGAAGCCGTGGATACTTGTCAGCAGATGGACCCCACAGTCTGTCTTTGATCCTGTCCCTGTAGACTGGGGAGCCGAGGCCAGCAAGGGAAGACTGCCCAGCTGGGCCCCCGCTGTCTGGCTCTTGGGATCAGGGTAAAGGCACAGAGCAGCAGAGGAATTTTCCAGAGAGAGTACCTCACCTGGAAATCCTGGGCACCCTTCTCAATAGTTTTCTGACTACTGAAGAAGGAAAACTTTCTGTCTAACTAATGATCCAGAAAAGTCTGGGGAAGAACTTTGGCCCAGCTGGGGCCATTTGCTTACTTCTCAGACTACATACTGTGGACAAAGGGACAGAGAGACTGTGGTCGGCAATTCCAGAAATTGGATGAAGTGAGGAAGGAGCATGTCCTTGAAGAAGGTCATTGTTCTGATGAGATAGATGATAAATGTTCTCTAAATCAAGTCTATAATATCGCTGTGAACCAAGAGTTCTAGACTGAGAACAGAATACAATTACACTGCAAAAAACCTCTGTGGAGACTCTTTGGGGGCTGTGCTGGATCTTCATGCTGCACACAAGCTTTCTCTAGTTGCAGCGAGTGGGGGTTACTCTCCAGCTGCTGTGTGCAGGCTTCTCACTGTGGTGGCTTCTCTCGTTGTGAAGCACAGGCTCTAGAATGTGAGGGATTCATTAGTTGTGCACTGGTTTAGTTGCCTCTTGGCATGTGGGATCTTCCCAAGCTAGGGATTGAACCAGTGTCCCTTGAATTGCAAGGTGGATTCCTAACCAATGGACCATGAGGTAAGCCCCAAAGACGTTTTTAGTTTTTTTTTTTTTTCCCTACACTCCCTTAAATTTTTTTTTTCCAAAGACTTTTAAAAATGATTATTATGATAAAAGTTTCATTATGCCAGCAAGTCAAAACAACTAAAAATGTTATGCACTTAATACAGACTGCAAATATATGGTCAAAATTGATAGAAATACAAGGATAAGTAGACAAATCCACAATCATAGTGGAAAATATTAATGTACTCTTCTGATTTACTATATCACAAAGATAAAAACCATTAAGGCCACGGACAATTTGAAGTACACAATCCCATTTGACCTGAAAGAAACTCTGCACCCAATAGTGGCAGACTTACATATTCTTTTCAAACACACAGTTTGGGAAAATTGGTCCATGAAACAGGTATCAACATAGGCCAAAGAATCAGTACCATACCGGTCATGTTCTCTGAGCTAAACGTGATTCACCTAGATTCCACTTCCTGTGTGGCCAAGGAGGCTCCTAATAAAGTGATTCAGCAAAGGGAACTAACAACTCGAACAAAATATGAAATAACTGCCTTAAAGGCTCCAGGGAGTGAAACAAAGCAGGCACATTTGGGATGGGAGTAACCCTTGGAGGAAGGGATTAGCCTCGAGTGACTTCACCATTTTGATAGGGTTTCACTTGAAACTACCTTTGAAAAGGAAACAACGCAGAATAACTTTTGGCCATGTGTATGAGCTTAGTCACTCAGTGGCAACTGTGGCCCCATGGACTGCAGCCTGCCAGGCTCCTCTGCCCATGGGGATTCTCCAGGCAAGAATACTGGAGTGGGTTGCCGTTTCCTTCTCCAGGGGACCTTCCCGACCCAGGGATCAAAACTATCTCCTGTATTGCAGGCAGATTCTTGACCCTCTGAGCCACCAGCGAAGCCCCAGCTTTTGACGGTGCTCCTCATTTATTCACTGATTGCTTGATGGGTGAGATCAATTAACTTCAGGTAGAGATTTGGTTACTACTCAACAGATGTCTTGGTGAAAGCATATGCCCAGCCTTGTCCCAGCCAAATAATTGATATGGTTGGCCAAAAACATTTTTCCAACTCCTCTAAAATCAATTATTTGAACTTACCCCTTAGTCTATCTGAACTCCCTCAACCCATTCAACCATGATCATGATTCTGAAACCGAGTAGTCCTAGCTTACTTGGCTACCTTTGAAAATTCATTCCAAAAAGATGCATGTTGACATAGACATGGAAAATTAGACATTATTTACTAGTCCTTCCTCCTTTTCTCCTCCCTTCCTCCCCTCCAGTATGTTGGTAATAAATGTAATACCTCTGAAATCGTCCTTGTTAGATTAGTAGCAGGTCACTAAGTCAGTGATGGGTTTGTAATTAGGGTGAAGTTCTTTCTATTTGCCCATATTACTTTTTTAACCATGCGTAAAGTCTCACTAATGAAGTGGAAATCTGATAAATTGAGACAGTTTAAACTGCATTCTTGTGGCTTATGTGTATTTGCAACAGTTTTGAATGGGAAAGACCCAAGGACATACCAATACACTTGCTAAAAGTTCAATGAATTGATCAGGGCTGCCGAGAGATGAATAAGGAACACACGAAAAACCAGAAACTGCCAAAAGATAGACAATAGTAGCCTATGTAAAAAACAAATAAAAAACTTTAAAAAGGTGGAGCTGCTTTTTCACTCTTGCATGGAGAAGATACTCTTGGCAGAAGGCGCCTGTGATGAGTCAAGGAAATGATTTTGATTATGAGGAATTTTTTTAAAGAAGGAAAATAGGGCATATTTATAACTTGTCAGTTATTGTAAGTTTTATGGCTGTGACTTATTAGCTGCCAAACAAGCAAGTGAATGTTTTTCTGTCTCCTGGCAGTCTCTCAGTCACCATTCTTGATGCCTTATTAACAAAAATTAAATGGTATGTCAGTAAGATGGCTTTTATTTCAACACACAAATGTTTTTAATAAGTTTTAAAAGTGGAAATAATTAAACCCATTTTCTCTTTTCAGAAGATGTTTCAACTTTGCTTGTAAGCTGTTAATAAGCTTGAAATCCAAATTTTAAAAAATTCATACAAAACAAGGTTAAAGAGGAATCTGATGGGATGTTAAGAGTGGTTCTCTTATGAATGGGATTTTAGTTAATATTACTTTCCTCTATTTTTCTACTCTAAATATACACTTGTAAATCAGGAGGGAAGTTATTAAAGTGGAAAACATCTCTGACAAAGACCATATTACAACTAGTCCATTTCTCAAGGCAATCATTTCATTTATATAAACAGCAGATATTTACTGACACCCTTTGTTTTTCTTTAGTTCTCCTTAGTTCCTAGCAAGGTTGTATAACAATGGGTTTATGTGTAAGGCACAATATATGTAAGGAATTAAAAAGCTTTTGTCTTACAGGGATCTTATGAATGGTGTCTGTGTTGTACACATTTAAGAAACAGTGTCAGTGAGGTAAGTGAATTGTCAAGTGTCACATAATTAGGAAGTGACTGGGCTAATTGTTACAGTAATGCCCTGCCCCGCCAAGAAGAACCTCTCCTTATATACATACTCTTTTATCCACACTGACTCTAGGCCATATAACTTGTTACATCCAATCAGACATAAACAAAGAAGACACAAGCAGGTATGTTAAATATACTGCAGTAAGAAAGACACAGAGACTCAAAAATGCTGGCTCACTGGGACTTTTCTTCTGCTCTTTGGGACCCTGAGACTACCACTGGAAGACGCTTGGGCTGGCCAACTGGAAGGTGAGACACCAGGTGGAGCAGAGATGGGCTTGGAGAGGAAGGCAGATCATTACTGAATTGATCAAAATGTAGCAAACTAAGAATGGAGTTTTATTTTGTTGTAAATGTGGATTGCTAAGTAAAATTGTAGTAAGATGGCTCAAAAAAGCATGCAATCAGAGCAAGGAAGAAGAGATGGGAGATAATTGCAGCCATTTAGAGAAGCTTCCCAGGTGGCCCTAGTTGTAAAGAATCAGCCTGCCAATACAGAAAATGCGAGTTTGAACTCCTGTTGGGAAGATACCCTGGAAAACGGCATGACAACCCATTCCAGTATTCTTGCCTAGAGAAACCCATGGACAGAGGAGCCTGGCAGGCTACGGTCCATAGGGTCTCAAAGAAATGGACACGACTGAAGTGACTTAGCACATACACAGGGAAGAAGCAAGGTGATAGCCACGTTTTTGGAAATGATTTGAAGCCTGAAGCAGAAGCTGAATTCTCAAGATTTAAAGCCTGATGTTTTGAGAAGTGTGTGGAAGGAGAAGTAATTTTTTATATCTGCTGTGTGCCAAGCACTTTATACTCAATGTCTCCTTTAATTTTTACACCAATCCTAAGTGAGGTGAAAACAATTCTCCCCATTGTACAAAAAAGAAAACTGAAAAAAGAAATTTGAAAGTGAGTGAGTGAAGTCGCTCAATCGTGTCCGACTCTTTGCGACCCTATGGACTATATAGCTTATCAGGCTCCTCCATCCATGGGATTTTCCAGGCAAGAGTGCTGGAGTGGGTTGCCATTTCTTTCTCCGGGGGATCTTCCCGACCCAGGAATAGAACCTGGGTCTCCCGCATTGCGGGCGGACGCTTTACGGTCTGAGCCACCAGGGAAGCCAAATTCCAAGAGTGGTGAAGTCAGAATTAGAACCCCAGCCTGTGGAACATCTGGTTAGGTGGGGGATACTATAAACAGTGTGGAGAGAAGGGTTGAGTTGAACTTGAAACCTGTATCTGAGACACGGACAAGCATTTAGGTGTGGATATTCAGCCACCAGAGGAAGGGAAACTTCCAGGTGTCTTGGCCGATGCCAGGAAACAAACTGGAGTCAGCTGAATTTGACTTGCCTCACACAATATACTTACATATGCGCTGATAGATTCAAGTTCTCCAAAAATGCCATTTAAGCCAACCAAATCAAATCTTCGTCATCTTGAACAGAGTGAATAACTGCTCTCTGAAACAAAAATAACTTATCTGCTAACTGAAGCATTCTTTGAATGTTTTCAAAGTAGCAGTGGCACAAGTAATCAAAGTCTTGTATTACTGATGTTGATGTCCAATCTGCTGAATTGGTAGGAAGCCAAAAACGAGAGAGTCAAATGTCAGTAAAACATTTGGAGGACATGATGAGATAAACAAGAGCCATCTATTATTTTATATAAACATTCTTCTTTTCCCCCTTAAATAAGGGATTGGCAAACATTTTCTGTAAATGGCCGGATAGTAAATATTTTAGACTTTGCAATCTATGGTTTCCATCTCAACTATTCGATTCTGTTGCAACTGCTCAGCTATGCCACTGTATTAGGAAGGCAGTCATAGAATAAATGTATACGAATGGGTATGGCTGTGTTCCAATAAAACTTCATTTATATCCAAACAGTGGGCTGGATTTGGTCCACAGGCTACAGTTTGTTAACCCCTGCCTTAGATAATATTGTAAGCTAATAGCAATATTTTCTGATTTATATGTACCTTCTAAACCTTTTCTCAGAATGGATAATTGATTCACTTTATTGCTTTAAAATTATAATTGTTATTTATGAATGTAAAATATTAAGATCATTCAGATTTTGAGGGAAGAAACTATTAACTTTTGATCTCCTGTACTTCACTCATTATTTGGAATATATTAAGTGCTCAATTGATGCCCATTTATACATTGCTGAATTAATTGCTTCTAGTCAACCCCATTATCTCAGAGCTGAAGATATGATACCTTTTTTAAAAATAAATAATAACTTATTTTTAAATAAGGGCTTCCCTGGTGGCTCAGAGGGTAAAGCGTCTGCGGGCAATGTGGGAGACCCAGGTTCGATCCCTGGGTTGGGAAGATCCCCTGGAGAAGGAAATGGCAACCCACTCCAATACTGTTACCTGGAAAATCCCATGGACTGTAGCCTACCAGTCTTCTCCATCCATGGGTCACAAAGAGTTGGACATGACTGAGTGACTTCACTTTCACTATTTTAAAATTATATTTATATTTGGCTGCACTGGATCCTTGCTGATTTGCTCAGGCTTTCTCTAGCTGTGATGAGTGGGGCCTTCTCATTGTGGTGACTTCTCTTGTTGTGGCTCACAGGCTCTAGGCACGTAGGCGCAGTAGTTGTGGTACATGGGCTTAGTTGCTCCGTGAAACGTGGGATCTTCCTGGACCAGAGGTCGAACGTGTGTCCCTTGCCTTGGCATGCAGATTCTTAGCCACTGGACCATGAGGGAAGTCCCAGTATGGTACCTTTGAAGAAGCACTGTGGCTACTAGGGGATGCTCAGAACTGCACAATTAGAAGGTATAAGTTCTAGTTTTGATTCTGGCCCTAACATTAAACTGCTGTAAGTCACTTCTCTGGATTCATCTTCATCATCATTAAAACCAGTGAGCTGACTTGTGGCAGACTGTCGACTGCCTAGTCAACAGCCATTCCCAGTCTTCTTCCTTGCCTATCTCCATCTAGAGGTTGAAAATACCCAGTCTTCACTATCTAGCCAACTTTGCAGTCAGAATTGGCTATATGACTCAATTGTGGCCAATGAGATAAAAGGGAAATTATAGGAGGCTTCTGGGAAAGATCCCCTCCCACCCATCCCCACCATGAAAGGAACAGGGCATGTAAGGAGAACTTCTTTCCCACATGTACACCCTGTCATGCATAAGCTGTGGCATTCACATCACAGCCATAAGGCCATAAACCTTTATGAAATCATAGGCACCTCTAGTTTGGTGCCTTTATTTTCCAGATAGATTCATTTCAACCAGTATGATGAACTTTACAGTACCTTTTTGATCTGTGACTAAAGTTACATATGCAGTTAATCAAGGAACTAAGCCTTGAACTGAAAGGCAATGGCACCCCACTCCAGTCCTCTTACCTGGAAAATCCCATGGGCGGAGGAGCCTGGTAGGCTGCAGTCCATGGGGTCGCTAAGAGTCAGGCACGACTGAGCGACTTCACTTTCACTTTTCACTTTCATGAATTGGAGAAGGAAATGGCAACCCACTCCAGTGTTCCTGCCTGGAGAATCCCAAGGATGGGGGAGCCTGGTGGGCTGCCGTCTTTGGGGTCGCACAGAGTTGGACACGACTGAAGCGACTTAGCAGCAGCAGCAGCAGCAAGCCTTGAACTCAGTTACCTAATTCATATGCTTTTACTAGTATATGAATCTGTTTATTTAGTGTTCCATTTTATATTTCATTCATCCATTCATTAACTACATTTATTGGGACTACTCTACAATATAGTCATTTTCTTAAGTAGACATTAATACCCATAGTTCATATATGGTATTTTACATGAATCATTTCAAAAATGACATGCAATCAATTGAGATATGCCTTGATTAAATCTGAGTGTTTGGGGTTCCTTTCTCCTAGATATGTGATCTAATACAAAATCTTAAATGACTTATAACAACTTAAAACCACAAAATACTGAGCAGAGTTGTTTAATGAAAACCAAACAGTTCAGTTCTAATTAGGCCAAGCAGGACAATTCTAGTTTGGCTGGGGAAAAAGAAGTTGCTGGGACAACTTCAAAAACAAGATATTCTCAGAGCATACTAGAAAAATTGAGAAGATACATGTTAATCAAAGTTGATTCAATCGCCCCTAATTCAGAATAACTGTTTTTCATTGGTTGTTTTCTTTTCATGATGAAGTCAAGACTACCCTTGTATAATAGTGAAGTATTTGAGACCAAATATTTAGGAAGATTCATTTTATGCAGCCAACAGACCAGAGAGGATTTTTTAGAAAACTAGAAATAAATGTAAGAGCTGGGGGAAAATTAATCAAAATCTGATATCTAGGTCATTAATGGGACAGATGGGAATGGCAGGAAATCAGAATATAAAAATAGTACTAAGCTGCTGCTTACTATTGAATTAATGACCATATGGCATATTGGAATAATGTTTATAATATTTAATTATAAGAAGTTTAGAAACCAAAAAATGAGGGGAAAGGAATTTGTGATTTAAGTAAGAATAATTTAAATAATGTATGTTCTTTGCAAAGAATAAAATAGACTTTTTTAAAAGTAGAGAATGATATTTTTTTTGGTGAACAAAATATCAAATAGTCTCTTTGAGTAGTGATTCAGTTTTATGACTACAGTAGTAAAGTATTACCCATTTTTAATGTCTTGATTTTATCTTTATATACCAAATACTAATTGAACATTCATCTCCCATATCATTTGTATGATAGAATGTGTCACTTTCAAACCATGTAACTAACGAGAAGTTATATAACGGACTAACATTTTTGTTGACTCTGATATATAGTCTTATACTTGCTGGCTTTGGATTTACATAGGAGGTTGCTATTTTAAAATATGACTGCTGTACTTTAAAGTTTTTTTTTTTAATATTTTTAATGTATTCATTTAGTTGTGGCACAGGGGCTCTTCATTGGGACATATGGAGCTCAGGAGTTGGGACACTCCAGCTTGGTTGCCCTGCAGCATGTGGGATCTTAGGTCCCCAACCAGAGATCAAACCGGAGTCCTCTGCATTGGAAGGCAGATTCTTAACCACTGGACTGCTAGGGAAGTCCCAAAATGTTGGCAGTTTTCATGATAAAGTTTCCATAACACATTTTCCTGGCATAGGATCAAATTGAGAATCTCACACATTCCGTTTAGTCATCATGTCTGTCATACGCAACGGTTGTTCTGCCTTCTTTGTCTTTCATCACATGGATATTTTGCAGCCATTGGTTTGTAGAATGTTGCTTAGTATTGGGTTTCTCTAATATTTACTTACAATTCAATGGAGTTGAGCAGTTTAGTTTCCTTCTTAGCTTGTCCTGTCAGGAGCCACATGAAGTCAGTTGGTCACTTACCGGTGATGGTAGCTTTGATCACTCATGTAAGTCAGTGTCCACTGGTTTGCTCCACTGTGAAGTTACTGGTCTTTTCTCTTGTAAATGACAAGCTATTTGTGAAGAGATCAGGGGACTTAAGGGTAGGGAAGCTCTAAGCTTCCCTATTTGAGGAGGAAGGAGCCAGTGGAGAAGCAAAATTAGGGAAGATAATTGAAAGTATGGAATCCTGGAGGTTGGGAAGAAGTGGTGTTTGATTCATTCATTCATTCATTCCATCATGTAACTTATTCAGCAAGAATTGTAGATCTGATTCACATATAATTCATAGTTTTTATTCTGTGCTTTTGTGTGACATCTGAATGATAACCTTTGGATCAGTTACATTGCTCATTAGAGACTACAGATTACAAAAGAAAAATTTTTCTTACTGTTCTAAACAGTAGTTTGATAATTCTCTTTACAAGCTCAATTTGGCCTTGGAAATCAATGCTAATATGGCTCATAATTATCAAATGTTATATTTGTAGTATTATCAATATTTTGTTTGAACACATCTATTTTTCTCTTTATTTTACCTTTCCTCTGTCTGTAAGTCTTTTTAATAAACTTTTTATTTTGAGAAAGCTGATAATACAGAGGGAATTCCTAGGACTTGACACTTTCACTGCTGTGGGCCTGGTTTCCATCCTGGTTGGGAAACTAAGATCCCATAGTCTGCACAGCATGGTAAAAAATCTAAAATAAAATACAGAGAGATCCTATGTAGCCTTCACCCAGGTTCTTCTCATCTTGCAAAACTAGAGTTTAGTATCATAATTGTGTACCATTGAGACTGAAGATTCAGAACATTTCCAGCATCACAGAGATCCCTCATGTTCCCCTTTTATAAACATTCCTACTTCCCTCTCACCCTTAGCCTTCCACTACACCTGTGAGCATAGCTATTATCAATATGTGAATGTGTGTTTAATGAAGCCAAGCTCTTTTTGGATGTGTGCTCCTATGGTATAGGTAAAGAAGTATAAAAGATCCTTTGCTTCTCCCTCCCTTCATATGCCTCAAAAAGTCAAGTAAATAGCAAACATTCATCATCTTCTACAGCAAAAACTAGTGGGACTTACTGTATTTTTTTTTTAATTGAAAAAAGTAAAAACCAAATTTGGCTGTGTTGCACAGCATATGGGGTCTTAGTTTCCTGACCAGAGAGTGACCCTTGCCCCCTGTATTGGAAGCACAGAGTCTTAACTACTGGACCATCAGGGAGGTCCCACTGTATTTTTAAAAATAAACCATAAATTTTGGAATAATTTGGATTTTCAAAAAAGTTGTAAAGATAGTATGCTGCTGCTGCTGCTGCTAAGTCACTTCAGTCGTGTCCGACTCTGTGCGACCCCATAGACGGCAACCCACCAGGCTCCGCCGTCCCTGGGATTCTCCAGGCAGGAACACTGGAGTGGGCTGCCATTTCCTTCTCCAATGCATGAAAGTGAAAAGTGAAAGTGAAGTCGTTCAGTCGTGCCCAACTCTTAGCGACCCCATGGACTGCAGCCTACCAGGCTCCTCCATCCATGGGATTTTCCAGGCAAGAGTACTGGAGTGGGGTGCCATTGCCTTCTCGAAAGATAGTATAGTGTTCTCATATATCCTTCACCTGGTTTCTCTTAATGTTAACGTCTGACATACCCATGATACCTTTGTCAAAAGCAATAGATGAATACTGGTACATTACTACTTACTAAAACTCTTGACTTTATTTGGATTTCACCAGTTTTTATCACTAATGTTCTTCTGTTCCAAAATCCAGTCCATGATACCGCAGTGGATTTAACTATGGCATTATTTAAATTATAATAATTCATCATGTTAGACAATTTAAAATTATAGAAAAATTCTTTCTGATACTAAAATACTTGCATGTGAAGATGATATTGAAATCCACCCATGTAACACATAATATTGATTTAACGCTTTTGTAGGAAGACCTGCCCTAGTACCCAGAGAAAAGAATTGAACTAGTAAACTGATCAGCCATTAGGTATTTCAAACTACTTAGGGAATTGTGCTGATAATATTTCATTGTTATTTGCTTGAGAGAGAAATCAGTTCAGTTCAGCCGCTCTGTTGTGTCTGACTCTTTGCAACCCCATGGACTGCAGACGCCAGGCCTCCCTGTCCATCACCAACTCCCAGAGCTTACTCAAACTCATGTCCATTGAGTCAGTGATGCCATCCCATCATCTCATCCTCTGTCATCCCCTTCTCCTGCCTTCAGTCTTTCCCAGCATTAGGTCTTCTCCAATGAGTCAACTCTTCGCATGAGGTGGCCAAAGTATTGGAGTTTCAGCTTCAGCATCAGTCCTTCCAATGAATATTCAGGACTGATTTCCTTTAGGATGGACTGGTTGGATCTCCTTGCAGTCCAAGGGACTCTCAAGAGTCTTCTCCAATACCACAGTTCAAAAGCATCAATTCTTTTGCGCTCAGCTTTCTTCACAGAGACAGAACTGGAATTTTTTTTTTTTTTTTTTGTAAATTATTTCTTTGCACCAAGTCTTCGTTGTGGCACATAGTATGTTTAGTTGTGACATGTGAACTCTTACTTATGACATAGGGGATCTAGTTCCCTGATGAGGGATGAACCCGCACCCCCTACATTGGGAGCCTGGAGTCTTTCCTAACCACTGGACCACCAGGGAAGTCCCAGAACCGGAGTATCTTTAAAAAGAAAATTTGAAGTTTCACCAAAACAAGTACCGTTGTCTATCAGCTTACTCCCAGTTTCTGAGTGATGGGTGTATAATATGATAATATTTTAGAAGTCTTCCTTCTACACTATTCATTATTCATTTAGTTCAACACTCTTTCATCAGATATTTGTTGAAGGCCTGCCATATGCCCAGTACCATCTGAAACTCTTGGGATTCCTTGGTATAGAGGGGGCATCCTGATTATAAAGGGTTCTCTCCATCTCCACTCACATATCACAGCAACTGCGGTCTCTCTAGCTTTTATTGATCCCACTTGCCTCTGCAGATCTATGTTGGACTGAAATATTAAATAGACACTCTCCTCCAATGGGACTGTACTCAGGAGTAAATCCTTCTTGTCATATAAACGGTGTTTACCTTTGCTTCTATGACAGGGGTTTTTAGGGCTCAGTCTGGCTTTTTTGATAGGAGAACACTCTTTTTGAGTTAGACTTGGAAAGGGACTCCTTATATTCTACATTTGTTTTTGCTTCTCAATCATACCATTAAATGTCATCTGGGCTGTAACAACCTTAGTTAAAAACTGTCCTCTCCACAAAAAACAGCAAACACACACCCCACAAAGTATGATGCCTCCATATAAAGGTTAAAATAGGCAAAAGTAGTCTATGATGATACATTAAAATAATGGTTACCCTTTGGGGACAATCAACGTGGAGAGGACAAAAAAAAAAAAACCTTCTAGGTGCTGAAAATATTCCATACTCTGATGTGGTTGGTGGTTACATGAGACTCTACATATATAAAGTTGTTCAGACTGTGCTCTTAAAATTTACATACTTTCACATACTATTAATAACTTAAGGAAACAGTCCCTTATCCTCTCTCATTAAAATACTTCTTTTCTTGACATCTGTGACATTATGATTTATAATGAGAAATGTATATTTAGTCTTTGTCCCTTTGCTGGCGAAGAGCTAACATGCTTGGAATTTCCTTAGTAATGAGAGTGATAAAGATGCCTTTGTTATGTTAAGGATAGTTCTTGGAAAACCTCTGTCTCCAAAAATGGGGGCTGGTTGCCAGGGGAATCCACAGTGTGATGAGGTGATGAGAGGGTTGAACCTTTTAGTCCCATCCCCAGGTTTCCTGGAGAGGAGAGGGGCTGGGAATTTAGTTAAGTTACCAGTGGCCAACGATTTAATCAATCATGCCTCCATAAACACTCAAAAGGACAGAGTTTGTAGAGCTTCCAGGTTGGTGAACATTGGAAGATTTGGGGGAAGTGGCTCACCTAGATAGAGCATGAAAGCTCCGCCCCCTTTCCCTACGCCTTGCCCTACTCATCTCTTCCATCTGGCTGTCCCTGAGTTTTGTCTATCATATTGTTGTTCAGTCAGTCATGTTCAAGTCTTTGTGACCCCATGGACTGCAGCATGCCAGGCTCCCTTGTCCTTCACTATCTCCCAGAGTATGTTCAAACATGTCCATTGAATAGGTGATGCCATCCAACCATTTCATCCATGATCTATTAGTAGACGTTTCTCAGAGTTCTGTGAGCTGCTCTAGGAAATTAATAGAGCCTGAGGAGGGAGTTGTGGGAACCTCTGACCTATGACAGGTGGGTCAGAGCAAATGACAAACTGGATTTGAGACTGGCATCTAAAGTATGTGTGTATATGTTGGGGAGGAGCAGTCTTGTAGGACTGAGCCCTTAACCGATGTAATCTCATGCTATCTTCAGGTTGATAGTATCAAAACTGAGTTGAATTGTAGGCCATTGCTCATTGTCCACTGAAAATTGGGGTGGTGGTATGAAAAAACAGACACCGGCCTCTCTCTTTTCCACTTGATCTCATGTTCCACTTGGTCTCTTGAGTCCATGTTTATTCACACGTGTATTTTTCCCCCAAATTTCTCGTGTACATTCCCCTCTAGCTTTGCATTATAGAATATTAGTAAAATCCCTGGTTTGGGATTTTGGTCGGGATTCTGGAGTAAACTGGAATAATGTGGAGAATTAAATTTTTTCATTAAATAACAGAAACTGTTGCCGGCCAAAATCTTGACCTTCTCTGTCCACTGAAGCCAAATGAAATACACGGAGAGAGAGTTTGGGGGAAATAGAAAGGGGACTTTCTATTCTCAGCCAGTGGAGAGAGGAACAGAGTTAGGCTCGTGCCTCAAGCACTGCGCCCCCTCTCCATGGGGAGTCTAGGGGCTTATGTAAGGCAAGGGCTCGGAGTCAAGGGTTGGTAACGAGGAACAAAGGTAATGAGGTAATAGGATCTTGATTTCTTCCTCTTGCATCGTTTCAAAGACACCCAGAAACTGGAGTCAGTAACCCAGTAATTGAGTCTGGCAGTTCGGTGGCCCTGCAGCCTACTTTCTGATATGTAACTACAAGGGGAAGCGTTGTTGTAAGGGTAAAACACCAGATAGGGGATGCACTTAACATAGAACCAATAGCAGAAAATGTGAATTATAGCTCCTGCAGAGTTAGGGGGCGAGAAAGCAGACTTAGTTACAGACATGCAGACTTAGGTGCAATTAAAGTGAAAAACTAAGAATGTTCAGGCCTGCTCACTGTTCTCTTTATCTTCTTTGTTCTCAGAAAAGGGAAAAAGAAAAACTCATTCCTCTTTTTTCATTTTCATAACAACAAAACCCACATATATACCACAAACAGAAGCCATATACTTATATGCTATAAACTGGAACTTGGGGGGTTCTAGAACTAAGAGGAAGATGTGGAAAATGAATCCTGTGGCACAGTTAGGAGGCTGTATAGACCAAGTGTTTCTGGGGATCCCAAGCCCCTTTATATGTGTCCACACTTCTGGTGAAGAAGGCCGTCTTGGCTAGAGGAGCTGGTGTTTCAACAATGAACCATGTCTTTGGAGCTACAGTTCTCAGCTGTGCCGTCTTGTTCATTCCTGATGATGTAAAAATTTCTCCACCAGTTATGTTCCTAAAAAGAAAGGGCACAGGACCCTCTGGTGTTCTTCTCAGAAAGAGGAGGGTCCCAGAGAAGGGTCCTGGGGCCTGGGAATGTTTATAGTTAGTTCGGCTTATGCCTGCAGGCTTTGTTCTCAAGGCAAAGCACCCCTCCTTGGAAGTTTAGGCCCATGTGGCTCTGGCACCACCACACAAGTGTTATTGTCACCGTAGGGTCAAAATCATCACTTCCTTTCAACCCTCAGCTGAGACTGGCTTGCTGTACCAAGCTTCTCTTTACCCTATGACAAAATCTCTCTCAGTGGTCCCATTGTTTGCTGCTATTGGTGTATTTAATTTATTTTTGGCTGTGCTGGGTCTTCATTGCTGCATGTTGGCTTTCTCTAGTTGCGGTGAGTGGGGGCTACTCTCTAGTTGCTGTGTGCAGGCTTCTCATTACGGTGGCTTCTCTTGTTGTGAAGCACAGGCTCTAAGGCTTCAGTAGTTTGGGGCACAGGATTTGTTGTCCTGCAGCATGTGGGATCTTCCTGGACCAGGGACTGAACCTATGTCCCCTGCATTGGCAGGTGGATTTTTAACCACTAGACCACCAGGGAAGTCGGCCATTGTTCATTCATAAAATATGACTATATTCAGTTGCCCATCCTGTCTCCCAGCAGCCTCCTCTGCTCATTGACTCAAGTATACCATACATTCATTCAACCAAGTCTTTATTAAGCATTTATTATTAGTGTTTACCAGGGAATTTGTACACTTCATATGTATATACAAAACATCAGTAGGGATGTAGGTTGACTTGCTTTTGCCCTGAGTTGTCCTTTAGCAGCACATCTATCAGAGGATGGACTTAGGTGGTAAGAAGGTGTTGCTCAAGTCTACCTATTGGAAGAAGAATCAAGTCCCAGCCCAAAGTCAGCCAAAATGCTCAGTTACATTTTCTTATAACTGAGACAGAGAATTTAGACTATTCCACATGGAAAGCCTGGCCATTACTCAAAGTAAATGTGTTAAAAATAAAAAAGTAACTCAATGTGAGAGTTGCAAGTTAAGTTTTATTTGAGGCAAAACAAGGACTGCAGCCCCAGAGGCAGCACTTCAGATAGCTCTGAGAAACTGTTCCCAGGAGGTAAGGGGAGGAGCCAGGTCATATAGAAGTTTTGCAACAAAGGGCAGGTACTCAGGAACATCAAAAGATTGTTGTTGTTGTTAGTTGCTCAGTCATGTCCTACTCTTTGCAACCCCATAGACTGCAGCATGCCAGGCTTCTCTGTCCTTCACCATCTCCCAGAGCCTGCTCAAACTTACATCCATTGAGTCGGTGAAGTCATCCAACCATCTCATCCTCTGTCACCCCCTTCTCCTCCTGCCTTCAGTCTTTCCCAGCATCAGAGTCTTTTCCAATGACTTGGTTCCTCACATCAGGTGGCCAAAGTATTGGAACTTCAGCTTCAGCATCACTCCTTCTAATGAATATTCAGGATTGATTTCCTTTAGGATTGACTGGTTTGATCTCATTGCAGTCCAAGGGATTCTCAAGAGTATTCTCCAACACCACAGCTCAAAAGCATCGATTCTTCAGCATTCAGCCTTCTTTATGGTCCAACTCTCACATCCATACGTGACTACTGGAAAAACCATAGCTTTGACTAGATGGAACATTTGTTGGCAAAGTAATGTCTCTGCTTTTTAGTACACTGTCTAGGTTGGTCATAGATTTTCTTCCAAGGAGCAAGCCTCTTAATTTCATGGCAGTGACTTTGGAGTCCAAGAAAATAAAGTTTGTCAGTGTTTCCATTGTTTTTCCCCATCTATTTTCCATGAAGTAATAGGACTAGATGCCATGATCTTATTTTTTTGAATGTTGAGTTTTAAGCCAACTTTTTCACTCTCCTCTTTCACTTTCATCAGGAGGCTCTTTAGTTCCTCTTCACTTTCTGCCATAAGGGTGGTGTCATCTACATATCTGAGGTTATTGATATTTCTCCCGGCAATCTTGATTCCAGCTTATGCTTCATCCAGCCCAGCATTTTGCATGATGTACTCTGCATAAAAGTTAAATAAGAAGGGTGACAATATACAGCCTTGATGTACTCCTTTCCCAATTTAGAACCGGTCTGTTGTTCCATGTCTGGTTTTAGCTATTGCTTCTTGACCTGCATACAGATTTCTCAGGAGGCAAGTAAAGTGGTCTGGTATTCCCATCTCTTTAAGGATTTTCCACAGTTTATTGTGATCCACATAGTGAAAGGCTTTAGCATAGTGAATGCAGAAGAAGTAGACGTTTTTCTGGAATTCTCTTGCTTTTTCTATGATCCAAGGAATGTTGGCAATTTGATCTCTGGTTCCTCCACAATCCAGCTTGCATAGCAGCAAAAGATTATTGTTAGTTAAAATCAGATATCTCAAGGAATATAGCACTTTTCTATGTGTGGGAAGATTCAAGAGTCTGGGCTCACAGAAGCCGTTCCTTTGATATGCACCTCAACTATCTGGGGTCAGGATCCTGTATTATCACATCCTGAGTTCCCTCAGGGTTCATCATGGGGAGTGGCTGCAGTCTGATAGCTGGTAGATGGCAGGGGTTCTTTCCCTTCCTAAGTGTCCTCAGGGCTTGCCTGCTCACATTGGAGGACTGCAGTCTTTAATGACTGCAACATCCTTTGTTTACTGATATGGCCAGAAATATTCCATTTCTCATGTTTATAGTATTCTGGTAACTAGTTATCAGAAAACAACTGAGAAAAGTAAGCCTGTGTGTGTGTGGGGGGGTGGGGGTTGTGTATGCGTGTATGTAAATGTTTGAATGAGAGAGAGTTCTTTCAATTTGACTTTTGCCAAAAACAGCAGCACAAAATTTGTCAGTTTAAAAAGAGAGTTAATGATGTAAGGGTGTGTGTGTGTGTGCACATGCGTGTGTGAGCTTAGTTGTGTCTGACTCTTTGCAAACCCGTGGACTGTAGCCCTCCAGGCTCCTCTGTCCATGGGATTTCCCAAGCAAGAATACTGAAGCAGCTTGCCATTTCCTTCTCCAGGGGATCTTCCCGACCCAGGTTTTAAACCCATGTATCTTGCGTCTCCTGCATTGGCAGGCAATTCTTTACCACTGTGCCCCAATGTCAGGGTACTTCAAGCAAATATACTTTGATGAGCATGTGATTGAACCAAATCTATGACTCACTTCCAGTGAGGATACGCTCAGAAGTCTCACAGGGAAAGAGCCCCACTCCCACAAAATTGGCAAAGTTAAATTGTTGAGACACTTGCTTTATGCACACAGGATCTCAGGTATTTCACTAAAGTATGTGGTATGTCAGGAGGACAAAATCCTAGTGCTCAGACATTTTAAAGAGGCTGGTCTAGTCCAGTGGTTCTAATCCTTGGCTAGAGACTACCATTGCCTAGGGAACTTTGTTAAAATACTGATTCTGTTCTGATTCAGGTGGACTAGAGTGAGGTCTACTGAAATCTAATCCTGTAGAGCAGCACTGTGCCTTAGAAGGTTGGGAAATTTTTTGTAATCCACATTGGTCTAAAAAGATAATAAAGGGACTAAAACGACAAGCCATCCATCAACTGAAATTCCATAACTCCAGCAATCTTAGGGGAACCAATCATCAGGTATCATCCTCCAAGCAAATGTCCTTAAAGACCGAACCAAGGACAAAGGTCATCTGCTCAAAGCTGGGGGTATAAAACTTAATCTCATTGAGTTTCTAAGATAGAGATAGGCTAGTCCATCTTGTTGGAGATGAGACATAGGGTTCGCTCAGAGGAGACCTAGAGATCAGAAATGAGATCAGCCGGTGCGTTTGTTTTTTTTAAAAAAAAAAAAAAGCGAAACTCATTTGTGAGGTACATCACACTAAGGAACATAAAAAAGCAGTCCTTTGAAGAGTCTTAACTTCTTCACATCTTGTGAAGTCATCTGCTGCCAGAATTTGCCTAATCCTCCTCCTGTGAAAAATTATAATGATTTTTAGCTTGGTTTTTAAACTGTGAGCTTCAGTTACAATTTTGTAAACTTTTTCTTCTTTTCTTTTTTTTTTTTTTTGGTGTGTGAAACAATTCAAAAGCATTAAAAAGTAGACACATTTTAAGTGATAGCATTTTGAGATACACACACTTTTACACCTACAATACACGTGGCTTCATTTATTTCATTTCAGCTCCCTGGGGGAGAGAGTATGTGGAATTATTTTCCAGTAGGGAAGTAAGGCATGATGTGTAAGAAGTTGTCTTTAGGACATACATAGTAATTGTGGGGGAAAGTTGAAATGTAAGCAGATAGGGTACATCTTTTTGGTGTCCTGTGTTTCTCTATGAATGGAACAAAGTTGCACATTCTCAAGAGCACGTGCATGTACGCTAAGCTGTTTCAGTCATGTCTGACTCTCTGAAAGCCTATGGACTATAGCCCGCCAGGCTCCTTTGTCCATGGGATTCTCCAGGCAAGAATAATTTAATGGATTGCCATGCCCTCCTTCAGGGGATCTTCCTGACCCAGGGATCGAACTCGTGTCTCTTATATCTCCTGCCTTGGCAGGAGAGTTCTTTACCACTAGTGCCACCTGGAAAGCCCTGAGAGCACAAGGTCATGTAATTTTTAAAACTGAAGCAAAATTGGCATACAATATTACATTAATTTCTGGTGTACAACACAGCAATTTGATGTTTGTGTATGTTGCAGAAGGATCTCTATGATAAGTTTAGGTAAAATTCATCACCATACATAGTTACAGGAATTTTTTCCTTGTGATTAGCACTTTTAAGATTGACCTGCTTAGCAACATCCAAATACACAATACAGTACTATTAACTATAGTCACCACATATTACATCCCTATGACTTGTAATGTTGTAATGGGAAGTTTGTACCTTTTGACTTGCTTCATCCATGTGGCCCACCCCTATTGCCTCTACCCCTGTTGCTGGCAACCACCAATATGTTCTCTGTAACTATGAACTTGGTTTGCTTTTGTTTTAATTCTGCAGATATGTAAGATCATACAATATCATCTTTCTCTGACTTTCTCTGATGTAAGTCATTTAGCATAATACCCTCGAGGTCCATTCCTGTTGTTGTAAGTGGCAGAATTTCCTTGTTTATGGTTTAGTATTGTTTATGCCACATCTTTACTCATTCACCCATCAAAGGATACATAGGTGTTTTCATATCTTGCTGTTGTAAATATTACTACAATGAACATAGGGGTGCATTTATTTTTTCAAAGTAGCATTTTATATTCTTCAGATAAATACCTAGAATTGGAATATCTGGGTCAGAAGGTAGTTTTGTTTTTAATTTTTTAATTCTATACTGTTTTCCATAGCGGCTATACCAATTTATATTCCCACTACCATTGCACAAGGGTTCCCTTTTCTCCACATTTTCACCACACTTGTTATCTAAAGTCTTTTTGATAATAGCCATTCTAATGGGTATGAGGTGGTGTCTCATTGTGGTTTTAATTTGCACTTCCCTGATGATTAATGATATTGAGCATCTTTTCATGGACCAGTTGGCCATCTGTAGGTTGTCACTGGAAAAATGTCTAGTGAGATCTTCTGCCAATTTTTAAATTGGATTGTTCCTCAGGGAGGGGGTTGGGGGGTTGCTAGTTATATTTATGAGTTCTTTATATATTTTGGAAATTACCCCCTTATCAGGTATGATTTTCAAATATTTTCTCCCATTCAGTAGGTTGCCTGTTCATTTTTTAAAATAATTTTATTTTTGGTTGTGCTGGGTCTTTGTCGCTGCGTGGCCTTTTGTGTAGTTGCGCTGAGCAGGGCCTGCAGTTCAGTTGCGGTGTTCTGGCTTCTCACTGTGGTGGCTTCTCTTGTCGTGGAGCACGGGCTCTAGGGCACACAGGCTCAGTGGTTGCAGCACGTGGGCTCTAGAGCACAGGCTGGATAATGGTGGCACACGGATTTAGATGGTCTGCAGCATGTGGGATCTTCTCGGATCAGGGTTCGAACCTGTGTCTCCTATATTGCATGATGAATTCTTAACCACTAGACACCAGGGAAGCCCCTGCCTTATAATGTTATTGATGGTTCCTTTGCTGTGCAGAAGCTTTTTGTTTGTTTGATGTAGTCTGATTTATTTTTGCCTTTGCTTTTGGTGTCAAATCCCCCCAAATTATCACCAAGATCAATGTCCAGAAGCTTGCCAATTTTGCCTTCTTTTAGGAATCGAATGGTTTCAGGTCTTAATATTCAAGTGTTTAATCCATTTTGAGAAAATCCTATGTACAGAGTAGGACAGTGTTCCCATTTCATTCTTTTGCATATGGCTGTCCAGTTTTCTCAATACCATTTATTGAGTATTGAGATTGTCAATCTCAATGAGTATAAGAGATTGTTCTTTTCCCATTGTATATTCTTGGCTCCTTTGTCATAAGTTAATTGATTATGTATGCATGGGTTACTTTCTGCGCTTTGTCTTTTTTTTTTTTTTTCTCATGTGTTCCCCATCCTGAACGTTCCTCCCTCCTCCCTCCCCATACCATCCCTCTGGGTCGTCCCAGTGCACCAGCCCCAAGCATCCAGCATCGTGCATTGAACCTGGACTAGCATCTCGTTTCATACATGACATTTCACATGTTTCAATGCCATTCTCCCAAATCTTCCCACCCTCTCCCTCTCCCACAGAGTCCATAAGCCTGTTCTATACATCAGTGTCTCTTTTGCTGTCTCGTATACAGGGTTATCGTTACCATCTTTCTAAATTCCATATATATGCGTTAGTATACTGTATTGGTGTTTTTCCTTCTGGCTTACTTCACTCTGTATAATAGGCTCCAGTTTCATCCACCTCATTAGAACTGATTCAAATGTATTCTTTTTAATGGCTGAGTAATACTCCATTGTGTATATGTACCACAGCTTTCTTATCCATTCATCTGCTGATGGACATCTAGGTTGTTTCCATGTCCTGGCTATTATAAACAGTGCTGCGATGAACATTGGGGTACACGTGTCTCTTTCCCTTCTGGTTTCCTCAGTGTGTATGCCCAGCAGTGGGATTGCTGGATCATAAGGCAGTTCTATTTCCAGTTTTTTAAGGAATCTCCACACTGTTCTCCATAGTGGCTGTACTAGTTTGCATTCCCACCAACAGTGTAAGAGGGTTCCCTTTTCTCCACACCCTCTCTAGCATTTATTATTTGTAGACTTTTGGATCGCAGCCATTCTGACTGGTGTGAAATGGTACCTCATAGTGGTTTTGATTTGCATTTCTCTGATAATGAGTGATGTTGAGCATCTTTTCATGTGTTTGTTAGCCATCTGTATGTCTTCTTTGGAGAAATGTCTATTTAGATCTTTGGCCCATTTTTTGATTGGGTCATTTATTTTTCTGGAGTTGAGCTGTAGGAGTTGCTTGTATATTTTTGAGATTAGTTGTTTGTCGGTTGCTTCATTTGCTATTATTTTCTCCCATTCTGAAGGCTGTCTTTTCACCTTGCTAATAGTTTCCTTTGATGTACAGAAGCTTTTAAGTTTAATTAGGTCCCATTTGTTTATTTTTGCTTTTATTTCCAATATTCTGGGAGGTGGGTCATAGAGGACCCTGCTGTGGTGTATGTCAGAGAGTGTTTTGCCTATGTTCTCCTCTAGGAGTTTTATAGTTTCTGGTCTTACGTTGAGATCTTTAATCCATTTTGAGTTTATTTTTGTATATGGTGTTAGAAAGTGTTCTAGTTTCATTCTTTTACAAGTGGTTGACCAGATTTCCCAGCACCACTTGTTAAAGAGATTGTCTTTAATCCATTGTATATTCTTGCCTCCTTTGTCAAAGATAAGGTGTCCATATGTGTGTGGATTTATCTCTGGGCTTTCTATTTTGTTCCATTGATCTATATTTCTGTCTTTGTGCCAGTACCATACTGTCTTGATAACTGTGGCTTTGTAGTAGAGCCTGAAGTCAGGTAGGTTGTTTCCTCCAGTTCCATTTTTCTTTCTCAAGATCGCTTTGGCTATTCGAGGTTTTTTGTATTTCCATACAAATTGTGAAATTATTTGTTCTAGCTCTGTGAAGAATACTGTTGGTAGCTTGATAGGGATTGCATTGAATCTATAAATTGCTTTAGGTAGTATACTCATTTTCACTATATTGATTCTTCCAATCCATGAACATGGTATATTTCTCCATCTATTAGTGTCCTCTTTGATTTCTTTCACCAGTGTTTTATAGTTTTCTATATATAGGTCTTTAGTTTCTTTAGGTAGATATATTCCTAAGTATTTTATTCTTTTCGTTGCAATGGTGAATGGAATTGTTTCCTTAATTTCTCTTTCTGTTTTCTCATTATTAGTGTATAGGAATGCAAGGGATTTCTGTGTGTTGATTTTATATCCTGCAACTTTACTCTAATCATTGATTAGTTCTAGTAATTTTCTGGTGGAGTCTTTAGGGTTTTCTATGTAGAGGATCATGTCATCTGCAAATAGTGAGAGTTTTACTTCTTCTTTTCCAATTTGGATTCCTTTTATTTCTTTTTCTGCTCTGATTGCTGTGGCCAAAACTTCCAAAACTATGTTGAATAGTAATGGTGAAAGTGGGCACCCTTGTCTTGTTCCTGACTTTAGAGGAAATGCTTTCAATTTTTCACCATTGAGGATAATGTTTGCTGTGGGTTTGTCATATATAGCTTTTATTATGTTGAGGTATGTTCCTTCTATTCCTGCTTTCTGGAGAGTTTTTATCATAAATGGTGTTGAATTTTGTCAAAGGCTTTCTCTGCATCTATTGAGATAATCATATGGTTTTTGTTTTTCAATTTGTTAATGTGGTGTATTACATTGATTGATTTGCGGATATTGAAGAATCCTTGCATCCCTGGGATAAAGCCCACTTGGTCATGGTGTATGATCTTTTTAATGTGTTGTTGGATTCTGATTGCTAGAATTTTGTTTAGGATTTTTGCATCTATATTCATCAGTGATATTGGTCTGTAGTTTTCTTTTTTTTGTGGGATCTTTGGTATTAGGGTGATGGGTGCCTCATAGAATGAGTTTGGAAGTTTACCTTCCTCTGCAATTTTCTGGAAGAGTTTGAGCAGGATAGGTGTTAGCTCTTCTCTAAATTTTTGGTAGAATTCAGCTGTGAAGCCGTCTGGACCTGGGCTTTTGTTTGCTGGAAGATTTTTGATTACAGTTTCAATTTCCGTGCTTGTGATGGGTCTGTTAAGGTTTTCTATTTCTTCCTGGTCCAGTTTTGGAAAGTTGTACTTTTCTAAGAATTTGTCCATTTCTTCCTCGTTGTCCATTTTATTGGCATATAATTGTTGATAATAGTCTCTTATGATCCTTTGTATTTCTGTGTTGTCTGTTGTGATCTCTCCATTTTCGTTTCTAATTTTATTGATTTGATTTTTCTCCCTTTGTTTCTTGATGAGTCTGGCTAATGGTTTATCAATTTTATTTATCCTTTCAAAGAACCAGCTTTTAGCTTTGTTGATTTTTGCTATGGTCTCTTTTGTTTCTTTTGCATTTATTTCTGCTCTAATTTTTAAGATTTCTTTCCTTCTACTAACCCTGGGGTTCTTCATTGCTTCCTTTTCTAGTTGCTTTAGGTGTAGAGTTAGGTTATTTATTTGACTTTTTTCTTGTTTCTTGAGGTGTGCCTGTATTGCTATGAACTTTCCCTTTAGGACTGCTTTTACTGTGTCCCACAGGTTTTGGGTTGTTGTGTTTTCATTTTCATTCGTTTCTATGCAAATTTTGATTTCTTTTTTGATTTCTTCTGTGATTTGTTGGTTATTCAGCAGGGTGTTGTTCATCCTCCATATGTTGGAATTTTTAATAGTTTTTCTCCTGTAATTGAGATCTAATCTTACTGCATTGTGATCAGAAAAGATGCTTGGAATGATTTCTATTTTTTTGAATTTACCAAGGCTAGCTTTATGGCCCAGGATGTGATCTATCCTGGAGAAGGTTCCATGTGCGCTTGAGAAAAAGGTGAAATTCATTGTTTGGGGATGAAATGTCCTATAGATATCAATTAGGTCTAACTGGTCTATTGTATCATTTAAAGTTTGTGTTTCCTTGTTAATTTTCTGTTTAGTTGATCTATCCATAGGTGTGAGTGGGGTATTAAAGTCTCCCACTATTATTGTGTTATTGTTAATTTCTCCTTTCATACTTGTTAGCATTTGTCTTACATATTGCGGTGCTCCCGTGTTGGGTGCATATATATTTATAATTGTTATATCTTCTTCTTGGATTGATCCTTTGATCATTATGTAGTGACCTTCTTTGTCTCTTTTCACAGCCTTTGTTTTAAAGTCTATTTTATCTGATATGAGTATTGCTACTCCTGCTTTCTTTTGGTCCCTATTTGCATGGAAAATCTTTTTCCAGCCCTTCACTTTCAGTCTGTATGTGTCCCCTGTTTTGAGGTGGGTCTCCTGTAGACAACATATGTAGGGGTCTTGTTTTTGTATCCATTCAGCCAGTCTTTGTCTTTTGGTTGGGGCATTCAACCCATTTACGTTTAAGGTAATTACTGATAAGTATGATCCCGTTGCCATTTACTTTATTGTTTGGGGTTCGAATTTATACACCATTTTTGTGTTTCCTGTCTAGAGAATATCCTTTAGTATTTGTTGGAGAGCTGGTTTGGTGGTGCAGAATTCTCTCAGCTTTTGCTTGTCTGAGAAGCTTTTGATTTCTCCTTCACACTTGAATGAGATCCTTGCTGGGTACAATAATCTGGGCTGTAGGTTATTTTCTTTCATCATTTTAAGTATGTCTTGCCATTCCCTCCTGGCTTGAAGAGTTTCTATTGAAAGATCAGCTGTTATCCTTATGGGAATTCCCTTGTGTGTTATTTGTTGTTTTTCCCTTGCTGCTTTTAATATTTGTTCTTTGTGTTTGATCTTTGTTAATTTGATTAATATGTGTCTTGGGGTGTTTCGCCTTGGGTTTATCCTGTTTGGGATTCTCTGGGTTTCTTGGACTTGGGTGATTATTTCCTTCCCCAGTTTAGGGAAGTTTTCAACTATTATCTCCTCAAGTATTTTCTCATGGTCTTTCTTTTTGTCTTCTTCTTCTGGAACCCCTATGATTCGAATGTTGTAGCGTTTAATATTGTCCTGGAGGTCTCTGAGATTGTCCTCATTTCTTTTAATTCGTTTTTCTTTTATTCTCTCTGATTCATTTATTTCTACCATTCTATCTTCTAATTCACTAATCCTATCTTCTGCCTCTGTTATTCTACTATTTGTTGCCTCCAGAGTGTTTTTAATTTCATTTATTGCATTATTCATTATATATTGACTCTTTTTTATTTCTTCTAGGTCCTTGTTAAACCTTTCTTGCATCTTCTCAATCCTTGTCTCCAAGCTATTTATCTGTGATTCCATTTTAATTTCAAGATTTTGGATCAATTTTACTATCATTATTCGGAATTCTTTATCAGGTAGATTCCCTATCTCTTCCTCTTTTGTTTGGTTTGGTGGGCATTTATTCTGTTCCTTTATCTGCTGGGTATTCCTCTGTCTCTTCATCTTGTTTAAATTGCTGAGTTTGGGGTGTCCTTTCTGTATTCTGGCAGTTTGTGGAGTTCTCTTTATTGTGGCTTTTCCTCGCTGTGTGTGGGTTTGTACAGGTGGCTTGTCAAGGTTTCCTGGTTAGGGAAGCTTGTGTCGGTGTTCTGATGGGTGGAGCTGTATTTCTTCTCTTTGTTCAGTCGCGCTGTGGGGAGGGAGGGAGGGATGCTGCAAACAAATAACACTGGCGTGCGCTCGCAGTGCCTTAGCCACACTGGGTCTGCCCCTGCTCACGGCGGGTGTAGCCTCCCTGCCCACACTGCTCGGGCTCTAGGTTGTTCCGCTGGGAACAATCTGAGGCTGGCCCTGGGTTGCATGTACCTCCCAGGTCCAAGCCGCTCAGGTTCAGGCACTCGGGTAGTCCTCAGAGGTGCAGACTCAGTTGGGCCTGAGTTTTGTGCTCTTCCCAGGTCCGAGCAGCTCAAGTGATGAGGTGTTTGGCGAGCGCCAATGCTGCGACTTATCGCCTCCCCGCCACTCGGTTATCTGGGTGTAAAACCGGCGCACCTTCTCAGGCAGATGTTAACCGTCCAGACCCCCAAAAAGTTTTAGTTAGCAAAGAAGCCTGCTTACAGTTTTATAGATAATGTCTCTCTGGGGCTGTGATTGCCCCCTTCCTGCTCTGGCTGCCTGTCACCAGAGGGGGAAGGTCTGGAGCTGGCTATCTCTGTTCAATTCTTTGTTCCGTGCGCGGGCCTGGCGGTCTTAGGTTAGGGCTGGTTTTTCGCGTGGTAGATATCCCACAGTCTGGTTTGCTAGCCCAAATTATTTCGCTCAGATAGTGCTCAGGGTATTCAGGCCAGATTCTTACTCTAAGCGATGCAGCCCGCGCTGCGCCTCCCTGCCCAGCCCCCGCTTGCTAATGGCGCGTGCAGGCGTCTGCGCTGCTTCTCCGCTGGGGGAGTTACCGTAGGACTCGCAATCTTCGAGTTTTAATTGTTTATTTATTTTTTCTCCCTGTTATGTTGCCCTCTGTGCTTCCAAAGCTCGGCACAGATTCGGCAGTGAGAAGGTTTCCTGGTGTTTGGAAACTTCTCTCTTTTTAAGACTCCCTTCCCGGGACGGAACTCCGTCCCTCCCTCTTTTGTCTCTTTTTTTGTCTTTTATATTTTTTCCTACCTCCTTTCGAAGAGTTGGATTGCTTTTCTGGGTGCCTGAGGTCCTCTGCCGGCATTCAGAAGTTGTTTTGTGGAATTTACTCGACGTTTAAATGCTCTTTTGATGAATTTGTGGGGGAGAAAGTGTTCTCCCCGTCCTACTCCTCCACCATCTTGGCTCCTGCGCTTTGTCTTCTGTTGCAGTGATCTATGTTTTATTTTTCTGTCGGTACCATACTGTTTTAATTAACATAGATTTTTCCTTTTATTTATTTATTTTTCAAGTACCACTGGCTTGAATGCAAGGATTACTTAGAAACAAGAGTGACCTTTTTTGTTAATTTTATTTATTTGGCCATGTCAGATCTTAGTTGCAGCATGTAGGCCCTTAGTTGCAGCATGTGGGATCTAGTTCCCTGACCAGGGATCCATCCCAGGCCCCCTGCATTGGGAGTGCAGAGTCTTAGCCACTGGATCACCAGGAAAATCTATACTATAGATTTTTAAAATAGTTTGAAATCAGGATGTGACAAAGACATATCCCCAACAGAAAAACTGCATGCAAATTTTAATGCCATAGATTTAAAAAATGAATTAAGCAGTGTCTCTCTTATTTTTTGAAAAAAATTTTTTTACTTATTTTTTATTAAAATATATTTTATATGTGATGTGTCCATTTAAGGGATACAGTGTGTAAATTTGATAAATTTATGGATATATATAGTAATATGATTGCCATTTGAGCACTAACTAGCACCCCTATCTTGTTATATAATTATCCCTTCCTTTTGTGGTTGGAATAATGCCACTGTTTTTGTTTTGTTTTTGCATTTGTTAAGTTATCAAGTAAGCTTTAGAAATTTTTTTCAGGTGAGTTTTTAATATTCAAGTGTAGTTGTTTTCGAATGTTGGGTTAGTTTCAGGTGTACAGCACAGTGATTCAGTTATGCAACACACATTGTTTTTCAGATTCTTTTCCCTTATAGGTTATTACAAAATACTAAGTATATTCCCTGTGCTATGCAGTAGGTCCTTGTTGGTTATCTATTTTACATATATAGTAATGTGTATATGTTAACCACAAACTCCTAATTTATCCCTTCTCCCACTCTCCTTTCCCTTTGGTAACCATAAATTTGTTTTCTACATCTGTGACTGTCTATTTCATAAATAAGTTCATTTGTATCATTTTTTAGCTTCCACAAATAAGTGATATCATATAACATTTGTCTTACTCTGCTTTGCTTACTTTGCTTAGTATAATCATCTCTGGGTCCGTTCATGTTGCTGCACATGGTATTATTTCATTCTTTTTTATTAAGTAATATTCCACTGGATATATACCATATGTTCTTTATCCATTCATCTCTTGATGGATGTTTAGGCTGTTTCCTTGTCTTGGCTATTAAAATGAATGATAGGGTGTGTGTATTTTGTCAAATTATGGTTATCTCTGGATATATGCCCAGGAATGGGATTGCTGGGTCATATATTAGCTCTACTTTAAGTTTACAGACCCTCCATACTGTGCTCCATAGTGACTGTAAGAATTACATTCCCACCAATAGTGTAAGAGAGTTCCTTTTCCTCCACACCCTCTCCAGCATTTATTATTTGTAGAGTTTTTGATGATGGCTGTTCTGGTTGGTCTGAGGTGATACATTATTGTAGTTGTGATTTGCATTTCTTTATATTTAGTGATGTTCAACATCTTTTCATAGGACTTTTGGCCATCTGTATGTCTTATTTTTGTTCTGAGATTTTTCTCTTTTGTTACAGATGTTTTTTCTTTTTTTAAAAAAGCTTATATTGGAGTTCAGTTGATTTACCTTGTTGTGTTAATTTCAGGAGTGCAGCAAAGTGGTTCAGTTATATGTATACATGTATCTATTCTTTTTCAGAGTATTTTCCCATTTAGGTTATTATAGAATATTAAGTAGTGTTCTCTGTGTGATAAAGTAGGTCCTTGTTGATATATATTGTGTATATATTAATCCCAAATGCCTAGTTTATCCCTCCTCTTATGTTTTCCTCTTGGTATCATAAGTTTGTTTTCTATATCTGTGAGTCTATTTCTGCTTTGTAAATTAGGTCACTTGTATCATTTTTTACATTCCACATAAAAGTGATATCATATGATACTTGTCTTTCTCTGTCTCACTTACTTCACATAGGTTGATAATCTCTAGGTCCATCCATGGTATTGGTATATCATGCCATACCATGGCAAATGGTATTATTTCATTCTTTTTATGGCTGTGTAATATTCCATATATATATATATGTGTGTATATATATATGTATATATATATGTACACACACACATATACACACAGATACATATATACATCCTTTTTATGTATTGTTCCACTTGTGAACATTTAGGTTGCTTCCATGTCTTGGCTATTGTAAATAAAGCTATAATGAACATAGGGATGAATGCATTTTTTTGAAATAGTTTTTGTCTTTTCTGGATATATACCCAAGAGTGGAATTGTGGATCATATGGTAACTCCATTTTTAATTTTTTAAAGGACCTCTATATTGTTTTCCATAGCAGCTGCACAAATTGTCATTTGTGTTAACAAATGGAGGAGGATTCCCTTTTCTGCTACACCTTCTCCAGCTCTTCCTAATTGTAGAGTTTTTGATGGTGACCATTCTGACTTATGTGAAGCTTCTCTGGTTGCTCAGATGGTAAAGAATCCACCTGCAATGCGGGAGACCTGGGTTCGATCCCTGGGTTGGGAAGATCCCCTGGAGAAGAGCATGGCAACTCACTCCAGTATTCTTACCTGGAGAATCCCCACGGACAGAGAAGCCTGGTGGGCTACAGTCCGTGGGGTCACCAAGAGTCGGATACGACTGAGTGACTAAGCACAGCACAGATTGTGTTAGTTTCTAGTGTACAGCAAATTGATTCACTATACATATATATGTATCTTTTCTTTTCAAATTATTTTCCCATTTAGGTTATTATGGAATATTGAGTAGTGTTCTCTGTGCTATTGTTGTTCAGTCGCTCAGTCATGTCCAACTCTTTGAGACCCCATGGACTGCAGCACTCCAGGCTTCCCTGTCCTTCACTATCTCCTGGAGTTTGCTCAAACTCATGTCCATTGAGTCAGTGATGCCATCCAACCATCTCATCCTTTGTCACCCCCTTCTTCTCTTGCCCTCAATCTTTCCCAGCATCAGGGTCTTTTCCAGTGAATCGGCTCTTCACATCAGCTGGCCACAGTATTGGAGCTTCAGCTTCAGCACCAGTCCTTCCAATGAATATTCAGGGTTGATTTCCTTTAGGATTGACTGCTTTGATCTCCTTGCTGTCCAAGGGACTTTCAAGAGTCTTCTCCAGCACCACAGTTCAAAAGCATCAATTCTTTGGTGATCAGCCTTCTTTATGGGCCAACTCTCATATCTGTACATGACTACTGGAAAAACCATAAATTTGACTATATGGCCCTTTGTCAGCAAAGTGATGTCTCTGCTCTTTAATACACTGTCTAGGTTTGTCTTTCTGCTATATGATAGGTCTTTGTTGATTCTTTGTTTTACATATACTAATGTCTATATGTTAACTCCAAATGCCTAAGTAATCCATCCCTTAACCTTTCCCCTTTGGAATCATAAGTGTGTATTCTAAGTCTGTTTCTGTTTTGAAATCAGTTCATTTATATCATTTTTTAGATTGTACATATAAGTGATATCATATACTTCTTTGACTTTCTTCACATAGTATATAATCTCTTGGTCCATCTGTGTTGCAGCAAATGGCATTATTTTTTTCTTTTTATGGCTGTGTAATATTCCTATGTGTGTGTGTACATATATATATATATATATGCTGTGTGTGTGTGTGTGTGTGTATATATATATATATATATATATATATATATATGGTATATATATATACCATATCTTCTTTATCCATTAATCCATTGACACTTAGGTGGCTTCCGTGTCTTGGCTTTTGTTGATTGAGCTACTATGAACATTGGGCTGCATGTATCTTTTTGAAGTTTTGTTTACTCTGGATCACATGGTAACTAGTTTTTAAGGGACCTCCATATTGTTTTCAATAGCCCCTGAACCAATTTACATTCCTATCAACAGTGTAGGAGAGTTCCTTTCCTCCACAGCCTCACCAACAGTGTTGAAATGTTCCCCTTTCTCCACACCCTTTCCAGCATTTCTTACTTGTAGGATTTTTTTTTTTTTTTTGATGATGGCCATTCTGACCAGTGTAAGGTGATACCTCATTGTAGTTTTGATTTGCATTTCTGTAATAGTAATGTTGGACATATTTGTATGTGTGTTATGGCCATCCATATGTCTTTTTTTAAAAGTATTTTTTCTCTTTTGGTTTCTTTTTTCTTGTGTTAAATTCTTTTTTTCAAAATTTTATTGGAGTATAGTTGATTGACTATGTGTTTCCCTTGCACAGCAAAGTGATTCAGTTATACATATACACATATGCACTCATTTTTATTTTCATTTCCCACATAGGTCATTATAGCTACCCCACATCCGAGGTCAGGGGTGGCAGCCGAGAAGGAAGGATGCTAAAGCTGAAACTCCAGGACTTTGGCCACCTCATGCAAAGAGTTGACTCATTGGAAAAGACTCTGATGCTGGGAGGGATTGGGGGCAGGAGGAGAAGGGGACAACAGAGGATGAGATGGCTGGATGGCATCACTGACTCGATGGACGTGAGTCTGAGTGAACTCCGGGAGGATGATGGACAGGGAGGCCTGGCATGCTGTGATTCATGGGGTCGCAAAGAGTCGGACACGACTGAGCGACTGAACTGAACTGAACTGATAGGTCATAAAAGTATTGAGTAAAGAGTATTGAGTAGACTTTCCTGCACTATTCAGTAGGTCCTTATTAGTTATCTATTTTATTTATAGTAGTGCATATATGTCAATCCCAATCTCCCAATGTATCCCTCTAGTAGTCATAAGTTTGTTTTCTACATCTGTAACTGTAGTTGTTTTGAAGAGCAGTTCATTTGTACAAATTTTTAAGATTTCTCATATAAGTGATACCATATGATAGTTGTTTTTGTCTGATGCACTTCACTCAGTATGACAATCTCTAGGGCCATCCATGTTGCTACAAATGGCATTATTTCATTTTTTATGGCTGAGTAATATATCACACCTTCTTTATTCATCTGTTGATGGACATTTAGATTGTGTCCATCTCTTGCTATTGTAAATAGGGCTGCAAAAAATATTGGGGTGCATGTATGTTGTCAAATTATGGTTTTCTCTGGACATATGCCCAGGAGTGGCATTGCTGGATCATATGGTAGTTCTGTTTAGTTTTTCAAGGAAAGTTCATAGTGACTGTACCCAAATTTACATTTCCAGCAAGTGTGTTCCCTTTTCTCCACATCCTCTCCAGCTTGTATTGTTGGTTCACTTTTTGATGATGGCTGTTCTCACTACTGTGAGGTGATACCTCATTGTAGTTCTGATGTGCATTTTTATAGTAAATAGCAAAGTTGAGCATGTTTTCATGTGCCTTTTGGCCATCTATGTGTCTCTTTTTTCTGAGGTTTTTTCCTCTTTCTCAGTATTTTTTCCCTTTGTTTAAGATTTAAGAAACTTTTTCAGATTCTTTTCCCATATGGGTTATTACAGAACATTGAGCAGAGTTCCCTGTGTTATATAGTAGGTCCTTGCTGATTTGCATACAGTATACCCACTCCTCTCCCCTTTGGTATCATAAATTTCTTTTCTAAATCCATGAGTGTTTCTGTTTTGTAAATCAGTTCATTTATATATATCATTTTTCAGACTCCACATATAATGATGTCATGATGTTTGTCTTTGACTTACTTAGGATAATCTCTCAGTCCATCCATATTACTGTAAATGACATTGTTTCATGCTTTTTTATAGCTGAGTAATATTCTACTGTGTGCGTATGTGCTACCACATACCACACCTTTATATATTCCTCTGTTGATGAACATTTAGGTTGCTTCCATGTCTTGTCTATTGTAATTAGGCTGTGGTGAACATTGGGGTTCATGTATGTTTTTGAATTATGGTTATCTCAGGATATATGCCCTGTAGTGGGTTGGAGGATCATATGATACGTCTACATTTAGGTTTTTAAGGAACCTCCATAGTGGCTTTATGAATTTACCTTCCCATTAATAGTGTAGGAGGGTTCTACATATCCGCTCTAGTATTTACTATTTCTAGGCTTTTTGATGACGGCCATTCTGACTGGTGTGAGGTGATAGTTTATTGTAGTGTGGATGGACTGGCATTTCTCTACTAATTAGTTATGTTGAGCATATTTCATGTGCATTTTGGACATCTGTATGTCCTCATTGTATTTTTTGAGTTTTTTCCTTTGTCATAGTTGTTTCTTTTTTTAAGAAATTTTTTATTCTATATTGGAGTACATTGACTCAGCATGTGTTAGTTTCAGGTATATAGCAAAGTGATTCACTTTTATATATACATGTATCTATTCTTTTTCAGGTTATTTTCCCATTTAGATTATTGCAGAATATTGAGTAGAGTTCCCTGTGCTATACACTAGGTCCTTGTTTATTATCTATTTTACATATAGTAGTCTGTATGTGTTCATCCCAGATGCCTAGTTTATCCTTCCCTCACCTTTCCCCTTTGGTATCATAAGTTTGTTTTCTAAATCTGTGAATCTGTTTTGTAAATCCATTCATGTGTATCATTTTTTAGACTCCACATATAAGTAATATCATGTGATATTTTTCTTTCTCTTTCTGACTTTACTTCCCTTAGGATGGTCATCTCTAGGTCCATCTATGTTGCTGCAAAAGGCATTTTGTCATTCTTTATATGGCTGAGTCATATTCCATTTTGTGTGTGTGTCTTTATCCATTCATCTGTTGATAATTAGTTTGCTTACATGTCCTGGCTATTGTAAATACATTTGCTGTGAACATTGGAGTACATGTGTCTCTTTGAATTACTACTTTTGTGTTTTCTGGATATATGCCCAGGAGTGGGATTGTGGATCACATGATAAGTCTAGTTTTAGTTTTTAAAGGGGCCTCCATATTGTTTTCCATGGCAGCTACATCAATTTACACTCCCACCAACAGTGTAGGAGGGTTCTTTTTTCTCCATATCCCTTCCCACATGTAATGTTTGCCGGCTTTTTGATGATGGGTATTCTGACTGATGTGAGATAGTTTTGATTTGCATTTTTTGTGATCACTGACCTAGAGCCAGACATCCTGGAATGTGAAGTCAAGTGGGCCTTAGAAAGCATCACTATGAACAAAGCTAGTTGAGGTGATAGAATTCCAGTTGAGCTATTCCAAATCCTGAAAGATGATGCTGTGAAAGTGCTGCACTCAATATGCCAGCAAATTTGGAAAACTCAGCAGTGGCCACAAGACTGGAAAAGGTCAGTTTTCATTCCAATCCCAAAGAAAGGCAATGCCAAAGAATGCTCAAACTACCACACAATTGCACTCATCTCACACACTAGTAGAGTAATGCTCAAATTCTCCAAGCCAGGCTTCAGCAATAGGTGAACCGTGAACTTCCAGATGTTCAAGCTGGTTTTAGAAAAGGCAGAGGAACCAGAGATCAAATTGCCAACATCTGCTGGATCATCAAAAAAGCAAGAGAGTTCCAGAAAAACATCTATTTCTGCTTTATTGACTATGCCAAAGCCTTTGACTGTGTGGATCACAATAAACTGTGGAAAATTCTGAAGGAGTTGGGAATACCAGAACCACATGATCTGCCTCTTGAGAAATTTGTATGCAGGTCAGGAAGCAACAGTTAGAACTGGACATGGAACAACAGACTGGTTCCAAATAGGAAAAGGAGTACGTCAAGGCTGTATATTGTCACCCTGTTTATTTAACTTATATGCAGAGTACATCATGAGAAATGCTGGACTGGAAGAAACACAAACTGGAATCAAGGTTGCTGGGAGAAATATCAATAACCTCAGATATGCAGATGACACCACCCTTATGGCAGAAAGTGAAGAGGAACTAAAAAGCCTCTTGATGAAGGTGAAAGTGGAGAGTGAAAAAGTTGGCTTAAAGCTCCACATTCAGAAAACGAAGATCATGGCATCCGGTCCCATCACTTCATGGGAAATAGATGGGGAAACAGTGGAAACAGTGTCAGACTTTATTTTTCTGGGCTCCAAAATCACTGCAGATGGTGACTGCAGCCATGAAATTAAAAGACGCTTACTCCTTGGAAGGAAAGTTATGACCAACCCAGATAGCATATTCAAAAGCAGAGACATTACTTTGCCAACAAAGGTTCGTCTAGTCAAGGCTATGGTTTTTCCTGTGGTCATGTATGGATGTGAAGAAGGCTGAGCGCCGAAGAATTGATGCTTTTGAACTGTGGTGTTGGAGAAGACTCTTGAGAGTCCCTTGGACTGCAAGGAGATCCAACCAGTCCATTCTGAAGGAGATCAGCCCTGGGATTTCTTTGGAAGGAATGATGCTAAAGCTGAAACTCCAGTACTTTAGCCACCTCATGGGAAGAGTTGACTCACTGGAAAAGACTCTGATGCTGGGAGGGATTGGGGGCAAGAGGAGAAGGGGACGACAGAGGATGAGACGGCTGGATGGTATCACTGACTCGATGGACATGAGTCTGAGTGAACTCCGGGAGTTGGTGATGGACAGGGAGGCCTGGCGTGCTGTGGTTCATGGGGTCGCAAAGAGTTGGACATGACTGAGCGAATGATCTGATCTGCTAATAATTAGCAATGCTCAGCATATTTTCATGTGCATTTTAACCATCTGTATCTCTTCTTTGAAAAAGTGTCCATTTAGATATCCTGCCCAATTTGTGGTTGCTTTGTTTGTGTTTTTTTATATTGAGCTATATGTGCTATTTGTGTGTTTTGGGGGGATTTATCCCTTGTCGATTGTATTGTATTGCACATATTTTCGCCCATTCTCTAGGTTTTCCTTTCATTTTATTTATGGTTATCTCTGCTATGCAAACACTTAAGTTTAATTGGGTCCCCTTTGTTTATTTTTGTTCTTCGATTACTCTAGGAGGTGAGTCCAAAAAGATATTGCAGTGATGCAGGTCAAAGAGTATTTTTCCTATGTTCCTCAAGGAATTATATAGTATCTAGTTTTACATTTACGTCCTTAATCTACTTTTAGTTGACTTTTGTACATAGTGCTAGAGAATGTTCAAATTTTATTGTTTTACATGTGACTGTACAGTTTTCTCAACACCACTTACTGAAGAGACTGTCTTTTCTCCATTGTATATTGTTGCTTCCTTTGTCATAGATTAGTTAACCATAGATGTGTGGGTCCATTTCTGAACTTTGAATCCCGTTCCATTGATCTATATTTCTGGTTTGCACCAATATATACTGTTTTGACTACTGTAGCTTAGTAGTGTAGTCTGAAGTCAGGTAGTCTGATTGTTCTGGTTATCTTTCTCAACTTTTTTTTGGCTATTTGGGGTCTTTTGTGTCTCCATACAAATTTAAAATTTTTTTGTTCTAGTTCTGTGAAAAATGTCATTGGTATTTTGATAGGGCTTGCTTTGAATGCCTTTAGTATAGAATTTAGACAATATTGAGTCTTCCAATCCAAGAACATGTGCTATCTTTCCATCTGTTTCATCTTCAGTTTCTTTCATTAGTGTTTTACAAGTTTCAGAGTACAGGTCTTTTGCTTCTTTAGGTAGATTAATTTCTAGGTATTTTCTTCTTTTTAATGCAGTGGTAAATGGGACTGTTTCCTTAATTTTCTCCTTGTGATCCTTTGTTGTTAGTGTGTACAAATGCAATAGGTTTCTGTGTATTAATTCTGTATCTTGCAACTTCACCAAATTGATAGATGAGCTATAGTAGTTATCTGGTAATGTCTTTAGGATTCTCTATGTAGAGTATTGATGCTTTTGAACTGTGGTGTTGAAGAAGGCTCTTGAGAGTCCCTTGGACAGCAAGGAGATCCAACCAGTCCATCCTAAAGGAAATCAGTCCTGAATATTCATTGGAAGAACTGATACTGAAACTAATACTTTGGCCACCTGATGTGAAGAACTGACTCATTTGAAAAGACCCTGATGCTGGGAAAGATTGAAGGCAGAAGGAGAAGGGGATGACAGAGGCTGAGATGGTTGGATGGCATCACCGACTCAATGGACATGAGTTTGAGTAAGCTCTGGGAGTTGGTGATGGACAGGGAAGCCTGGCGTGTTGCAGTCCATGGGGTTGCAAAGAGCCGGACACAACTGTGCAACTGAAATGACTGACTGATGTATAGTATCATGTCATCTGCAGTGACGTTTTTACATTATTTCCAGTTTGGGTTCCTTTTATTATGTTTTTTCTCCTTTGATTGCTATGACTAGGACTTCCAAAACTGTGTTGAATAAAAATACTGAGAGTGGACCTTCTTGTCTTATTCTTGCTTTCAGCTTTGCACTGTTGAGTATGATGTTAGCTATGGGTTTGTCATATTTGGCTTTTATTATGTTGAGGTGGGTTCCTCCTATGCCCACTTTCTGGAGAGTTTTTATCATAAATGGATGCTGAATTTTATCAAAACTTTTCTGCATCTATTTTGTTGAACATATGCTTTTTATTCTTAAAGTTGTTATTGTGGTATATCACACTGACTTGAGAATATGGAAAAATCCTTGCATCCATGGGATAAATCCCAGTTGTTCATGGCATGTGATCTTTTTTATGATTTGTTGGATTTTGTTTGCTGGTATTTTCTTAAGGATTTTTGCATATACATGTGTATCAGTGATAGTGGCATGTAATTTTCCTCTTCTTTTTTTTGTAACTTTGTCTAGTTTTAGTATCAGGGTGATTGTGGTCTCATGGAATGTGTTTGGAAGTGTTCCTTCCTCTGCAGTTTTTTTGGAATAGTTTCAGAAGAATAGGTATTAACCCTTTGATAAATGTTTGATAGAATTCACCCATGATGCCATGTGACCCTGGACTTTTGTTTGTTGAAAGTTTTTAAATTACAGATTCAGTTCTTGTAATTGATCTGTTCATATTTTCTATTTCTTTCTGGTTCATTCTTGGAAGATTTTTTTCTAAGAATTTGTTTCTTCTAGGTTGTCCATCTTATTGGCATATAGTTGTTGGTAGTAGTGTCTATGATCCTTTGTTTTTCTATAGTGTATGTTGTACCTAATCCTTTCTGATTTCTAATTTTATTGATATGAGTCCTTGCCCCTTGTTTCTGGATGAATCTGGCTAAAGATTTATCAATTTTGATTATCTCCCAGCTTTTAGATTCATTGATCTTTTTATTCTTGTTTTTAAGTCTCTTTCATGTATTAATACTCTGATCTTTATGATTTCTTTCCTTCTACTAACTTTGGGTTTTGTTTGTTTTTCTTTCTCAAGTTGCTTTAGGTGTAAGTCTAGGTTGTTTATTTGACATTGTTCTTGTTTCCTGAGGTAAGCTTGTATTGCTACAAATTTGTGTCTTAAACCTGTGTTTGCCTTGTGCAATAGGTTTTAGATCATTATGTTTTGTTTTCATTTGTCTCCAGGTTTTTTTATTTTTATTTTGTCTTTGAATTCTTCAGCGATCCATTGGTTGGTTAGTAGTATATTGTTTAACCTTCACATATTTGTGTTTTTGCAGTTGTTTTTCTTGTGCTGTGCTTAGTCACTCAGTCGTGTCCAATTCTTTGCGACCCCATGGACTGTAGCTTGCCAGGCTCCTCTGTCCATGGAAATTCTCCAGGCAAGAATACTGGAGTAGGTTGCTATTCCTTCCTCCAGGGGATTTTCCCAACCCAGGGATTGAACCCAGATCTCCCATCTTGCAGGCAGATTCTGTACCATCTGAGCCACCAGGGAAGCCCTGTTTTTCTTGTAGTTGATTTCTAATCTCCTACCCACTCCAGTGTTTTTGCCTGGAGAATCCCAGGGACGAGGGAGCCTGGTGGGCTTCCATCTATGGGGTCTCACAGAGTCGGACATGACTGAAGTGACTTAGCAGCAGCAGCGTTGGATATACCAAAGAAAGGCAATGCCAAAGAATGCTCAAACTACCACACAATTGCACTCATCTCACACACTAGTAAAGTAATACTCAAAATTCTCCAAGCCAGGCTTCAACAATATGTGAACCGTGAACTTCCAGATGTTCAATCTGGTTTTACAAAAGGCAGAGGAACCAGAGATCAAATTGCCAACATCCGCTGAATCACTGAAAAAGCAAAAGAGTTCCAGAAAAACATTTCTGCTTTATTGACTATGCCAAACCCTTTGACTGTGTGGATCACAAGAAACTGGAAAATTCTGAAAGAGATGGGAATACCAGACCATCTGACCTGCCTCCTGAGAAATTTGTATGCATAGAACAACAGACTGGTTCCAAATAGGAAAAGGAGTACATCAAGGCTGTATATTTTCACCCTGCTTATTTAACTTATATGCAGAGTACATCATGAGAAACACTGGGCTGGAAGAAGCACAAGCTGGAATCGAGATTGCTGGGAGAAATATCAATAACCTCAGATATACAGATGACATCACTCTTACAGCAGAAAGTGAAGAACTAAAAAGCCTCTTGATGAAAGTGGAAGAGGAGAGTGAAAAAGTTGGCTTAAAGCTCAACATTCAGAAAATGAAGATCATGGCATCCAGTACTATCACATCATGGAAATAGATGGGGAAACAGTGACAGACTGTTTTCTTGGGCTTCAAAATCACTGCAGATCGTGACTGCAGCCATGAAATTAAAAGACACTTGGTCCTTGGAAGAAAAGCTATGACCAATCTAGACAGCATATTAAAAGGCAGAGACATTACTTTGCCAACAAAGGTCCATCTAGTCAAGGCTATGGTTTTTCCAGTGGTCATGTATGGATGTGAGAGTTGGACTATAAAGAAAGCTGAGCACCAAAGAATTAATGCTTTTAAACTGTGGTGTTGGAGAACACTCTTAAGAGTCCCCTGGACTGAAAGGAGACCCAACCATTCCATCCTAAGGAGATCAGTCCTGAATATTCATTGGAAGGACTGATGTTGAAGCTGAAACTCCAATACTTTGGCCACCTGATGCAAAGAGCTGACTCATTGGGAATGACCCTGATACTGGGAAAGATTGAAGGTGGGAGGAGAAGGGGATGACAGAGGATGGATGGCATCACTGACTCATGAGTTTGAGTAAACTCCAGGAGTTGGTGATGGACAGGGAGGCCTGGCATGGTGCAGTTCATAGGGTCGCAAAGAGTTGGACACAACTGACTGAACTGAGCATTGGATATAGGACTATGTCTAGGGGCATCTGTGGGCTCAAGGGGTCTCCAGGAGCCTGTCTGCTCGTGGATAAGGCTTTGTGGTCACCTGGCTAGTTGACTGTACTGAGGTTTCTCAATACTGGTGCCTACAGGCTAATAGGCGAGGGTAGGGCAGAGTCCTGAGGCTCATAAGGTATATGGGCGGGGGGGGGGGGGGGCAGGCAGGGATTCCAAAATAGCACTTGCCAGCACCAGTGTCCACATGATAGAACAAGCTCCCCCAAATGGCTGCCACCAGTGTTTATGACCCCGGGTTGAGTGCCACTGGCCTCCTGCCTCTCTGGGAGACTCACCAAAATCAGCAGGTAAGTCTGACCCAGGCTTCTTTAAAATTACTGTTTCTGTCTTGGGTCTCAGAGTGTATGCATTTTTTGGTTTTTTAAGAGTGGAGCCCTTTGGGACTCTCATAGGTAAGCTTTTCTGGCATTCAAAGCCAAGTGTTCCAGAGTTTAATATTACTGGTGCAGCACCCTCAGGCCGAGGAGCCTGATGTGGGGCTTTGACCCCTCAGTCCTTGGGGAAAACGTCTGCAATTGTAATTATCCTCTGATTTGTGGGTCAGCCACCTGGGGTTAGGGTCTTGACTATACTATGGTTCCACTCCTCCTACCATCTTGTGGTTTCTTCTTTCCATCTTTAGTTGTAGAAGGTCTTTGCTGGTAGGTTCTACTCTTTTTTGTTGTTAGGTGTTCTTAGATATAATTTTGGTGTACCTGTGCGAAGAAATGAATTCAAGGTCTTCCTACTCTGCCATCTTGGCCAGTGTCCTTTCCTTAGACCTTTTGATACTTGTGATTACAAAATTATTACATGCAGGTTTCCCTGGTGGCTCAGCTGGTAAAGAATCCACCTGCAATGTGGGAGACCTGGGTTCGATCCCTGGGTTGGAAAGATCCCCTGGAGAAGGGAACATCTACCCACTCCAGTATTCTGACCTGGAGAATTCCATGGATTGCATAGTCCATGGGGTTGCAAAGAGTTGGACACAACTGAAGGACTTTCACTTTCACTTTGCATCATAAAATAAGAACAGTCCAATGATTTTTTTTTTTTTTAACTTGCCAGAACTGGACCCACATTCAGTTTTTAATTATTTGTTTTGGGTTGCAGTGGGTCTTTGTTGCTGCATGTGAGCTTTCTCTAGTTGGGTTCAGCAGGGGCTACTCTTTGTTGTGGTGTGTGGGCTTCTCATTCTGGTGGCTTCTCTTGCTGGGGAGCGCAGTTCCTAGGCTCACAGGGTTAGTAGTTGTGGCTTGAGGGCTCTAGACTGCAGGCTCAGTAGTTGTGGTACATGGGCTTAGCTGATCCTTGGCATGTGGGATCTTTCCGGATCAGGAATCAAACCTGTGTCTCCTGCCCTGGCAGGCGGATTGTTTACACTGAGCCACCAGGGAAGTCGATGGACCCACATTTAGACTTAGTTTAAATGTTGCCAAATTGATGTCTAGCAGTGTGGGAAGGCCCCCAAGTTCTGGGTATTACATTTTTCATGTATCTACTGTAGTATTTGTTCAAATAGATTACTGTTGAATTCAAGCTATATTTGATTCTTTTGACCTGGACTTCTAAACATAGAAAATTACAATTAAAGAAATCGCCACCAATAGAAAATACACTTACTTTATTACACATGTAGTTTAAAACTAGGAAATAAACAAACCACAGGTAATGCTGGGCAGAAATAAGAAATACTGTCACTGGTGGTTTGGTCACCAGTATAGGAATGGAATTTGTGGAACTGATTACTTAATGAAGAAAGATCAGGCAGTGAAATAAATCAGTGCAGGATCAAAGAATAAAGGGGAAGGGTAATAATTAAAACTGGATAATCCTATATTTTAAAAATATCTATTAAGCAAGAAAAGGGCCCTGTGAAACTATAATAACCAAATGCTGTTTTAATACATGAAAAATTTTAAATGTACAGCTTATAGACACTCAAATGTAAAGTAAATTTGCCTTCTAGTAGCTCAAAATATAATTAATTTCTCACTCTTTATAGAAGATAATGCATCTGATTCAGAAAACAAGGGATTTCCAATTATTCATTGTTTAGATTTTAATATGCATTTTTTAAAATGTGTAACAGGTACACCAAGGGATTCTCAAAAAATTTCAAAACTCAGTATATTCTCCTTATCTTCATCAAATTGATCTATTAAAAATGAAACAAGTTGAATTTTGAAATTCTTTGGCAACATAAAGACACCAGATAGTTATTTAAAATTTTGAAAATGTCTCAAACCAAAACCATTGTCTTTGAATTTTCTCTATAATACTGAGTTCTGTACAAGCATATCCATTATACTTCAACAAAACAACGTTAAAACTTATATACTGTCTTGCTTTTTATGAGAAACTTTTATAGTCTAGTTGAATATGTTAAGAAAAATAGCCCAAATATCTTAGAAATGTGAAATTTCATTTTTTTTGTCCATTGGTTACATATTGGTCTATTGGGCTTACAAACAGCAACACTCTTGGGCTGATATTGTTAAGAATTTTGCTTACATTTTGAGGAGAGAAAAAAATTTCCTAGGTCAAAAATGAATCATGAATAGATTATATGTTGATACCCATAAGATAGATTCTACTCAAATGAAAGGCAATAGTGAATGCAAAATAAAAATGGAATGAAGGCAGCTTGAAAATTAACAAATTAAAAAGCAAAATAGCACTCTATTCAGATGTATTGCCATAGTCATTCATTCCTTAAAAAGCTGTGTGTATAACTAGACTTCAAAAGCAAAACATCGAAACAAGCATTGCACACTGAAGATGCAGAAAGTTTTACCAGAGACACTTTTGTTTCCTAACACCTAACAGAGACATACAAGCAATTTTATTTTGCTCACAGTCAGTTAGCTGTGGCCACCACCCCCTCCAAGTTAACTCTTATTCCAGCTAACCAAATAAGTATCTGATGAAAGAGACTGATTATCATCATCTGGTTAAGTCATTTCAGAAAGCCTCCCAGCTATAGTTTCTTTCTTTTTTTTTTTTTTCAAAAAGCCTCCTAGCTATAGTTTCCAGTTCTGGGTGTTTCCCTAGGGAATCTAGCACTGGAATATAGAGTTCTGCCTTGACTAGACTTGGATTTTATGATTCTTTCCATTTTTAATAGCTTTGTGTTTCTACATAACAAATGGCCTTACTAATGAGATCGAAAGTTTTTTTCTGCTGAAGTGTTCCCACAGACAACTGCCTATTAGTGTTTTCCCCTGCGCACTTGGAGAGTGTAGGATAGCAGAGCTAGAGAGCACAGGTCTCCTCGAGGCCTGGAAGGCTTTCCCTCAGTAAGCCTGTGACTGTGAGAGGTCAGTGTTCTGGGCTGGGCCAATCTTTGTCCACTCCTGTCTTAGACTTAAAGCTTCTCTCCACTATCTGTCCACGTGTAAATCTTGAAATTGCAGAAGCTATAACTTGTCAATCACATAAATCACACTTAAAGGGTTTTGTTTTGTTTTGTTTTGTTTTCACCACAATGAATGATGAGTAACCTGGCATTTTTGAGCAAAGCCTCTATCACATAATTCTTTCATATGGTTTCTCACCAGTATGAGTTTTCAGCTGGTTACACTGGGTGAATCTCTTCCCACACATGTAGCAGAGGTAGAGTTTGAGTCCTTTGAGTATACTCACGTGCCTTCTCAAGCTGCTGGCTTCTAAAACCACTTCTCCATACATGTTGCACATCAGCTTGCCCTTGGAAAACCTCCAATCCAGTTCTTTCCTGGAGCTTTCCAGCTCCTAAGGATTCTTAACACTGGCTGTATTAGGTACAGTGTGTATTTTCTCCTGGAATATAGTTGAACTGACTTTGCACATTTTGGTTTTACTATTAGTTAGCACGAAGACATCTAATCCTGGAAATGTATTTCATCAACTCAAGTTCTGAATTATTTCTTTGTGCAGCTTGTTCTGTTACAAGTGTGGACGATGTATTTGCATCTAGAAATATTTCAGTAGATGCATTTTCTAAAACATCACTGAGATACCACATTTTTTAATCTGTCATTTTCTGGGAGTTCAAAGCTTGCTTTCAACATAATACCTTTGCCAAAACCTCTTGTTGAGGATTTGCCTGCACTAAATCTGACTTTGTTTTCAATTCTAGTTTTTGGATGAAAAGCTTTAGCTTTTTTTTTCCTTTTATGCTGTTGTTGTCTAGTCACTCAGTCATGTCCGACTCTTTGAGACCCCATGGACTGTAGCCCACCAGGTTCCTCTGTACATGGGATTTCCCAGGCAAGCATACTGGAGTAGGCTGCCATGCCCTCTCTTCCAGGGGATCTTTCTGACCCAGGGGTTGAACCTGGGTCTCCCACATTGCAGGCAGATTTTTTACCATCTGAGCCACAGAGTTGACTCAAATTCATGTCCATTGAGTGGCTTGATTTGATTAAGTAAATTTTAAAGCTTTAATGTCTTGCAATCAGAAAAATGTGGCCTGTATAATTATTGTAAAATTTGAGGTTTTCTTGATAAATCTTTATGTAAATGGTGAACATTAAAAAAACATTTAGTTCACATGAGATAGAAAATTTGATTATATGGAGATTTAATTATACTGATTATAATATATACTAGTCTGTTCTGCATGTCAAAATTAGATATATTCAAGTTTTACAAATTTAGAATTCTGATGTCACCTTTGTTTATTGTTTATCTTGATAGGTAATATTTTAAAACCCTCTCATGCCCATGTTTCTTCTGTATTTCTTGCCTCTCCTCTATCTGCTGTGTTTGTTCCTTCTGGCATGGCTTATTGTATTTCCTGCATCTATAAATCACATTTTTTGTGTGTGTTAGTTCTGAATTCTAGAATAGTTTCTTTCTTGACTCAGATCTGTGAAGTCTTACTACCTACATTTTTGGTTTAGAACTTCAGAAAAAATTTTATTCAAAAACAACCATTCCTTTTCTCCACACCCTCTCCAGCATTTATTGCTTGTACACTTTGGGATCGCAGCCATTCTGACTGGTGTGAAATGGTACCTCATAGTGGTTTTGATTCGCATTTCTCTGATAATGAGTGATGTTGAGCATCTTTTCATGTGTTTGTTAGCCATCTGTATGTCTTCTTTGGAGAAATGTCTATTTAGTTCTTTGGAATACAAACTAGTAGCCACTATGGAGAACAGTGTGGAGATTCCTTAAAAAACTGGAAATAGAACTGCTTTATGATCCAGCAATCCCACTGCTGGGCATACACACTGAGGAAACCAGAAGGGAAAGAGACACGTGTACCCCAATGTTCATCGCAGCACTGTTTATAATAGCCAGGACATGGAAGCAACCTAGATGTCCATCAGCAGATGAATGGATAAGAAAGCTGTGGTACATATACACAATAGAGTATTACTCAGCCATTAAAAAGAATGCATTTGAATCAGTTCTAATGAGGTGGATGAAACTGGAGCCTATTATACAGAGTGAAGTAAGCCAGAAAGAAAAACACCAATACAGTATACTAACGCATATATATGGAATTTAGAAAGATGCTAACAATAACCCTGTGTACGAGACAGCAAAAGAGACACTGATGTATAGAACAGTCTTATGGACTCTGTTGGAGAGGGAGAGGGTGGGAAGATTTGGGAGAATGGCATTGAAACATGTATAATATCATGTATGAAACGAGTTGCCAGTCCAGGTTCGATGCTCGATACTGGATGCTTGGGGCTAGTGCACTGGGACGACCCAGAGGGATGGTATGGGGAGGGAGGAGGGAGGAGGGTTCAGGATGGGGAACACATGTATACCTGTGGAGGATTCATTTTGATATTTGGCAAAACTAATACAATATTGTAAAGTTTAAAAATAAAAATAAAAAAACAAAAACAAAAAAACAACCATTCCTGAACTGATTAATACTTTTTGAGAGATATGTTCAGTTCAGTTCAGTCGCTTAGTCGTGTCCACCTCTCTGCAACCCCATGAATCGCAGCATGCCAGGCCTCCCTGTCCATCACCAACTCCCGGAGTTCACTCAAACTCACATCCATCGAGTCGGTGATCCCATCCAGCCATCTCATCCTCTGTCGTCCCCTTCTCCTCCTGCCCCCAATCCTTCCCAGCATCAGAGTCTTTTCCAATGAGTCAACTCTTTGCATGAGGTGGCCAAAGTACTGGAGTTTCAGCTTTAGCATCATTCCTTCCAAAGAACACCAAGGGCTGATCTCCTTCAGAATGGACTGGTTGGATCTCCTTGCAGTTCAAGGGACTCTCAAGAGTCTTCTCCAACACCACAGTTCAAAAGCATGAATTCTTTGGCACTCAACCTTCTTCACAGTCCAACTCTCACATCCATACATGACCACTGGAAAAACCACAGCCTTGACTAGATGGACCTTCATTGGCAAAGTAATGTCTCTGCTTTTCAATATGCTATCTAGATTGGTCATAACTTTTCTTCCATGGAGTAAGCGTCTTTTACTTTCATGGCTGCAGTCACCATCTGCAGTGATTTTGGAGCCCACCAAAATAATGTCTGACGCTGTTTCCACTGTTTATCCATCTATTTCCCATGAAGTGATGGGACCAGATGCCATGATCTTCGTTTTCTGAATGTTGAGCTTTAAGCCAACTTTTTCACTCTCCTCTTTCACTTTCATCAAGAGGCTCTTTAGTTCTTCTTCACTTTCTGCCATAAGGGTGGTATCATCTGCATATCTGAGGTTATTGATATTTCTCCCAGCAATCTCGATTCCAGCTTGTGCTTCTTCCAGCCCAGCGTTTCGCATGATGTACTCTGCATATAAGTTAAATAAGCACGGTGACAATATACAGCCTTGACGTATTCCTTTTCTTATTTGGAACCAGTCTGTTGTTCCATGTCCATTTCTAACTGTTGCTTCCTGACCTGCATACAGGTTTCTCAAGAGGCAGGTCAGGTGGCCTGGTATTCCCATCTCTTTCAGGATTTTCCAGTTTATTGTGATCCACACAGTCAAAGGCTTTGACATAGTCAATAAAGCAGAAATAGATGTTTTTCTGGAACTCTCTTGCTTTTTCCATGATCCAGCAGATGTTGGCAATTTGATCTCTGGTTCTTCTGCCTTTTCTAAAACCAGCTTGAACATCTGGAAGTTCACGGTTCACATATTGCTGAAGCCTGGCTTGGAGAATTTTGAGCATTACTTTACTAGCGTGTGAGATGAGTGCAATTGTGCAGTAGTTTGAGCATTCTTTGGTATTGCCTTTCTTTGGGATTGGAGTGGAAACTGACCTTTTCCAGTCCTGTGGCCACTGCTGAGTTTTCCAAATTTGCTGGCATATTGAGTGCAGCACTTTCACAGCATCATCTTTCAGGATTTGAAATAGCTCAACTGGAATTCTATCACCTCCACTAGCTTTGTTTGTAGTGATGCTTCCTAAGGCCCACTTGACTTCACATTCCAGGATGTCTGGCTCTAGATGAGTGATCATACCATCGTGATTATCTGACATAGCAGTACATTTTGTTTTGAATTGAAATCAGAAATCAAAGTTTGCTCTTCTGCTCTGATTCTGGTTAGAATGAAGTCCCTTTTCCAGGAGACTAAATGTTTTCATCTGTTGACTGATTTTTAAGGAATGTTTAAAAAGATAATGTGGTCATACTGCTTAAATCTTGTAATCCTAAATGACAAAGAAAACATTAAGTTTTCTATTTTTTTCTGTAGCTTCTTCTCAGAAATTACTTGGTTACAGAGTATAGGAAAGACGTGTACATGCTAAGTCACCTCACTCGTGTCCTACTCTTGGTAACCCCATTGACTGTAGCCCACCAAGCTCCTCTGTCCATGGGATTTCCCAGGCAAGAATACAGGAGTGGGTTGCCACTCCTCCTCCAGGGATCTGGCCGACCCAGGAATTGAACTTGAGTCTCTAATGTCTTCTGCATTGTCAGGGGGGTTCTTTACCACTAGGACCACCTGACGTACAATGTTTTGCTAAGCATTTGCTTCTAGCTAGTCAATAAGCAAATGCCAGTGGGTGCTACTTTTAGGTATTTACTGTAGGGTTGAAGCTTGCTCCTTGCAATGTTGAGCTAGGCTAAGATTTTCCTCCATATTCATATGGCAGCTTGAAGTGACTGAGTGCCTCAGGCTCCTTAAGAACATGACCAAACAAGTTGCACTAAGTAAACCTTTCTTAGACAGCTGTGGTGCAAGTGAGACAGAAGGCAGTTGCCACAATCTCCCCACTTTCTGCTCAGCACATATCCATGTGCTACTCAGAATCTAGGGCTCTTTATAGCCTCCATTTGGGAGCCCCAAAGACTTGATTTATAGGTTAACCTTCAGTGGCAGCTGGCACTGTGCACTGCTTGACACTGGTTGCTAGCACCCTCAGTACACCCCCCATCTGCATCCTTTGGCCATCTGATGCAAAGAGCCGACTCATTGGAAAAGACCCTGATGCTGGGAAAGATTGAGGGCAGGAGGAAGGGAGCGACAGAGGATGCGATGATTGGATGGCATCATTGACTCAATGGACATGAGTTTGCGCAAACTCCAGGAGATGGTGAAGGACAGGGAGGCCTAGCGTGCTGCAGGTCATCGGGTCGCAAAGAGTTGGACATGACTCAACAACTGAACAACATCTGTATCTTGTCATTTCCTACCCTGAGTGCAGCCTGCCCTGTTCTCCAACCCTTAAAAATGTTATCATTAGTTATTTCAGTAGAATTTGGGAAGAGAAACTCAAATGATATTCTCAAAATAGGAGTACCCCTGCCAGCTGTGACCATTTGATTCATTGTGAAAGTGTACAGAGAATGTAAGGTATTTCATTATGCTAATCCAATTTTCTCCTCCCCAAACCTCAAGTGCCTTTCAAATAAAGACCTTTTTTTGTCATGTACACCCAGAGCAGGCTATTTTTAGTGACTTAAAAGAAATTATAACTGGGGGATGGGATTTAGAAATGGCTGTTAGTGGTTCTTGGTCAAGGGAACAGGAGGTTCCCTCAAATCAGGTTCAGTCTCCAAGTGAAAAGTTAGTATTATATTGTTCCCAAATCACCATATGAAACCAAGTAAGCTAGGCTGCATCACTTGATGTTCCCACATTCTCTTTCTTACCACTAGAATGTCAGGAGAGGCTGGCTTAAAGTATACCCATTGCTTTTCTGAAGGCAGGACAAGTGAGATGGTTTGAACACTCTGAGTCTGAAACTGGCGAACCCAAATCCCACCCAAACATTATATATCATATTAAAACCTTTGCAAGCTCCACCTTTACATACCACCTGGACAATGTTTTAGGAAAAGGCCTCTTGGTCCAAGTGAAGTCAGGAAGTCTTTGGAAGAATCGGAGTGGGAGGCACATCCCACACTCAGCAGTCTCCCCACATTTCTGTGTGGGAAACATAACTGGTGAGTACCTGAAGGGAAATCACTGTATGGGTAGTGGGATTACAGATAGATGGTGGAGGTCTCACAGATGCCTAAGTAGCAGAGTGAGCAACATAAGGAAATCACTATTAGGGTATTGAGATTTGAAGTAAATTTCTATTTCAAAACAGATTGTTTAAAAGGGACAACACAGGATGTGGGAAATGATGAGAAGAGGGAAAAAAAAAAAAACAAAAACCTCACATACTCTGTTTAAAGTTATCTTTGATGTTCTATGTTACTTTACACTAAGATGTGGTGGAGGGTAACCAAATACTTGATGAGGTAGTTTCTTATAACTTCTGAGAGGGAGCAAAGGTATACATGCAGGTTAAAGATGTATGATACAGAAGAATCAATTTCAAGTATTCTCAATATTGAGACCCCAGTTTAGACATGCTTATAAAAAACGGTGAAACCATTAGGGAAATTTCACACTGGATATTATCTTGTAAGATCTGATAACATGCTTATGTTCAAGTTTATTTACAGAGAAGTTGCTACAATGTCTAGGGTTTATTTTAAAATAATGGTGGATGGTGGTGGATGAGAAAGTAGATGAAATAAGATTGCCTATATATGGATAATTTTGGAAGTGCGGAAATGAGTAAATGGGGATTATAGGATCCTTCTGTACTTGTGTTTTCTTTTTGCCTTTTCATACTGTTAATGGGGTTCTCAAGGCAAGAATACTGAAGTGATTTGCCATTCCCTTCTCCAGTGGACCATGTTTTGTCAGCATGCTCCACCATGACCCATCTGTCTGGGGTGGCCCTACACTGCACGGCTCAGAGTTTCATTGAGTTAGACAAGGCTGTGGTCCATGTCATCAGATTGGTTAGTTTTGTGACTGTGGTTTCTACTTCTGCTTTATTGACTATGCCAAAGCCTTTGTGTGGATCACAAGAAACTGTATTCCCATCTTCAAGAGATGGGAATACCAGACCACATGATCTGTCTCCTGAGAAATCTGTATGCAGGTCAGGAAGCAAGTTAGAACTGGACATGGAACAACAGACTGGTTCCAAATAGGAAAAGGAGTACATCAAGGCTGTATATTGTCACCTGGCTTATTTACCCTACATGCAGAGTACATCATGAGAAACGCTGGGCTGGAGGAAGCAGAAGCTGGAATCAAGATTGCTGGGAGAAATATCAGATGCAGATGACAGATGACACCACCCTTATGGCAGACAGTGAAGAACTAAAGAGCCTCTTCATGAAAGTGAAAGAGAAGAGTGAAAAAGTTGGCTCAAAACTCAACATTCAGAAAATGAAGATAATGGCATCCAGTCCCATCACTTCATGGCAAATAGATGGGGAAACAATGTAAACAGTGACAGACTGTTTTTTTGGACTCCCAAATCACTGCAGATGGTGACTGCAGCCATAAAATTAAAAGAGGCTTGCTCCTTGGAAGAAAAGCTATGACCAGCCTAGATAGCATATTAAAAAGCAGAGACATTACTTCGCCAACAAAGGTCCATCTAGTCAAGGCTATAGTTCTTCCAGTAGTCATGTATGGATGTGAGAGTTGGACTATAAAGAAAGCTGAGTGCCGAAGAACTGATGCTTTTGAACTGTGGTGTTGGAAAAGACTCTTGAGAGTCCCTTGGACTGCAAAGAGATCCAACCAGTCCATCCTAAAGGAAATCAGTTCTGAATATTCATTGGAAGGACTGATGCTGAAGCTGAAACTCCTATACTTTGGCCATCTGATGTGAAGAACTGACTCACTGGAAATGACCCTTATGCTGGGAAAGATTGAAGGCGGGAGAAGGGAACAACAGAGGATGAGATGGTGGGATGGACATGAGTTAAACAACAGGAGTTGGTGATGGACAGGGAGGTGTGGCGTGCTGCAGTCCATGGGGTTGCAGAGTCAGACACGACTGAGCGACTGAACTGAACTTGTGTATGTATGTCTGCCAATTTCATATATGTAAAAAATGTAGTGGAAGTGATTCCAACTTTAAAATAAGCCTAATCATTGAAAAAGCTATCTTCAAAAATTCATCTGCAATATTCTCTGTGCACAAGTTGGGAAGGGTGACTATAGAGATTAGGAGGGTGATTATTTCCCTTTGAAAAACTAACTACAAATGATATAAAGAAAAAGAACCAGTCATTCTTTTGTAAGTAACATGTATTAATGTGGAGTGCATGAAAAATGTAAATTCTTAACATATGCCACCTTTTATATAAAATTTGCTTATTTATACTTTTACCTAATTTCTAAGTTACAGTAATGTACAAATACTTAATACCCCAAAAATAACATGAGTACATTTTCTAACAGAAGAACAGAGATGTGATGAAAGATGAGGTTTCTGAGACAGCATATTTCAGTCCAGAAATATGAATGTAGGAACTAGACTGGTTTGATATTATAAATCATTTCTAGCTACACAGAAAGGATACAGAATGTAGTGTTTGCTTTTACTTTATTAATTTATTTCGCAGGAATCGTTGACTTTCCGAATATGTACTGTTTGGAGGTTTGATGCATGCATAGCCTTTTCAAATGCCTTTGTCTTAATACAATTTCACCTCAAAATAATCTGATTCACAGCATACACAGAAATCTAAAAGAGACACGGTATTTACAAGATTTAATAAGTTCTTGCTGTTGTAGGCAAGAAACTGATCAGTTCTTTTACAGTAGGGAAACATGGATATTGGGTGTCATTATAAATAAGAATTCAGAATTGTTCAGTCTCAAAGCAACATTTCATGGCTTTAGAAATTAAAATTGAGTTGTCATTCTGTTAATCTCTGAATGCTCAAGCCGTGCAAAACCTACTTGTATTAAATATTTGGGGATGCAAATAGTACAGGAAAAAAAAAATACATGTCTGGTGAATGTGGAATCATCAGAATTACCTTTTACAATAAGAAAATACTGTTAATTCTTTCAAAAAGATACAGTAGTGGTGCAACAGACAGTGCCAAATTTATTGATTTTAAAGTTACATTTCGGTTGTCATTTTTCTCTACAGATATACAGATACACACTGTAATGACTCATTCAAAGTCTGAAGAGTGATTACAATATTCAAATAAATCAATTTAAACTATAAGGGGACATCTTCACATTCCAGGGTACATCATTGATATTTTCGAAGGACAATTTTTCTAGGCCTTATATTCTTGCTTTTTGTTTATACTGTCAAAAGCATTAGTTACCTTTTAAAATACTATATAAAGTTCAGTTGCCACAGAAAGTTGGAATATGAACCTTAGATAACCGGGACAAAGCAATGTCAAAATTTAAGGAAACATTGATTTCTTATAATAATTATAAGTACTAAAGTTGAGACCAGCTCCTTAAAAATTATTAAACTGCTCATCACACTCCCATTTTTTCAGGGAAATAAACAAATTAGCAACACTTTCCCCACCATCATTAATCTGCTCTAAAACTACCTTTATTACAATGAATTTCTTTTGTTTAAAACACCACGCCTCTAACTCTCTCAAACAAGGTCATTATTTGAAACATTTTACAAGTCTTAGAAAGTTTCTGGCTCCTCTTTTGCCACTTTAAACTTTTAAGACCTACCTCAAAATGTAAGGGGCAATGTACTTGGACAAAATGACAAATGTGCTTTCAAAAAACTCAGTTTACAGAACAGTGAAATAATATAAAATGTATAGTCAGGTCTATGTTACCAGATACATCAAACTGGTTGTAATTTAAGAAAACACCTTTTTACTAGGAACAAGAAGTGCACCAACTGATCCAAAAAGCATAGGCACCTCAGCAGCCAGATCCTTCCTAAAAGGCATCTTTAAAGGTGACAGAATTCTTGTTCAAACTGGTCACAAGCCAGAAGTAGTCTATACATGGGACATAGTTAAATATATCAAATGTATCGGTGTCAAGTAATTTTGCTGATTTTAAAAACTGACTACAGCCTATGTTGGTGTATGAAACATGTGCAGAACCAGAAATGAACGTATACAAAACTCCCTTAAACATCAATCTCTGATGTCTCAAACCCCACCCTCTACACCTATCAAATAAGACTGGTATCTCATTTTTCCTGGCAGGTGAAAACAATAATTTACTAGATAGATCACCAAGGGACTGGAACCATGCATCTACTGTGTGATAACAGTTCAATAACCTGGATGTATGTTCATGCAATAGTTTTAAAGTCATCTACATGGTTTTAATAAAGCATCAAACTGTTTTCATACATGCTACCTTCACCCTCAACTGACAACTGCCAAGTTAACTGCTGCCACTTCAGCATATCACTAAGAATACTGGGTAAACCTTTAGCTAGAACATCAAGCAATATATGTATTTTTACCCTATATTGTTACTTAATACCAAGTGGGGTTTACCATCTCTACAGAGAGATGAAACCATACAAAGGCAAAGGCATTGGCATTATTACAGAACAGTAGGACTGATAGACTTACTGGAGACTGACAGACACCAGTGCTACAAAAGCTTTTAGAGAATGAGTGCTATTTGCAGGTCAACGCTTTTAAGCCCGTCTGCTTTCTCACCTTTATTTTCACAGTTTTGCCACAGTTGTTATATGAGAGATGTTTTATCAGTGTAATTACATAGCCACGCTGACTCTGTGAGACAAGTAGATACTTTCAGGACATTTTCCACGTATGAAAAAAATGTTTTCAGAGCTGCAGGTACAGTGTGAAATTGTGATTTTGATGGAAAGCTATGATAAGTTGTTATGCCTTTGGTTTCATTATGCTATTAAGTGCAGCTTGTTTTTCCAGATCTGCCAGAGATTACTGCTAAATTAGCATATAATGACAGCTTGAAGCGAGCGTGCGTGCCTGTGTGTGAGTGAAAGAGAAGGGGGACAGCTGGTATGGGAGAGCAGATACTCCTCAGGTGATAACCTGAGGTAAAATCCTTTAGGATTAGGAAACTTACCAATTTTATTGCTGTTTACATGTACCCAAATAAGGGGAGATTCCAAAATCCAATTCTGAGCTTGGAAGAAACGTCAACCGCCCTAATTCAGTGTCCTATTAATAATTTTCTGGTGGTGCACTTTAGTGAATCAAATGATTTTGTATCTCTTCAGTTATTTATACCCTAAGTTTCTAATTTCATAAATAAAGAGTGCTTTAGTATCATCTGAACTATCTGAACAAACTTAGTATCATCTCTGAATACAGTATGGTAAAAATTAAGTTCTAAATTTCAAAGTCCTTTGTATTCACCTTTCTCCTAATCTTATTTCTTGACTAGCCTTTTCTTCCTCCCCAAATAGCGCAGTGTGCAACTTTATGATATTGGCTAGCTATAATTTTCCTCACACTGATTTGTTAACATATGTGCAAATACATCTTTATTGAACAAGTAATAGTAATTTTTTTCAGCTAGATTAGGATTATGGCACAAGTATTCTCTGTGCTGTAAACATCATGAACTCATCACAAAATTGGAAGGCGGGACGGCTCTATGAACTGCAAACGTTTCTTATAGAACCACAGCTGAGCTCAAGATTCCAAGTGGATTTTGGAATGGATTTACATTCGGCATACATTCACTATGCTATTGGCAAAGCGCAGTTTTACGAGAAGGTCATTCATAAAATCAGAATTTATAAGGACTTGTTGGTTATTTTAAAAACCAGTGGCCTAATAAAAGCATGCAGTAACTTAAAAAATCTATCTATCCTGCGGCATAATTAGGTCTTAGTTACCAGTGTTGATATAGCTTGATGAATCATTGTACAAGCAAAAGGAATATTATCACCTCTGATTGTACTTTCAAACAAAGGGCACGATATGCCGAATTCCTGACTGCTACAAGTCACATTTTAAAACATCTTGTTTCTGTGTTTGAAATTACCCCTGAAAAAAGCAGCAATTACAAATACCCTTATTGTTTTGCCCCCCACCAAAAACATCCTCTGAGTGCTTTTCCCGTCCTTTTCCTCAGTAGGAAGCAACAGGAAGAAGCCTGGGGAGCCTGGGTTTTCCAGAGATCTGTGACCAGGTAAGTCTGCTCTGGCAATTCACAGTTTGGCTGCATAAACTGTAACATGTTACACCAAGATTCAAAGTTCTAGTTTATAAAATAAGGGTCACTCAGCAGTAACTTGAATGATTGGGGTTTCACAGAAGAGCTCTTGACTTCTCTGTGTACATTCTTTCAGGAGTGAATCCTTTCCCCATTTCAAGTATCCCTTTCTATCTCTAACTGCACTGAGTTAAGACTTGGGGGGATAAACCTTCCCCATTTTTCCTTTATTGAGCACAAGTGGCTACAGTGTCCTTCTCCCCACCCCCCACCCCATGTCGTCTGAAATGAAAAGGCCGGGTAGATGAACAGATTCCCCAGGTTTCCTTTTCTTCTAACGGGTGCTCAAAGTTACACTCTCAACCTAGTGCAGACTCTTGGGAATTCAAGTGTACCGTGGCATCTCACACTGCTCACAGCGATTTAGTGCGGGGTGGTTCAGAAAGGTGCAGCTATCACAATTCCACGGAGCCCCTTCATAGTCTTCATCTCGCGGTTGTGTCCGAGGACTCTGTTTGGAGCTACCTGGGTGCTCTAAGAGAAGTCAGGGATGAGAGAGAGAAAACAGAAAATAGACTGAATTTTTTTTCGAAGTATAATCCAAATGGAAATTGAAAATTACCCCCCACCAAAAGCAAGGGAAAAGGTTTTGTGAAACGAGAAAGCCAAGTTGTTGGCACAGCTGCTAGAAATGCAGAACCAAACAGTAAGTTCAGGATACACAATCTAATTTGTTCTCAACAATTTATTTTATTCCTCTAAGTAGCTAGAAGTCCAGCACAGACTACCTTCCAAGTTTATTGTCTCTAGTGGACAGTTATGCTCTATTCCAGTCAAATGGAAAAATGTTATACAGCATGTTAAATTCTACCTTCTAAGTTCTCCCTCACCACCTCAGCCTGCCAGTGACTCCCACCACCCACAGTACTAGCCATACTATATCAAACATCTCATAAAATCTGTGCCTTCTTCCTTGAGACTTTCAGCTCCAAAATATTCATGTTTTTAATAATGGTTTGTCAATGGTGTGACAGTTCATAAAAGTTTCTCCCAGAAAGGTTAAAACAGAAATATAAAAGACTGTCGTTTTTCATGAAGCTAAATTCATTCAATATGACTTTTATCCTCAGTTCTTCCCTGCCTTTTGTCAATAAACTGAAAGATCTTTCAGATGTGAGTTATTAAACATGTCTATACTTGGCAATATAAAATTCTGGCAGCCTTATGGTGGTCCTCAGGATTTACAAAAAACTTAAAATTTATATTCCTCCTAGGTCCTCATTCTCTCTGGCCTTGTACTCAAAAAGGTTCTTTGCTTTTAGAGTTGCCTTCCATGAACAGTACCTACTGAAAGTGGGTTTAGGGACTGGCAGGCTCCCAAGTTCCAGCTGGAAAACCACCCTGGAATCTGAACAAGGTCAGCAGGCTGGGGAAATCTACCCATACACCTAGAAATCCTCACTAAAAACTGCAAATGGAATTAAGATCTAAGGTAAGCAGCCTTCCTAAGCAGGTGACAAAAGAAACTGAGATCTGGGGAAGCTTTAATCAGTTACCATCTGGGGTTAAGCACACTGGTCCATTGGAAATGTGCTTTATCAGTTGGTCTTTAATGACAAATCGCTGTGTGACTATTCCCCAAGAGGTAACGAGAACTGAGTTTTAGACCCTGAACCTTTTTGCAGGTATAGTAAGGCTGAGGCTCAATCAGGAAGGTGTTCTCAACCTTCCAGTAGAACAGAAAAACACTGGCTTTTCCAGCCTATTCGTGACTATAAAAAGGAGATGGGTTTGTTGACTCTGGCTTCAACTGTTGCTTTTAACTGCCCATTAGCATCCACCTTGTATCTTATAGCTTGATGAAGTAATAGTTGTATTTTATGGCATGCCCCCTAAATAGAAAATTATTTTCTGCCTGTTTGGGCTTCCTCCTTCCCCTTTAGCATGTACTGTCCATTTGTATCAACCCAATCTCCTTAGGAGATACCATTCCTTCTTAATCTTGTAAAGGGTCAGGATGACCCACTCCTCACTTTGTACATGCAGTTCTGGATTGTATAAACTGTTGACACATTATCTGACACATTATAATCCTTTGTCTAAAACTTGCAGAACTGTACTTGGACTTCTAAGTCCTCACAGCTTTCTGTCTCCCAGGTTATAATCCTCAGGTGGGTTCAAATAAAATTTTCCATTTCTTTCTGAGATCAACTACTGATTTTTTCATTGATATATGCATAGTGAAGCTGGCAGGATATCAGATACACCCATGAGGACAGCTGGAGTCTACCCCAAATCAGCACTCGATACCAGCATGGACCCATTAAGCCCCACCAGCTTCTTGGTACTTCTTAGGTGTTTCAGTGAGTTCTTCTGATATCTGGATCTTATTGCCTTGATAATCCTAAAAATTTTATTTGAGCTGTTTTTAAGACCTGGACTCTTTTAAGAGTCCCACATGCATTTCCTACACAAGGATGGAGGGGATCTTGGGCAGGAGACACAGGGAAACACAGGTGGTTGTGTTTTTGGTAAACTGGCCTAAATTAAAAAGAAAAAAGTTGCTATATGGCTGGAAAAAAACTTCTGGGAGTAAAACAGAGACTGCATTATTTAGCTCCTAAGAACACAGGACACTTGCTCCTTTCAGCCACGTGGTGTTCTCGGGTGACTGACAACCTAGCGTTAGTGTCTGAAGATCAATCCTTGTGACTGGCAGTGGTGGTGCAGCAGCAGAACTCCACTATAACCGTAAATTAAACACTGCTCTTCTAAGGATGCACACAGTAAGGATAAATCATCCAGTGCTCTGATGACCCATAGGCATAGTAGACTGTCAAGAGGAAGAAACTGAGCCAAGGGCAACTCTTTGGGGAACTACAGTGAGAAGCAGCATCTATCTGATCCACCACAGAGTCCTCAGAAAGTTCAGATTATATGCATATTGAAATTCGACCACTAAATCAATACTGGGAAACTGTGCCTCAGGCCCAACAGCTTCCAGGTGGACAGCAACCTATTGGGATACCAGCTGGATTTCTGTATGCTTACAAGTAATTAAATAATTAGGAATTAAAGGAAATCCCACCCTGGAATGGCCAAGGTGGGATTCTTGGGCACTCCAAAACTGCACTGAAAGAAAGCCTAGCAGAATAGGCTTGTCATGTCACTCTCTCCTGGATCCCTTTACTGGAAATAAAAGTGATGAGAGTCGTTCTCTTTTCCAAACTGAGGTTAGCAGGAGAAAATATAGGGCTAGCTCCTTGGATCCTTTAAGTTGGTAAGTCTTCTAAATTGTTAACATTTTAGAGAGCTCTCATCCTGAAATACTGTATTAATAGGTATTTAATTGGTATGCAGAAGCCCCCAAAGGCTTCAAAACTCCCCAAATAACCTCAATGAAAGGTACCTAAACAAAAACTTTATAAGCTGACATAATTATGCTCTCCTCTGTCCTTTGAGTCTTTGTATTCTAGTAATTCTCTGAGTTACCCTTCCACTCTGAAGAAAGTATTGAATGGTTATTAGAAATGAGACCACCTAAGACTGTATGTAAGCATCTTCATATCAAAGACTGAACTGAGTGCTCTAGGTAAAGAATTTCTTAAACCCAGGGTGGACCCTCAAAAGTTTTTGTAAACAGATAATCAAAATGGGAGGCCACTTCTGACTAAACTGATATGTATCTGATATTCAGAGCCTGACTGGATTTTTTTTTTTGACTTCTCCCCAAACTAAATGGGGCTTTCTCAGGTGGCTGAGTAGCAAAGAATCTGTCTGCCAATGCAGGAGACACAAGAGATATGGGTTTGATCCCTGGGTCGGGAAGATCTCCTGGAGAAGCAAATGGCAACCAGCTCCAGTATTCTTGTCTGAGAAATCCCATGGACAGAAGAGCTGGGTGGGCTACAGTCCATGGAGCTGCAGAAGAGTCAGATATGATTGAATGAATGGGCATGCATGCACACACTAAGTTAAATGAGGAAATGAGAAACATTCTACCAAAGGTGGATGGGCGTATCAGTCCTTTGATGTCATTAAGCTGGCCATGCACTCCTTTGAGAAATTAAAAAGAGCTGTGCTTGTTTTACAAAACAAGTTTTTACAGAACCAGAGGTGTGGCTCCAAAACAGTCCAAAGCCCACAATCCTTTAACATGCCCCAAATCTCTTCTATTTATCTTAAGAGGCTTGTGTTAATAAACAACAACAACAAAAAGAAACTGGGTTATCGTATATGTCCAGTTTGTCATGCCAGCATTTCCTGATTGGCAAACCAGTTCATAATTACTTGTTTCTTAAGTTTTTGCTAGAAACAGTGGAAACAGTGTCAGACTTTATTTTTTTGGGCTCCAAAATCACTGCAGATGGTGACTGCAGCCATGAAATTAAAAGACACTGCTTGGAAGGAAAGTTATGACCAACCTAGATAGCATATTCAAAAGCAGAGACATTACTTTGCCAACAAAGGTTCGTCTAGTCAAGGCTATGGTTTTTCCAGTGGTCATGTATGGATGTGAGAGTTGGACTGTGAAGAAAGCTGAGCGCCGAAGAATTGATGCTTTTGAACTGTGGTGTTAGAGAAGACTCTTGAGAGTCCCTTGAACTGCAAGGAGATCCAACCAGTCCATTCTGAAGGAGATCAGCCCTGGGATTTCTTTGGAAGGAATGATGCTAAAGCTGAAACTCCAGTACTTTGGCCACCTCATGCAAAGAGTTGACTCACTGGAAAAGACTCTGATGCTGGGAGGGATTGGGGGCAGGAGGAGAAGGGGACGAAGAGGATGAGATGGCTGGATGGCATCACTGACTCGATGGACGTGAGTCTGAGTGAACTCCGGGAGTTGGTGATGGACAGGGAGGGCTGGTGTGCTGCGATTCATGGGGTCGCAAAGAGTCAGACACGACTGAGCGAATGAACTGAACTGAAGGTTTCTAATAAGGAAAACATCTTTGTATGCAAGGAAGAAAAAGGTATAAGAAATGAAAATGTGTTTTGTTAATGGAATGGGAAGTAATTTTGTCATAAAGCTGGTTATTTCTAAATGGGAAAGAAAATAAGGAACAAATTAATATGAATATAGAAAGTTGAAGAAAGTTTATGAGAAAAGAATCTTAAGAATGGAATTCTATGGGTGGTCAGGACTAAGTAAATTTGAGTATATGAATTTTAATATTAAAGGGAAAAATGGTACAAAACCTGAATTTGGTTTTCAAAATTTTCTTCTAATATTAATCTGCTTCTGATAACATATTGTAAAGTTCCTTTACATTTTAAGCAATCTGTTATACCTTTCTGTATTTGGTTTTGAAACCTTTTATTGTCATTTTGACTAAGGGAAAATAAGTATTGCTTCACAATAATCGTGAAGCATGATCACGAACTACTCGTGATCCTGTTTGTGACTAAGTGCTTTGAGACCTTAATATTTTTGACAAAATTCCTTAAGATCACATTCTAAGTGAAATTCTTTTGACTTCTTAGATAACTCTGAGGTTTTTCCAAAGGGCTCCTGGAACACCTCAAGAGAAATGTTTCCTCTACTTATCAATGAAGAGATAATAAATTAATTAGGCTTATCTGATATATTAAATTACATGGGGAGCGTGGTCAAATGGTGACAAATCTTCTTAGGTTATATTATATGGGTAGATGTAGAAATTATATTGAGTTCCTAAAAACCTGGTACATGGTACACACTAACAAAATGTTATCAGTCATAATTATCATAAATCATGGTAATGCCACAGAAATAGGAAAATTTTTGTTCATTTGCATTGTAGTCAGATCTTTTAAAGATGCCTTTTTAAGTCCTGTAGAGACCTTTACTGCTTTATTCTGATGATTTCTGCAAAAAAAAGCTTCATCTTCAAGAAGATATATAGAGAGGACTTTCTGATTGGTATAGATAGGCTTCTAATAACTTTCAGATCATACCACTGAACTGGGTAAGAAATTAGAAGAATGACAAGCTTGATGGCTTCTTAAATCTGATTAACAGAATAACAAAATCAAAGATTAGTCACATAGGACTCAGTGAATTGATGAATATAATATTTTTCCCTCTGAAATATTTTGGGTTTGAACTTGTATTTTCCATATATAAAGAAACCCTTCCCTTCAAGCTAATTATGACTTTCAAGCAAGTTTACTGAAGCCAGACTTATTTTGCAAATCTTAATTTGGCGATATTCTATACAAATGAGGGTAATTTTAGAGGGAAAAATTCTACTAAGGACATTATGTTCTCATGTTGTCTTTGAGGTTTTTGTATTTATTGCCCAAGACTAATTACTGTAAAGGTTGTTTCAGTAATCTATCTTTGGATGAAGATCAAATGCCCCATGACCTGCAACAAGGAGAGTATGCATACTGGAAAATACATTAGATAAAGGATTCTTTATAGCCACACTGGAAGGGGCTGTATCAGGCTCTGCAACTCCTACTTCTGACACCCCAAATGGATGAAGACCAGTGCTACCAGATCACCAGGATGAGGAGAAGACACGCAGGAAGTAGACAGTTGATCCAAGATGCTGGGCCAGGCCAGTATGCCAATTAATTTAATAACTGTTCACATGTTTGCTTATGAACCCAATGGTGTTCCTCCTTATAACTGTGCTTTGACCTCAAATGGATGGAACGGTCCTCAGTACTTTCTCAAAGACTCTCTCCCAGATTATAATTCTCAGGTTAGCTCAAATAAAATTTTTCATTTGTTCTGCAGATCAACTATTTTTTTTTTTTTTGCATCGACAGGCTCATGACTCCTAAAGATGTAAGTATAATAGTTGTATCTGTTGTCTTATATGGAGGAATAAAAGACACTTCTGTTGAAGCTTCTGTTTGAGGAAAAATGTGCTGTATGCCATTTCCATTAAAGGTCCTCTCTTGAATAGTAGTCTTTATGCTTTTCTAGGGCAGGCAACTTGTTATTTTGTGAAGAATTTATCATAGTCAGAAAAGTTCAGATGTTAAACCCATAAACTGTTATATTCCATCTTTCTGTGCTAACTCCAAACACAGCTTTCAGTTTTAGATTGTGGCAATGCAAATGATTAATATATAAAGGTTTTTCAAACTCCTTTTTTCTAACCTACAGAAATAACTGGAAAATCTTTTAAACTAACTAATCTAGGGTACCTGGGGCTCTCTTCACTGTTTTGACTGTAGGGGAGAAAAATTCTTTTTCCTCTACCTTTCTCAGTTCTTGGCTGAGACACCCCTGCAATAAAAGATTAAAGTTTATTAACATGTATACTCCTGTATACATGAGTGATACCCAGGAAAACTGAGTAACTTGCTGAGATGGCTGAAATCTTAGCATCTTCAGCTAAGACAGAAGAGATTGGAGTGTGTATGGAGTTTACCAGGAAAAGCAGAGTAAATAAGCACAAGGTTTGTTATGCAGATTTAAGTCAGTGCCTTCTCCATTGATGCTCTTGTCATTTAGAGTCACAAGAGAGACACAGAAGGAGACTGCCTTTATAAATGTAAATGTCCCTTACAAAAGGGTATAACTAATATTCTGTTTTCTGAGCTTTCTAGTATCTGCAGTTGCTCAGAATAATCCTAATGCCAAAGAGGCATATTTTGGGATGGCATGTTCTGTTACTCTTCAATACTATAACAATGTAATTTGGAACAGCAAGTCATGCAGAAGTAACTAATCAAAAAATATGTAAAAGGCATCTAAGAATTATTGTTGGTCCTAAAAAAAAGACACTGCTCATTTCATCATAGGGTGCATGCTTGTGTGCTAAGTCACTTAAGTTGTGTCCGACTCTCTGTGACCCTAGGGACTGTAACTCGCTAGGTCCTCTGTCCATGGAATTCTCCAGGCAAGAATCCTGGAGTGGGTTCCTGGAGTGCCATGCCTTAAATCTCTTTCAAGCAATCTTCCTGACCCAGGGATCAAACCAGTGTCTCTTGGGTCTCCTGCATTGCAGGTGGGTTCTTTACCACTAGCACCACATTCCCTGGTGGCTCAGATGGTAAAGAATCCATTTGCAATGCAGGAGACCCAGGTTTGATCCCTGGGTCGGAAAGACACCCTGGGGAAGGGAATAGGTTCCCGCTCCAGTACTCTTGCCTGGAGGGCTACAATCAGTCCAAGGGGTCACAAAGAGTCAGACACTGATGAGCAACTAACAGTCATTGTCGGGAAACTGCTTAAATAAAAGCATGTAAAATCCCAAAGATGTTTGCTTTCATTTGATTTAAGGTGTGAAATGTTTTATGGAATATTAAAAAGCAAAGATGTCTCATGCCTCATGGAAAACAAAACATCTAAAGAATATGCATATTTATATACAAATAAGAACTGAACGTTTCCTTTAAGACTATTTTTAAATGGATTAAACTTAATTGGCCAATTTTTCATAAAAATGACTGTCTTACAAATGTCAAAAGTTAGCAACTTACAGGTTAATCCATATTGTTTATATAATAATGGGAACATAGGAGAAACTGATCAAAAGGATACAACTCAAACTGTAAAAAATTCTCAACATTTTCTATAGTTTTACAGATAACCTCATAGAAAAGTTATTTTTCAAATAACTGGAACTATGCCAAGTAGGCAAAGAAAGGATTTGTTCTGTAATTATATGAAGTACAATGTAGTTTCATGCTTGGTTTGTTCCTATGGTGGAGACCTTTTTACCTAGTTGTATACTATTTCTGCATTTAGGGGAATTTAAGAAGTATCAAGTGTGGCCTTATTTTCTGTGTTGAGTGTGTTAGTCACTCAGTCATATCCAACTCTTTGCAACCCCATGGATTGGGACCTGCCAGGCTTCTCCATCTATGGAGTTCTCCAGGCCAGCATACTGGAGTGGATTGCCATTTCCTTCTCCAGGGGATCTTGCAGACCCAGGGATCAAACCTGTGTCTCCTGCATTGCAGGCAGACTCTACTGTCTGAGCCACCTGGGAAGACTAGACACTATTATTTTATAAGAATCTGTCCAATATGGTGGGCCACTAGCCACTTGATATGCAGTCACTCTGAATTGAGATGTGCTGTAAATAGAAAATATATACCAAATTTTGAAAAGTATGAAATAAGGTACAAAAAACCCAGTTCACTCTTATAAAACTTTGGCTAAGAGAAAATTTTAAATCATGTATGTGGCTCTAATTCTGTTGCTATTGGACTGCACAGCTTTAGAAACTCAGTAAAGAGTAATGTCTTAAAGGAAAAAAAGGTTGACCTTTACTTATGATAACTCTACATGGGTTAACACGTGTTTGGACACTGCACAAAGTCTAGACATACAAGTACAAACCATCTGCAGCTGCTGCCTGGGTGTCATGGACGTCCTCCTGTACTCTGGAGGTCACGCTAATTCTTCGGGCTTTCCTCTCAATTGTGCAAGGGTCTGATGAGTCTGCATGAGAAGAAGCAAAGCCAGGAAGAAGGGATCAAGCCGTTCATTAGAAGAGAGTGGACAGGCTCTCAAGAATCTTTCACGGGACACATGCAGTATTTATTCTTTGTTACTTGATGTTACCATTAGTTCTCCCAGGAAGGCAAGGGCCGTATTTAATACTGCCTTTACAGCCTATCCAGAATGGCTCTTAAAAGTTTTTTCATCCTCTCTCATTACTTGGAATGCATGCCTGATTTCACCAAATTCCCAGGTTCGAGTGAGTTAGGGTGCAAACTTAATGCTAATAATTAAATGTCGGTATGAACACAAAATTTGGGACATTATACTTTACCAATTCCCTGATTAACCAATAGTTACTAGAAAATTATGGGTTTAAAGTCCACTATCCACATTAAAGGTAACAGTAGACTACAGCATTTCATAAATAAAGAACCAAAATAGTACTTGAAAAATCAAAACCAACTGAAAGTAATATTATGTACTGGTAACACATACTCCCCAGTTGTTCATAAATTCCAGTTACCTATGTGTGCAGAAGTCCAGCAGCCCTCACAACATGGACTGCAGGCATATCCATTTCTGGCTAGAATACTGTTTCTATTAATTTTTAGGTAATCAGTAAGCAGTGTTTTGTATTAAGTGAAAACAGTAGAGTCTGGCTGCAATGTGGGAGACCTGGATTTGATCCCTGGGTTGGAAAGATGTCCTGGAGAAGGAAATGGCAACCCACTCCAGTATTCTTGCCTGGGAAATCCTGTGGTCAGAGGAGCCTGGTGGGCTACAGTTCATGGGATCACAAACAGGTGGACACGACTGAGTGACTAACACATACACAAAAGTCAAAAAAGGCAGACTTCATAGTATTTAACCTTAAGAAACAAACATTTAAAATTTTGTAATCCGCTCTGAGCCTATAAGCAGTCCTCTAGTTCAACCAACCTTTGGAGACCAGTGTTTCACAATGTAAGTGTTGTGAAGCAGAGTAAACATCTCCTTTAGGTGCTAAAGAATAAGTTCTATTTCTTAGATTTGTAACCCCTTTTATAGCATCACATACCTCCTTCTCACTGACTCTTACAACAACCCCGTAAAGAAGCTAAATATTTGGACTGATGACCTCTATTGGTGTACAAATTGGATATAAACAAGGTCAGGTGGCCAAGACAATCAGAACCAGTGCTAAAGTTGTATGACAGCAAGGTCAGTGCCCTCTCCACTGTTAAGTCAAGGTGGGGGGGATACTTTCTCAATCAGCTGAAGAGCTTACACACACACGTGTTGCTTAACTGCAAAGTCTAGTCTAAAAAGGTTTCTGTGTCTTTCCTTCTTTCTCTCAAATTATCAAACTTATTCGGATAAACATCTATATTCCACTTGGATATTCTAAGTCTTGTGTATTTCCATATGAATTTCAGAATCAGATTAATGCATACCAAAAAAAGAAAAGTTACAGTTAAAATTGGTATTTCATCAGTATGAAAAGAATAGGTATCTGAACAATATTGATTTTTAAAAAAGACATGGTTTATGACTATTTAGGTATTGTTTGATTTCTTTTGGTAGTGTTTTATCATAGTCAATGTACATATCTCTGGTTAATTTATTAATAAGTGTCACTTATTAATTCTAATTTTCATTTCTGGGTAGCTCTAGATTTTCTTCACAAATAATCATGTCATCTGGAATGGCTACTGTATTCTATCAGATGTTTTCTCCTGTATAATGAAATGACTGTATGCTTTTTCCCTTTATTTTCTGAACACTGCATTCTTGAGCTTAAACCCAAGTTGGTCATGATGTATTATCTTTTTTTATATTGTTAATATTTTATTCATTTTTTGGCTTTTATGTTCATGAGGATTTGATCTGTAAGTTTGTTTTCTTTTTGGGAGTTAGGTAATGTGCATCAGGTTTTGGAATCAGAGTCCTACTGGTTTCATAAGAAAATTAGATGCTTTCCTTCCTTCTGTTTCCTCAGAGTTTGTATGATTGGTATTATCTCTTCATTAAATACTTGATTTCTATGGGGATCATTAGTGTAACCATCCAGTTCTGAAGTTTTCATTGTGGGGAAACTTTTGATAATGGATTCAATTTCTTTAATTACATACACAACTATTAACAGTTATTTCATCCTATCTTTTCATTTCTGATTTTGGTAATCTGGTTTTTTCCTGTTTTTTTATTCTTCAAAGATCAAATGTTTGGTTTTGATAACTTTCTCTGTTATTTTTATGTCATCAATGGTTCTTATATTTTCCTTCTTCCACTTACTTTGGTTCTTTTCTTGATTCTTAGGTAGAATTGTATGTCACTGATATTAGATCTCCTTGTCTTACATGAGCATTTAAAGCTATAAATTTCCTTCTATGTACTACTGTAAAGAATCAGGCCTTGCTCAAAGAGAGGTCTAGCTTTGTCCCTAGCTCCTGGAAGATTAGCTCTAAAATCTTGAAATTTCCCAAGAGATAGAAGTATTTTTATTAAATATGGTGGGCCCTTCAAACCATAGAATTTATGCTAATAAGGTGGTTCACACTGGATATATCCCTTAAATAGGGTGATTCTTCCATGACAGCCCTTGAATCAATTCATTGGATTACCACTATAGACACAAATCTGGTACGTGGTAGTCATCCATTAAGATTCTTTTCACACTGTTTTTAGACAGCAGGAGGCTATTTTAAATTCAGGTCAGTTGAAATATCCATAGTACTATTAAAGAATGGAAATAACAAGTACTCCATTGCAACCTATAAATGAAATACTTAAAACACTTTGTTGCACACAAAGCTGTTCAACCAAAATTTAAGTACTGTAGTGAAAGTAACATCATTTGTGTAGAATTTTCAATTCTGCTTTAAGTTTTGAGATTATAAAATGTTACATCCTTAGGTAATGCATTTTCCAGTATCAATATTATGTCTTCATGATCAGTCTATCTTGAGTTGCTTAAAGCAAAAAGAGATTAAGCAAAAAAACATTAAGATATGAAATGCACAGTTCACGACATTCTTGAGAATTACTAGAATGGAGAAGAAAATGATTAATTGGAAGTTCAGTATATCACACAGAAATGATTTAAGAGTATGCAAAAGTTACTCCTCCAAATCTTGGTTGTGTAGCATTTATTTTGCCCTTGATGAAGAGACACCTAGTGTCAATCTAATTGCTATGCCCACCTGTTAAATACACAAGGATTCTTTTGTGGCCTCTCAATCCTAGAAATTGAAGAAAGTAGAGAAAACCACTAGACCATTCAGGTATGACCTAAATCAAATCACTTATGACTATACTATAGTGAAAGTGAGAAACAGATTTAAGGGACTAATTCTGATAGAGTGCCTAATAAACTATGGACAGAGGTTCATGACATTGTACAGGAGACAGGGATCAAGACTATCCTCATGGAAAAGAAATGCAAAAAAGGAAAATGGCTGTCTGAGGAGGCCTTACAAATAGCTGTGAAAAGAAGAGAAGCGAAAAGCAAAGGAGAAAAGGAAAGATATAAGCATCTGAACGCAGAGTTCCAAAGAATAGCAAGGAGAGATAAGAAAGCCTTTCTCAGCGATCAATGCAAAGAAATAGAGGAAAACAACAGAATGGGAAAGACTAGAGATCTCTTCAAGAAAATTAGAGAGACCAAGGGAACATTTCATGTAAAGATGGGCTCGATAAAGGACAGAAATGGTAGGGACCTAACAAAAACAGAAGATGTTAAGAAGAGGTGGCAAGAATACACAGAAGAACTGTACAAAAAAGATCTTCACGACCCAGATAATCACGATGGTGTGATCACTCACCTAGAGCAGGACATCCTGGAATGTGAAGTCAAGTGGGCCTTAGGAAACATCAGTATGAACAAAGCTAGTGGAGGTGATGGAATTCCTATTTCAAATGACCTATTTCAAATCCTGAAAGATGATACTGTGAAAGTGCTGCACTCAGTATGCCAGCAAATTTGGAAAACTCAGCAGTGGCCACAGGACTGGAAAAGGTCAGTTTCCATTCCAATCCCAAAGAAAGGCAATGCCAAAGAATGCTCAAACTACCACACAGTTGCACTCATCTCACACGCTAGTAAAGTGATGCTTAAAATTCTCCAAGCCAGGCTTCAGCAATACGTGAACTGTGAACTTCCTGATGTTCAAGCTGGTTTTAGAAAAGGCAGAGGAACCAGAGATCAAATTGCCAACATCCTCTGGATCATAGAACAAGCAAGAGAGTTTCAGAAAAACATCTATTTCTGCTTTATTGACTATGCCAAAGCCTTTGACTGTGTGGATCACAATAAACTGTGGAAAGTTCTGAAAGAGATGGGCATACCAGACCACCTGACCTGCCTCTTGAGAAACCTGTATGCAGGTTTCAGGAAGCAACAGTTAGAAATGGACATGGAACAACAGAAGGGTTCCAAATAGGAAAGGGAGTACATCAAGGCTGTATACTGTCACCTTGCTTATTTAACTTATATGCAGAGTACATCATGAGAAACGCTGGGCTGGAGGAAGCACAAGCTGGAACCAAGATTGCGGGGAGAAATTATCAATAACCTCAGATATGCAGATGGTGCTGCTGCTAAGTCGCTTCAGTCGTGTCAGAATCTGTGTGACCCCATAGACATCAGCCCACCAGGTTCTGCCATCCCTGGGACTCTCCAGGCAAGAACACTGGAGTGGGTTGCCATTTCCTTCTCCAATGCATGAAAGTGAAAAGTGAAAGTGAAGTCGCTCAGTCGTGTCTAACTCTTTGTGACCCCATGGACTGCAGCCTACCAGGCTCCTCCGTCCATGGGATTTTCCAGGCAAGAGTACTAGAGTGGGTTGCCATTGCCTTCTCCGAGATATGCAGATGACACCACCGTTATGGCAGAAAGTGAAGAAGAACTAAAGAGCCTCGTGATGAAAGTGAAAGAGGAGAGTGAAAAAGCTGGCTTAAAGCTCAACATTCAGAAAACTAAGATCATGGCATCCAGTCCAATCACTTCATGGCAAACAGATGGGGAAACAATGGCTGACTTTATTTTTCTGGGCTCCAAAATCACTGCAGATGGTGACTGCAGCCATGAAATTAAAAGACATTTGCTCCTTGGAAGAAAAGCTGTGACCAACCTATACAGCATATTAAAAAGCAGAGATGTTACTTTGCCGACAAAGGTCCATCTAGTCAAAGCTATAGTTTTTCCAGTGGTCATGTATGGATGTGAGAGTTGGACCATAAAGAAAGCTGAGCACTGAAGAATTGATGCTTTTGAACTCTGGTGTTGGAGAAGACTCTTGAGAGTCCCTTGGATGGCAAGGAGATCCAATCAGTCCATCCTAAAGGAAATCAGTCCTGAATATTCATTGGAAGGACTGATGCTGAAGCTGAAACTCCAATACTCTGGCCACTTGATGTGAACAGCTGACTCATTGGAAAAGACCCTGATGCTGGGAAAGACTGAGGGCAGGAGAAGTAGGGGACGAAAGAGGATGAGACGGTTGGACAGCATCACCAACTCAATGGACGTGGGTTTGGGTGGATTCCAGGAGTTGGTGATGGACAGGGAGGCCTGTTGTGCTGTGGTTCATGGGGTTGCAAAAAGTCGGACACGACTGAGCGACTGAACTGAACTGAAAGCTATTTAAAAAAAATAAATTATATATTCCATTTTAGTTACCCTTGACAATAACTCTCAAGAGTTAGTTTTGTAGTTTTTTAGAAAGTAAAGTTTATCAATAGCATAACATTTAAAATGCTATCTCTAATGAAATTTCTTTAGCTTTTTAGATGAACTCCAAAATGGTTTTCAAATACATTTCTGTGACGTCTGTGACATTTTGCTACTCACCTTTTTTAGGTGGCTTGGGTGGTACAACTGGACCAGGTTCTATGTTGTCATAAAAGTTATTCATAGCTTTTGGATCAAAGTTTCCTATAAAGAAAATAAAATCAGCAGGCATTTAGGGGTCTTTCTCCTGTTATATGCATTTTTTTGTTAGGGAAAATATAGGAGGAAAAAAAATATGTAAAAAGGGGAGCTGGTTTTCCAGGAGTTTATAATTCATTATACTATCCTACTGTTCTCTCACTGAAAGCATTTAAGCATTGTGAGAAAGGACCCAAGTGTCCTTCTACAATCTATCACGCAAAGGAACATTTTTTAACTATAAAGCTTATCTCTTTTCACAGGATTAAATATGTGGCACAGCTAGGTAAATGAAGAAGAGAAATGAAAGGATGACTGAACTGATTTCCCTGTTTGTTTTGATGTTAATAAACAAAACCATGACACAGCTTACGTTTGTGTCTGTTGTATTTACCTTAAATTTTTATTCATTATAAATTCAGGTAAAGAATAATCTATACATATACACTGACAAAGATTATTGAAGTTGTTATGATATTAGCAGTTTAGGTATTCCAATCTTTAAGAAAAGGAGAATCTTCAATGTTGCCTATGCTGCTGCTTCTGCTAAGTCGCTTCAGTCGTGTCTGACTCTGCGCGACCCCATAGATGGCTGCCCACCAGGCTTCTCTGTCCCTGGGATTCTCCAGGCAAGAACACTGGAGTGGGTTGCCATTTCCTTCTCCGAACGTTGCCCATAGACTTATCAATAAAAAAAAAAAATGATATGCTGTCAATTTCAGAATAATAGAACAATCTCATCTCTCTCATTTAAACTGTTTACTCCTTGATACAGTTTCTGTTTTAGCTCCTTTTCCTGACATGATTTCTCTAAGGTCGGTTTTGATCCAATGCCAGCTTTGGGTCCTATGTTCACATCTGTGAACGTGTCATTGCAACCTGCCAGTAGTTCTGCACAGTTCCAGTTAAACTTTTAAACTGTATCCATGCTTATTCACAGAGGATGTTGTGTGGTACTGATAGCTTAAATACATTGAATCTGCTGAATTTTAAACCCAGTTATTTTCCCCAAGAAAGTTTTGCTCACCAAAAGTAAAAATAAAGCTGCCTTTTATCAAGTCATGTACTGATAACTATCAAATCCAAATGCTGCATGTCAGAAAATGTCTAGAATCTCTAGATGAAAAGTTAAGGTTGGAAACTCAGTACAAAATTTTCCAGAGAATGTAAGAATGGAACTTAGTATAAAGTAGATATATTTGGACCCCTTATGAAGGGAGATTAGAATCTGCCTACAATGTAACAGACCCAGATTCGACCCTTGGGTCGGGAAGACACCCTGGAGAAGGAAATGGCAAGTCACTCCAGTATTCTTGCCTGGAGTGTTCCATGGACAGAGGAGCCTGGCAGGCTACAGTCCATGAGATCACACAGTCGGACACCACTGAGCGACTAACACAGTACCAAAAAGAGCTCTTTGTGGCCCACTGGAGACCAAAAACACAGGTAGGTCTTTGTTTATAAAACCTTAAGAACAGTTTTCCTTGCAGGTCCTATTATAGAAGTACTTTTATTCCATTTAGTTATGCTGCGTTTAATAATTTTCTGAAAACAAATCCCATGATGGCTCATGAAAGCCATAATGGTACTTAATTTATTTATTAGATCTTTTTATGGTTTAAGATGCTGTATATATTATTTCTTCAATTTCTTGAGTTACAACTGCTGCTTTCATTTCTAGATCCTATAAGGCCTTTACTAAAAATATCCTAATGCAATGTTTCAGGGATTCTTGTTTATCTTCAAAGAACACAGAAACAAAATAATGGATGCAACCTTCTAATACAGTAACAGTGGTTTGTATAATCTCCCATACAGTGTCTTTCACTGCTTACAGCTACTAGGCTGTAGAGTTCCTAGGCTTCTGAAAATAAGGGTACTCAACCAGAGTGCTTAAGTTTCACATGGAAATGTGCTTCTGTCTATTGCACAAAGTTCCATATCTTTTTATTCTCCTGCCTCTACTGTGTAATCTAGCTTTAAAATGGTAATGGGGTACTTGAAAAGAGAGTAGAAGCTCTCTCAGCTGCCATAATTTAGAACAGTAAGTAATGTTGGGTTGGCTGACTCGCACACAGAATTGTTAACAATTAATTACACAGCAACCTTAAGGATAGAAAAATAGGATCAAAGCAATATTTCAATGTTAGACCAAGACCTTTTCTTTGTGTGTGTTGACCAGACTTCTATATTGTCTTTCAGAAATAAACTCGACCTGTAATGATGACCTAAAGTAGGGGTGAGCAAACTTTTACTGTAAAGGGCCAGACAATAAACATTTTAAGTTTTGTAGACCTGAAATACAGTTGTAAGCCCTCAACTGTGGTGTTCAAACACAAAAGCAGGCTCAGGCAATATGTAGAGAAATGGGTGTGGCTATGTTCCACTGAAACTATTTACAAAAACAGACAGCAGGCTAGTTTGCTGTAACGCGATCTATAATTTCCTGTTTTCATTTTAGAATGCAGCAAAAAAAGATATTTTAAGAACAGTTAATTTGAGACTAGAATCCTATTAGATGTTTATGATTTTCCTTCATAGCCCTTTTCAGTTGTTTTCACTATATCTAATTCACAGTCTCTATGTTTTTGTAGTGTCTGCCCTTGAGTCTTTATAAAGCATCTGCCTATCATTTTAATAGAAAAAGCAGCATTTCTTACATCCATATCCATTTTAAAAACATTATGCCAGTTACCATCCTTTTGTAATCTAAGCAGGTTTGAGAACAGGCACAACTGTCTGTTGGTAAGCAGACAATTCAACTGATGGGAGCAATAGTACGTGGACTTGCCAGAATGCAGCCTCATGGCTGGATATTTTACAGAGGAAAATGAAGCATATCTCTAACCTAGTGAGCTGAGTATATCAAAGTGAACTTGGGGAGCTTTTACTGTAGTAGACTTCAATAAGAAAGCCACAAAAATGAAATCTCTAAGATATAGTTGAATGTTTTCATGTAACACATAACAAAGAAAACGGAATACAGATTTTCCTTTTAAACTGAGTAATCTGATGTTCTGAGTTGGGATCCCTGTTTGCACAGACATCTTAGATGACTATCACATAAATCTACTGTGTTTTAGAAATAAAACCCAACAGTTTATGAAATAGTCTATGACTAAAAGATGATAAATATAGAGTACCACCATAAAACAGTCTAAATGGTAAGAACTTAATGATGAAGTTGTATAAGTAAAATTATTTTTGATCACCCAAATCTGATCTGACTGTGAGGTGAGGGATGTCTATACCAGGACTGTGATCTTATAAAAGGTAGTTTTTACCCATTATATCTGTAAAACCAAAATGATTGCTATTGAAGCAGCATAACACACCACAGTATTACTTATGGTTTACCAAATAATCAAGTCTATACCTCTAGATTGAAGGAGGTCAACTTCTTTCAGTGTACAGTCAACATTTATCTGGAGTTGTCTGTTCATGCTTCTCAATCTTGTCATTTCCTCAGGCTAGTAAGAAAGGACCCAAAATAGCAATTGTGGGAAAGTCATTATCAAGCCCAACATTTAAGAACTGGTATTCATGTTAACTGTTCTGATAGGTTATTACCAAGAAAATGGCCTTAATCCCTTAAAGGGCATGTTTAAGAAGGCTTTATACTATGTTTTCCAAGGAATAGGTGAAATGGTGACATTAATATGGACACATAAAAACAAAATCCTCACATAATGTGGCGGGGCTATCATACTACACTATGTTCTCTCATACAAATACTAACATATATTAATCACAGAGCATTGAGAATATTTTCTTTCTACATTTGCATGGTAAGGGAAACTAGGCAACAACCTTGTAAACAAGCAGTTTCCATGAGTTTAGTCTTGTCAAGGCTGGTAAAAATTACAGTGGTACTTCTTTTAATGAATAGTTACTAACTGTCAGGCACTATGTTCGCCAGAAGTCTCTCACTCTTGCCTCAACATTATCTTCCCAGGTAAGTACTGATATCACCCCCAGGGTATATATGATGAAGCTGAGGCACAAACAGGTTATATAATTTTCCCAAGGTTCTTAAAAACTCGTAATGGGCAGATCCAGGATTTATACAGAAGTCTACTTTAGAAACGTCTCTAGAAATCTTTGCATCTTCTGTTTTTCCTACATAAAAGAAAGCTAGTAACCTAGTGCATGGAAACTGCAGAAACAAATAGATTCCATTCTCCCCCCAAGTCTGTTTCTTTCTGCCTTGACATGAACATGAGACACTGAAATGTGAAAAGAGCCCTATTTTTCGATTGGGTAAAGCTTTTTGGAAGCCTCTACTTCCCCCAAAGTTCTGAATGTCTTTACTATTCACATATATGTACAGTAAAAAATGAAGTTCAGAGTTTAGACTCTAGAGGTAATGAAGCTTTCAGCACAGTACAGCTAGGAAACCACTTACTAAGGTGACTGTAACTACATGAAGTAAAAGATAATATCTGCTATCACAGGAAGACAGAAGAAAATAATCTTCTGCTAAACATGGTGTTTTACTAAAAAGCTAAATATAAAAGTGAAGGAAAATCTAGAAAAATGGGTTAATTCTGAATGATGCAAGATACTATCCTGTTAGGACATCTCAGAATATCTGGGAATGTCCATTAAATTAGGTGGTGTCAAAAGTTTTAAGAAAGTAATGTAACAGGCAGTCTATAATAAGTGCAGCAATCCCTTCGAATGATAGGGGAACAAAAACGTCATTGAGAAATACTTATCATGGATTGCTCTTCTCATTCCTATGTTAACATGTAAAATAAATGCTTACATCTTGTCTATATTAACTATTAAAAGTGTAAAACACATCTGAGCATTGTAGTAAAGCACTTGTTCAAGGGTTTCAAAAAGTGATGCTGTCTTCCCAGGAATATATCAAAGAATCTAGTCTTTGCTTTGTAGAATTTTGGAGAAAGTCAAGTACCTAAAGGAGCAAATCCTTCTAACATATTTGCGGGCAGAGGGGGCTATTTCAGGTAGAGTGGTCTTGAACAGTGAAGCTGTGTAATCAGGTATGGAAATAACTATAATAAACGTTATAGTCAAGAGGCCACTGCACATTTGCTAGTAACAACCAAAAGGCTCTTGTCAACATGCTCATTTCCAAAGACAACAGAACCCTTGGTACTCACTGAACTATGATTTTTTTCTGTCAGATTCCTATGCCTCCTAACAGCTTTGGAGTGAGGGGACAATAGCTGTTTCTGGACCATTACTAGTATTTGTAGGACACTATACTGTATTTTCATGAAGGTGGGATTTCAAGATGGGTTTGGTGTCATTTAACCTTGCTTGTTTGTAAAATTCCAGAATACTTAACATCTGACATTTCTAAGGAAAAAAATAGCTTGTTGTACAAAACATGGCAGAAATACCTTAATTCACCTGTTCTATCAGTTGAAGAGTATTTGTCAGAGAGAAGAAGGTCAAAGACCAGTGATGTTCTTTCATGGTTTTGCCTTGATTATGCATCCAGGACTGTGAGTAGGTTGATGCCACCACCCAATTAATCAGAAGACCAATGAAGAGGAAAAAACTTGTGGGATGGAGTAAGTGGAAGCGCTGATGAGTAAAATCTTATTTATCTTTCAAGGTATAACTTAAATTTCCCCCTTCTCCATGCAATTGTCACCTCTTTGAACTCCACTAGCAAACAGCTAACAGAGTTCTATCTCAGAACTCTCAAAGTAGTTAATATCATTACCATGTAGTTGGCCAGCACTATTGATTCACTGTGTTACATTAGCTTTTCTTCCCCCATGTACAGGTTCATGGATCTATGTATGTCTTTTTGCATACAGATGTGGTTAAGCGATGACATCTCTCACAGCATTTAATAAAAGGCTTTGCAAACAACAGCCTGAGAGAAATGATGGCTATTAGGCATTTTTCAACTTCAGTCCTCCTTGGAAAGATTATTTTGCTGATCCTCTAAGTTTCTGCAACTGTACCTATAGTTGGTCACAAATATGCATTTCAGTTTGACGAGGCACATGGGTTTCTAACCAGGTGTTCATGTACTACTGGTTAAAGAAGCCATATAAGCATTAGCAATGAGCCTCTAGGAACAAAAAGGGAATTCTGACTAAATGCTTTGACATTTATATGTTATACAGGTTCCTAAAATGAAAAGAAAATCAAGTATTTTCAAAACATTTCAGATTTAAGCATATTTTTCCACTGTTTTGTAAATCAAAATTATGTAGTAAGAAGACTATTTGTTAAGCATTATATAAACTGTGTAATGCATATTATCTTAGGTTCTTCTGGACATGTAAAAAAATTCTATGAGATGGGTAGTCGTGGATATTGTAGAAGAGAGACCAAATATAAAGAAAGTAAGCTTATCCAAGGAGGTATAAGTGAAATAGGAGAAGAGGGATTCAAAGTCACATGTGCACTGGGAGGGTTTTTTCATCATAAAATTGATTTTGAATTGAAGTATGATGAATCATGTTTGTAATCAAGTATCTCCTGTCTCCATACAGGGAGTCTACAGAAGGATAATATATCAGGTTTGTAATCAATGAAACTGTGTCATCTTCTTTCCCTGTCTCCATAGAGGGTTTCTATAGAAGGATAATGTATCAAGTTTGTAATCAACAAAAGGGTGTCATTTCCTGTTTTCCTGTCTCCATAGAGGAATTCTATACAAGGATAATGTATTAGGTGTGTAATAAATAAGTGTTGTCTCCTGTCTCCTTTGTCTGTTGTTGACAGTCTCCTGTGCCTCCTGTTTCCTGAATTGCCTGTCTACTGTTGTGCCTCCTGTCTTGTGTATCCTGTCTATATACACAGATTCTAGAGAAGGATACTAAATCAGGTTTGTAATCAATACGGCTCCTGTTACCTGTCTACAAAGAGGGATTCTATAGAAGGATAATGAATCAGGTTTCTAATAAATAAGTCTCCTATCTCCACAGAGGTATTCTATAGATGCACAATGAATCAGGTTTGTAATCAATAAAAGTGTCTCCTGTATCCTGTCTCCATAGAGGGATTCTAAGAAAGGAAAATGAATCAGATTTGTAATCAGTGAGTCTCCTCTCTTCTGTATCTATAGAGTGTTTCTATAGCAGGATAATGAATGAGGTTTGTACACAATAAGCTTCCTGTCTCCATAGAGGGTTTCTATAGAAGGATAATGAATGAGGTTTGCAATCCCTAAGTCTCCTGTCTCCAGAGATGGATGCAAGAGAAGGATACTGGATCAGGTGTGCAATCCTTAAATCTCCTGTTTCCTGGGATGCTAGAGAAGGACACTGCAACAGGTTTGCAGTCCCCCAAGTCTCCTGTGATGATGCTAGAGAAGGATACTGTATCAGGCTTGCCATCCCTAAGTCTTCTGAGATGATGCAGGAGAACTGCACCATCAGGTTTGCCATCCCTTAGGCATCTCCTGTCTCCTCAGTTGATGCTAGAGAAGGGATACTGCATGTGGTTTGCAATCCCTAAGTCTCCTGTCTCCTGTGATGCTAGAAAAGGATATGGCATCAGGTTGGCAGTCCATACGTCTGCTGTCTCCTGAGACGATGAGAGAGGATAGTGCAAGAGGTTTGCCATCCCTAAGTCATCTCCTGAGACGAAGCTAGAGAAGGATACTGCATGAGGTTTGCCATCCTTAAGTCGTCTCAGTCTCCTGTCTCCTGAAATGATGCTAGGCGAAGGATACTGTATAAGGTTTGTGATGTCTAAGTCTCCTGAGACAATGCTAGAGAAGGATACAACATCAGGTTGGCAGTCCCTAAGTCTCCAGAGAGGATGGGAGAGGATAGTGCATGAGGTTTGCCATCCTTTAGGCATCTCCTGTCTCCTGAGATGATGCTAGAGAAGGGATATTGCATGAGGTTTGTAATCCCTAAGTATCCTGTGATGCTAGAAAAGAATATGGCATTAGGTTGGCAGTCCCCAAGTCTCCTGAGAGGATGCTAAAAAAGGATACTGCATGAGGTTTGCAATCCCTAAGTCTCCAGGGGTGCTAGAGAAGGATTCGGCATCACCTTGGCAGTCCCCTAGTCTCCTGTTGTCTCCCATTAGAGCTAGTATCTTACTTCCCTAACCAGGAATGAAACCCATATCCCTTGCCTTCGGGGGCAAAGTCCTAACCACTATATCAGCTAGTAGCTCCTAAACCCTTAGCTTCTCTTTCCCTCCTTTGTCTCTGAACTTAACCTTGGTCAAAAGAGGTTAAGAATGCCTTCAGGTAAAAGAATACAGCGAGTTGCTTCCTCAAGAACACACAAGAGTTCTACACAGAACGCTTTAGAGGACTAGTGAGAGCAAAGTACATGGAGGACGCAGATCGACTCGCTGAGGCAACTTCTCACTCAACCTCACAGATCACTTACCATATATAGTATTCAAGTTATTTCTTGAGGGATGGCTCGATTCTTCCCTCTAGCAGGTATACACTAAACTCCTCACTTTGGACCACACTCATAAGCTGAAAAAATTGCTTGCTAAATCAATGTTGAAGAGTCAAATGCTATTTGGGGTCTGAGGTTTTTAAGAATTGTTGAACTTACATAGCTACCAATTTGTTAACAGTATGTGGCCCAAATCTATGCATGACAGTACTTCTATAACCCCTGTTACAACTCCTGTTCAAACTGTTATCTTAGTTTCTACAATTATCTACACTTAAAATTACTCTGCTTGATAATGATCTAGAGTCAACACTTTCCCAAGATGCATATCGATCTTGCTCTAACTCATGTACATTAATGTACTGAGAAAAATAACTGTCTTAAATATATATGTACATAATACACAAAAGCATAAATGAATACCTGTGAACACTTATAAAGCATTTGGTCAAGTTTTACTTCTCATTTCTATTCTAACAGAAAGCAATCTATAGTGACTGAGCTGCCATACATTAATTATCTTTGAAAATACTCATGAAACTACGGAATTCCCCCAAGAGAACAAAAGAAACTATCCATTTATTTGGCTGAGAACAAAAGGCAAACATCCTTCATGTGCTGCTGACAGAACAAAATGCTACCGGGAAGAGAAGTTAACATCAGAAGCAGCAGCCCAGACATGCAACATGCTCCCCAGCCCCCGCCTAATACATCCTAGTAGATCCTACTTACCGTTGGGATCGCCGTGGTGCAGCTGACCCTTCTGAGCCGCCTCTGCATCAGGTCATGCTCCATACCATTAACTTCTGCCTTCAAGCGCTCTAGCTCCTCTTTCTCAAGTTTCAATTGCTTTGCTAACCTCTCCATCCTTGCTCGCTGATGTAACAGCAAAGCTATAGCATTACAGACAAAGTCATTGCAGAAAATAACACTGAACAAGTGACAGGGACATCTGTACATGCATGGCTAATGTATGAAATACCCATAAAGACCCCGGTCATTCAACTTCAGTTGACATTTATTCTAAAGTCTTGCTAATGTGATTTGGCCTTCCTGTGTACTTTAATTTGGATCTGGTTCCTTCTGCCAAAATAATATCATCTATACATTCCTCCTCTTCTATTGTCCTTAGTTTCCCTAAGATTGTCTTCAATGATCCCTGGGTGTCATTTCACATATACTGAAATAGTCAATTCTCCCCTATCTTTTAACAAACTTTTAAGATACTTTCTTCTCTTTATACTGAGTTAGGTCCACTGTGAACTACTCCAATAATGTTTTTCATTACCAACCCTACTTCCCATAAATACACAATACTTAAAACTTCCTTACCCCCTTCAGTCCATCCACTTAAAAAATATTTAAATTTTTCCCTGTGATAAGCTTTAGGCCACCCTCTATGAGTCACTTTTTCCTACTCTGTAGTTGGGGTTTTGGACTATGTTGATTTCACTGGCCTATGATTTTCTCCCAATGAATGCACTTCTTAACATACAGTCTTTGAAGGCACTCTTATCATGACTACATTTTTCTATTTTAAAGTAAAATCTGTAGATGATTCTGAAGCACTAACCCTATTCTTAATAGCAATGCTACTGCCAAATATTTAATACATAGTACATTAATTAAACACCTAATATAAATTATTTGCTTTGAGTAGGAGATTGCCATCGCCCCACAAAGACAATGTCATATAAAAGGGCTGAAATTACCTTGTGTATAAGCATAGTCATCAGATCCAGAACTGGAACTTCTCTGATATTTATGGCTTCCCTTTTCTCCCCCAGAGCCTGGTATCACTGAAATGGGCTGGATAGGTTCTGGGGCTGCAGAACGTTCTTCTTGGTCCACTAAATTTAACAGATTTTCAGTCATGGCTCGGCCTACAGTGATTTTAAAAACGGTCGTTGGGTTTGGTATCATCCGAGGAGATGGTGATGGAGCACAAGAAGGTCCAGTGGGCTGTGTATATGTAATATACACAGGATTGACAGTAAACGGAGGTTTCGGTTGACTGGATATCCCTCTAGAAGGAGAACTTGACGGTGGTGTGGTGGCTGTGTACAATGAGTGCTGATTCCGTGGAGATGGCTGGTTACTGATAGGTGAAGGACTCCTATTCATGGCTGTTCCAGATCTCTGAGAGGGTTCGACTGTAATTTCTATCTTCTTCATGGATCCTTTGGGTAAGCTAGATGTTGTATATGGGAGATAGGCTACCGAATGGCTTCCCTGTTTCTGATAGCTAGGAGGTCCTTGTTGATATGGATGGGGTGGCGTCGTTGAAGGACTAGGTGGCATAAAGACATGAGAACTGGGGTGGCCCAATGGAGACGGTTGTACTTGATGCTGAGGAGAGCTGAAGGGTGAAGGACACTGAGAAGGAGGTGGTGAATGGTAAGCAGGTTGAGGGATCTGCTGTTGTTTGGGAGAATACTGAGAAGGTGGATAGTTTTGTTGATGTGGATACACAGGTAAAGGACGCTGGCTATAATGAGGCACTGGGCCCTGTGGTGAGGACTGCCACGGTGTATTTTGAGGAGTCTGTCTTCCTGATGAACTCTGAGATGTCTGTCTAATATAAATAGAACCAGGAGACCCATACAGATTGCTCGGAATTTGTGGAAGAATTTGTAAAGCTCTTGGTACAGTCTGTCCAGAAGGGAGGTTTTGGGATACTGTAACAGTAATTGGATTGGTACTATACCGAGGTATGTGCATGTAGGAAGGAGGTGGCGGCGGCGGTGGTGAAGGCCCTTGCATAGCAGATGGAGTCATTCCTGTTTGCATGGAAGATGGCTGTTGAGGTGGCTGTGAAGGAGGAGTAGCTGCACTTCTGTTCTGTTCATTCATAAAAAAAGGATTGTAGTTTGGAGTAGTAGCAACAACAGCTGGAGCTGAGTGTGGTTCCTGAACTAAACATATCAGCTGTTTACCTGCTGCATGCTGTGGATCAATATGTCCATCACTTGAGCTATGTACCAGCGTTCGACCGCCATTAAGTTGCACACCATCTCCTGGGTGGTAGCTACTAGGAGAATGAATACCCAGGTTAATATGCAAAAGGCGGTTTCTATTCATCCTGCTGTCATCTGGACTATGGTATTCCATATATAAGTATTTACTACTCTCCTGGGAAAGGGCTCGGCAACAGGCTTCCAGATTGTTGTTATTCTAGGGGGAAAAAAAAGGGTACACAGAACATTGGCAAACATTAACAGATCCTAATAGTGGAACTGAAGCTTTGCCATAGATTTATGTAAACACAATTGTCAGAAAATAAGTAGACAGTAGTATTTTTACACACAAAAAGCTTCACGGTCATCGATCCTGAAAGGCAGATCCCAAACCATTCATATTATTTTACAGACATTTAGCTCACATAACGAGTACTACCGCTACTGCTACTGCTACAGAAATGTACAGTACCTACTAATGAACCTTGTGACTCAACCCCAACTTTTCTGACTCCAAATCCAGGACTCATCTTACACTTGTTGCATCTCAACAAATTACAATGTTGGGCTAATCTTGGATTCACCACACTTGCTGTAATCTACAAGTATAAGTCATATCCATTATTAATATTTACACTGATACACAGGAAAATAACCATGCGTTAGTTTTCAAAAGGCAAACAAACCCCAAAGTGAAAAAAATAACAATAAAACTCCTAAAGATTCAAAACAGTAAAAATTCTCAAGCAGCCTATACTTTTTATTTCACCACAGTTATCCCTATATCACTTCAACTGTTTCATTATGAAAGATTAAGTTAACTGAAGAAATCAGTAAAAAAAAAAAAAATAAAAAAAATTCACTCTTTGAATTATGTTTCTAGGAGTCTGCCAAACTTATAATAATTTAACACAAAACCCACCCAGTCTTGACTGCCTTAATGAAATTCATTCACATTCCCACAGTCTCAAAGTTTTTACTTGCTCAAAAGTAGCTTGGTAAACTTTCAAAATTCCAATTTTTAGAATTACACACACACACAAAGATGGTAAATAACAAACTGCCATTTTAGATGTTCCAATCAACAGCAATAAAGCAGTATTCCATTAAACAATATAATTCAGAACTATTGTATTAGTCTAAAACACATTTATTCATGCCCTTTTAAAGTTTCTCAATTATCATGACCATCTCTGTATTTCATAAATATATATACAAATATGCACATATACACGTATTACTGTACTTTAGGGAGAAGTACATTTTATTGAAAGCAATAAAAGCAAACACTTCACTTCTGCTGTGAACCGAATATAGCTAAATAAAAAGCATGACATAAAATGCTTTAATTTTAGAGGGAGAACTCTTAGGGTTTACTGACTCCAACTCAACTCATTCCCAGATGAAAAAAGACATGCCTGGGAAGTTCCAAGACTTGACATCAGGTACTTAACTAGTTAGCTGGAGAGCCAGTTCTAGATTCTTCGTTTCCAGACACTCAGTGCTCTTTCCATTGTCATATAGTAATTTCAGGGGCTACTGTATGATGCCAAAAGTACATTGCTATACTGAAACTTTAAGGAGTGAAAGAAAATTCAGTCAAGCAAACCTGTGTAAGATGAATTCTCAGAAATACAACAAATTGACTTTATCAAAACGCCACAATAACTTTCCTCCTTTTCCTTCTATAAACCTTTTGATACTAAACTTCAAACACTTTTTACATTACCCGAACCAAGGAAAAAAGGAATTGTTGACATTGAAAAAGAAAAGAATTACATTTGGGCTTTTTCTTATCCTGCTTTAAATCATGCTGATCAAGGGTGGAGAGGACACAGATATTAAGATAGAAGATAGATATTGTTATATATCAGTGAATATCAGTGAAATATCAGTGAATTTGGAGCCAAAAGATTCAAACTGGTTGCTGACTAGACAATGCCACTGGCAGATAAATTAAGGGAAGAAAAAAAGAGAGAAAATAAAATAGCTCCTTCAAGGTGTGTATAAATCTATGGATTAAAAGGAGAACAAAATATGGAGTTTTATTTGAAATCTAAAGCAGTTACAGACACTTTATTATTTGACTTTTTTTTTTATCAATTATGTTTTCTTTTATTTGTAATTTTATTTTATTTTTTAACTTTACAATATTGTATTGGTTTTGCCATATATCGAAATGAATCCGCCACAGGTATACATGTGTTCCCCATCCTGAACCCTCCTCCCTCCCCATACCATCCCTCTGGGTCGTCCCAGTGCACCAGCCCCAAGCATCCAGTATCCTGCATCGAACCTGGACTGGCGACTCGTTTCAATTATGTTTTCTACACTGAATTAGTTTCCACAAAAAAGAACTAAATTCTAATGATACAAAGTTGGAAGTAGTCAGCCTATTCATACACATGTCTGTAAGTGACAGGCTGAGCATATTTTCTTAGGAAGAAAAATTTAAAACCATAAATAAAAGATTAAGTGTTTTCTTTATGGAAATATTTTAATAACACCACAAGAGATTCAAACATTGTATCAGACCTGCTAAATGTTTTAAAAAGAAAAAAAAGAATAAAAAATTTATCAAACAGTAAATATGAATAAAAAATGATAATCTGTTCAGCCAAAGAGGTCAGAACTTTTAAGAAAACATATATGAACACTCCTGAAAAGACTGAGGCAATAAGGCATCATATCCCACGAAACTGATCCTCCGTTGGGGGATTACAGCCTAGAGGGATGCTTTAAAGCTTGTATATTAAATTCAAACTACTGGAGAAAGAGGGAGGGAGGGAAGAAGGAATATGTTTAGAGTTGGGGATAAAACAGATAAACAAGGACCTACTGTATAGCACAGGGAACTATCTTATATTCAACATCTTTAATAACTTATAGTAGAAAAGAATCTGAAAAACAAGGGATATATATATATATAAATTCAGCCGCTCAGTCATGTCCGACTTTTTACAACCCCATGGACTGCAGCATGCCAGGCGTCCCTGTCCATCACCAACTCCTGAAGCTTGCTCAAACTCATGTCCATTGAGTCAGTGATGCCATCCAACCATTTCATCCTCTGTTGTCCCATTGTCCTTCTGCCCTCAATCTTTCCCAGAATCAGGGTCGTTTCCAATGAGTCAGTTCTTCCCATCAGGTGGCCAAAGTACTGGAGCTTCAGCTTCAACATCAGTCCTTCCAATGAATATTCAGGATAGATTTCCTTTAGGATGGACTGGTTGGATCTCCTTGCAGTCCAAGGGACTCTCAAGAGTCTTCTCCAACACCACAGTTCAAAAGCATCAATTCTTCAGCACTCGGCTTTCTTTATATTTATAGTCCAACTCTCACATCCATACATGACCACTGGAAAAACCATAACTTTGACTAGACGGACCTTTGTCAGCAAAGTAACGTCTCTGCTTTTTAATATGCTGTCTACAATGGTCATAGCTTTTCTTCCAAGAGGCAAGCGTCTTTTAATTTCGTGGCTGCAGTCACCACCTGCAGTGATTTTGGAGTCCAAAAAAATAAAAGCCTGTCACTGTTTCCCCATCTATTTGCCATGAAGTGATGGGACTGGATGCTATGATCTTAGTTTTCTGAATGTTGAGCTTTAAGCCAACTTTCTCACTCTCCTCTTTCACTCTCCTCAAGAGGCTCTTTAATTCCTCTTCACTTTCTGCCATAAGGGTGGTGTCATCTGCATACCTGAAGTTATTGATATTTCTCCTGGCAATCTTGATTCCAGCTTCTACTTCATCCAGCCTGGCATTTCGTATAATGTATTCTGCATATAAGTTAAATAAGCAGGGTGACAATATACAGCCTTGACATACTCCTTTTCCTATTTGGAACCAGTCTGTTGTTCCACGTCCAGTTCTAACTATTGCTTTTGACCTGCATATAGATTTCTCAGGAGGCAGGTCAGGTGGTCTGGTATTCCCATATCTTGAAGAATTTTCCAGTTTGTGGTGATCCACACAGTCAAAGGCTTTGGCATAATCAATAAAGCAGAAGTAGATGTTTTTCTGGAACTCTTGTGCTTTTTTGATGATCCAATGGATATTGGCAATTTGATCTCTGGTTCCTCTGCCTTTTCTATATCCAGCTTGAACATTTGGAAGTTCATGGATCATGTATACTGCTGAAGCTTGGCTTGGAGAATTTTGAGCATTACTTTGCGGGCATGTGAGATGAGTGCAACTGTGCGGTAGTTTGAACATTCTTTGGCATTGCCTTTCTTTGGGACTGGAATGAAAGCTGACCTTTTCTAGCCCTGTGGACACTGCTGAGTTTTCCAGATTTGCTGGCATATTGACTGTAGCACTTTTACAGCATCATCTTTTAGGATTTGAAATAGCTCAACTGGAATTTCATCGCCTCCACTAGCTTTGTTCATAGTGATGCTTCCTAAGGCCCACTTGACTTTGCATTCCCGGATGTCTGGCTCTAGGTGAGTCATCACACCATCGTGGTTATCTGGGTCATGAAGACCTTTTTCGTACAGTTCTTCTGTCTGTTGTTGCCACCTCTTCTTAATATCTTCTGCTTCTCTTAGGTCCATACCATTTCTGACTTTAATTGTGCCCATCTTTGCATGAAACGTTCCCTTGGTATCACTAATTTTCTTGATGAGATCTCTAGTCTTTCCCATTCTATTGTTTTCCTCTGTTTTTTGCACTGATCACTGAGGAAGGCTTTATATATGTGTGTGTTTATATGTATAAAAGCTGTTATCATTTTTCTGTACACCCGAAATTAACACAACACTGTAAATCAACTGTACTACAATTAAAGGGGAAAAAAGGTAAACTACTGTGTCTTATATATATTACCCACAAACAGAAATTTTCCAGAGAGAGTAGGTGATAAGTCTCCATACTGATAAACAACAGTAATCCCAGATGAAGAAAAGACTAAAAAACTGACGACAATGTAAGTTATCAATACATCTTCACTGAGCTGAGTTAAAAGTTCCATTCTTTCAACTTAATAAGATGAAAACAAGCCATGAGTAGACTACAGATAATAAAGGGCTAAATTAAATTATATTAAAAAAACAAGGTCAGACCTAGGTGGGGCCCTAGGTAAGTTAGGAAACTGACTGCTAGGAAGTGGTTTACACTACAAGGATTTCACTCCAGAAACCAAAATGGGGCTAAAGAGTGGAAATTCACACTGGAATTGTTATGTGTGAGAAAATAAAGACAAGCTCTAACACAAGAACAAGACCTACCAGAAGGGCTTGCAAACAAAGGAAGCACCTCTGTTACCACCACTGATCTGGAAGTCTCTAGCCTCAAATAACCTCAGCTACATCTAGGTTTATATTATATCCCGGGCAACTCACACTGTAAGGGAGAGCTTGCAGATTATATACAGTAAGGTGGAATTTGAACTGGTCGAGTAAGCAAATTCAGTGGGGAAGGTAGAACTGCTGCTCTCAAAGCTCAACCAACTAGGGAAATGCTACAACCTCAGACACACTGAGATTCTGTGAAGGATGATGCAAAACTCAATAGGTGGAGCATTAGGCATATTTCTCTGCTGCCCCTTGAGTGGGAAGACATGTTCTGTCAGAGATGAAAGATTTATTTCAATAGAAGACAATAGGACAAAACTAACATAATTAAATAAAGAAGTCTTATACTTAAAATTGGATATTAGTGAGCATTTATCAACTAGAAAAACAGGGAAAAAAATGGCGGGGGGCAAGAATGCTCTAAAAACTTCAAAAAATAGGCTTAAAAAGGTATATGGTCTATTAAGTTATAATGATAATCTTACAATTCAAAATTCAGTTCTAACGACTTGGGGACTGATGACAGATGTAAGAAGTGAAATGCATAAAAACTCTTTTCTTCTTTTTGCTACATGCCTTTGTTCTTTTCTCTACATCACTGGTTGTCAATGGGAAAGATTTTGCCTCCCGTGGAACACAGAGATTTTGTCTGCCATGTAAACATTTTTGGTTGTCACAAGTGCAGGGACACTAATGGCATTTAGCAGGTCCTAAACATCCTATAATGCACCAGGCAGATCCCTACAACAGACACTATATCTAGCCCACAATCTTGACTGTGCCATGGTTGAGAAATCCTCCTCTAGATGTCTCCCCAACGTAAACAATAAAACTGAGTTCTTCTCACTACAATACAAAGCCAGCTCTAATAAGGGAAACTGTCACGTAATATCACTATCATTGGCGAGTAATCTACCTGTAACATGCACTGAGACACCACACCCTCTGGAATCTCAGGGAAACGTTGTCGGAGGTCATGGAGAACCTGCATATCAAGCTGTGGACTGCTTTGCGCCATGCCAGAGCAAATGGAGGTCAAGTTTCTCTTAGGAAATGGATGCTAACCGGCCTTCCAATAGTAATGGTCTTCCAATACTGTAGTCATTTTCTATTAAAAAAAATTAAAGTATGGTTAAATTTATTCACATATTTCACTTTATTCCAAAAGAAACCATCAATACCATAAAATAGAGAGATCTATATATTCTAAGTATACCAAATTCTACAGTTGAGACATTGACAAATTCTACTTAGCCAAAGATTTTTCTGATGTAATATATAGCTAATCACTGGTTTCAAAACAACAACAACAACAAAGTCCCCAAACTTCAGTTCCATTTTAATAGTTAAAAACTGAAAAAAGCAGCAGCTACATTAAAAAATATAGAGTATTACTGTTTGGTGACCATATTTTTCTAAGTCTTTGCAAGTTCTACTTACATATTATCACTCACGTTTTCCTAAGGCCTATCACATGTCATTCCTCTAACGGGGGTTAATCATTTTGAGTGTCTGAAGTAATACAATCAGGCAACACACCACAAATCAAACACGTCCTGTTTGCCTTACATTCTTCCTGTACTTTGAAGTCAAAAGGTTTGAATTTGCAGTTTGAGTAAAGGAAAGTCAGTGTCTAAATGAAATTACCGAACAAACAAACATGGACATGTAGAATCCTTTGTTTTCAAAGACGATGCTGGTGGCCCATCAGTAGCCCGACGTGCCTAGCTATGCTCTCACCCAGTTATGGTGCAACTGGCACAGGCGCTAAGATGCCAGGATTTGAGGGCACACTTTGAGTAGAGGCAAGTGACCCCCAATCTCACTGGTACAAGTTAGGCACCCATGTAATAAAAGGCAACTCGTGAACTTAATAATGAAATCATAAATCAAGTGGCACCATCAAATATCATTAACTGATCCCTTTTTTAGTCTCTGTTTTCCATTTTTATAAGGGGAAAACTGTTCAGTGTATACCACACAATCTCACAGTATTTCTGCTATGATCACTCATGATAGGGTTAAATATTTCTAGCACTAAGAAGCATCTTCCTACAGGTCCCCCCTGAACTTTAAATAATACCATTGTCTGGGGCACTAGAAACTACAGAGAATATTTTACAACTTTAAAATGCTAAAGAAAAATATTGAATTACTTTTGCTGATTTAAAATAAGTATATAATTAAAAATAAATACCATGAATTATCCTTCAATTAAAAATAAATTTAAGAAAAAGGAGAAAAAAAATACCATGTAAACTCTAATTTGACCTTAATTATAAGCAGTGACCTTCATTTTGCATGCAAGCTGTTGACTTTTACTGGGCATCAAGCTCTCTCTTTTCTTCCTTCTAAGCCAAGACTGTCAAGAGTAATCTACACTCTTTGTATCTATGAGGTGGCAACAAAACCCTATGTCTAAGACTCTGCCTAACCATAGGTAAAAATAGCTATTAGGACCACTTTAATGATGTCCAACATCAACATGGAGGCTACTTAGTGAACCTAAAAAAATACAAATATAGGAAAAGAATACAGATACAGATAACACATACATGCAGATTTAGGCTTTCTGGCCTCCCTATGCAAGTCTGTTCCCTGCAGTAAGTCTGCTGTAATCTGGCTCAAATCACTGATCACTGAAATTGTCTTTTCATCATCTTACCACTGCTAAATGCAGACAATGTATCTTCTGGATTCTATACCCCCTAACCTTTGCAGCATCTGACACTACTGATCAAAACTTTTTTTTTTTCCCCCTCGGTCTCTATAACATCACAATAGCCTGTTTTCCACCCATCTTTCTTGTCACATTAATTCTTGCCTGGATTTTGCCCTCTTCTCATTCTACATCTTTGTGCCCAGTAACGGCACCCACTACTGATGTTTCAAAAACATTTAAAGCTGATGGTTACCAAATTGCTATCTTAAGTACCATGTGAGCTGCCTCTAGGACTCCACAGAGAGTTTACTGCCTACACACAGCACCACCTGGATATTTGCAAAGATTTAGTATGTATAAAAAAGAACTCCTGACCACAATCCTTCCCCAAACAGTGTTCTATAAATACTACTACTATTCAGTTAACATAACTAGAAACCAGAGTGTGCTCCTTGACTTCCCATTCTTGCACAACCAACTAAACAGAAATAGTAAATCAAATGGGTGATGGTATATACCCTGGTTCTGCCACTTAGTAGTATCTAGGAAAGAGACTCCAGCTTTATGCCTTTAAAGCTTCATATTTAAATTGGAAATAGTTGGAAGGTTGTAGCAAAATTTAAATACCAAACAGAAGTAAGCCAGGAAGCATTAGTTACTATTATTTAGGGCATGTCTGAATACTGTTCTCATCAACATCACACCAGCAACTTCCTGCTGCTCTTCCTGTCTCAGGTCTTGCCTTCCCCCACATCATAGCCAGAATATCTGTTTTCTACTCTCAACCAAACAGGATCTATGTGTGACCCTGTGCATGGCTGTCCCACACTGCCTCCTCTCAGGGCATTAGGCCGTGATATTCCATCTGTCTGAGATGCTTTTCTATCTTCCTCCCTCTTCAATGCTTCTCCAAGCCATACTGATGCTGCAAAAGTTGGTATTGGTGGCTCTTCCTCCTCTAAGGAGGCTTCCATTGAAACCACCCTCCCCCAACTTAGTCCTGCTGCTATAACTCTCCTCCTCCTACACTGGGCTAAAGGATCCTCCACTATACTCCCACAGCAGGCTGTGCTAATCCTCATAGGAGAGCCAAACACAATATACTGAAACCACGTATATATGACGTTCTTGCATATGGAAGTGCAGCTCCACCTAGAATGTGTTATTCTAGAGAGAGGGGAAGTACTCAAATAATGATTGGAGCTGGTTATAAGGACCTGAGAGTCAGCTTGAAAAGGTTCCCACTGGCCAACTCTGTGACAATTTGAGCACCAATAATGGAAAATAATGAATTATAGACCTGTATGAAAGAGGAACCCATGAGTCCTAATACATAAGAGTTACATAGCCCAATAATAAACAGTTAAATACACACATGTACAAATAAAAGGAGAAGGGAGGGCTTTTGCTTACAGTGGAATCCAACTGGTAAATATGTGCAGGAAGCGCTGGAGCTGGAGAAATCATCATTTTGCAGCCATCACAGTACAGACTACTTCAAGAAATCACCAATGGATGCTGCACCTAAGGGCAAATTTGGATGAAGTTAGGCTATATTAATGGTCTTAAAGTTTCTCCCCAGAGAACTGCTTATTAGCTAGTTGCAAGGGGGACATTTACCTATACAATGGAGAAACTGAACAACATCTTGGGTAATCAAAATTAACATCACCAATGAGGGACAGATGGACAGTGTACACCACCAGATATGATACCCCGAGAAGAATATATCATTTTATAATATTCCAGCTAGGAATACATCATCTAAAACTGTTCATGAAAAATAGACAAATCCAAAATGAGAAACATGCTATTAAAAATAAAACCCAGGGAGTGGGAAGGTGAGAATGTCATGTTAAAAAAGTGCCAATGTCCTAAGAGACAAAGGCTAGAAAAATATCAAAGACTAAAGACAATACTAGAACCATGACAACTAAATGTAATATCTGATCCCAGACTGTATCCTATAGTAAATGGAGAAAATGTTATAAAAGAAATGAATGGATCAATGGACAAAACTGAAATGTGGACAATACATCAGGAAAAGTATTCTACCAATATCAAGGCTGTATATTGTCACCCTGCTTACTTAACTTATATGCAGAGTACATTATGAGATATGTTGGGCTGGATGAAGCACAAACTGGAATCAAGACTGCCGGGAGAAATATAAACAACCTCAGATATGTAGATGACACCACCCTTATGGCAGAAAATGAAGAACTAAAGAGCCTCTTGATGAAAGTGAAAGTGGAGAGTGAAAAAGTTGGCTTATAAACGAAGATCATGGCATCCGGTCCCATCACTTCATGGGAAATAGATGGAGAAACAGTGGAAGAGTGGCCGATTTTATTTTTGGGGGCTGCAAAATCACTGCAGATGGTGACTGTAGCCGTGAAATAAAAAGACACTTAATCCTTGGAAGAAAAGTTATGACCAATGTAGATAGCATATTAAAAAGCAGAGACATTGCCAACAAAGGTCCACCTAGTGAAGGCTATGGTTTTCCCAGTAGTCATGTACGGATGTGAGAATTGGACTATAAAGAAAGCTGAGTGCCGAAGAATTGATGCTTTTGAACTGTGGTGTTGGAGAAGACTCTTGAGAGTCCCTTGGACTGCAAGGAGATCCAACCAGTCCATCCTAAAGGAGATCCATCCTGAATGTTCATTGGAAGGATGCTGAAGCTGAAACTCCAATACTTTGGCCACCTGATGCGAAGAGCTGACTCATCTGAAAAGACCCTGATGCTGGGAAAAATTGAAGGCGAGAGGAGAAGGGGACAACAGAGGATGAGATGGTTGGACGGCATCACTGACTCAACAAACATGAGTTCGAGTAAACTCTGGGAGTTGGTGATGGACAGGGACGCCCAGCGTGCTGCAGTCCATGGGCTTGCAAAGAGTCGGACACAACTGAGCGACTGAACTAAACTAATTTACTGACTTGATAATTGTGCTGTGGTTATATACAGGAGTATCCCTATTTTTAGGAACTAGGCAATTAGGAGTAAAGCACATGACATAAACACCTTACTTTCAAATGCTCTGTGAAAAAAAAAATCCAACATATGTCTGTATCTGCATATACATATCATGCATGCACACACAAGTACACAGAGAGAGGGAGCAAGTTATGAAGCACACAGGGAAAGGATGTAAAACAATATGGCAGAGGAGGAAGACCCTGAGCTCACCTCCTCTCATGGGCACACCAAAATCACAACTATTTACAGAGCAACTATTGATGAGAGAGTCAGCAATCTACCAGAAAAGATCTACAACTAAAGATATAAAGAAGGAATCACACAGATGAGTAGAAGAGATAGTCACAGTACACTCAAGACCCAAAACCCCGGGTTGGCAATCCACAAACAGGAGGATCATTACAACTGCAGAGGTTCTCCCCAAGTAGCAAGGGATATAAGCCCCATATGAAGCTCCCCAGCTCTGGCGTCCTGCAGCAGGAAGACAAGCCTACAGAATATTTGGCTTTGACGGTTCTCACCTTCAGAAGAACCAAGGGCAGTGGAAAAGAGACTCCACTCTCTTAAAGTCACACATAAAATCTCACAAGCTCCCATAAACCATGACAGAAAAAGAAACTGGGAAGGAGCCTGGGTCAGTCACATCCACTGACCTTAGAGACTCTCCCAGAGGAAACTGGCAGCCGCCATTTTGGGAAGCTTCTATTATATACACACTGGGGCTGGCATGTGCCATTTTGGAATCCTCCATCTAGCTTATAAGCCTCAGGATCCCACTCTGTCCCTTCCACCAGTCTATAGGCACCAGTACACGTCTCCGGCCAAGCAACTAGCCAGGTGGGGACCAGCCCCACCTACCAGCAGAGCAGCAGTACCCACAAGACCCACCAAGTCCCATCCTCACCCACCAGGCCCACACCAGCTCTGAGATACCTTGAGTCCATCAGACAGCCACCCTGGGGTCCAGCCCCACTCACCAGTGGGCCAGCACCAGCTTTGAAAACCATGGAATCCACAGCCAGTGGAGTGGAGAACCGACTCTAATAACCAGCAGGCCAACACAAGAGCAGGGAAGCCCAGCCCTTGAACATGGGTCTGTCTACACCACCCTTGAACATGGGTCTGTCTACACCAGTGAGCCAGCACTAGCCTGAGGACACCTGGCATTCCACAGCCAGTTGCCTCCTGACCCAGCCCACCTACCCAATGTCTACACAAAGCAGGGACTGGTGCCCAACTAGACCAGGGGCCAGACACACCTACAAAACGACATAGTCAGCCTGCCACAAGAGAAGGACCCATACAACCCACATAGGGGGCTCTCCCCAGAGAATACAGTTGCTGACCAGAGGGGAGTACGCTGCTAAAACATGTAGAATGTCTCCTACAAAAGGCCACTTTTCCAAGGCCAGAAAATATAACCGATCTACCAGATACACAGAAATAAAAATGGCAAATTAGAAACACTGAGTCAACACAGTAACATGCTCCAATCAAAGGAACAAGATAAAACCTAGAAAGAAGAACTAAATGAAGTGGAAACAAACCTAATAAAGAATTCAAGGCAATAAACTACAGTTGATCAAAGAATTCAGAGAAGAATGAACACAGTGAGAAGTTTAACAGTTAGAATACATAAAGAAGAACCAAACAGAAATGAAGACTATAGTAGGTGAAATGAAAATTACGCTAGAAGGAATCAACAGTAGACTAAATGACACAGAGGAATGAATCAGTGAGCTGAAGAGCAGATAGCATAAATCACTGAGCTGACCAAATGTAAAAAAAAAAAAAAAAAGAAAAAGACATGATGACAGTTTAAAAGGATCTCTAAGATACTGTCAAGTATACGAACATTCAACTTATAAACATCTCAGAAGGATAAAGAAAGTGAAAGTGAAATCACTCAGTCATGTCAGACTCTTTGCAACCCCATGGACTGTAGCCCACCAGGCTCCTTCCATCCATGGGATTTTGCAGGCAAGAGTGCTGGAGTGGATTGCCATTTCCTTCTCCAGGGGATCTTCCCGACCCAGGAATCGAACCCAGGTCTCCCGCATTGCAGGCAGACACTTTACCATCTGAGCCACCAGGAAAGCCCCCTAGAAGGATATGGCAGAGGCAAAGGGACACAGAACATATTCAAAGACATAATAGCTGAAAACTTCCCTAACCCAGGAAAGGAAATAGACATCCAGGTCTAGGAAGCAAAGACTCTCCAACTGGATAAACCTAAAGAGGTTACACCCAGATATAATGTAATTAAACTCACAAAAATTAAAGACAAGGACAGAATATTAAAAGCAGCAAGGAAAAAGCAAAAGCAGCAAGGAAAAAGCAAGAAGTTACACATGTGGAAACTTCAATAAAGCTATCAGCTGGGATTTTTTTGGAGCTCTGCAGGCCAAAACCAAGTGGCACGATCTTTTTTAAAGTGAGGAAAGGGAAAAACCAACAACCAAGAATACTCTGACCAGCAAGCCTCTCATCCACATTTGATGGAGAAATCAAAACTTCTACAGAGAGTTCAAAACTAGAAAGACTTCAGTACTACTGAACCAGCTTTACAAGAAATGTTAAAGGGTCTTTTCTGAGAAAAAGAAAAGGCCATATCTAGAAACATGAAAAATATGAAAGACAAGACAGGATCAAAATGGCAGAGTAGTAGGACATGGATCTCACCTTCTTCAACAAACACATCAAGAGTGCACCTACATGCTACTGCTAAGTCACTTCAGTCGTGTTTGACATCTGTGCAACCCCATAGACGGCAGCCCACCAGGCTCGCCTATCCCTGGGATTCTCCAGGCAAGAACACTGGAGTGGGTTGCCATTTCCTTCTCCAATGCAGGAAAGTGAAAAGTGAAAGTGAAGTCGCTCAGTCGTGTCCGACTCCCAGCGACTCCATGGACTGCAGCCCACCAAGCTCCAGGCAAGAGTACTGGAGTAGGGTGCCATTGCCTTCTCCACACCTACATGAGGAATTATTATCACAGCACATCTACTCAATGCAGACAGGGCAAGAAAATTTCCATGTAACTAGACAGGACAAAAGAAAAAAAAAAAAAAAGAGAGAGAAATTCGGAGGGCTCTTGAGCCTGTAGGAGGGAGCTGTGAAAAAGTTTCTACACACTGGGAAGTTCTCTCAGAGGTAAGAAGATCATCTGGGACAGAGAGGGAGCTTCAGAGCCTCAGAGTACAGTGCAAAAACCAGTCTGTAGAGGCTAAAGCAGAGTGAGACCTGTAAAGATGGTTGGTCTAGACACCCAGCACTTTCTAGCCTGAGACACTTGTCCCCTGGGGCAGAATCCAGTGCTGAGGCTCAGGCTTTGGAGGTCAGAACTGGGCAGAGGACTGCACTTGGCTGCGTGGAAATAGCCTGACGGAGCTAGGGGGTGGTGCACCACACCAAGGGAGTACTGGAAGAAGACTGGGCCCACCACAGAGGAAGGTGCCATTGCTGTCGGGTGCACAAGGAAAGAGGAGGGATCGCCATAGTAGTTTCTTTCTCTGCATGTGCTCTCAGGCAACAGGGCACCACCTACACAAGCTTTGGTGTGGGCATGAGCTGTCACTACCATCTCCCAAGGCAACAGAAATAAAAACAAAAAATAAATAAATAGGGAACTTCCCTAGTTGTTCAGTGGCTAAGAGTCCACGTTCCCAAGGCAGGGGCCCCAGGTTTGACCTCTGGTCAAGGAACTAGATTTCACATGCAGCAATTAAGTGGTCGCATGCCACAACTACAGAGCCTTCATGCTGCAATGAAGACTGAAGATCACTGCAACTAAGACTCAGCACAGCCAAATAGGTATTTTTAAAATAATAAATAAAAATAAACAAATGTGGCCTAATCAAGTTTATAGAAACAATAAAAAAATGAAAATACAACCTATGGAATGGGAAAAAATACTCACAAATGATGCAATGGACAAGGGCTTCATCTCCAAAACATATGAACAGTTCATATAACTCAACAACACAAGAACCAACCCAATCGGAAAAAAAAGCAGAAGACCTTAACTGACATTTCTCCAAAGAAGACATATAGATGGCCAGTACACCCATGAAAAGACGCTCAACATCATTCATTATCAGAGAAACACAAATGAAAACTACAATGAGGTACCATGCCACACTAGTCAGCATGGCCATTATTAAAAAGCCTACAAAGAACAAATACGGGAAATGGTGTGGAGAAAGGGGGCTCTCTGACACTACTGGTAGGAATGTAAGTTGGTGCAGCCACTGTGAAAAACAGTATGGTGATTCTTTACCAAATGAAAAACAAAATTAGCATATGATCCAGAAACCCCACTCCTAGGCATATACCCAGACAAAACTGTAATTCAAAAAGATATGCAGCACTATTCCCAATAGCCAAGACATGGAAACAACCTAGGTTTCCATCAACAGACAAATGCATAAAGAAGACGTGTTACATATAAAAAATGGACTACTACTCAGCCATAAAAAAGAATGAACGATGCCATCTGCAGTGACATGGATCCAACTATAGATTATCATACTAAGTCAGAAAGAGAAAGACAGATACCATATGATATCACTTAGACATGGAATCTAAAATATGGCACAAATGAACCTAGCTACAAAATAAGAAGAGACTCAAACATAGAATACAGGCCCATGGTTGCCAAGGGGGAATGGGGGAGAGACAGGGATGAACTAAGAGTTAGGGGTTAGTAGATGCAAACTATTACACTGAAAGTGAAAGTCACTCAGTCGTGTCCAACTCTTTGTGATCCCATGGACTATACAGTCCATGAAATTCTCCAGGCCAGAATACTGGAGTGGGTAGCCATTCCCTTCTCCAGGGGATCTTTCCAACCCAGGGACCAAACCCCCAGGTCTCCTGCATTGCAGTCAGATTCTTTACCAGCTGAGCCACAAGGGAAGCCCAAGAATACTGGAGTGGGTAGCCTATTCTTTCTCCAGTGGATCTTCCTGGCACAGGAATCAAAGCAGGGTCTCCTGAATTGCTGGCAGATTCTTTAACAAGTGAGCTATCAGGGAAGCCCAAACTATTACATTGAGAATGGATAAACAACACTGTCATACTGTACAGCAGAGGAAACTATATCCGATCTCCAGGAATAAACCATAATGAAAAAGAATATAAAAAAGAATGTATATATGCTTATAACTGAGTCACTTTGCTGTACAGCAGAAATTAGCACAACATTGTAGATCAACTATTCTTCAATAAAGAATTATGAAAATAAAAAGTTCATTAGTAAAGGTAAACACATAGTAAAGGTAGCAAATCAACCAAGTACAAAACTAGTAGGAAGTTCATAAGACAAACGCGGTAAAATCATCTATATCCTCATTAAGGGATACAAAAACAAAAAGATATAAAATATTATGTCAAAAACAGTAATTGTAGGGGGACTGGAGTAAAAATAAAGGTTGATATAATGCATCTGAAATAAGAGATCAGCAACTTGAAACAATCACGTAAATATATAGATGACTACATATAAACCTCATGGTAATCACAAACCAAAAAATTTGCAATAGAAAAGAAAAAAGAGAAACGAATCTAAACATAACACTAAATGTAGTCATCAAAGTGGAAGAGAAAAAAAGAAACAACAACAAAAAACAGAAAAATAGCCCCCAAACAACTTACAAAATGGCAATAAGTACATATCAATAACTATCAATAATTACTTTAGGACTTCCCTGGGAGTCCATCCAGTAATTAAGAATATGCCTGCCAGTCTAGGGGACACAGGTTCCATCCCTGGTCTGGGAAAATTCCACATGCCATGGAGCAAACAAACCCATGCACCACAACTACTGAGCTTGTGCTCTAGAGCCCATGCACTGCAACTGTTGAAGCCCATGGGCCCTAGAGTCCACGCTCCTCAACAAGAGAAGCCAACACAATGGGAAGCCCATGCACTACAACTGGAGAGTAGCCCCTGCTCATGGCAGCTAGAGAAAGCCCAAGTGCAGCAAGGAAGACTCAGCAAAGCCAAAAACAATAAAGTTAACTAAAAATAAATGAATACATAAAGCCAACCTTATTATTTTAAATAATACTTTAAATGTAAATAGATTAAATACTCCAATTAAAAGACATAGAATGGCTGAACAGATACAAAAACCATATTTATACGGCCTATAAGAGACTCACTTCAGATTTAAAGACACACACAGGGGGACTTCCTTGGTAGTCCAGTGGCTAAGAATCCACCTTGAAATACAAGGGACACTTTTTTTTTTTTCCTTTTAGTTCTTCCAGTTTATTGCTACCAACCCATCTCCATCCTCTTCATGCATGCGTGCTCAGTCATGTAACAGCATGGACTGCAGCCCGCCAGACTCCTCTGTCCATGGACTTTTCTAGGCAAGAACACTGGAATGGGTTGCCATTTCCTTCTCCAAGGGATGTGGTTTTGATCCCTGGTCAGGGAACCAAGATCCAACATGCCACAGAGCAACTAGCCCTGTGTGCCACAACTATGACTCAGTGCAGCCAAAACTAACTAACTAACTAAATAAATATTTCAAACAAACACACACACACACACAGACTGAAAGAGAGAGAATGGAAAACAGTGTTTCAAACAAATGAAAAACAAGAGAGCCAGGGCAGCAACAGACACATCCATCAACAGAACAGAGAGCCCACAAATAAACCACATATAGTCAATTAATCTATGACAAAGGAGAACATACAGTTTCTTCAATATGTATACTGGGAAAACTGGTATCTACAAATAAAGGAATGAAATTTGAACATTTTCTTACACCATACATAAAAACAAACACAAAATTGATTAAAGACCGAAATATAAGACTGAAAACCATAAGAGTAAACTGTAAGTATAACACTCCTTGACCTAAATCATAGCAACGTATTTTTGGAATTTGTCTCCGAAGACAAAAGAAACAAAACCAAAAATAAACAAATGGGACATAATTAAACTTAAAGCTTTTGCACAGCAAAGAAAACCACTGCTAAAAGAAAAAGACCTACTAAATGGGAGAAAATGTTTGCTAATGATATGACCAGTAAGGAGTTCTTAATAATATCCAAAATATACAAACCACTCATACAACTAGATTAAAAAATTAGCAGACATCCTGAATAGACAATTTCCAAAGAAGACATATAGACATGTCAATCCAAAGATTGACAGGCACATGAAAAGATGCTCAACACTGCTAATCATCAAAGAAATGTAAATAAAAACCACAATGAGATATCACCTCACACCTGTCAGAATGGCTATCATCAAAAAGACCACAAATAACCAAAGTGGGCAAGACTGTGAAGAAAAGGGAACACTTGTACACTGCTAGCAGCAGGTGTATTGGCACAGCCACTGGGGAAAACAGTATGGAGGTTCCTCAGAAAACTGAAAATAGAGTTACCATATGATCCAGCAATTGCATTCCTGGATATATATCCAAAGAAAACAAAAACACCACTTTGAAAAGGTATGTGCATCCCAATGTTCACAGCAGCATTACTGACAATAGCCAGGATATGGAAGCATCCCAAGTGCTCGTTAAGAGATGAATGGATCAAAATGTTATATGTGTGTCTGTGTATAAAGCAATACTATTCAATCATAAAAAAGAAAATTTGCAACTTAGTGAAATAAGTCAGAGAGAGACATATGTATGTTATTTATATGTGGAGTCTAAAAAATAAAACAAACTAATTACTATAACAAGACAGACTCACAGATATAGAGAGCAAAGCAGTGGCTACCAATGGGGAGAGGAAAGGGAGGAGGGGCAAAATAGGGGCAGGGGATAAGAAGTGTAACAAACTACTGCTACTGCTAAGTCGCTTCAGTCGTATCTGACTCTCTGTGACCCCACAGACAGCAGCCCACTAGGCTCCTCTGTCCCTGGGATTCTCCAGGCAAGAACACTGGAGTGGGTTGCCATTTCCTTCTCCAATGCATGAAAGTGAAAAGTGAAAGTGAAGTCGCTCAGTCGTGCTTGACTCTTAGCGACCCCATGGACTGGAGTGGGTTGCCATTGCCTTCTCCGAACAAACTACTAGGTATACATAAGTTACAAGGATATATTTTACAGGACAGGGAATACAGCCAATATTTTATAACTATACATGGAGTATAATATATAAATAATATATATATAATATATAATATATATAAAAATTTGAATAACTATATCATACATCTGAAACTAATATAATATTGTAAATCAACTATAAGTCAGTTTTTTAAAAAAGCAAATAGTGACAAATATTAACAATACATAAGTCTGTGTAAAGAGCATACAGCATTCTTTGTACCATATTTATTCTTGCAACTTCTCTAGGTTTAGAATTATTTCCCAAAAACAAAGCCAAAACAAGACAAAACCGAAAGGAAAGCCTGTAGTTCTATTCAGGGATTATCCCTCATACACCACTGCATTCCAAAGTCTGACCTAGTACCTGCTCAAATGTTTGCTACATAATGAAGAATGAATTTCACAATAGTAAAGCAAACTAGCTAGTAAGGTAAGAAAATATATATAGATGAACCTTGCCCCCTACCTTCTGTACACCCCATCTCACAATAAAAAACTGGGGGATCAGGGATCACGTATGTAATGACTTGTGAACGCTAAGGGAAAATGAAAAATGAGTTTAGGATACTAAATCACTGGGTATAGTTTCTAGTTTGCCCCTTTTAAAGCACCCCAGATCTGAAATGCTAAGAGATTCTACCAGTTTAAGCTTAATATTATTCAGCCATTAAAAGAATACATTTGAATCAGTTCTAATGAGGTGGATGAAACTGGAGCCTATTATACAGAGTGAAGTAAGCCAGAAAGAAAAACACCAATACAGTATACTAACGCATATATATGGAATTTAAAAAGATGGTAACGATAACCCTGTATGTGAGACAGTAAAAGAGACACAGTGTATAGAACAGTCTTTTGGACTCTGTGGGAGAGGGCGAGAGTGGGATGATTTCAGAGAATGGCATCAAAACATATATTATTATCATATGTGAAATGGATCTCTAGTCCAGGCCTGATGCATGAGACAGGGTGCTTGGGGCTGGTGCACTGGGAGGACCCAGAGGGAGGGGATGGGGAGGGAGGTGGTGGTGGGGGGGTTCAGGAACACATGTACACCTGTGGCGGATTCATATCAATGTATGGCAAAACCACTACAATACTGTAAAGTAATTAGCCTCCAATTAAAATAAATTAAAATAAAATATAAGTATTTAAAGTCTTTAGTGTTTATTTAACTTTTTTTTTTAAAGAAACAAGGTTTGAATTTTCCACCTTTTTGATCAAAACAAACACTACCTGCCATTTTCACAGTAAGATGATCTATACTTTGCACTAGCCACAGGAGTCCTAACTGGATGAGTAACCTTGCCAAGTCACTGAAGCACTAAGGCAGTGCAGTCCAATTAAACCATAATGTGATTCATTTTATTGTCCTAGGAGTTACATTAAGTAAAAAGAAGCAGGTGAAATTATTAATAATTCTAATATATTTAATCCAAGACAGCAAAAAGACTATTGTTTTTAACATAAATTCAATATAAACATCACTGATATTTTACAAATTTTTTTCAAACTATGTCCTGGGAGTGCAGGTATACTTTATATTTATAACATATTTCAAGTGCTCAGTATCCACCTGAAGTTACTATCCTCTTTCAACAATAAAAGCGAAGACTCTACACATGGACATCACCAGATGGCCAACGCCAAAATCAGATTGATTATATTCTTTGCAGCCAAAGATGGAGAAGCTCTATACAGTCAGCTAAAACAAGACCAGGAGCTGACTATGGCTCAGATCATGAACTCCTTATTGCCAAATTCAGACTTAAATTGAAGAAAGTAGGAAAAACCACTACACTATTCAGGTATGCCCTACATCAAATCCCTTATATTATACAGTGGAAGTGATAAATAGATTCAAAGGATTAGATCTGATAGAGTGCCTGAAGAACTATGGACAGAGGTTCGTGACACTGTACAGGAGACAGGGATCAAGACCATCACCAAGAAAAAGAAAAGCGAAAAGGCAAAATGGTTGTCTCAGGAGGGCTTACAAATAGCTGTGAAAAGAAGAGAAGCAAAAGGCAAAGGAGAAAAGGAAAGATATACCTAGCTGAATGCAGAGTTCCAAAGAATAACAAGGAGAGAATAAAGTCTTCCTCAGTGATCAATGCAAAGAAATAGAGGAAAACAATAGAATGGGAAAGACTAGAGATCTCATCAAGAAAATCTGAGATACCAAGGGAACATTTCATGCAAAGATGGGCACAATTAAAGGACAGAAAAGGTATGGACCTAACAGAAGCAGAAGATATTAAGAAGAGGTGGCAACAAAAGACAGAACTGTACAACAAGATCTTCATGACCCAGATAACCACAATGGTGTGATCACTCACCTAGAGCCAGACATCCTGGAACACCAACTCAAGTGGGCCTTAGGAAGCATCACTATGAACAAAGCTAGTGCAGGCGATGGAATTCCAGTTGAGCTATTTCAAATCCTAAAAGATGATGTGGTGAAAGTGATGCACTCAACATGCCAGTAAACTTGGAAAACTAGCAGTGGCCACAGGACTTGGAAAAGTTCAGTTTTCATTCCAATCCCAAAGAAAGGCAATGCCAAAGAAAGTTCAAATTACCACACAATTGCACTCATCTCACACACTAGCAATTTAATGCTGAAAATTCTCCAAGCCAGGCTTCAACAGTATGTAAACTGTGAACTTCCAGATGTTTAAGCTGGATTTAGAAAAGACTGATGAAGCACAGATCAAACTGCCAACATCCAATGGATCATCAAAAAAGCAAGAGAGTTCCAGAAAAACATATACTTGTGTTTTATTGACTATGCCAAAGCCTTTGACCGTGTGAATCACAACAAACTGTGGAAAATTCTTCAAGAGATGGGAATACCAGACCACCCGATCTGCCTCCTGAGAAATCTGTATTCAGGTCAAGAAGCAACAGTTAGAACTGGACATGGAACAACAGACTGGTTCCAAATCGGGAAAGGAGTACATCAAGGCTGTATATTGTCACACTGCTTATTTAACTTATGCAGAATACATCATGTGAAATGCTGGGCTGGATGAAGCACAAGCTGGAATCAAGATTGCTGGGAGAAATATCAATAACCTCAGATATGCAGATAATACCACCCTTATGGCAGAAAGCAAAGAAGAACTAAAGAGCCTCTTGATGAAAGTGAAAGAGGAGAGTGAGAAAGCTGGCTTAAAACTCAACATTCAAAATACTAAGATCATGGCATCTGGTCCCATCACTTCATGGCAAATAGATGGAGAAACAATGGAAACAGTGACAGACCTTATTTTTTGGGGCTCCAAAATCACTGCAGATGGTGACTGCAGTCATGAAAATAAAGATTCTTGCTCTTTGAAAGGAAAGCTATGATCAATGTAGACAGCATATTCAAAAGCAGAGACATTACTTTGCCAACAAAGGTTCATCTAGTGAAGGCTATGGTTTTTTCAGTAGTCATATATGGATGTGAGTTGGACTATAAAGAAAGCTGAGCACCGAAGAATTAATGCTTTTGAACTGTGGTGTTGGAGAAGACTCTTGAGAGTTCCTTGGACTGCAAGGAGATCCAGCCAGTCCATCGTGAAGGAAATCAGTCCTGAATATTCATTGGAAGGACTGATGCTGAAGCTGAAACTCCAATACTCTGGCCACCTGATGCAAAGAACTAATTCGTTGGAAAAGACTCTGATGCTGGTAAAGATTGAAGGCAGGAGGAGAAGGGGACAACAGAGGATGAGATGGTTGAATGGCATTACGGACTCCATGGACATGAGTTTGAGCAAGCTCCGGGAACTGGTGATGGATAGGGACGCCTGGTGTGCTGCAGTCCATGGGGTCACAAAGAGTCAGATATGACTGAGCGACTGAACTGACTGACCTTACTGGTCAGCGCAACTCTAAGGCCTTCAGGTTTTGATTTTAAATTACAGGCTAAGAGCTACAACTTTTAAGATTCCCCAAATCATTATCTTCTTTCCAAATCAGTATCTTCTTTAACAGTATATAATTGACTAGGCACAGGGTCTAGCACAGACAAGGTGTTCAATATTTCTTAGGTGAAATGAACAAAATGCAATTCACTACATTTAATGATAGGAATGGCTTTATGGTCTTCCCTCATAACTCAGTTGATAAAGAATCTGTCTGCAATGTAGGAGACCCTGGTTTGATTCCTGGGCCAGGAAGATCCACTGGCAAAGTGATAGGCTACCCACTCCAGTAAACTTGGGCTTCCCTTGTGGCTCAGCTGGTAAAGAATTCACCTGCCATATGAAGAACTGGGTTCGATCCCTGGGTTGGGAAGATCCCTTGGAGAAGGGAAAGGCTACCCAATCCAGTATTCTGGTCTGGGGAATTCCATGGACTGTATAATCCACAGGGTTGCAAAGAGTCGGACACAACTGAGCGACTTTTGCTTCACGCTTCATAACTTTAGGTAATCAAATCTGTTGATATTTATAGAAATTATAATGGCTTTCCTACCAAAAAGGGATTTAACCACATCCAGACAACCTGATGGCTATTTAATTATCGTCAATAAAGAGCTTCAGAAGCACCCAAAGGCTTCACTCAAGCTTTCCAAGGGGCTTCAAAGAACGGTTTTTATTAATTTCTCAACCCTACTTTCAAGTCCTTAAAATATAAGGGCAATACAACTGCCTTTTTATAAGAAAGAAAAACAAAGGTCAATAAAAACAAGGATATTTCAGATGACAAGAGCCTGGGATCCACAGACTATTTCAGACCTCTTCGGGGTTTCTAGCTCCTGGCTAGCTTTATTACCATTCAGAACCTCAGGTGCACTGAGACCAAAGTTACTTAAACTGCCTTTATCACCATTATTTATCAGCTACCATTTACTGAACAACTATGGCATACCCTGAAAAGTAGTTATAATTACCTCCACTTTACAAATACGAAATCAAACTCAGAATGGGCACATGGCAGATTCATGACTCAAACCCAATCCTGCCTTCTTCAACGTCTTTTCTTTCCACAATGTCATTGGTAGCTATCAAGGATGTTCCCAGCCGAGTGACGACAAGCACTCTTCTTTCACTAGCTGCTAGTGGGGAAAAGATAGCAAAGTCTCACCAATTTATCATCCCAATTGCGGGGTACAGGTGTGTAGGATGCGGAAGGCAGAGAGGGCAGGAAAGAATCCTTCTGCAAATCAGCTGTTTTCAGACATACAAGAAACAGATGAAGGGGAAAAGCTGCCATTTTCTTTTTTTAAGGATTACAAATACTTGCCTTCGAAAAAACATTAAAAAGCATCTTTACAATCAAGGCCAACAGCTTGCTAACCCACAAAGATGGCTACCATCTGAAAAGATGATTAATAGTAGACCTACTTTTCACAAGGAGTAGGAATCTAAACTGATAAAAGCTCATTCTCTTCAAGGGATTGTGTCAATAATCTCAAATGTGGTAAGCAGTCTGTTCTGTACAAATATTCACTCACATAAGCAGTAAGTAACATGAATAATCATTATGTATTTCACAACATATAACGTTCTCAAATAAACTTGACTTTTGAGGATGATAAAATACTGAAATACTTTTTAAAAAGCTATTTCCTTTCTGCTCAGAGGGAGGTTAAGCCAACAGATAGTTTACAAACAGAAAATATTCCAACCAATAAGATCAACCAATTTCTTAAAAAACAAAGTTTTATAGTAAAGTACTACACTGGATTTGTGTATTTAATCTCATAGATAGAATACAACTAAAATTATACACTGTCATATAGGATCTCATATTACAGATTTGAAATATTCAGATTAAAACATACAATCGATTCCTGCTCATATATATTACAGTATTCAACAACTATGCAAAACACATACAGACTTTATTACTTAACAATATTATAATGGGCTGTTACTTTTCATATCATACTAAAATGAGTCATGATGTGACACCTTAAAACCAGCCATAAGATGAGAGTAGTATTTGAATTGTACTAGGACATGACCAAACTCCTGGGACACCCCTGAAACACCCCAACTACACCACAGATGGCCACAGTTGTGGACTGTGGAGCCAGATCAAGAACGAACAAATATCAAAGGCATAAACCCTACGACTGTCACACAGTTCCAAAGCCATATAAACCAGGAGATTCTGTAGCATTGAGCCTTTGTTGCCTGCAAACTTTGCAGGATTCCGTATTTCTTAAGGCACTATAGCAAGTGAAGGGCTGGGATGGTATGCTTACCTAAGGCTTCCTCCAGCGGTGCAGAATTTCTCTCAACAGAATTCCCCCTTCCAATCAGAGAAGAAGTTCCCCATAGCTCTACTCCTATGCCACAATTCTCTACACTACAGAAGATGACCTCAACACCTAGTGCTTTGTCTCCACAGCCTTTTCTGAGCTCAGCAAATACTGAGGGCTGTGATGACCCTGACTGTTTACCTCTGCCAAAATTTTAGCTCACTTTCTAAGATAACTACATCACAGGTTATAACCCAATGGTCTGTGGGCCAAAACCAGCCCACCAATCTGTTGGGTTTGGCCTTGGCGTGATAAAAAGAAAAAAGTTGAGCCACACTTCAGGACGATTTTACATTAAACCTTGGGTATCTAGCTTTTGTCTGAAAAGTCAGATCTACCAGTAGTAGTCAACAACCAGCTGGCTGAAGCTAAGGACATACTCTCTAGCGTGCCTAATCCCTACACTCCCCTCACGTGTTCCAAACAGAGGCCATGCCTTGCTCCATTCACTGACATACTTGTTGGGTGTCTTGACAGCTGAAATGTGTTCAATAGAGAAGCTGAAAGGTAGTACTACACGTATTAGTCTGCCTAGTGTGTCTCAACAGTATGCTATTGATGTGGTAACGTGGGGCACAATGATTCATCATGCAAGTCCACTGCACGTGACACAAGGTGTTTGGCATCCTGGTCTCCCCCTGTAAAATCCCAATAGCACCTCCAAATGGCCCCAGGAAAGGTAACAATATCTGTGGCTGACAATCACTGCTAGAATGTTAAGTTTAGTGAGGTGAGCATTTCCCAGGTTTGAAAAAAAGTTAGCCTTATCGTGAGAGAACTTTTAAGATAATCTTTCAGTGGAAGGCTAAGAGGATTTTTCATACATATACCTGAAAGGATGTTACCAAAAAACAAGTGAGAAATAGGAATAGGATAGTTATTATTTCCCCTAAATGAGCCTTCCAAATAATTTCTAAAACTATCATCCTACGGGATTTTCATTCATATTAGAAACTTTTTTGACATAGTCACATATTCACAGCACTGCATCTATCTCAAATTGTTATATTCTCAAGAGACTACAGACCAAAGTAATATTCATATTCAAAGATTCATCAAAGCTATTTTCAAGTTAAATATAAATCCCAAAAAGAAACAGAAGCATATTCAGATTAAATTGAAGCTTAATGCCCCTCCCCATGAGTATCTATTTGCCAGCTGCCACCTATACAGGACATACCATACATGCCACTGCCTGCCTTCCCCCACGAATCTCCCCAACAGAAATAAAAATAAAGGTACTTGGTATTTCCTCCCAATTCCAAGGCTGGTAACAAAGAGGTAGGATATTAAAAGATAAACAAAGCTTAATGACCTTATATAGTGGTAATGGACAAAGAAATGGGAAAGCCTTGATTCTTACTTATTAGAAATATTTTGTTCAATTAAGAATGAGTTGGTAATAGGGGAGAAAATGGTATCTCGGTTAGAGAAATCAAAGATTTCCTTCATAAAGTGACTTCAAAAATATTTCAAGAACATTCTAGAAAAGGCAAAACAATAGAAGACAGTAAAAAGACCAACAGTTGCCAGAGGTTTCTGGGGAGGATAGGAGGGCTCATAGGTGAAACATAAGAGATTTTTAGGACAGTGAAATAATTCTGCATCACAATGTAATGGGAGGTACATGACATTATGCACTTGTCAAAACCCATAGAACTTTTTAACACAAAGAACCAACCTTAAAGTATACACATTTTTAAAAATCTTTTAGAAAGTCAGGGAGTTCCACGAAGGAATGGAGACCATATGATAAAATCTAACTGTATTACTAGTATACAAAACAGTTATCACTGCAGGGGATGGGGGAAAGCTGCCAATCTAAATAACTTTGGAGTAGTCTGTAAAGCTAAAGACAAAAGGAACTGTACATGAGTATTGTATTCCAGCTGATCTGCCACAGGGGTACAAGTTAACAAAACTCATACACAACTATGCATGCACAATGGGATTAAACAACTAAGTAAATGGATGGTGACTGGTGGGGGCCAGATTTCTCACTGTTGGAGTGGGAGGTTGCAGAAAAGTAAGGGGAGGAGGCTAGAATGACCTATGTGGTAATGGATTAGACTTGGAGACATCAATATGAACTCATGTTTACCTACACAGAGAGAGAGAGAGAGAGAAATGAATACATAGAAATACTTACAGATATGCATAAATATACAGGTAACATATACATAGGATTTCAGCTAAGAGGGCCTAGAAACAGGAAAATCCTAGTAGCCACACGCACACCTAGCACCTAGATCTTCATTTCCAATGGCATTCTCTAATAAAAGAAACCTGGTCTTTTAGTACCAGAAAGTAAGGACATGTTCTAAAAACAAAAAACACAAAGAAAAACCAAGAAACACATGAAGATGAGGGCATGCCAGAGTGAAACAGGAGCCAACCAAGAGAGTTCCATGGCCAAAACAAAAAAATTTGAGCAACAAAATAAATAAGGTGGCATTGGATTATGACCCACCATAGAAAAGAAATACCCATAAGCCCGAACGGATAAACAAATGACTGAATAAATAAATAAATAAATAAATAAATAAATAAATCTCCCATGTAGAATTCCCAGTAATTTACGTAGAACACCCTCAAGAAGACAGAGCAAACTTCCTACTCCTTAGGAATAAGACAGGACTACACTTAGTGACTTAGTTCCAAACAACACAGCATGGAACAGAGTTTTTACAAAAAAAAAAAAAAAAGTTAACTTTAGAGCAGAGAAACTTGACAAACATATTCTTAAGCCAGGTTACAGAGTAAACATTAACAGTGGTAAATCATGATGACAGCATGTACCCTTTATATAACGTAATGAGAATGGTACCTTACCTCTATGGTCTTCCTCCCCCAAACCCATAATAACCCCAGTCTAACCATGAGAAAAATATCAGATAAATCCTAATTGAGGGACATTCCACAAAATACCTGATCAATTATCTTCAAAACTGACAAGGTCATCAAAACAAGGAAAGTCTGAGAAACTGTCACAGCCAAGAGGAGCCTAAAAAGACATGACGATAACTGAAATAGGGTACCCTGGTGGGATCCTGAAAGAGAAAAAATACATTAGGATAAAAACTAAGGAAATCTGCATAAAACATAAATTTTAGTTAATAACAGTTTTAATATTGGTTAATTAATTGTAACAAGTATACCATGCTACTGTAAAGTTATTAGTAACAAAGGAAATCCAGTGCAGGGTATAAAGGAACTGTCTATTAACTTCTCAATTTTTCTGAAAAATTAAAACTGTTCTAAAAAATAAACTTTGGATTTTAAATTACCTCAAAATGGTTTATGAGCCGTGGCACAGGACTCTTATTCACATCTCCAGCTCTCAAAGCACATTCTTTTCAGTGGACTGGAAATCTGACAACATGAGGAGATAAGTTGTCCTTTTATTAACTTCCTAACTCAATACAGTGACTTAAGCAGACAGGGTGCTAGACCACACTTTTGGGGCAAGTGGTTCTTTCCCAAGTATCATCACAGACTCTTCTTTTCCTTTAGGTCACAAATATCTTCTACAGTAAATTCTACAGTATCCCACAGAATAGAGCAGTTCAGAAAGACAAAAAGTCCACTGCCTGTTTTCTCATAAGGCTTGTGTAACACACCTGGTTGTGATTTACCACCTTGAGCTCCCCATTCCATCAAGAGTAGAAAGGATGAAGCCCAGGCCTATCAAGCATGTACAAAATTTTCAATTGCACAGGCAAAATAGTATATAACTTTTAAAACAATGCTACTGTATAACCCATTTCTGCTCCATGAAGAATAATTTTTATATACAATAGTCATCTTACTGGCTTATTTTGACAGATGAGCATTCTCTCTCTCCATCATTTAGGAACTATATCCATTCTTAGTAAATCTAATAATTCAACATTAACCTTATCATTTTAGGGCAAATACTGGCTTGTATTACATATCAGAGCCATCATGCATATAAGTTTCCAATTAATCTACTGACTCAACCTCCTTATAACCACAGCAGAGCTAAAATAACATTTCCTGTTTATAATGTAGTTTTTTCAGTGTTTTACTATATTTAAAATTTTTTTTTTCCTTCTCAGTTACTTTATCTTAAATAGTACCTGAAAACTTAACTTCAAGTATGAGCAAGAAGTGCTTGTACCTACATGAAGGCTGTTTTCTACCATGTGAAATAGCTTTTTCAGATCTCTGATGTGACAAAAATCCACCCTACATTCATGTTAACCTTATCCCCATCGACTTTAATCAGAACAGTTTTCTCTCCTTCCTAAATGACTATAAAAGCTATTGTGTGTTTGTTACCATATTGAGCACTTGAAATAAGGTTTATCAACTTTTTTTCCTCTGGGCTTTATAACTGTAAACCTTGAGAATGAGAACCAGACATGTTTTTTGACCTACAGTGCCTTGTGCACACTAAATAAATAAATGTATAAAGTTCCAAATAAGTACAAATCTAATTTTCTTTGGTTGAGGTGTTCCAACGTCTTCATTACGTCAACTATTAAAAGACATCATCTAAAAAGACACAGGACAACCTACTGGTAACCTATACAAGAGGCAAATCATCTTGACATTTTATTACTTCAAGAGTTTACTTTGAACAGTGTTTTACAAATGGTTGGCTGTGACAGTAAACCATATAATAAATTTACTAGGTGATTAGTATTTAGGGAAATAAAAACAAATATAATAGAAAATATCAGAGCGCTTCAAACTTGGGGCTTCCCAGGTTTGATCCCTGTGTCAGGAAGATCCCCTGGAGAAGGAAATGGCAACCCAATCCAGTGTTCTCACCTGGAGAATCCCATAGACAGAGGAGTTTGGCAGGCTACAGTCCATGGGGTCGCAAAGAGTCAGACATGGCTTCTCACTTAGTTCAGTAAATACTGACTCAAAAAACTGGTATGTGTGTACTAGATCAAGATTAAAATGTATTTCTTACTATGGGCTGCTTTGATAAATATTGACTTATAGACTCTGAACTATGATGAGATATTCTAGGTTCTATAGGAAAATTATTTACTACCTTTCTTTTTCTCTATTATCTGAATAGATGGCACCTTTCTAATTAACAAAGTGGAGTCATCTGAAACACATTTGGATATGACAGTTGGAACAATTCTATTTTGAATTTTCATGAGACTTTATTTTTCGCAAAAGCAACTTCAATTTGTTTTGTGTAGCTCCCACAAACACTTTAGGAGACTCACATTTTATTAAAGAAATGTGAGTTGTCAATCTCACTAACCCAGAAATTAAAGATCAGAAACTGTGGTAATTTCTGATTGGAAAGATTTGAAAGATTAACCAAAAAAATGCCATTTTAATCATTTATTTTTACAATGTCTAACCTTCAATACTCCTGAATCCACTGTTCATTCATTTAATAAAATCAGAGCACTCAGCTTGGAGATAAAGAAGGCCCATGCCCTCAAAGTGAAAGAAATGCACTGAGAGAGACAACAGAGTGAGGTTAAGTCCTATAATTTGCCAGTAAAAGAATTAAGAACCAAAAAAAAAGGGGGGGGGAGGGGGTGTGGGGCAAAGCTTCATGGAGATGACGACATTTAAACTGGGTTGCAAAGAGCAGGATTTTTAAAAATAAAAACCACAGAATTATAAAGCTGGAAAGAAATCTACACATCATCTAACATAGTGTTTTTCAACTGGGGATGAGTTTTGCCTCACAAGGCGCATTTGGCAATGTCTGGAGACATTTCTGTTTGCCATACTGGGGAAGGTTGCTGTTGGGATGTGGTGGGCACAGGCCAGGGATATTGCTCATCATTCTACAGTAAACAGGACAAGTCCTGTCAACAAAGGATCGTCTAGCCCAGTATGTCAAGAGTTCCGAGGCTGAGAAATCCTGAACCCAACCTCCCAACAATGCTCTGCTAAGTCACTTCAGTCATATCCGACTCTGTGCGACCCCATAGACAGCAGCCCACCAGGCTCCCCGTCCCTGGGATTCTCCAGGCAAGAACACTGGAGTGGGTTGCCATTTCCTTCTCCAATGCATGAAAGTGAAAAGTCAAAGTTGCTCAGTCGTGTCCGACTCCTAGCAACCCCATGGACTGCAGCCTACCAGGCCCCTCGGTCCATGGGATTTTCCAGGCAAGAGTACTGGAGTGGGTTGCCATTGCCTTCTCCGTACAATGCTCTAGAGGGATTTAAAAATTTGCTAGAAAGCTAAGACTACAAAACAGGTCTCATAACCTCTCTAGTGTTTAATTCACAACACACACACACCCACATATGTTATTATACTAGAAAACAGATGTTAAAAAGAATAGGAACATTATTATAAGGAAGAAAAATGAACTATCCATAGACATCAAAGCTGACGCTGTTATACTGTTGTTGTTTAGTCACTCAGTCGTGTCCAACTCTGCAACCCCAAGGACTGCAGCACATCAGGCTTCCCTTCATCATCTTCCTGAGCTTGCTCAAATTCATGTGGGTTGAGTCAGTGATGCCACCCAACCATCTTATCCTCGGTCGTCCCCTTCTCGTGCCTTCAAGCTTTCCCAGCATCAGGGTCTTTTCTAATGAGTCAGCTCTTTGCATCAGTTGGGCAAAGTATTAGAGCTTCAACTTCAGCATCAGTGCTTCCAATGAATATTCAGAGCTGATGTCCTTTAGGACTCACTGGTTTGACCTCCTTGCAGTCCAAGGGACTCTTAAGAGTCTTCTCCAACACCACAGTTCGAAAGTATCAATTCTTCAGTGTTCAGCCTTTTTTATGGTCCAACTCTCACATCCATACATGACTACTGGAAAAACCATAGCTTTGACTATACAGATCTTTGTTGGCAAAGTGATGTCTCTATTTTTTAACACACTATGTTTGTCATAGCTTTTGTTCCAAGGAGCAAACATTTTTTTAATGTCACTACTTCCACTTTTTCCCCTTTTATTTCCCATGAAGTGATAGGACTAGATGCCATTATCTTTGTTTTTTGAGTGTTGAGTTTTAAGCCAGTTTTTTACTCTCCTCTTTCACCTTCATCAAGAGGCCCTTAAGTTCCTCTTTGCTTTCTGCCATATTGTTATATAGTCTTTCTTGATATAGATGTACTAAAGGAATTAGGCTATAATACCATTTTAAAATTATACCCTTATTTTTTCCATTATATAATACTAGACTTTTCATCTATACAACTCATTTATTGAACATGTATCTGAGACTAGAAATATTACAATAAAACCCAGCAAGTTGGAAGATAAGCATAGGTGCACACACCCAGTTATTTCTTGGGGCAAAATGTCTTTTAAATTTCACCAGCTCAAACCACGGGGGTTCTGGGACCTGGGTAGGATTCAGTTCAGTTCAGTTGCTCAGTCCTGTCCAACTCTTTGTGACCCCATAGACTGCAGCACGCCAGGCCTCCCTGTTCATCGCCTACTCCCAGAGTTTACTCAAACTCATGTCCGTTGAGTTGGTGATGCCATCCAACCATTTCATCCTCTGTCATCCCCTTTTCTTGCCTTCAATCTTTCCCAGCATCTGGGTCTTTTCAAACGAGTCAGTTCTTCACATCAGGTGGCCAAAGTATTGGAGTTTCAGCTTCAGCATCAGTCCTTCCAATGCATATTCAGGACTGATTTCCTTCAGGATGGACCAAATGGATCTTCAGTCCAAGGGACTCTCAAGAGTCCTCTCCAACACCACAGTTCAAAAGCATCAATTCTTCGGTGCTCAGCTTTCTTTATAGTCCAACTCTCACATCCATACATGACCACTGGAAAAGCCATAGCCTTGACTAGATGGACCTTTGTAGGCAAAGTAATGTCTCTGCCTTTTAATATGCTGTCTAGGCTGGTTGTAGCTTTTCTTCCAAGGAGCAAGCGTCTTTTAATTTCATGGGTAGGACTAGTCCTCTTTATTCAAAATCAATGGCTAAGTTACTCTTTCATTTCCTGATGAAGTTTCTAATAGCAAATGAAATGGACAAAGAACTTGCTTTGGGTCCTGACTCAGGGCCTAATTTTTAACATATGAACCTATCTGGACATCTACTTTTATTTTTTCATCCTTGTTATTAAATGCACAAAAGGGATGGGGGCAAGGAGATGGAGTAAACAAACATGTTGACAGCAATACAGATTAGTTTTCAAAAAACTTTTCTGCTCTAATATGATTACAAAAATACACAAACACAGATAATACATTCCTTATCTTCAATGTTTGAACTGGTGAAACTTCAACTAAAACACCTTGTCCAGTTTGACATGCAACAACAATTCAGGATAAAAAAAAATAAAGAAAATGCTGAAGACACTATCCTAAACAAATGAAAGACTGAAGAGGTATGATTCAAACTATGAAAGACTTAAGGAAGGCTACATAAGCAAGTGATACAGTATACAAATAAAAGATCAAGAAAAAGGAAAGCAGCCATTTGTACATATTTACTACCTGAAATTTCAATGATGATGCTTATATTTAATCAGTAACAAAATGTTCATCTGACTGCCTGAGCCACTCTGATCCCCTTCCCAGTCAGTCACCTCTAGTGCCTAAGGCACAGCTCACAACTGCTGAAGGAATGGCCAAAGCTTTTCTGAGGTTTCTGCTTCATCCCTGGCAGACCAGCAGGGGTCCTTGCAGCACTGCATGATATACTAGTTATTAAATTTTGATGTGTTTGATTACAAAAATGTGCTAAGACAGTTTAAAGGCCATAGATCTTTAAATGACTCTATATGAGTCTATACAGACTCTACATTGAGTCTAATTTATTCTCTGGGAAAGTAGAAGAATGTTTAAAAATTAGCCTGGTGGGCTGCTGTCTATGGGGTCGCGCAGAGTCAGATACGACTGAAGCGACTTAGCAGCAGTAGCAGCATACCTCAAGTAAGCACCACACCCTCAGTGCAAGACCCAACAGTGAAGAGGGTATGTTTGGGGTTTTTTCCCCCTTTGTCTCCCCATCCCCCACACCCCACTATACCTTAAAAGAATTGCGACTGCTCACTCAGGACTGGGAGGCCCTCCCAATAATCCAATCCACAAAACCATTAATCTTCCACTCAAGAATAACTTTTAACTTCCTCAGGAAGGAAGAAAAGTATTGTAAGCCTTAGTGAAATAATATAAAGTCTTAGCTAAAAAAGAAAGCAGCCTTCTTTCCCCAGAGAACTACCGAGATATTTTAGGTTAATCAACTAGTTTAAGTGAATGAGTAAAAAGTTCTTTGAGATAAAAGTTTCAGCTAATAATGGCAGAAGTGACCAATTTACAACACTATTTTGCAATTTTTAATTTAATAACAAATCCATACAATTGTAGGGCTTCCTTCTGTGGTGGCTCAGCAGTAAAGAATCTACCTGCCAAGCAGGAGACTAGGGTTTGATTCCCTGGATCATGCAGATCCCCTGGCGAAGGAAATGGCAACACATTCCAGTATTCTTGCCGGGAAAATCCCATGGACAGAGGAGCCCAGTGAGCTACTGTCCATGGGGTCGCGAAGAGTAGGCCATGAGTTAGCAACTAAACAGCAACCACCACCACCATGCAATTACAGATAATGAATTGTAAAAGCATTAGGTGAAAACTGGGGCTTCATGAAGGGATCAGGCTGTCAACATCTGAACCTTCTCAACAAACTGACTACAAAAAGAAATTTTTTTTAGATAACTAGGAACACTTGAACATGGATTAGTAGTGTTGATAGTGCAGTAGTAGTGTCAGTTGCTAAGTTGTGTCCGACTCTTTGCAAGCCCACGGACTATAGCCCGCCAGTCTCCTCTGTCCACGAGATTTTCCAGGCAAGAATACTGGAGTGGATTGCCATTCCCTTCTCCAGAGGATCTTCCTGACCCAGGAGTCGAACCGTGGTCTCCTACACTGCAGGAGAACTCTTAACCCTTTGAGCTACAGGGAAGACCTGAACATGGATTAAGAAGTATTATATATGTAATTAAGGAATCGCTATCAAGTGTGTTATATACGATAACACATTGCAGTCATGTACGAAAATGTGTTGTTTTACATACATGTTACCTAAGGATGAAATAATGTCTTGGATATGCCATAAATTCTCAGCAAAAAAGAGTGGTAAGGGGACTATGACACAACTATCGTGAAATGTTGATGAATGCAGCATAGATATTCACTGAACTTTTTTTCCTGTACATTTCAAAATGTTCCAAAAAAAAATTTAAAAAGAAAATGATCAACCGAACGTTACTACAAAGTCCTTTAAGGAAGGAAAAAAACAATGTATTCAAAATAATACTTAAAAGCTGATGATTTTCATTCTTTTGTATAGAGATGACATAAAAAGAAGCTAAAAATATAAAACTACTGAAAAGATTCTTAAGGCAGTCCAGAGATGATAAATCCTTAAAGGGACAAAACCATTATATTTAAAGTCAGTTAATATTAACTAATATTATGATTAATAATTATATTAATCAGAAATTATAAGCATAGTTTATAATTATGTTAAATTCAAACTTTTAAATATTTATTGGATATTATATGCAAGGCCCTGCAACAAATAAATGATAAGGCAAAATGGTGAAGCCCATGCCCTTTTTATTTTTTTAAGCTGTCCATGCCATGTCTTAAAGCTTACTCATGAGCTGGTGAAAAATAACATACACACGCTGTACCCTGATAACAAAAAGAGTTCAGAGAAAGGAGAGATAGATTCAAGTAAATCAAGTATACTGAAGAAAAATAAAGTGGACAACAGAAAAGATACAGGATTAAAAGAGAAGGAAGAGGGAAAAGTGCAAAGGTCTGAAATAGGAGGACATTCAAAAGATACTGGTACCAATCACAGTTCTATCAACATTTTAAAGCATGAAAGTTTTGTGAATGAGATGGGGAAGAAACCCAGTGAATGAACTTCCAAGAAAACCTTGGATAGGTAGAGGGAGGGCTTCCCTGGTGGCACAGACTCTAAAGAATCTGCCTGCAATATGGGAGACATGGGTTTGATCCCTGGGTTGGGAAGATCCCCTGCAGACGGAAATGGCAACTTGCTCCAGTATTTTGCCTGGAGAATCCCATGGACAGAGGAGCCCGGCGGGCTACAGCCCCTGGTGTTGCAAAGAGTTGAAGTGACCTAGCAGAAGCACCAGAACAGCTGATTCGTGTTGATGCTTGGCAGAAACCAACACAGTAAAGTAACTGTCCCTCAATTAAAAATAAATAAATTTAATTAAACATTAAAAAAAAAGAATCCTTGGATAGGGACAAAAAATTATAGTGACAACAGTTCTCAAGAGAAAATGCAGTAGTACTAAATTTGAGGAGGATGCATCCTCATACCTGTAAACAAGTAATAACTGAACACTATATAAATGAAAAAGCTTCAAGTAAACAAGGGCATTTGACATTCACAGTTGGATGGCATCAGTGATTCAATGGACATGAACCTGGGCAAACTCCAGGAGATGTTGAGAGACGGGGAGGCCTGGTGTGCTACAGTCCATGGGGTCGCAAAGATTCAGACACAACTTGGCGACTGATCAAGGACAACAAAAATGTAAGGTAACTGTTCAAGGCTTTCATTATATGGATGCTAAAAGTAAGATGTGAGCACCATTCAGAAGCAGAAGCACCACCAGACATATAGAAACACTGACACTACTGCTAGGAAAAGCTTCTGAGGCATAAAAGCTTTTTGCTTTCTGTAAGATTCAGAGGATCTAAACAAATAAGATTTAGGCTAGGATCACATAAACAGTGATTAGAAAAGAAAGGAAAGCTTACAGAAAATACCCAGTAAGGTTAGAGACTTTGAGGTTAACCATGAGAGTGACAAGAAAGATAACAAGTACATTGGAAACAAGAGAGGCATCTTTTTTAGAATTAGAAAAATTGAGGCATGAGTAAATAGGGAATGGGATTAACTATACATGTGGGGTGATAAAGGATTAGTGACAAAGCAAACTTTACAATAAGGCAGATGGGTTGGCAAATTCTAGTGCATGACCATATTCTAGAAATGGGGTCAGGCGAGAGGCATCGAGGATGGGATATGAAGGAATAATGTCCCAATTATCTCAGTCTTTAGGATACAAGTCATGAGATCATTATATTACACGGTACACAGAAAAAAGAAAGCATAATGTGACAAAACTGGGAAATCAGGGCCATCTATAGGCAAGCGTGAACTAGCCACAAAATGAAACACTGTAATAGTCACAGACGACATAAACCACTCACCAGCTGTGGGGCCACAGACAAGTTTCTTAACCTCTGTTAGCCCCTGTTTCCAAATCCTTTGCTTAATACCATACCTCACAAGATGTTGTAGAAATTAGTTTTACACAGAAGGAAAATGTCTGTAATTTGTAAAGCACCATATTCATTTATGAGGATGCTTGCTGCTGCTGCTGCCAAGTCACTTCAGTCGTGTCTGACTCTGTGCGACCCCATAGACGGCAGCCCACCAGGCTCCCATTCCTGGGATTCTCCAGGCAAGAATATGGAGTGGGTTGCCATTTCCTTCTCCAATGCATGAAAGTGAAAAGTGAAAGTGAAGTCACTCAGTCGTGTCCGACTCTTCGAGACCCCATGGACTGTAGCCTACCAGGCTCCTCCATCCATGGAATTTCCCAGGCAAGAGTACTGGAGTGGGGTGCCATTGCCTTCTCCAAGAGGATGCTTGAGAGCTTTAATAATACAGCAAATAAGAATTTCAACAGAACCGCCTCCTTTTTTCTATTTCACCAAGACAAACACTATTATATTTACAAATGGGCACACTAAAACAGAAGTCATAATGGTAACAGTAGAACCAGAAAACCATTCTTATCAACAAGCAGGGAAAAAAAAACTTAATTGATACAGTATACCCCAATTTCAATATCAATTAAAAGGGACTTCACGTTCTGTAATTCCAGAGACTTACTTTTAGCTGAAACTTTAATTTGTCCATTGTCAAGGACTAGAAACTGCCTAGGTGGAAGGAACTAAAATTCTGCTGAGTATTCAAGTAACAACTTATTTATAATCACACACACAAATGGATTGTAACCTTTTAATTAAAATGAACAAAGTTAACCAAGTGACTACAGCTACACAAAACAAAATTTAATGAACAAGGGTCTGAGTCTGACCTAGAAAATAAGACAAAATCATGTTCTGTCATAAGAGCCAATGGGAAGGCTCCTTTTCTTGGTTATGGCATATTAGCTAATTTGAACCAAACTTCCCCCTAAAGACAAATAATAAAGCTGGACAAAATATAAAAAATGACTTTCTTAAAGGATCAAAGAACGAAAATGAGATAGTGCTTTCCGATCCATTAAAGGATTGGAATTCAGGGAGGTGAAACCAGCAATTCAGAAGAAACTAAAAGTTAAATTGTACCTTACAGCTAGGTAGGCCCAGAGGGACAACAGGAAAATCCTCTTCACTAACCTCAGATTAGAAACCTGAAGGGAGCTTAAAAATATAGGTGAGCCAGAAATTAAACAGTCCATAAATTGAAAGCAATTTGGCCCTGAGTCATTTGGTTAGGCCAAAAATATCTTGAGAGCAGAGATTTGTCTAAGTAATCCTAGATTCCCTCAAGCAGATGCCACTACCCCCAATCCCCCGCCCCAAAAAACCCTTCCTGGATGATATTATTCGTGGCTCATGATTTCTCAAGTAATTTTTCCAATTTCAATGCCCAATAAACAATTAATGACAACCAGGCACTTAGGGAAACAAGACACATAAGATCAAAAGCAACAGAAACATGAAATAACAAAAAGAGGCTCACAGAGACTCCAAATAATAGAATTAACAAAGACTTTATATTATACTTAACATGTTCAAGGAGATTAAAACTTTAAAATCTCAGCAATGAACGTGAAACCATAAAACCTGATATACCAGATTTTCATTAGAAGCAAGTAATTATTTTGTTGAAAAATACAAAAAATGAAATTAACCATTCAATGAACAGGTTTAACAGCCAATGGACACAGCTGAGAGAGTGAGTCAGAGAAGGGCTGGTAGGAAAAAAAGCTCAGAATAAAGACAGAAAGAAACATGGGGAAATGGTGTGATGATCTAACATACAATACAGTTATCTGGAATTCCAGAAGGAAAGGAGAGAGAGTATGGGGTAGAAGCAACATTTGAATGGCTGAAAATTTCCAAAATTGATGAAAGATGTCAAGCCACAAATTTAAGAATATCAATGAATTCTTAGCTGAAAATGAACAAAGAAAAAGCCACCAAGGCATCCTAAGGTGGAAAGATGATTACTTTCAAAGAAGCAACAATGCTTAATTCTCAATGATAAAGATGGATGCTAAAATCATGTGTAATGGAATCTCTAAGTAGCAAAAAGAAAAACAACTGCCAACCTACAATTCATTCCCATGCAGAGAAAATACCAATCAAGACTGAAAAGTAAGGGAAAGGAGACACAATTGCAGAGTAGAAGAAAAAGAGTTAACCTCTTCTTATAAAAAGATCAAAATCACAACTAACTGCTGAATGACCATTGACAAAAACAAACAAACAAACAAACAAACACTGGAATCTTCCAAAATGATATTCTACATCCAAAGACAAAGAAGTCACAAGATGGTAGGAGGAATACAATTGTGATAAAATCAAATCACGTAACGGCCAGGTGGACAACCCACAAATTAGAGAAAAATTATACCACAGAAGCTCTCCAACAGACATGAAAGGTCTGAGCCTCAAGTCAGGCTCCCCAGCCTGAGAGAGTAGGGCAACAGGAGAAGAACACCCAGAGAATCTAGCTCTGAAGGCCTTTGACTGTAGGAATTTCACCAGACTTGGAGAAACAGAAACTACCAGAGGAGGGTTAATACAAGATCTTATGCACACCAGGACCCAGGGCAAAAAATCAGTTGACTCATAAGAGCCTGAGCTAGACTTACCTGCTGGAATTTTAGGGCCTTCTGTGGAGGCAGGGGGTGGCTGTGGCTCACTGCAGAGACAAAGACACTGGTGGCAGTAGTTCTGGAGAGTACTCATTGACATGGGCCCTCTTCTCACCAAGACCTGGCCCCACCCAACAAACTACAGGCTCCAGTGCTGGGATGCCTCAGGCCAAACAACAGGGCGGGAACACAGCCCCACCCATCTGCAGACAGGCTGTTTATAAAGTTTTCTGGAGCCCACAGCTGCCTGATAAGCACAGCACCTGACAGGACCCTGCCCACCAGAGGGACAAGACCCACCTGCACCCACCAATGGGCAGGAACAAGTCCCTTCCACCAGGAAGCCTGCAGAAGCATCTAAGACAGCCTCATTCACCAAAGGAGACAGCAGAAGCAAGAACCACAACTCTGCAGCCTGTAGAATTGAAACTACTACCACAGAAAGTTAAGACAAAATGAGATGGTAGATGAGTATGTCCCAAATGGAGGAATAAGATAAAACCCCAGGCTTCCGGTTCAAGATGGTGGAGTAGAAAGAAGTGCACTCATCTTCTCCCATGAGAGCACCAAAATCACAACTAGCTGCTGAACAACCATTGACAAGATGCTGGAACCCACCAAAAAAAGATACTCCCACATCCGACTAAGAAGAAACCCCAGCAAGACGGTAGGAGAGGCATAATCATGATTAAAAATTAAATCCCATTCCCACCAGGTGGGTAGCCCACAAACTGGAGAAAAATAATGCCAAATAACTTCTCCCACTGTTGTGAAGATTCTGAACCCCATGTCAGGCTTCCCAGCCTGGGAATCTGACAAAGGGACTGGGATTCCCCAGGGAATCTGACCTTGAAGGCCAGCTGGATTTGATTATAATACTTCCACAGGATTGGGGGAAACAGAGACTCCAGTCTTGGAGTGAAAATATAAAACTTTGCATGCATCAAGACTCAGAAGAAAGGAACAGTGACCCCATAGGAGACTGAGCCAAAACTACCTGCTAGTGTTGGAGGGTCTCCTGTGGAGGCGTGGGTCAACAGGGGCTCACCACAGGGATGGGGGAACTGGCAGCTGCAGTCCTGGAAGACTCCCCTTGGAGTTAACACTCTTAGTGGTCGCCATTAACCCAAAAATGGAGCCCACAGACCATAGAGTCCATAGGGCTTGCTTGTCTCAGGCCAAAAAAATTACCAGGAAGGGAGCGCAACCCCACCCACCAGCAGATAATTGGACTAAAGCTTTACTGAGCAAGGCCCTGTCCACCAGAGCAGGATCCAGTTATTCCCACCACCAGGCCCTCCCATTAGGAAGCTTATGCAAGCCTCTGAGCCTCCTCCTCCATCAGAGGGCAGACAGAAGAAGCAAGAACCATAGCCCCAGAGAGACTAAAAGAAAAGCCACATTACAGAAAATTAATCAGCATGAAAAAGCAGAAAGTTATGTCTCAGATGAAGGGACAAGATAAAATCCCTGAAAAATAATTAAATGAAGTGGAGATAGGCAACTTTCCAGAAAAAGAATTCAGAAAAATGATAAGTGAAGATGATTCAGGATCTCAGAAAAAGAATGGAGGCAAAGACTGAGAAGATTCAAGACATGTTTACTAAAGACCTACAAAAACTAAAGAATAGACAGACAGATGAATAATGCAGTAGAAGGAATCCACAGAATAACTGAGGCAGAAGAATGCATAAATGACCTGGAGGACAGAATCGTGAAAATCACTGCCAAAGAACAGAATATAGAAAAAAGAATGAAAAGAAATGAAGACAGGCTGGGAGAACATTAAACACACCAACCTTCGCATTATAAGGGTCCCAGAAAGAGGAGAGAGAGAAAGGACCTGAGAAAATATTTGAAGAGATAATAGCTGAAATTTCCCTAATGTGGGAAAGGAAATAGCCTACCAACTCTAGGAAGCACAGGGAGTCCCAGGCAGGATAAACACAAGGAGGAACACACTGTGACACACAGTAATCAAACTGACAAAAATTAAAGACACTGAGAAAATACTAAAAGCAACAAGGGAAAAATGACAACATACAAGGGAACTCCCATCAGGCTATCAGCTGATTTCTCAACAGAAACTACAAGCCAGAAGGGAATGGCATGATATATTTAAAGTGATGAAAGGGAAGAACCTACAGCCAAGAATACTCTACCCAGCAAGACTCTCCTTCAGATCTGATGGCGAAATCAAAAGCTTTCTAGATAAGCAAAAGTTAAAGAGAATTCAGCACTACCAAACCAGCTTTACAACAAATGCTAAAGTAACTTCTCTAGGCAGGAAACAAGAGAAGGAAAAGACTTACCTATAGAAAATAAACACAAAACAATTAAGAAAAATGGTAATAGGCTCATGAAAGTGAAAGTGAAGTCGCTCAGTTGTGTCCAACTCTTTGCGACCCCATGGACTGTAGCCTACCAGGCTCCTCTGTCCATGGGATTTTCCAGGCCAATAGTACTGGAGTGGATTGCCATTTCCTTCTCCAGGGGATCTTCCCAAACCAGGGATTGAACCCGGGTCTCCTGCATTGTAGACAGACACTTTACCATCTGAGCCACCAGAGAAGTCTCATACATATCGATAATTACCTTAAATGTAAATGGATTAAATGCACCAACCAAAAGACACAGACTGGCTGAGAAGAAGAAAACATGTGTACGTATGAACTTCCACTTAGCACATCACTCTGCTTGACCCCTGAAATTGTATGTAATAATTTTATATTGTTAGGTTAATCATGTTCCTATTATGGCTTGCAGTTGCAGTTGTAATTATCTTTTATTTTTTTGTCTGGCTATTGATTGTGAAAACTAATAAACATCTTTTACTATTGTGATTATGTCACTATTACTCACTTAATACCATTGTATCATGACTGGTCAACAGGAAAATAATAGAATTCTGTATCACAAAACTACCATTCAATAGAAAAATCTGTAATCACTTTTTAAAACAAGATGCACACCAGAATTATCTTGGACTTTTTGAAAAATACAAATGCCCAGGTATTGCTTTTTTTCATCAGAGCTCCAGATATGTTTCTAGAAAGCAGTCATGTTTAAAAACAACTAGACTATGTAAGGATCTTTTACTTTTATCTAGTTTGTTTCACTTTGTCTATTTCATATTCAGTGTTCCCATTTCACTTAGTTTATGTTTTCCAATTTCTCCATCTCTTTTGTTTTGATGTTCTTTCTCAAGCCTTTTAGGGCTTCTCTGATAGCTCAGTTGGTAAAGAATCCACCTGCAATGCAGGAGACCCCAGTTCAATTCCTGGGTCAGAAGATCCCCTGGAGAAGGGATAGGCTGCCCACTCCAGTATTCTTGAGCTTCCCTGGTGGCTCAGCTGGTAAAGAATCCACCTGCAATGTGGGAGACCTGGGTTCAATCCTGGGTTGGAAAGATCACCTGGAGAAGGGAATGGCTACCCACTCTGGTATTCTGGCCTAGAGAATTCCATGGAGAGAGAAGCCTGGTAGGCTACAGCGCTGGCGTCACAAAGAATCGGACATGACTGAGAGACTTTCACTTTTTCTTTCTCAAGTCTTTATCAAGCATAGTAGAAAAGCTTTTGTATAAATATATGAATAATACGTATTATATATATATTTTAGAAAAATTATTAATTTTTGCCTAGCTAAACAATTTATGACATTTTGATTCTACCTGTTTCAATTATTACCAGAATGCTAGATTTCTAATTTAAAAATTAGATATACACCAAACAACAAAGATTTACTGTATAGCACTGGGAACTATAGTCAATATCTTGTAATAACCTACAATGGAAAATAATTTCAAAAATAATATATGTGTATATGTATAACTAAATCACACAGAAAAAGAATTCTACTTTTTGAAATTTAGGTGTTTATTTTTTTGCCACTTTTTCAAAATGTCCCGTGGAAATCTAGTAACAAGGTATGAGATACAATATTTTAAATATATTTGTGTAGGACAGAAGATTAATATAAATTGATGTAAATACAAATCTATTGTATTTAAATTATTAATGACATCATTCAAGATGCTCCAATTCTTATTTTTTCTGTACTTGATAAGATATTCTCAGAGGAATGTTAATATGTCTCAGTATGATTATATATATATATATTTTCTTTTCCCTTACATTTCTTCTGATTTTTGCTTTATGTACCTTTCTTAGTTATAAGGTGTCTAATGGTTTATGAGGTCTATCTTTGTGAACTGTACCTTTTATCATTAAAAATGTTCATCTTTGTTTCATTTAAAAATAAATAAAAAGAAAAACAATAAAACCCTAGAAGAACAACTAAGTGGAGACAGGCAAACTACCCAAAAAAGAATCTGGAGTCATGATAGTAAAGATGATCCAAGGTCTTGGAATAAGAATGGATGCACAGATTGAGAAGATATAAGAAATGCTTGACAAAGACCTAGAAGAACTAAAGAACATACACACGAAATGAATAATACAAATACCTGAAATAAAAAATATATTAGAAGCAACCAACAGCAAAATAAGTGAAGGATATGTGATCTAGAAGACAGAATGGTGGAAATCACTGCTACATGATAAAGAAAAAAGAATGGAAAAAAATGAAGACCATCTAAGAGACCTTTGTGTTATTGTTCAGTTACTAAGTCATGTCTGACTCTTTGTGACCCCATGGACTGCAGCACACCAGGCTTCCCTGTTCTTCACCATCTCCCAGAGCTTGCTCAAACTCATGACCATCAAGTCGGTGATGCCATCCAACCATCTCATCCTCTGTCACCCGCTCTCCTCCTGCCCTCAATCTTTCCCAGCATCGGGATTTTTTCCAATGAGTTGGCTCTTTGCATCAGGAGGCCAAAGTATTGGTGCTTCAGCTTTCGTCCTTTCAATGAATATTTAGGGTTGATTTCCTTTAGGACTGACAGGTTTGATCAAACCAGCCAACCAGCCAAGAGACCTCTTGGAGAACATTAAATGTACCAACAACTGCATTAAAGGAGTCACAGAAGGAAAAGAGAGAGGGAAAGGACCTGAGCAAGTATTTGAAGAGATAACAGCTGAAAACTTCCCTATCACGGGAAGGAAACAATTCCCCAAGTCCAGGAAGTACAGAGAGCTACAGGCAGGATAAGCCTAAGGTGAAGCATGCAGAGGCACGCAGTAATCAGACTGACAAAAAATAAAGACAAAAGAAAAAAATGAAAAGCAACAAAGGGAAAAGCAACAAATAGCTATGAGAGAATTACTACAAGATTATCAGTTGATTCATTAGCAGAAACTCTGCAGACCAGAGAAGGCAACGGCACCAGACTCCAGTACTCTTGCCTGGAAAATCCCATGGATGGAGGAGCCTGGTGGGCTGCAGTCCATGGGGTCACGAAGAGTCGGACACGACTGAGCGACTTCACTTTCACTTTTCACTTTCATGCACTGGAGAAGGAAATGGCAACCCACTCCAGTGTTCTTGCCTGGAGAGTCCCAGGGACAGGGGAGCCTGGTGGGCTGCCATCTATGGGGTCGCACAGAGTCAGACACGACTGAAGTGACTTAGCAGCAGCAGCAGCAGACCAGAATGGAGTGGCAGGTTACCTTTAAAGGCTGAAAGGGAAGAACCTGAAAGCAATACTGTAGCCAGCAAGGCTCTCACTGAGATTTGACGGAGAAATCAAAAGCTTTACAGACAAGCAAAAACTAAAAGAATTCAGCACCACTAGAACAGTTTTGCAAAATACTAAAGGAACTTCTCTAGGTGGGGAAAAAAGGGGTGGGGGGACAACTGCAAATAAGAATACTACAAACAAGAAAGCTCACTGGTAAAGGAAAGCATACAGTAAAGATAGGACAGCATCCACGCATAAATATGGTATCAAAACGGCAATCATGAGGAGTACAAACTCAGATAATAGGAAACTTAAAATGATCTTGTTTATATATACAGATCGCTATATCAGAATCCATGGGAACCGCAAAGCAAAAATCTACAACAGATACACACATACACACACACACAAACACACATGGGAACCGCAAAGCAAAAATCTACAGCAGATACACACATACACACACACACACACACACGTGGTCCAGTTATTTTGACTCTGCGCTCCCCACTGCAGGGAGCATGGGTTTGATCCCTGGTCAGGAAACTAACATCCTGCAATGAGGGAGAAGAAGAGGGAGAGAAAGTAATACAACACAACATAAAATGTGGTCATGAAATCACAAAAGAAAAAAAGAGGATGGGGAGAAAAAAGACCTACAAAGATGAATCCAAAGCAATTAACAAAACAGACATCAATAATTAACCTTAAATGTAAATGGTTACTCATTCTGTGAGGCCACCATCACCCTGACACCAAAACTAGACAAAGATACTACAACAAAAAAGAGAAAATTACATGTCAATATCACTGATGAACAGAAGCATAAAAATTCCCAACAAAATACCTTCAAATCAAATCCAACAGCACATTAAAAGGATCATACACCATGATCAAGAAGAATTTATCCAAGGGATGCAAGCATTTTTCAATATTCACAAATCAGTGTGATATAATGCATCAACAAATTGAAGAATAAAAATTGAATGATCATCTCAATAGATGCTGGAAAAGCATTTGACAAAATCTAACACCCATTTATGATTAAAAGAAAAATTCTGGAAAGGTGGCATAGAGGGAACATACTTCAACATCATAAAGGCCATATATGACAAACCTATCGCAAATATCATACTCATTTCCTCTAAGATCATGAACAAAACAAGGATGTCCACTCTTGCCACTTTTAGTCAACACACTTTTAGAAGTCCTAGCCATGGCAATCACAGAAAAAAATAAAAGGAATCCAAATTGGAAAAAAAAAGTAAAACTGGCACTCTTTACAGATAACATGATACTGTACATGTACATGCATGCATGTTCAGTCATGTCTGACTTTCTGCGATCCCATGGACTATAGTCCACCAGGCTCCTCTGTCCATGGAGTTTTCCAAGCATGAATACTGGAGTGGGTTGCCTTTTCCTACTCCAAGGGATCTTCCCGACCCAGGGATTGAACTCACATCTCTTGAGTCTTCTGCATTGGCAGGAGGATTCTTTACCACTGAGCCACTGGGAAAGCCCCGAAAATCGTACAGATGCTACCGGAAAACTACTAGAGCTCATCAATGAATTCAATAAAGTTGCAAGATACAGAATTTATATACAGAGATCTCTTGCATATCTACAGACTAGCAACAAAAGGGAGAGGGCAATGGCACCCCACTCCAGAAATCCCATGGATGGCGGAGCCTGGTAGGCTGCAGTCCATGGGGTCGCTAGGAGTCGGACACGACAGGGCGACTTCACTTTCACTTTTCATTTTCATGCACTGGAGAAGGAAATGGAAACCCACTCCAGTGTTCTTGCCTGAAGAATCCCAGGGACAGGGAAGCCTGGTGGGCTGCCATACATGGGGTCGCACAGAGTCAGACACGACTGAAGCGACTTAGCAGCAGCAGCAGCAGCAACAAAAGACCAGAAAGACAAATTAAGGAAACAATCCTATTTACCATCACATCAAAAAGAAGAAAACACCTATGGATATACCTACCTAAGGAGGCAAAACACTGATACTCTGAAAATTGTAAGATAAAGATGAGTGAAATCTAACATGACATAGAAAGATGGATAGATAGATCGTGTTCTTGGATAGGAAGAATTAATAGTCAAATGAGTATACCACCCAAAGCAATATACAGATTCAATGCAATCTCTATCAAATTACCAATAGTATTTTTCACAGAACTAGAACAAAAATCCTAAAATTTGTACAAAGATACAAAAGAACCAAAGCAATCTTGAAAAAGAAAACAGATCTGGAAGAATCAGGCTCCCTGACTTCAGGCTATACTATAAAGCTACAGTCATCAAATCAGTACTATGGTACTGGCACAAAAAGAGAATACAGATCAATGGAACAAGACAGAAAACCCAGAAATAAACCCACCCACCTATGGTCAATTAACCTACAACTAAAGAGGCAAGAATATACAATGGAGGTCTCTTCAATAAGTGGTGTTGAGACAACATGACCACTACATGTAAAAGAATTAACTTAGAAGATTCTTGCGACTTCCCTGGTGGTCCAATGGTTACAAATCTGCCTGCCAACCCAGGCAACATGGGTTTGATCCCTGGTCCAAGAAGATCCCACATGCCTCAGGGCAACTAGGCCCATGCATCACAACAATTAAGCCTGCACTCTAGATCCCATGAGCTGCCCATTATGAAACCTGCACACCTACAGTCTGTGCTCCACAACAATAGAAGCTACTGCAATGAGAAGCCCACACAGCAATGAAGAGTAGCCCTTGCTCACACCAACTAGAGAAACTCCATATGTGACAAAGATCCAACACAGCCATAAACTGTCAAACAATATGAATAAAAATAATAAACTGGAACATTCTTTAATACCATTTACAATAATAAACTCAAAATGAATCAAAGACCTAAATATAAGACCTGATACTATAAAACTCTTAGAGGAAAACATATGAAGAACACTCTTTGACATAAATCACAGCAGTATCTTTCTTGATCTACTAGAGTAATGGAAATAAACACAAAAATAAACACATGGGACTTAATTATACTCAAAAGCCTTTGCAAAGGCAACCATAAACAAAATGAAAAGACAACTCACAGAATGGCAGAAAATATTTGCAAACTAAGTGACCAAGAAGGGATAAATCTCCAAATCTACAAACAGCTCATGCAGCTCAATACCAAAAAAACAACTCAACCAAAACATGAGTGGAAGGCCTAAATAGACATTTCTCCAAAGAAGACACACAGATGACCAAGAGAAACACGAAAAGATGCTCAACATTACTAATTATTCAGTTCAGTCGCTCAGTTGTGTCCGACTCTTTGCGACCCCATGAATTGCACCAGGCCTCCCTGTCCATCACCAACTCCCGGAGTTCACTCAAAATCACATCCATCGAGTTGGTGATGCCATTCAGCCATCTCATCCTCTGTCATCCCCTTCTCCTCCTGCCCCCAATCCCTCCCAGCATCAGAGTCTTTTCCAATGAGTCAACTCTTCGCATGAGGTGGCCAAAGTACTGGAGTTTCAGCTTGAGCATCATTCCTTCCAAAGAAATCCCAGGGCTGATCTCCTTCAGAATGCACTGGTTGGATCTGCCTGCAGTCCAAGGGACTCTCAAGAGTCTTCTCCAACAACACAGTTCAAAAGCATCAATTCTTTGGCGCTCAGCTTTCTTCACAGTCCAACTTTCACATCCATACATGACCACTGGAGAAACCATAGCCTTCACTAGATGGACCTTTGTTGGCAAAGTAACATCTCTGCTTTTGAATATGCTATCTAGGTTGGTCATAACTTTCCTTCCAAGGAGTAAGCGTCTTTTAATTTCATGGCTGCAATCACCATCTGCAGTAATTTTGGAGCCCCAAAAAACAAAGTCTGACACTGTTTCCACTGTTTCCCCATCTATTTGCCATGAAGTGATGGGACCAGATGCCATGATCTTAGTTTTCTGAATGCTGAGCTTCAAGCCAACTTTTTCACTCCCCTCTTTCACTTTCATCCAGAGGCTTTTTAGTTCCTCTTCACTTTCTGCCATAAGGGCGGTGTCAAATGCAAATCACAACTACAATGAGGTATCACCTCACACCACTCAGAACAGCCATCATCAAAAAGTCTACAAATAAATGGTGGAGAGGGTGTGGAGAAAAGGAACCCTCCAACATTGTTAATGGGAATATAAATTGGTACAGCTACTATAGAGAACAGTATGGACATTCCTTAAACTAAAAATAAAGCCATATGACCCTGCAATCCCACTCTTGGGCATATATTGGGAGAAAATCATGGTCTGAGAGGATACATACATTCCAATGTTTACTGCAGCACTCTTATTATCAATAAATATGACATGGAAGCAATCTAAATGTCCATAAACAGAGGAATGGGTAAAGAAGATGTACATATATACAATGGAGCATAACTCAGCCATTAAAAAAAATGTAACTTACCAGTTTAATGAAGAAATAAACCCATATCAAGCATCTTTCCCAAACATGGTATAAATTAGAAATCAATCACAGGAGGACAACTGAAAAATTCACTAACATGAGATTAAACAACATGTTACTGAACAACTAATAGGTCAACAGAAAAATCCCTGGTGGCTCAGATGATAAAGAATCTGTCTGCGATGTAGGAGTCCTGGGTTCAATCCCTGGGTTGGGAAGATTCCCCTGGAGAAGGAAATGGCTACCAACTCCAGTACTCTTGCCTGGAGAATTCCATGAACAGAAGAGCATGGTGGGCTACAGGCCATGGGGATGCAAAGAGTCAGACACAATTGAGCAACTAACACACACATGCAAAAAATGCCTTGAGACAAATGAATATTAAAATACACCAAAATTATGAGGTTCAACAAAGTAATTCTAAGAGGGAAGTTCATAGTAACAAAGGCCTACCTGAAGAAACAATAAAGATGCAAATAAACAACAGAATATTACACTTCAAGGAACTAGAAGAAGAAGAAAAAAAAAGTCCAAAGTTAGTAGAATGAAGGAAATAACAAAGATCAGAGTGGAAATGAATGAAATAGAGACCAAAATGACAACAGAAAAGATCAATGAAACTAAGAGGTGGTTCTTCAAAAAAGTAGACAAAACTGACAAACCTTTATAAGGGATACCACAAAAATACAAAGGATCGTAAGAGACCACAATGAACAATTAAATACCAATAAAGGGGACAACCTGAAAGAAATGAATAAATTCCTACAAACAGTCTTCCAAGAGTGAATCATGAAGAAATAGAAAATGTGAATAGATCAATTACTATTAGGGAGACTGAATCAGTAACCAAAAATCTCCCAACAAAGAAGAGTCCAGGATCTGAGAGCTCTATTGGTGAAGTCTACTGAACATTCAAAGAAGAATTAATACAAATCCCTCCCAAACTCTTTCCAAAAAACAGAAGAGAGAAAAAACAACAACAATAACAACAAAAACCAGAAGAGAACACTTCCACACTCATTTTAAAAGGCCAGAATTGGGCTGATACTAAACTAGACAAGGATACCAAAACAAAGAAAACTACAGTCCAATATCCTTGATGAACATAGAGGAAAAATTCTCAACAAAATATTAGCAAATGAAAATCAACAGTACATTAAAAGAACCATATATTATAATCAAAGGGTTTATTCCAGGGAGGCAAGGATGGTGCAATACCTGCAAATCAGTCAACACAATGTACTACATTAACAAGATAAAGGAAAAAAATCATATTATCATCTCAATAGATGTAGAAAAAACATTTGACAAAATTCAACATTCATTCATGATTAAAATTCTCAAGAAAGTGGGTACAGAGGGAGTGGAAAGATATATGTACAGGTCTACTGCTAACATCATATTCAAAAGTATAAAGCTGAAAGTTTTTCCTCTATGATCAGGAACAAGCTAAAAGTGTCCACTCTCATCACTTTTATCCAATGTAGCATTGGAAGTGAAGTTGCTCAGTTGTGTCTGACTCTTTGCGATCCCATGGACTGTAGTCTACCAGGCTTCTCTGTCCATGGGATTTTCCAGGCAAGAGTACTCAAGTGGGGTGCCATTGCCTTCTCCATTTTCTTCCTAGCATTGGAAGACCTAGCCAAAAAATTAGGAGAGAAATAAAAAGCATTCAAACTGGAAACAAAGAACTATCAATATCTGCAGATGACATGGTATCATATATAGAAAACTCTTAAGACTCCATCAAAAAACTGTTACAACCAATAAACAAATTTAATAAAACTAAAAGATACAAAATCAATACAGAAAAAACTTTTGTTATACTACTAAAATGATGGCTCAGTCAGTAAAGAATCCACCTGCAATGCGGAAGACCTAGGTTAGATCCCTGAGTCAGGAAGATCCCCTGGAGGAGGGCATGGCAATCCACTCCAGTATTCTTGCCTGGAGAATCCCCATGGACAGAAGAGCCTAGTGGGCTGTATTATAGTCCATGGGGTCACAAAGAGTCGGACATGACTGAGTGACTAAGTACAGCACTGCACAGAGAAATTAAGAAGACAATCCCATTTACAACCACATCAAAAAGAATAAACTACCAAGGAATAAATCTAATGAAGGAGGTTAAAGATGTATATACTGAAAACTATAAGACACTGTTGAAAGAAACTGAAGACAGAAAAAAAGATAGTACCTGCCCATGAATTGGGAGAATTAATATTGTTAAAATGTTCATACTACCTAAAGCAATCCACAGATTCAATGAAATTCCTATCAAAATTCCAATGGTATTTTTCACAAAGAGAACAAACAATCCTAAAATTTATATGCAATCACCAAAGATCTCCAATAATCAATGCAATTGTGAGAAATAAAAATGCTGGAAGCACCATGCTTCCCGGTTTCAAACTATATTACAAAGCTATACTAATCAAAACAGTATGGAGTTGGCATAAATACAGACATATAGATCAATGGAACAGATAGTCCATTACAACACAGAAGCCATGAATATATATTGGGAAAATGACACAGTCTCTTCAATAAATGGTGTTGAGAAAACTGGACAGTCACATGCAAAACAATAAATGGATCATTATATTACACTATACACAAAAATTAATTCAAAATGGATTAAAGACTTGAACATAATACTCTAAACCATAAAAGTCCTAGAAGAAAACATAGACAGTAAGCTCCTTGACACAGGTCTTGGTAATTATTTTTGGACTTGACATCAAAAGCAAAAAAACAAGTGGGATTACTTCAAAACAAAAATGCTTCTACACAGAGAAAGAAACCATTAAGAAATGAAAAAGCAACCTATAGAATGGGAGAAAATATTTTCAAATCACGTATCTGATAAAGGACTAATATTCAAAATTGACAAAGAACTCACATAACTCAATAGCATGGAAAAAATCTGATTAAAAAATTGGCAGAAGCTATGAATAGACATTATTCCAAAGAAGACATACAGATGGCCAAAAGGTACATGAAAAGCTGCTTAGCATCACTAATCATCAGGGAAATGTAAATCAAAACCACGAGAGACCACCTTACATCTATCAGAATGACTATTATTAAAAAGACAAGAAATAACAAATGCTGGCAAGGACGCAGAGAAAAGTGAATGCTTGTGCTCTGTTGGTGGTAATTTAAATTGGTGCAGCCACTATGAAAAACAGTAGGGAGGTTTCTCAAAAATATTAAAAATAAAACTAGCATACAGTACAGCAATTCTGTTGGGGTATTTATCTAAAGAAAACAAAACCACTAATTTGGAAAGTTATATGCACCCCCATGTTCACTGCAGCATTATTTATAATGGTGAAAATATGGGAACAACCTAAGTGTCCATCAAGGAATGAATGAAGTGAACTATGGTATATATACACAGTGAGAGCTCATTTCTAGCATATAGTAAAGAACTTCTACAAATGAGCAAGTCAAAATAAGCAAGGAAGTACATGACGCATTTCTGAAGGAATTCTACCGAAAACAGTTATAAAAGCACAACACCTAGATCTAGTTATAAATATCGACACTTTAAGATTTATAAAGTAAAACATTTTACCATATATTAACAGTTGCAAAATTGTCAGATGCCAAGCCAGTTTTCTCATTCTCTAGTCACAACTCTAAAACAAATATATACATTGAAAAAGTCCTGTTTAAGAAATTTTTGCCTACTCCAAAGTCAAAAACTGAGACCTACCTACATATCCATCAACAGTAGTTGATGGATATATTGATACATTCACACAATGAAATATACAGTAATGAGAAAGAACAGGTAACAACTATACACAATGTAGATAAATCTCATATTCATAATTTGAGGTTTATCTATATTCTAATGTTGCACAGGAGACTACAGTAGGATTCTATTTATATAAAATACAAAATAGGCAAAAACAATCTCTGATGTTAAAAGTCAGGGAAATGGTTAGAGGGCAGTAAGTGACCAAAAGGGTACAAAAAGGGGTACCTAATTTTCAAAACTGATTAGAGGATATGAGAGCAAAAAAGTTTGAAGTCCACTGCTTTCAGGGCAAAGCACAGAAATTAAATAACAAAAATCTTAAAAAGCAGGTATCATATAATATGCTAATTACCAAAAAATATTGCTACAGCTCTCAAACTAACTGGAGATTCTTAAACTTATAGTGACAGTGGTTTGTAATTATTCAAACCTCAAAAGATAAATTGATTTATATCCAGTTTAGTGACTAATGCTGATTCATAAAGATGCAAGACAAGCAACATGATCTTATAAGGGTTTTAGTTTATTTTATTCAAGTAAGTTGATTTACAATGTTGTCTTAATTTCTGCAGTACAGCACAGTGATTCAGTTATATATACATTCTTTTTCACATTTTTCTTCATTATGGTTTATCACAGGATACTGAATATAGTTCCCTGTGCTATATAGCTTTTCATTAAATAAGAGGTTCTTTCAAATCTTAGAAATGAATAGACTGACACATCTAGTCAAATCTCCTAAATTCATAAACGAAGAAACTAAGGTCCTTTGAAATTGGGTAATTTGTCCAAGGTCATAAGCAGCTCTTGATAAGTAGAAACAACTGAAAATATTTAAGTTCTCCCCTCTCCCAGTTTTCTGTAAGTTCTAGAGCACTTAAACCCACCAAGGGTTTGTTTATTGGCAGGGTCCCTTAACACATACCACATTCAATTAAAACATTTTCACCCAAATGTTACCAACACAAAATTAATTTGTTTGCCATCCATGACTAATAGCCAAATACTATTTCTGGGGCAGAAAAGATAAGACTTTCTAAAGTAAAGTTCATGACGTGCAACCTAACAGATAACTTTCTGTTTACACTAAATGATGACTGTGACATCAAATGTAAGGCATAAGTGATAATTTAGAATGACAATGGCACCTATAGCATACAGTACTCCTGAAAAAGACAAAATAATGATCAATCATGACCTCGCACTGAGGTCAATACATATAAACAAACATAAATGTGCTAAATTAGCAACAAGTTATTGTACAAACTTAAATTAATTTCTCAACCAGAATTACAAGTACTTTCTGCAATTCATTCCAGTTAGCTTCTATATCCAATATGAATTATTTCTTTTATATATCTTTAACGATTTTAAAAGATGTCTTGTCATTCTGAAGCTAAATCCATCGAAACTGAACAAACAGTACATGAAATAACCCGTTTAGTCCAACATATTTCTAAATTATAAAAATGCTTTAGTCTCCACCCTAACACCACAGCATTCTTTCCTCTATCGTAGGACTCTTCTTTCATTTCAAACTATAAAGTTCACTGCCAAGATGAATCCCTGAACTAGACATCCCCAGGGGAAACACATGGCATTTTGAGGACCTGCAGAAAGATTAAATCAGAAAATGGTTTTATGGCCACAGAAACGTATCCCCTAAAGATTAAAAATGACCTAGTAACTAAATGCAACATGGTACCCTCAAATGGATCCTAAGACAGAGCAGGACAGTAGTGGGAAAACTAGTGAAATCAAATAAATCTCAGTTTAGCTAATGATAATATACCAACGTTAGTGTCTTAGTTTTGACAAATGTACCATTGCTATATACACCTGGATGAAGAGTATATGGGAAGTCTGTTCTATTTTTGCCTATTTTAAAAAAAATGACTTAGCAAGAACTACCAGAAGTCAAAACATTTATACCTCAATTCTGATCCACAGTCAGTATTTTCAGGCAATGCATCTCCACATCCCTATAAGACCTAAAACGGGGATGAAGAGATACACACAGAAGGGACTCTTTACTTAAAGAGTCACCTATTTCTCCAATGCTTCAATATTATAAAATAAACTCCCAGAAAAGCCTCAAAAAAAAAAAAAAGATGCTTATTTTAGGCAGGGATGAAAATGAAAAGCTATGAAAGTATTTCTCAGTGGAAGAGGAGGAGAATAATCCTATTTTACTACAACAGATATGTGCAATGAACAGCCAAAGCTTAATAATACACACACACATACACACATACATATTACGTTTCTTAGGCACTCACCAATGGGCCAGGTGCTGTTTTAATTGCTTTATATTTATTAACACATTTAACACTGCCCCAAACCTTGTAAAGTAAGCAGTACTTACATCTACATTTTACACAAGAAGTTCTGTGACAGAACAGAAATTTGACGGCAACCACTAGGCATGCTGCAATCCATGGGGTCACAAAGATTCAGACCCAACTTAGCAACTGAACAACTATACTACACAGCTTTTTGAGGAGGCAAGCCAAGAAAAACCTCCTCCCTTCTAGAGACCAGGTCCCACTACTTACTCTGTGCTTAGCTTCCACCACAAAAGAAATTTCTCTGCACAAGGCTTGGGAGTCCTTGCTAGAATTGTGAACAAATATGACCCCAACACACCATCTTCAAGATTGTGCTCATAATCTCTCTGTACCCGATGAATGCAGTGCGTATTCTTGTTGAGACATTGTTAAACATACAGGTTCGTTTTTATAGTACTATCAGTCCTCAAATTCAGATATGTTGGGCTGGCCTGGGAATCTGAAGGCCATATGGGACATTATTTCTGTGGGAAATTGGTGCTGATTTTCAAAAAGTAATACATATAAATGAACCATTTAGAAATTAAGGCTCTGTCTACATAGACTCTGGCCTTATACTTATACAAATTCTAATAAAGACTCTCTGGTTACTCAAATAACCCAGTTTTGCTCATAATGTCAAAGTGGCACAGTTCCTTTTATCTAATATAATAGAAACCGTGTAATTGGAAAAAATTAGTTTAATATTTTATGGATTTTCTACTCTGTGGCCAATTTTGGATGTATCCAACAATGAATATACTGCTCTCCCTGCCATTCCCCCCAAGTTTTGCATTAAAAAACTATTACACAATAAACAAATATATCTTACACATACATACAAACCCCCAGAACAGAAGGGGAATCATATCAGAGGGTAGCTAAAGTAGTAATAGCAGCAGTAATAATGATGATGATAAAGTAATAACAGAACTAACTCTTTTTGAGCATTTACCATTGCCAGGCATGTTCTAAATACTACACATCCTCGGCTCATTTAACCTTCATGAAAGTCCTGTGAGGTAGATATTACATTATCCCAATTTCAAAAATGAGGAAACAGGTCAGAGATTAAGCAACTTGCCCAAGATCACAGAGCTAGTTAGTGTGAAAAGTAAGATTTGAATATCTGAGCATTTTACCCCTAGAGATTATATTTTAACCACTGCAATCTGTGTGTAATTAAATAATTTGGTAAACTCTTAAATAAAGGGCATGAGAGTGTGCTTGGTGGCTCAGTCATGTTCAACTCTTTGTGACTCCGTGGTCTGTAGCCTGCCAGGCTCCCCTGACCATGGGATTCTCCAGGCAAGACTACTGGAGTGGGTTGCCATGCCCTTCTCCAGGGGATCTTTCGGACCCAGGGATCAAACCAGTGTCTCCAGCACTGGCCGGTGGATTCTTCACCACCTTCAACAAAGGGCTGCTGCTGCTGCTAAGTCACTTCAGTTGTGTCCGACTCTGTGCGACCCCATAGACGGCAGCCCACCAGGCTCCCCTGTCCCTGGGATTCTCCAGGCAAGAACACTGGAGTGGGTTGCCATTTCCTTCTCCAACACAGGAAAGTGAAAAGTGAAAGTGAAGTCGCTCAGTCGTGTCCGACTCTTCGTGATCCCATGGACTGCAGCCCACCAGGCTCCTCCGTCCATGGGATTTTCCAGGCCAGAGTACTCAAGTGGGGTGCCATTGCCTTCTCCACAACAAAGGGCACTTAACTCTAATTCATTTTTTAAATGAGTGGCTTGGAGACAAAAAAGCGGGGCCCATCTTGCCTTTTAGTAGGAATATGTGAAAGTCGTGTCCGACTCTTTGCAACCCCATGAACTATACAGTCCATGGAATTCCCCAGGCCAGAATACTGGAGTGGGTAGCCGTTCCCTTCTCCACGGGATCTTCCCAACCCAGGGATCAAACCCAGGTCTCCCACATTGCAGGTAGATTCTTTACCAGCTGAGCCACAAGGGAAGCCCAAGAATACTGCAGCGGGTGGCCCATCCCTTCTCCAGTGGATCTTCCCAACCCAGGAATCGAACTGGGGTCTTCTGAATTGAAAGCAGATTCTTTACCAACTGAGCTATCAGGGAAGCACTTATTAGCAATATGCCCTTCAAACAAGCTAAGACTGAACACATTTAGGGATAACAAAATTTAAATGTATTTTGCTTTGCTTTTATCACTTTGAAATTCCTTGTTTGAACAATACAAATGGTGGTAACAGCATGCAACTTCAACAACAAACTAGTAAAACTTAAAACACACTGTCCATGTTCATCACTAAGTAAAGAAACTTGGGTAAAATAACTGCAATAGTTCCAATACCCCTGAAAAGTTTCAGAACAGCAGCAAGAAATAGTGGGAACAAGATATTCTTTCATGATAAAGAAAAACTCTGTTCTTTCCACAACACTGTAACATCTGCTCCAAGGACAAACATTAATCCTGGATAGACTGAACTTCAATTGTATTTCAAAACACATTTCTAAATTCAGAAATTCTCCACTGACCATCTAAAAAGACTATCAGCTTATCTCTGCAAAGAGCCACCTGATTCCCCTAACATGTAATTTTGGATAGCTAAACATCTGCTCCCTACCATTCCACTGAGTAACAAAAAGCACACCACCCCAAACAACTTCTGGAGCGCAAGCTGGTTTTTTCAGTCACCTACCTGAGCCTCGAACTTGCCTTCCCAGGAAACAAAGATCCAATGTGCCAAGCTTCCAAGACAGTCCACTAAAGCTTAAACAACCATAAGCATACAGAAGTATAATAAAATACTGAACCTTCAAGAGCAATGTTCCTATCAGAAAACTCATTTAGCAGTCAAGAATAAAAGAATATCCCTGCCCCACTAAACCTTGGAAGTAGAAAAGAATTCTTCCCTCCTCTTAACTGAGTCAGCTCCCCTAGAACCACAGGCCTAGGCTTCCATGATCAAGGCCAAGCAGGAGGAAAGGTATAAAAGAGGGCAGTGGACAGTGTACTAGGCTTCAGAGTTAGAAAGACAAAAAGACAGCGCTGTGGTGGAAGGAGATCCTGGGATGAGAAGGCAACACCTACTTGGGAGTAAAGGAAGAAGGGTGGGATGGCAGCTAAAAGGAGCAAAGCAAAGCCTGTGAGTGTTGGGCTGGACTGCAAAAGACAATGAGGGAACAGTGGCTACTTCCACAGCAGATGGGCTGTTACAAGCTTTCCCCCTTAATGCTTAGGAGAGACAAGGAAAAGAAAGAAACCACAGGAAGAGTCTTGACAAAGCCTCCCTCTTTCTGGCTACTCTTATTCTACTGTGCAAGAATGCAGTGAGTTAAGGGGTCTTGACCGGGTCCCTCTTGACCTCATAGAGCAGGTGGATCTGGAGAAGGGGAGTGGACCTAGAAGAGTTTAGTTGCCCTCTTTGTCATCATCCATTCTGCAGAGGACCTCAGTGTCAACTGAGAACTAAGGGAAAGCTCCAGGTACCAACAAAAACAGGGTCAGAAAGAGAGGAAGGAAAGTAAAGACAGAAATTTGAAGCAGGGGGGAAGTAAGATATTGGAGGGTCAGACAAATAAATTAACAGAACTGCCAATGAATCAAAGTTTCATATATGTTCTTAAATATGTAGAATTCATTTTGACAGTTTCAAATATTTCATCAGGACCATTTCACTTTTCGATATGAATATCTGTGGTCACAGTAATAAACTGAGGCTTATTATGAGGAAGGTATGAAGCTAAGCTTCTAAATACATATGAGACAATTTCCTGGTATCTTTTTTTAATACAGTGGCAATATAAATCATTTAAGAAAGGCTTTTTTATTTACTTGGTGAGCACTCACTTACATTATCATTTATTGACTTCTTTGGCCTAGTAGCCCAAATATCATGAGTAATTAACCTTCACAAATAAGGAATTATTTAACCCGTTCTTGGGAGTGTACCTATTAAGAAAAACTTGCTCAATCATTACCAAATATGACCCATGAAGTCTTCAAGATATTATATTACAAGCAAAGCTCCAAACTCCATAAAACATGAACGGATGCTGAGGAGCACAGGACTTCTTTTTCCTCCACCCTCTTATGCCCATGTTTCCAGAACTTCCAGCCTGGGTTAATTAATTTGACATGTAAACTTAACCAAATGACCTGCTAGAAGATGAGTGCCGGCACTTAGCATTTGTTGTTGTTGTTGTTTTTTTTTTTAATTTCAGCTTTCAGTGGCTACTCTTCCAGTTGAACTCTCTCTTGAACAGAGATAACGGTCAGGTAGGCAAGTTCAGCATCATGACAAACATACAGGAGCACAGACCAGTGGGGGACAAAAGTGAACGCACTGGCATGATGTTTCTACTGTTTCACCAACATGGTCTTTCACTCCCTAGACCCGTTAAAGATTATGCTGGATCCCAGAATAGCTGCTGTATTTTTCTGCAAAATACAAATTTGGTCCAAAACCTCTGTACTAAATTAAAGAGAAGAAAAACAGCATCTGCTATAAAGTACTTCACTTGCTGGAGAAGGTAGGTGGTTGGGTGAGTAGGTGGGTGGATATGTGTGCGTAAACCTCCAAGTTATGATAAAGCAAATTCAAATCCTTATAATAGTTTATATTTTATTTTAGTCATATAACTACTCAGGACCAGAATAAACAAGATGTTTGATCTCTGAAGTATCTTTGGCATGCTGAAACTTGAAGGCAAAGTTACTGAAAATATCTGAATTTTAGATAGGTCACTAGTGGCTACTAGGAATTCTCACTAATCAGCAGGCTTGTGCTAAAATGCTACCCTGGCTAGAAAATTGACACATATGAAAAGGAAAAAAAATAGATAATTTTCAACCAAGGACACCGACTGCATTCAAGATTACCAACAGAACTGAAAGATTTCTTTGTAATAAAAATTTCCATTTTCCCAAAATGTGTATTAGTCAGCACATATACTTATGCAGAGTACAGTAGAAAAAGCACATATTCTAGAATCAGACACACATCAGTTTGAGTTCTAGCTCCACAATTTACCAGCTATATGACCTACTCAGGAAAGTTACTGAAGAATACTGGAGGTTAGTGTCCTTATCTGTAAAACAAAGATAATATTATTACCTTTAGCACACGGTACCTATGAGGATTAAATGCAAACATACATAACCCACCAAGCCCAGTGTCTGAATACTCAATGTTTGGTCCCTTTGCTCCAATACAAACTGTACAGAGTGTGTTGACAGTGTCAAAGAAACATGTGGAAGAAAATTCAGAGTGACAGAACACAGATTATTACGTCCTGTCAAATGTAAAGATAAAAATCACATATGTAATATTTACCTTCACTAAAGTCTATTGATTAAGAAACCTGTAAGGGGGAACGTGCTAAAATTCAAACACTTCCTATCATAGAGGCATTTAAAATTATGTATGTATATATGTTTGCATTCTTCAGGTATTTATAAAAGATACCATCACAAAACTTACCATGGCTAACACAACACTGTAAATCATCTATACTCCAATAAAAAAAAAATTTTAGGTACGTTAAAAAAAAAAAAAAAGAAACTTTACCAGGGGTGATGCCTATGGTACTGCTTTTAAAAGCCAGGATGATGCCTTTAAAAGCGAATACTGTGAAACATTAAACTCTCCTCTCAAAAGCCCTTTCTTAATAGAAATTTTTCTTTCTTCTTACAAATGTTCTGGTATATTATTGCAAAATATCTGCAAAGCAAAGACATAAACTAAATCCCCTTATCGTTCCAAAAGGAAAAAGTGTGTAAAAGAAACGAAGTTTGTCAAGTTGTTCTTCTTTCCCATTCATTCTTGTTCTTCTACAAACCAGAATGCATGACAAGCAAAATTATTGTCTGATTGACAAATGTCACTAAGGAACTCATGGAATTGACAGGCCGTGTCTGGACCAAAGGTGACAAGTTTTCTTAGGCAATTTAAAATAAATTACGTTTCAGTAAGGACAAAAATGCTTTGCATCAACAGTATGAACTTTTGATTTTACATGCAGCTTACTTTTTAACCTACCTTGTCCCCCATCCACCGCCCCCTCCCCAAGTCCTGCGTTTATTTAGGCACTTTAATGAGCTGCCACACAGCACTAAACTATAGAACTCCAACTGGGAATAACTGTTTTGGACCTCAGAGGACTGCTTGTGTGATCTTCTTTAAAAGAACGTCGACAGTACGTTCGCCTTACTCCACACCTGCCAATAATCATTGGCAAACGTCTTTTCGAACAATTAACTCCTATCGCTACTAGTCTTCCCCAGGTTCTCTCAACACCCTCAAAAACCCCAACCTTGCTAGTCTTCATTTCCAAACGCTTTTGGGGGGCTTGAAGCCAGTACACAGAGGTTCACTATTTGCAATGCCCAGGGTCCCGGCGAGGAAGGACATCATCCCCTCTGCTGGGGGGCGAAGGCCAACCCAGGCCCCCGGCCACTCCCTCTCTTCTCGGCCTCCCGGGGCGTCCCGGGCGGGCGCGCCAGGCCCTGCGCAGACCTCCGGCAGCCCTGCAGTGCTCCGAGTCCGCCGCAGCCTCGGGCCGAGACGAGTCCCCGGGACACCTGCAGACCAGCACACGCCCACCGCCCTGGAGCGGGGTCACCGAGACGACCCCGGGGCCACTCCCGACGCCCCGGCTCGGGCAGGTGCCGGGCCTCCTCGCGGACACTCACCCGCAGCCGCTGCTCCCTGTTCGCCGCTGCCGCCGCCTCGCCTTCACACCAGTCGCCAGTTCCCGCGGGGGGTCCGGGCCCGGCGCCGCTTCCCTGCCCGACCCCCCTTGGGTGCGCGCCGAGCGGGGCCCGAGTCCGGTGAGAACCGCCGCCGCCCCCTTCCCTCCCTCCTCCTTCAGTGCGTCCCTCCCACCGAGGCCCGCCTCGTATTTCCTGGATCCGGTCTCGGCGAGAGCTTGGCAAGCGAACCTCCAGCTTTAGGGCTCGCGTTGAGCGCCGTCGCTCGCCAGGCACAAAGATGGCGCCGCCGGGGACGGCCGATGGCGATCTCGCGAGGCTTCCCCCACACACACGGGAGGGCGGGGACCCATGGGAAAGGCGATCAATGAGGATAGCCTGAACTGACTTCAAACGCTACCCCGAATCGGAAACGGGCAGCACCAGACGAAAGTTACTGCGCCTGCGCGCGGAACGACGAGGACGCATGCCCAAAACAACTCCTGAACTAGTACCCAGTTCTCCGTGTTTTACCTGTTTCCTCCGGAGGCGCGGGGCAGAGACGAAGGGGGCGGAGTAACCTGAACTGAAACCCGGGCAAGGACTGGGCGGGACCCGGAGGCGAAGTGAGCGACGTCACTTAAGGCTTGGTCATCCCTCGAGAGCTCAAACAACCTGCACACTTTGAAGGCTCTGGGAATCCTCCAACCCTTTCCTCTCCCTACTCTCCCTGTCACCGAGTATTCTTTGCAAAAAGCCTCAGCTGCCCCTTTATCCTGTTCTCGGTTCGCTTGCTGTGTGCAACCACAGTCCTCCTGTTTCCCACGGCACCATCTAACTTTCTCTTTCATTTTGCGCTACAGGAGCCTTCCAAATCTCATACTAAAACAGCTGCTTTTGTTCCTGTTTTATTTTCCTCGCTCTTTCATTTATTCATTCATTCAAACTCAGTGTTTTTCAGAGTTTTTCCTATGTGCCAGTCACTGAGGAAACATGTGCTCTGACCTCAGGGATTTGTTGGCCTAGGATGGAGACGGGCAAGAACAAAACTATGATAGTTCAGCACAGTGAATTCTATGATAAAAAATGAGGAGAGGCAGATACTACGGGCGAGAAAATTCTTGAAGGGTGTCTCACAATCATGGGATTTAGTCCAGTGAATTAGTTGGAGAGATGTCAGGAAACAAACCATCCCGAATATTTTCACGGAGAGAATTTAAAGACTTGATCATTAGATGACTGAAAAGGCAAGAGAACTCTTATATTGTTGACGTAGCAACTGCGTGAAGCAGCTCCGATGCCTAGAGCTGGTGGAACCAAGGAAAGCGGTTAGGATTATTCCAGTCATTAAAACTTGGATATTTAGACCAGGGGCATTGTGGAGCTGAAACCTCTGAGCTGGAAGCAGCATCTCCCGATGCTGGAATCTCTGAGGGAGGCTTGAGATGCTGTGTCTGCAAGTGGGAAAACGGCAAACTGCTTTCCAACTGCTGCTATGGGAAGGAGCTACTGTCCTGAGAGCTTCCAGTCTCCTTGCAGCCTGGGAATGAGAATAAGACACATAGTGCCAAACTGAACCTGATCCACGTTCTGAAGCAGAGCAGCTGCAGTGTTGAGAACCACTTATTTTGGAAGCTGGGTGTGGTCAGAAGGGGGGCCATTCAGTCAGGTCACACACCCACACATAGTGGGAACCAGTGTGTTAAAACATTTGTAGCAAACCTGCTTCAAGTTCAAGGATTCATACCAAACAGAACTGCCTCAGCCAACTCACAAAACCATGAGTGAGCAATAAACCTGTATTGTAGTACAGCACTGAGGCTTTTGTTTATTACATGTCATAAGTGGACTAATATAGCTGCTCTGTCCCACAAAGTAAGCAAGAGTTGCATGCTAAGTCACTTCAGTTGTGTCCAACTCTTTGAGACTCTATGGACTTGGGCCACCAGGCTCCTCTGTCCATGGAATTTTCCAGGCAAGAATACTGGAGTGGGTTGCCATGCCCTCTTCCAGGGGATCTTCTCAACCCAGGGATCAAACCCAGGGATCTCTTATGTCTCCTGCATTGGCAGGTGGGTTCTTTAGCACTAGCGCCATCTGGGAAGCCCTGAGCAAGAGTTAGTTCCCTTCTATCCTGTTTCTTCACCATCCCTAGACTTGCCATCCTGGTATATTTGGTCCAGTATGGCTGAGCACCACATGACATTCTAGTCATTAGGAAAAGGAAGGCATCCCCATTTCCTTTAAGGCCACTACCATGGGTTATTACCATCACTTAACCATGTTATTTTATCTATATGCAGGGTAGATTGGAAAATGGGGTCTTATTCTAAGCAGTCTTACGACTTTAGAAAAAAGTTTGGGAACACAACCAACAGTTCCATAAAATGATCAAAACTCAGACCTTGATTTAAAATTGTTTCTTCTCTCTCCAGTTCAGTCCTGCCCTCAGAGGGGAGCTTAAAGTCAAAGAAGCAGGTATAAGCCTTATCTTTCTGTTCCTTAGGCTTCTATTTCTCCCCTTGTTTTGCTAACCACAGCCTTTTCTAGGGAAGAGAGTGGCAATGAAGATGGTAAATTATTGCTTTACAGGTACAATCATAGGATAGCTTTATCCTCTCTGGACATGACAGATGTCTAAAATTAGCTCTTTCTCTGTTTCATTTGGGGGTTCTTCTTAGGCTCCCACTGAGAAGATGTGATAGCACATTCGAGGACATAAATGATGCTCTTTCTTCTATTTGGCCTCTCTCTCCTCAGCCCCTTGTCTCTTTTACTTTTTGATGCTATTTTAAGTCCTCTCTAGGCTGTCAATTTCTTTTATGTGACAGGCATCCAAATGCTGGCTCTCTCAGTGGGTGAGTATGATTCTTCAGCACCTTCCTTGTGGCTTGGTTCTTTGATATGAATCAAGCTTTTCTAATTTCTCACTTCCTGCCTCCTGTAGAATACCCCCAACTTCTTACTTCCGGTATCCCCTCATCCACTGGCAGGGCACAAGCAAGAGGCTCAACCTTTTTTGCTTTCTGTGCAAGTCACTAGATCTGTGAGAAACTCACATATCCTGGCCATGCTGAACAACAGACGTGGCACCCTGTCACTGCTGCTCAGCAAGCTTCCAGCCTTCAGAATTCTTCTGGCAAGAAGCAGGCAGTATTGTCTATGTTGCCACAGGTCTCCAAACCCCAAAGATAGTGGTTGACTCGCCCTAAAATTCTCTCTAGATTCCCTCTAGATAGGTACTAACAGCTGCAGTTCAGTAACCAAGCAGTTGGACAATGATACATCTTGAAGACATTCCTTGCTCAGCTCTCAGAAGTCCCCTTGCTTACCTTTGCCTTCCCCATTGGGAGAGAAAATATACAACACTCTCAAAGGTGATAACTAATAAAAATTTCCCTTCTAGTCTTCTCTCATTTAAGCTACAGGAAGTGTTTAAGTTATACATAGTCACAGAACCAGTTTTGCCACCTCTTGATGAGCCTTTAGGGAAGGGCCTAGAAGCTCTCTCCCCAGTGTTCATTGTAGCAGTATTTACAATAGCCAGGACACGGAAGGAACCTAACCTGGAGAAGGGCATGGCAACCTACTCCAGTATTCTTGCCTGGAGAATCCCATGGACAGAGGACCCTAGCGGGATATGGTCCACAGGGTTGCAAAGAGTCGGACACCACCGAAGCAACTTAGCAGCAGCAGCAGGAAGCAATCTAAATGTCCATCGACAGAGGAATGGATACAAATGTGGTACATATATACAATGGAGTATTACTCAGACATAAAAATGAAAGAAATAGTGCCATTTGCAGAAACGTGGGTATACCTAGAGATTGTCATACAGACTGAAGTAAGTCAGAGGAAGAAAAACAAATATCATATAAGATTGCTTGTTATATGGAAGCTAGAAAAATGGTACAAGTGAACTTATTTGCAGGGTAGGAATAGAGTCACAGATATGGAAAACAAATGTATGGTTACCAAGAGGGAAAGCAGAATGAATTGGGAGACTGAGAATGACATATATGCACTACTCTGTATAAAATAGGTAACTATTCCCTGGTGGCTCAGATGATAAAGAATCCACCTGCAATAGAGGAGACCCGGGTTCAATTTCTGAGTCAGGAAGATCCCCTGGAGAAGGAATGGCAACCCACTACAGCAATCTTGCCTGGAGAATCCCATGGACAGAGGAGCCTGGCAGGCTACAGTCCATAGGGTCACAAAGGGTTGCACACAACTAAGTGACTAAGCAGAGAATGAGAACCTACTGTATAGCAAGGGGAACTCTACTCAGTGCTCTGTAGTGACCTAAATGGGAATGAAATCTAAAAAAGAGTGGACAGGCATTTCTCTGGTGCTCCATGGTTAAGAATCTGCCTGTCAATGTGGGGGACACAGGTTTGATCCCTGGTCTGGGAAGATCCCACACTTTACTAGAAGCAACAATTAGAACTGGACATGGAACAACAGACTGGTTCCAAATCGGGAAAGGAGTATGTCAAGGCTGTGTATTGTCACCCTGCTTATTTAATTTATATGCAGAATACATCATACGAAATGCCGGGCTGGAAGAAGCACAAGCTGGAATCAAGGTTGCCGGGAGAAGTATCAGTAACCTCAGAGATGCAGGTGACACCACCCTTATGGCAGAAAGTGAAGAAGAACTAAAGAGCTTCTTGATGAAAGTGAGAGAAGAGTGAAAAAGTTGGCTTAAAACTCAACGTTCAGAAAACTATGATCATGGCATCTTGTCCCATCACTTCATGGCAAATAGATGGGGAAACAATGGAAACAGTGACAGACTTTATTTTCTTGGGCTCCAAATCACTGCAGGCGGTGACTGCAGCCATGAAATTGAAAGACGCTTGCTCCTTGGAAGAAAAGTTATGACCAACCTAGATAGCATATTAAAAGCAGAGACATTACTTTGCTAACAAAGGTCCATTTAGTCAAAGCTATGGTTTTTCCAGTAGTCATGTATGGATGTGAGAGTTGGACAGTAAAGAAAGCTGAACGCCGAAGAATTGATGCTTTTGAACTGTGGTGTTGGAGAAAACTCTTGAGAGTCCCTTGGACTGCAAGGAGATCCAACCAGTCCATCCTCAAGGAAATCAGTCCTGAATATTCATTGGAAGGACTGATGCTGAAGCTGAAACTCCAATACTTTGGCCACCTGATGCGAAGAACTGACTCATTGGAAAAGACCCTAATGCTGAGAAAGATTGAAGGCAGGAGGAGAAGGGATGACAGAGGATGAGATGGTTGGATAGCACCACCGACTCAATGGACATGAGTTTGACTAAATTCTGGGAGTTGGTGATGGACAGGGAGGCCTGGAGTACTGCAGTCCATGGGGTTGCAAAGAGTTGGACACGACTGAGCGACTGAACTGAACTGGGAAGATCTCACATGCTGCAGAGCAAATAAGCCTGTGTGCCACAACTACTGAGCCCGCTTTCTAGAGCCCATGCTCTACAATAAGAGAAGCCACTGCAAGGAGAAGTCCACACACCACAGCTAGAGAGTAGCCTCTGCTTGCTGAAACTTGAAAAAGCTCACACATAGCAACAAAGACCCAGCCTACTGATTCACTTTGCTGCACACCAGAATGCAACACAACATTGTAAAGCAACTATACTCCAATAAAAACTAATTTTAAAAAAGAATGTGATAGAATTTGTAATATATCCTCTTCAGTTGTTTCAGAGACGTGTATCATTTAAGATATTTTTGGCTTCATTTGTTGAATTAATAAACTATTGCCACGTAACCAAAGCACTCTAAAACATAATAGCCTAGAATAATAACCATTTTATTTGCTCATTATGCAATAGATTTGCAATTTGGGTTGGGCTCAGCTGGCAGCACTTCTTCTGGTCTCACCCAAGGTCACTTAGGGTGATAAGAATAGAGGCAATTCATGGTACCAACAAGGGCTCCCTCTCACCAAGTCACCCTAACTCTACAGAGTATGGTCTAAAAGCTAAAAAGTTAGTTGGGCCTTTAATGGGTCATTTCATTAGGCTGTCTGAGGTATGTGATGAGACCAGTGATTCTGATGGTCATGTGCAACTTCTTTGCAGTTAACATGGGTCCATTGCTTTTAAGCAATATGGTGTGGGAGACCACATCAATAGGTGACCGTTTTGTAAACTCTTGAATGGTGGTGCTGCTGGGGGAACTGTGAATAGGAAAGGCAAACTCATAATGAGAGTATGAATCAGTTCTGGAAAGAATGAATTTCTGCCCCACAGTCATACACACACACCCCATGTGGAAGGGATCCAAAGCAATCAATTTGCTCAAGTGGTTGGCTGGTCTCCTTGAGAAACGGTGCCATAATGTGGCTCAGTGTTTGTTTCTGCAGGTGGTGGGTTGGGCCAGCAATGGCTAATTGTGCCTGAGTGAGAGGGAACCCTTGTCGAACCTGAAGAGCCAGCCTGGATTCTGTTGACAGGATCACTGGCTCTGCGTCCTCTTAGAGCAAGCCTATGAGGAAACATTGGTGATAGGCGGCTGGGTGCCAGGAAATCTGGATTTGGGGTGCCAGCTGCTTAGATGCATTGTCTGGGACTCTGAGGCTGAAGAGATGTGACAGTCCTGTGAGAGAAGGAAGTCCCACGGGAAACTGAGCTCTGGTGCAACCCACCCCTCTGGGAGAAGGGCAGGTCTCTGGTTCCAGTTAGCTTTATGCCTGAAACCCAGCATGAATTTTTTTTAAATTTATTTTTAATTGAAGGATAATTACAATACTGTGTTGGTTTCTGCCATACACCAACATGGATCATATGTCCTCTCCTAGCATGAATTTTCAGAATCACTTTCAGACAAATTTGTATTAAGAGTACTGTATTTAAATAATGTTAATTTTCACTTCTGTGTAGGCCCTTGATTTACTTTTACCTTGTGATTTGGTGGTTCTCAATGAGAAAGGGATTCCTTATAATCTAAAATTTCCCCTATAATCTACTTTGCTTCCCACCTAAGCTTCACTTAGCACTTCCCTCGGTATTGGCCAGCGTCCTAATAATGAGGGTGTCAGAACGCTTTCTGAGCCTGCCGAAAGAACTAAAGGTAGCCTATGCTTACTTTTCCTATCATAACCACAATGAAACAAAACTGAGCCTTTTTATAACAAGACACCTAAAGAGGGGAAAAATTATTAATGAAGTGCAAAAGACAAAGAATGAAGAGACACCAGTTGCCCATCACCCCCACCCTTTTACCCCTGATCCCAGGGCAGAATGTACTCATTGTTTCAAAATTCTCTAACTTGACAGTTGTGTATCTGGGGATGGGTGGTGGGTTAGTGCTCCTCCTGGAACATGACTCACCTACACTCACCAGGACTATTTTTGGAACAACCCAGAGGAATAGCGTTGGGTCTCAGGATGTGACCTGAGCTGGATGCAGCAATCTCGGCAACTTCAGCTGGTGACCAGGATCAATCCTTTCACATTCCTCCCTTTCTCTGCTAGCCCTCATTTCTAAATACTAATGCTCCTATCCAGCGGTCAGTTCCTCACTGGATCATCTCTACCAAGGCAGTCATCTCAGCAGTGATAACCTTTCTCTCAGAAGAAAGAGTCTCATTAAAATTGGCTCATCATCTTTTTCTTGTCTGGAGTCAAAAGTCAATTAATAATAGGAATAAAAACACTTAGGGAGTCAGTTCTCTAAACCAGTACAAAGTTATCTCTAATTTCGTTTCCCTAAAGTCCATTTCAAATAGAATATATGCTCTATATTTACTCCAAAATAAATGTATTGTGACTTTCCTTCATGCTAGATCAGCTCAATGATGCTGTAAGAGAATCCTCATACACAGGCTGGGAGAGCTCACTTTCCCAAACCATTAGGTTGAAAGAATCACAAATAGATTTAAGCCAGCAAGGTAGGTTTGCTACAGATCCAGTGGGTTGATAAATGATGTACAGCATCCTTCCTAGACAGGAGAGGAAAACACCATTTCTGACTAGGCAGGTAGAAGAGAATGAATGGATAGGTAAATTAGGAAGAATTTCATATGGAGTGACCTCACTAAGATTACAGCAATGGTACAGAACATATGTAGTGAATACTGTGATGCCACCAAGATCCCATCTTCAGGGCAATGTATCCGTTCCTGAATTACTGGAGCTACCCATTTCCAACAGCTTACATCTATGTCCCTTGCTGGGAATTACCTGCCTCCTGAGAAATCTCCATGCAGGTCAAGAAGCAACAGTTAGAACTGGACATGGAACAAGAGACTGGTTCCAAATTGGGAAAGGAGTACATCAAAGCTGTATATTGTCACCCTGCTTATTTAACTTATATGCAGAGTACATCATGAGAAATGCTGGGCTGGATGAAGCACAAGCTGGCATCAAGATTGCTGGGAGAAATATCAGTAACCTCAGATATGCAGATGATACCACCCTTATGGCAGAAAGCAAAGAAGAACTAAAGAGCCTCTTGATGAAAGTGAAAGAGAAGAGTGAAAAAGTTGGCTTAAAACTCAACATTCAAAAAACTAAGATCATGGCATCCGGTCCCATCACTTCATGGCAAATAGATGGAGAAACAATGGTAACAGTGAGAGACTTTATTTTCTCGGGCTCCAAAATCACTGCAGATGGTGACTGCAGCCATGAAATTAAAAGACGCTTGCTCCTTGGAAAAAAAGCTATGACCAACACAGACAGCATATTAAAAAGCAGAGACATTACTTTGCCAACAAAGGTCCGTCTAGTCAAAGCTATGGTTTTTCCAGTAGTCATGTATGGATGTGAGAGTTGACAGTAAAGAAAGCTGAGCACCGAAGAAGTGATTCTTTTGAACTGTGGTGTTGGAGAAGACTCTTGAGAGTCCCTTGGACTGCAAGGAGATCCAACTAGTCCATCGTAAAGGAAATCAGTCCTGAATATTCATTGGAAGGACTGATGCTGAAGCTGAAGCTCCAGTACTTTGGCCACTTGACATAAAGAACCGACTCACTGGAAAAGACCCTGATGCTGGGAAAGATTGAAGGCAGGAGAAGGGGATGACAGAGGATGAGATAGTTGGATGGCATCACCGATTCAATGGACATGAGTTTGAGCAAGCTCCAGGAATTGGTGATGGACAGGGAGGCCTGGCATGCTGCAGTCCATGGGTCGCAGAGTCAGACACGACTGGGGGACTGAACTTAACTGAAGACAAAGTTTCTGGCTTAGAGGTATTTTCCAGTCTTTTGGAGAAAAATGTCACATCAACAAGTAACTATAATGATAGTGAAAGTTGCTCAGTTGTCATGTCTGACTCTTTGTGATCCCATGGACTATATAGTCCATGGAATTCTCCAGGCCAGAATACTAAAGTGGATAGCCTTTCCCTTCTCCAGGGGATCTTCCCAACCCGGGAATTGAACCCAGGTCTCCCGTATTGCAGGCAGATTCTTTACCAGCTGAGCCACAAGGGAAGCCCAATAAACATAATGGAGTGTAGAAAATGAAGCCATAGTTCATGCCTTTGGTGTCCTAGAAACTATGGGTCTGGAGAAAGTGTTTGGGAGAGGGAAAATTGAGAAAAGTTACAGGAAGAAGACATTTGGGGAGATTGTCTTGAAAGAGGTCATGTGTAAACTCAAAATAAGTAAATATATGCTCAGTTCTTAGAAATGAAACAATAAATATTCAGTTATATTGTTATTTTAATTTTACCAAGGAGAAATTATATGGAGAATTTTTTAGAATTTGTCCTTTTCATACCTAGAAAGATCACTGATTGTCTCTCAAATCCTATGTTCCCAATCAGAGGGAACTCTTCCTTAACTTCTCACTGTATAATCTTCTGACCTGTGGTCATTGGCATACCAAATTGGGAAGTGATAGCTGGGAGATGATAAATCAGGGTATATGACAGTGAGTTCTTGTGATATTGTGATTCTTAAAAAGGGAACAACAAGCCTAAAATGGAGTCACTTGTGCTAAGCTCACAACACCAAACCGAGACTTAATATCTAAATTGCAGTTTCAATCTCTTTCAGAAATGGAACCTTAAACCAGTCAATCTAGAACTACCTGGTCAGTAGTAGTGAGGTAATCTGATAGATCCCCTTCTGTCCCCCAAAGAAAGGTGACCTGGCTTGAAATAATCAGCTCTTTGCTAGAATAACTTCCTAGTCCTGCCTCCTTCTGCCTGTAAGTCTTCCACTTTTTATAGCATTCTGGAGCTCCTTTCTATCTTCTAGATGGGATGCTGCCCAAGGCATGCCTTGTTTTCATTTTCCTTTTGGCCATGCCACAGCATACTGGATCTTAGTTCCCCAATCAGGGATTGAATCCGTGCCCCCTGCTTTGGAAGTGTGGAGTAACCACTGGACCGCCAGGGAAATCCCCCATAAATTGTTGAATAAAGACAATTTTACTCAGTTGAATTTTGTTTGTTAATTTACTCCTACATATTTTATTCTTCTTTGGAGGTAATGATGCTAAATCTGAAACTCCAGTACTTTGGCCACCTCATGCGAAGAGTTGACTCATTGGAAAAGACTCTGATGCTGGGATGGATTGGGGGCAGGAGGAGAAGGGGACGACAGAGGATGACATGGCTGGATGGCATCACCAACTCGATGGACATGAGTTTGGGTGAACTCCAGGAGTTGGTGATGGACAGGGAGGCCTGGCATGCTGCGATTCATGGGGTCACAAAGAGTCAGACATGACTGAGCGACTGAACTGAACTGAACTGATTTTATTCTTTCTGATGCTTCTGGTGTTTTTTTTTTTTTTTTTGGCTCCACTGCATGGCATTCAGAATTTCCCAGGCCAGGGATCAAACGCAGGCTCCCTATAGTGGAAGCTCATAGTCTAAACCACTGAACCACCAGGGACATCCTAAATTTTATTTTTTAAATTTGTTAGTTAATGTCTGTTCATTTTTTTAAAAAATTATTTATTTATTTGGCTGTATTGAGTCTTACTCATGGCTGCATGTGAAATCTTCCCAGACCAGGGACTGAACCCATGTTCCCTGCACTACAAGGCAGATTCTTTACCACTGAGCCACCAGTGTGTGTGTCAGTTTCTTAGTTGTGTCCAACTCTTTTGTGACTCCATGAACTGTAGCCCACCAGGCTCCTCTGTCCATGGTATTCTCCAGGCAAGAGTACTAGAGTGAGTGGTCATTCCCTTCTCCAGGGGATCTTTTGGACCCAGGGATCAAACTCTGGTCTCCTGCCTTGCAGGTAGAGTCTTTACTGTCAGAGTCACCAGGGAAGCCCCGGGAAGTCCTCAAATTTTATTTTTTAATGCAATTTATAATAAGGAATATATGTGGTCTCTGTCCCCATTCTTGGCACAGAACTCTAAAACCCTTGGAATTTCTTAAGTGAAGCTCCTAGTCACCAGGGCTGGTTCCCAAGGAAACCAACAACAGTGATGAGAGAGTTGGATGCTTTGGTCCCATCCCCCAACCTGTGTTGTTTTTCAGTCACTCAGTCTTGTCTGACTCTTTGTGACCCCATGGACTGCAGCACACCAGGATTCCCTGTCCTTCACTATCTCCTGGAGTTTTCTCAAACTCATGTCCATTGAGTTGATGATACTATCCAACTGTCTCATCTTCTGTCACCCCCTTTTCCTCATGCCCTCAATCTTTCCCAGCAGCAGGGTCTTTTCCAATGAGTCAGCTCTTCACATCAGGCGCCCAAAGTACTGGAACTTAGCTTCAGCATCTGTCCTTCCAATGAATGTTCAGGTTGATTTCCCTCAGGATTGACTGGTTTGATCTCCTTGCTGTCCAAGGGGCTCCAAGCATTTTCTCCAGGATCACAATTTAAAAGCATCAGTTCTTTGGTGCTAAGCCTTCTTTATGGTCCAACTCTTACATCCATACATGACTACTGGAAAAACCATAGCTTTGACTAGATGGACCTTTGTTGGCAAAGGGACGTCTCTGCTTTTTAGTACATTGTCTAGGTTTGTCATAGCTTTTCTTCCAAGGGGCAAATGTCTTTTAATTTCATGGCTGCAGACACCATCCACAGTGATTTTGGAGCTGAGGGGAGAAGGACTGGAAGTTGAATTAATCACTAACATCCAATGATTTCATCAACCATGCCAACTTAATTCAGTCTCCATAAAACACCAAAAGGACAGGGTTGGCAGAGCTTCCAGGTTGGTAAACACATGGAGGTTCTGGAAGGATGGTGTGCCCTGAAAGGGTAGAGAAGCCCCGTGCCCTTTCCTGATACCTTGCCCTAGGCATCTTTACCATCTGGCTGTTTCTGAGTTATATCCATTTATAGTACACAGTTAGTCTAGTAAATAAATTGTCTCCCTAAATTCTGTTATCTATTCTAGCAAAATTAATCAAACCCAAAGAGGGGATTATGAGAACTTCCAATTCATAGTCAGTCATTCAGAAGCATAGGTTATAACCTGGACTTTGAATTGGTATCTGAAGTGGAAAGGGATGGGGCAGTTCGGTGGGATCTAACACTATCTCCAGGTAGATGGTGTCATTGACCAGAACTTAGTCATATGACGTCTAACTTCATATGCCCATGAAGCAGGTTAGAATGGATTTTAGTATATGTATTTTTGTAGATTCTTACTTTACCTATCATTATATCAAACATTTTCTGTGTTATTTTCAGTCTTCATTATCATGGAAGATGTTACTATTTCTGAAAATATTTGTTATCCTTTTCCTCTGGGTCCATCCCTAACAGAACCAGTTCCTGGTGGGCTTCCCTGCGGTAGTGACATGGAGTCTGCCCCACTGATATCAGGCTTGGTCATGTGACTTGCTTTGGTCAGTGGCATCTGACATATCCCACATATGAGCATACGCTTTAGCTCTTAAATTATTAAATTATTGTACTAATCTATCCTCGCTCTTTCTTCACTGCCTTGAGACCAATATGGAGCTAGTCCTTCCAACTGGGTCCTGGGATGAAGCAGAGTTGCAACTGAATTGCAAAGGATAGGTAACTGAGTGAGAAATAACTGTGATAAATCACTGAGATTTGGGGATTATCTGCTACTGCAGCAAAATCTACCAAAGCTGACTGGTACAATAACAACTGCATATTATTCCATTGTGTTATGTACCCTGATTTTTTTAGTCCATTCTTCCAATATTGGACATTTTGGTGGTTTCCAATGTTCTGATACTGTATTATTAATATAAATAATGCTGAAATGGACACCTATGTACCATTTTTGTTGTTGTTTCTCTTCAGTTATTTCCTTAGGAAACATTTTTCAGCACAGAAAACTGGATCAGCATGTATGAACATCATTATGGCTCTTATTCCCCAAAGGGGTATATTGTCTGTATATGAGTCACATTTCAGCAAAAGTCATGAAAACCACTCTAATACTTTTAACAGAGGGAAAATAAAGCAGAAAATTGGCTTTATAAGTAATAGAGAAGCTAAGAAGTCAAAAGTGAAATAACCCAGAGATTGGCAATAGCAGAAAGATTCTGCCAAACTTAAGCATGGAGGGAACACTTGGATGAGCTGGTATTACCAGAGGCAGAAACCAGGACCATCTAAACAGAAATAGAACTATGATGGAGTCTGTCTGGTCAGACTCTCCATTAGTAGCTGGGATCATCAAGGAAGGTATGGTTTGGGAAAAGGTGGACTCATGGAAGATATGCTGTAGAAAACAGAAAAAGTGACAGAGATAAATACTTTGGACTCTTCCATCTTCTTGCTCTCCAATCTTCTGCAAGTATTGTCCATTGAGCAAACCTACCCTGAAGCCAGAGAACAAAGGAACTTGGAAAATATAGTTTTCTATGACACAGAGGGCAAGAGAAGGGCAGTGAGGTGTCTGAAAGCAAGCTGGACAGTAATGGATGAGTAAACCACTTAACCAGTCTTTCCAGCATTGTGCATTATCATTGTTATAAATGTTGCTATCGTGGCATGAGATGCAATGTAATTTACTGACACTGAAGTCACTCTTGGATTTGAAACCTGCTCAAAGCTTTTCCCGGAGAAAGCAATGGCACCCCACTCCAGTACTCTTGCCTGGCAAATCCCATGGACGGAGGAGCCTGGTAGGCTGCAGTCCATGGGGTTGCGAAGAGTCAGACATGACTGAGCGACTTCCCTTTCACTTTTCACTTTCCTGCATTGGAGAAGGAAATGGCAACCCACTCCAGTGTTCTTGCCTGGAGAATCCCAGGGACGGTGGAGCCTGGTGGGCTGCCGTCTATGGGGTCACACAGAGTCGGACACAACTCGAAGTGACTTAGCAGCAGCAGCAGCAAAGCTTTTCCTAGTTACATGACCTTGGGTAATTTGCTAAACCTCAGATTCTCTTATACAAAATTGTTGTGAAGGAACTTCCCTGGCAGTTCCGTGGTTAAGACTCCATGCTTCCACTGCAAGCAGCATGGGTTCAATCCCTGGATGGGGATCTAAGATCCTGCATGCCATGTGGCATGGCCAAAAAAAAGAAAAGAAAATATTGTGAAGATGGGAACTTCCTGGTGTCCAGTAATTAGGACTATATGCTTGCACTGCAGGATTCAATTGCTCGTTAGGGAACTAAGATCCTGCAAGCCATGTGGCCCGGCCAGAAAACAAGATGTGAAGACTAAATACATGAATATAAATACAAAACACTTAGCATAATGTGCAGCATGAAATAGCTTGTTTGGTCAGGCCACACAAGATTGCTGTTCTCTTGCTCTCTGTACATCCCCTGGCTGACCACTGTGCCTGCTTCACCTCTACCCTACACGCACGACTGACCTTCTTCTGTATTGATACTTGCCCCAGGCCCCAGCTAATGATTGTTCTTACCCTATCTTATCATCTTTGGTGTGCCCCTCTATTTGTTTCCCTGGTAACTAATAATGAACCCACCTGATGTCAATTCCCCTATAACTGGTATTCCCCCTCCCTCTCACAAACCATTGGCCAGAACTTAGTTCCATGACCACATCTAAGTACAATGGAGACTAGGAAATGAAGTTTTTATTTTAGGTGGCCATCTACTCAGCTCAAACTTCTGTTATGATAATAGAAATGGCAAACAGGTATGGGGTGGGGGGAACTACTGGCCTCTCCCATTCTGCTATTCTGGCCATGCGAACATTTATGAGTGCTCTTCTTCCTATATGTATTAATGGAACATACACATTGCCAAGGGAAACTCTCAAGTACAATCCCATTTTACTGAAGGGGAGCAACATTTGCTACCCCCAAAATATGATTATCTTGAGCTAGTTAAGTTCAAGTAGGAAAAGATAGGCGACGCTCTGAAAACAGAGAAGTTACTCTTTTGTAAGAGATATTTACATTTATAAGGGAAATCTTCATTTGTAAGGGTTTTTCCCTCTCTGTACTAGGAAAAGGAAGGTGACTAAAACTTTAGTCTTCTAGTGGAGAAGGCAAAAACTTAGATCTGCCTCACAACCTTACCCATGATTACTGTGCTTTTCCTGGTCATCTCCCGTAACTGGCCTCCCTCTTCCCCCAACATCCTTCTTTTGTCTTTAACTGAAAATGCTGGTGGCATGGACCATTTCAGGGAATTACTCAGTTTTCCTGTGTCTCATCCATATCTACAGGAGGTATCCATATTATTAAACTTCTATTTTTCTCCTGCTAATCTGTCTTTTATTCAGGGAGGTGGATGTTCAGCCAAGCACCTAGAATGAGAGAGGGAAAGTGATTTTTCCTCCCCTAAACTACATACAGCTCAAAATCCAGGACCTCTGAGTGATATGTGACCCCCAATGTCAGGATCGGATGTGTTTCCTTGTGATCCTGAAATCTCTAAAAACTCTATAAAAAATAAGATAGTGATGTGCCCCATCCACACCATCATGGTGGATGGAGTAGGAGCAAGGTGACAAACACAGAAACACCAATGGAAAGGGAGAAGTGGAACCACTCAGCAGTCATCTGTTCATGGCAATTACTGAGTCCTGGTTTGGAAATGCAAAAGCTGCTTGTCCTGGCATTGGATTAAATCACTTAATTAGCTCATCTGATAATCTTTAGCTTTCCTCTCTTAAAGGAACGCCATGTCTGTTTTACTCTATGGCCCTTGTCTTTGTCCTCTGGAAGTTTCATTTCTATTGGTTATTATGGCCACATCTGAAGTGGGTCTTTCTTGGGGATTGTTCAATTTTCACAGCCTGTTTCCTGCTGAGCAGTTTGGGGGTCTTAACACTGCTTGGAGGTAAAGCATGCGTGCTCAGTCACGTCCAACTCTTTGCGACTCCCTGGACCATAGCCTGCCAGGCTCCTCTGTGCACGGGATTTTCCAGGCAAGAATACTGGAGTGGGTTGCCATTTCCTACTCCAGGGGATCTTCCTGATCCAGGGATTGAACCCACATCTCTTGTGTCTCCTGCATTGGCAGGTGGATTCTTTACCACTAGCATCACCTGGGAAGCTTGGAGGTAAAGGGGAGGAGAATTTACCATCCCAAAATATGTCTCTTTGGCATAAGGATTATTTTGAGCTGATTGTTTTCAAGAAACAGCAGATACAGAAACAATTCTGAAAACCAAGTAGAAGTTATTTACCCTTTTTGAAGAGATATTTACATTTATAAGGGAAAGCTCCATTTGTAGGGGTGTCTCCCGTTCCATGGGCTTCCCAGGTGGCAGAGGGGTAAAGAATCTGCCTGCCATGCAGAAGAGGAAAGAGTTGTGGATTCAGTCTCTGGGTCAGGATTATCCCCTGGAGGAAGACACGGCAACCCACTCCAATATTCTTGCATGGAAAATTCCATAGACAGAGAATGCTGGTGGGCTACTGCTTATGGGGTTGCAAAGAGTCAGACACGATGAAGCACGCACACACATACACATACACACACTCCCTCTCTGTACCAGGACAAGGAGAATGATTCTAAATATCTGGGAACTGTAATCAAGGGAGAAGGCAATGACCTACATCTATATGCCCACCATACCTTTATTCACTCTGCTTTGCCTGGTAAGCTCCCCAATCTGACTGCCCCTGCTCTGTCCCCCGTGCACCTGCCCCAGCCCCATCTTCTTTTGTCTTTAGCTTAAGATGGTATTTAAGTGATGGTTCAGGTCATTTGGGGGGAGTTACTGAGTCTTCCTGGGTATCTCAAATGTATACAGGGAAGTACACATGTTGCTAAACTTCCGGTTTTCTCCCATTAACCTGTCTTTTACTACAGGAGGGTCTCAGCCAAGAACCAGAAGGTTAGAGGGAAAATGACTTTTCCTCCCCTACAGTGACTCTTAATAATAAGCATGGTCATTTGCCAGGTTTCTAGTTTCTTTGGCTTTCAAATTCCTGTAACACCTAATAGGCTTCTGTTCTATTTGCTGCTTGTAAATTACACACAGAAGTAAGGAGCTGCTAGACAGCAGAAGTCTGTCTTGACCATGAACTTCTCTGGATGAAGGAGGCAGAAGGAAGTAACAGCCCAGGGATAAATGGGCTCGCAGTCCCCAGGAACTAGACCACGAGGTGCAAGTGCCCAAGGCCCGGTCCTATGACCTGTCATGGCCCTCTGGAGCTGCGCTTCCAATGGATCCAAAGCCATCCTGCCCCGGGCACCCTCCTACAGCTGTCCCAGTTCTGCAGCTTCTCAGCTGAAGATGTGTAGCAATGGGTGGACACCAAAGGGAAATAGTGGTCCCCCCTGCAGCTGGGGGACCCCAGCACTGGCTCTCATCTGGGCCAATCTGGGTCTGGATCTGTTGATACCCTTGGTAACCCCACAGGCTGCACTCTGGATGCTCACTTATAGCACACTGTGGCAGTACTGGCCATCCATCCTGCTCAAAGGCCCGTCCTGCTGGGGAAGATGCATTCACCTCAAATGCATCCACCTCACCTCAGTGCTCCCTGGGGATCATGGTGTCGTCAGTGGCATGCAGCCAAACTGCGAAGTGGCCGTGTTCATTAATGGGCCCTTGGCCCTGGCAGATGAAATACCCTTCTTCCTCTCTGTCAGTGTGGTGATCCTGATTCTAGGGAATGCTAATGCCTTCCTGTTTCCCAAGTATTTCCAGAAGGTGCTGCAGCTATGCCTTATGTCAAAGCCTCTCTCCTTGACTGGTAATGAGTAGACAGTGTCAGAGTGGTCCCAAGCACAGCTCCAGAGGGTAAAGTTTGATCCAACAATAATATATTCACTTTTTTTTAAATGTAAAAAGATAATCAAAACAGAAAAGTTAAAGAAGAAGTAACCACAGCCCAAGATCTCTTCTAGGTAAATTCTCTTAACCATTCCACTCTTCTCTGTGCTGACTCATCTTCCTCTCCTTCAACTTGATGGTTGCTTTCTTAAGCTCTTCTTAATAGGTTTGGGTGGGAAATTGATATCCTTAATACAGTTGTCCCTCAGTACCTTAGGGAGATTGGTTCCAGGATCCCCATGATATGCAAATCTATGGATGTTTACATCCCTTATATAAAATGGCATAGTATTTGCATGTAACCCTTCTTGTCTGGAGAATCCCAGGGACGGGGGAGCCTGGTGGGCTGCCGTCTATGGGGCTGCACAGAGTAGGACATGACTGAAGTGACTTAGCAGAAGCAGCATACACATTCTCTCATATGCTTTAAATCATCTCTAGATTACTTATGATATCTAATATAATGCTAATGCTATGGAAAATAGTTACAAATACAATGTAAAATGCTACATAAATATTTGCCAGTGTCATAAATTCAAATTTTGCTTTTTGAGACTTTCTGGAATTTTTTTTTCCTTGAAAATTTTCTATCCTAGATTGTTTGAATCCATGGATACAGATCCTGCAGATACAGAGAGTTGAGGTATGGTCTTTACCTCTGCTCTGGCTCTCATTTACTGGTTGAGAGGGAATGTCCTTGGGGAGCCACAGTATTATCTCTGGCCAAGTCTTCCTCTTCAGCAGCCCCTTTAAACAGCTTCACTGTGGAGTTGCAGAAAGCAGTTGACTTTTTCAATTGTGTGGGGCTCTGAAATCACAGGTCACATGCAAAGAATGACTCCTGACCAAGCTAGGTTTTCTTCCATTTTGGGTTGTTGTCTGGCTAGCTCTGACTGGGGTCCATCCCTCTATAGGATGTTGCTAAAAGTAGGAAGAAGCCACAGGCTACTCAGCTTGTAAATCTTTCTTATTTACCCCAATGCTATTGCTTCTGATGCCTGTGAGCTGCTTTCCAAGATCTTGCCAACCTTGGTAAATGCTGTGCCCAGCTAAGATTCTATTTCCTTAAAAGAAAGAGCAAATACATGCCAGGGGAGGACTAGCACTTTCTGCCACAAATACCTATTGATTCAGACAGGTTCTTAATTCCACCCCATAAAGTGAGTCAGCAACTTGCAGAAGGCACAGGGGCCAGCCAAATAGAAAACTGGCAACCATAGATTGCCATATCATATAGTAGCAAAGGATTCACTTTCAAAAAGGAAATAGCTCCTCCCACAAAAAAAATTGCAGCTAAACTTTTGCTAGTTTTGGTATGATTGGTATAAATGCTCAAATTGTGTCTCATAACTAGCAATGAAACTGACTTTCTGGGCTCTGTCAAAAACTTGACTTTGAAAGTTGAGTAAAACAGCAACACAGTGACTTCAGTAACTGTAAACACGAGAAAAACATGCACCGTTATAAGTTTTTAATATGCTTGCCAGACTGCTGATGTTACTTCCCAAAATCGTCTCATTCTCTTTCAGATATATTTAATGTGAATTTGGAGCTTGGAACATATTCCAAGTACCTGATAATGTTTCCTCCTTTCTTATAAAATAAACCTTTAAGAAGGATGAAAAATTAATGATTGTCACAAAGAGATTTTTCTTTTTCTTCTCAGCACATTCATTTTTATAATATGTTATTTTGTTGTTCGTTTTGTATGCTAAACGTTTTGTATGCTAAACGTTTTGTATGCTAAATCCCAGATTCCTTTATCTCTTCTAGTACTAAAGATAGCTTCATCAATTTGCACTGTCTAAATACAAATTAAATACCAATTTTATTTGAGAATGGAGACAATGACCATTCTAAAAGGAAGTTCTGGAACAAAGTCAACAGATTTTAAGAAATTTGTATTATTATAGTTATTTATACTGGTATGACATATAAGGGTCTACTTGGTCTATTTTGTTCACTGCTCTATACCTGGTACCTATAACGTTATTTGGTGGACACTGAATAAATTTTTATTTGGTTAATGAATTAATGTATTTTCCTTTTAATAATCCTAAAATATACTAGAATATATTTAACCAAAGTAGTTGCAAGAGAGTTGGATCTTTTCTAGTCTAACGAGGAGAAGGCATGGCGGGATTTTTTAATTCAGACTATTAAAATTCATGAAAGCAGTCACACTGGGTAAAAAGACTTAACCTCACTTTAATGTCTCTGAATATTCAACCAAGAGAGAGGACTAAGGATACAAACTGTGGAAACACAATTATGTGATACAGCGTCTCAGTTCTGTATCTCTGGTGGGAGATAATGGCTGAGAAGACACCAGCCCAAATGACTGGCAACATTAATATGACAATTAACATTTGAATGCTCTTCATATAGTCTCCTGGTCTCACAACAAATTAGAGAAGTGCTTTCTATTACTATTCTATCCGTATTTACACATGTGGAAAATGAGCTTCACACAGGAGAATAACTTGCCTGAAGTCCCATAATGGCTCATGATTGGTAGAGCCAAGATCCAAAGGTCTTTAACAACCAAGTGCATGTTTGATAAAATTCATGCTTTTGCTCCACTGGCATGCAGCTACTCTGTGGTTCTCTCTTTGCCCCTCACCCACTTCTGCAGCATACCTCCCTTTCTTCTTATTAAGAATATTGTATTAATGTTGTAATGTCATTATATGCTCTAAGTTAATAAAGGGTTGCTTTCCTCTTAGTGTCCAAAATGATACATATTTTGGAGTATTTGCCGAGTCTTCAAGAAGGAAATAATGATGGGAGCCAAAGTCCCAGAATTCCCCACAAGCAATCTGCCATGATACACATTTCTGGGAAAGCTGTTTAGTAGGAACACTGTATTACAGACTGAAGGTTTGTCTCCCTCTTTACTGCTGGTACTATTTTTCTCCCTGAAATTTACTTTAACATTAATATAATTGAGCTTCCCTGGTAGCTCAGCGGTAAAGAACCTGCCTGACAATGCAGGAGATGTGAGTTCTATCCCTGAGTCAGGAAGATCCCCTGGAGAAGGAAATGACAACTCACTCCAGTATTTCTGCATGGGAAATCCTGTGAACAGAGGAACCTGGTGGGCTACAGTCCATGAGGAAGCAAAAGAATCAGTATGACTTAGCAACTAAACAACAATTAATATAACCACTGTAGCTTTATTTTGATAAGTATTATTTTGATATGGTATATATTTCTCTATTCTTTGCTTACATTTTTAACTTATTTGCATCTTTAAATCCAGTCAGTCCTAAAGGAAATCAACCCTGAATATTCTTTTGAAGGACTGATGCTGAAGCTGAAGCTCCAATACTTTGGCTATCAGATGTGAAGAGCTGACTCATTAGAAAACACCCTGATCCTGGGAAAGATGGAGGGCAGGAGAAGGGACGACAGAGGATGAGATGGCTGGATGGCATCATCAACTCGATGGACATGAGTTTGAGCAAGCTCGAGGAGTTTGTGACGGACAGGGAAGCCTGCTGTGCTGCAGTCCATGGGGTCGCAGAGTCAGACATGACTGAGTGACTGAACAGCAACAAAAATAATCTTTAAATCCAAACTGGGGTTTTGAAGGCCACATATTTTGATCCTGCTTTTGCATCCAATCTGATGATCTCAAAAGTTGTTAGAAGTTCTACACATGCTTATTTTCTATTTCAAGCATTTAAAAATTCTTTACTGTGTTTGTGTGCCTAAGTATATATTTTATAAAGGGACACACACAGACACACACATATATATTAAGAGTGTGATCAAAAATCTTTTTAGTAATAGGGTAAACAATCAAAAATTTATGGAGGGACTTCCCTGGTGGTCTAGAGGTTAAGAATCTACCTGCCAATGTAGGGAACATGGATTCCATCCCTGGTCCGGGAAGATCCCACATGCCATGGAGGAACTAAGCCCGCACACTACAATTACTGAGCTACCCTCTAGAGCCCGTGAGAAGCCGCCGCAATGAGAAGCCTGAGCACCATAATGAAGAGTAGCCCCTGCTGGCCACAACTAGAGAAAGCCTGTGCACTACAACAAAGACCCAGTGCAACCAAAAATAAATTTTAAAAATTAAATGTTAAAAAAAAATAATTCATGGAAGCCATGGCTTTAAAGGCAATGTGAACAAGTGACCCATTTCGAGTGCACAGAAACAGAACTGGAGGGTGAGGCAGGGTCTACACAGCATATAGCTGTAATTGAATGGCACTCTTTGGATCAAGCCTGTGAATGATGCTCCCCAGAATTGTGCTAAGCTATGGATCCATTTACCTTCCCTGGTGGCTCAGAGGTTAAAGCGTCTGCCTGCAATGCAGGTGACCTGGGTTCGATTCTTGTGTTGGGAAGATCCCCTGGAGAAGGAAATAGCAACCCACTCCAGTTTTCTTGCCTGGAGAATCCCATGGACGGAGGAGCCTGGTGGGCTACAGTCCACGGGGTCGCAAAGAGTCGGACACGACTGAGCGACTTCACTCACTCACTTTATGGATCCATTTGGAGGGAAGAATTAGAGTCACACATGAAAAACGCTGTGAGGGATCTGTTTCAAAGTGGACACAGGCGAAGCAACCTGTCCCAATTCACATCATTGTGCATATAGAGGAAGAAAACTAATTTTCCCTCTAGTCTTCCAGGTTCTTGTCTGAGAATCCCCCTGTAAATAAAAGAGTAACAGGAGAAAAACAAACATAAATTTAGTAACATATTTTCCTCCTGTATACATGGGAGAGACCTAGGAAAAGTGAGTAACTCCCTGAAATGGCTTAAGCCACCACCTTAAATACCATATCCAAGTCAAGAGAAAGGAAGATGTTGGGGGGACGGGAGGGCAGCCAGTTATGAGAGGCTATCTAGAATCAAGGGTAAGGAATCAAGGATAAGGTTGTTCTGCAGATTTAAGCCCCTGCCTTCTCCATTGATGACAGGTTCTAGAGACTTCAAAGTCATTTTCCTCTTTCTGAAGCAAAGAAAAAGGAGCCCTGACAAATGGAGATTTCCTTTATACATGTAAATGTTTCTTACAAAAGTACATCTTCTTTGTTTTCAGAGATTCTCTTGTCTGAAGTCTCAAAAATAATCAGCTCAACAATTTGCAGACCCCTTCACTAAGGATGCAGATTGCATTCAGCTCAGCTCTGTAAATGGTGTGAATATTTTTAAGGGCTCCCAGGTTAGTCCTATTCTGCAGCTTCAGGTAAAAGGAAGAATCGCTGAGAATCAGTTTTCTTCTAAGGGGATGGGGACTTCCCAAGGTTCTGAGCTGGGGAAAGACACATTCGGACTTGCTTTTAAAAGCACCTGGTGGAAAAGAGATGGGCAGGAAGGAGACGCCAGAGGAGGTGGCTGCGACCACCTAGGCATGGGCCAGTTTGGACTGGTTGGTGGAGCTGGGCTGGAGAGAACTGGTTGGATCCAGGTATGTTCTCACCAGCCACTATTTAAGTCAGGTGGTGAGAGATAAAGGACTGAACCTAGAATTTGCCTGAGCAGCTATAAGCCTGTTTTTCCCTTTGAGATAAAGGGCACAGGACACAGAGCTTGGCAGATGGGAGCAGGAACCTAGTTTTGGACATCTTCAGTTTGAAGTCTAAGTCAAAAGCTGAATAGCCAGGTGAGAATGAGAACTGAGGCCATACATCTAGAAAGGTAACCTTTACAGGATTCCTTAGACGAAATAATGTTCATACTGACCCTAACCTCTGCTGATAGTCATGTTTTTTACCCCAGAATAAAGGAAGTTTATGAAATGAGAAAAAATAATAATAATCAGCCCCCCAAAATCAGTATGCCAAAGAGGCATATATTGGGGTGGCAAATTCTGTTTCCTTTAATCCGTGAATCCAAAAAAATTGTCCAGGGACTTCACTGGCTGTCCAGTGGTTAGGACTCTGAGCTTCCACTGCAGGGGGCATGGGTTTGTGCATGTCATGCAGCCAAAAGTAAAAAACAACACCAAAAAGCCAAAACCAGAAAGCTGTCCAGTGGAGGAAGATGTGTATGCTGGGCAGAGTACTAGAAGGCACCAGACAGAAAAGATCCATAAACCCACATGGGGTCCCTTTGAGGTCTGAATACTAAGCTGTGTGCATGCAGGATTTAAATATATAGTGTGTCAAGAAGTTGTGAAGGCAAAAGTTTAAAGTATTGCCTCTGAAAAGGAGACAGTCTATAAAAGCTAAAGCTTATAAAACACACTCTCCAAATAGTTTACTTGGGTAAAAAGGGACATTCTGTTGAAAAATATTGGTAATCACCTATTTTAAAATGATAGTTTTAAAGACTAAATGTGTGTATAGACTCACTAAAGCTTATCTCATTCAATATCAGGCTTCTTGAATTTACTTTGTGAACTTTTTCCAAAACCAATCTAAAGCTTGGTATTTTGCAAGTTGGGGATTGAAGGTACGAATTTCCTTCAGCCCTTGTAAGGAAGCACTTTTGAATTCATTTCGCTGACATGAGATTGCTCTCCCCAAAGCAATTTTGGAGGGAACATTAAGTGCTATAGAACTGGAACTGGAGAAATGTGCCCCAGAAAATGTTTTTAATCAGGGCTGTGTGGGAGCCTATTTAATCACTGGACAATGGAAGACGTTAAAGGAACAATACTTTGTTTAAGGGACTTACTGACTAAGAGGTTCATTTAAACTAGGTCCTCTCTTCTCTGGCTTCTCATTTTGGAACTGTTTGGCTAGGATTGAACTCAATCTTTCTGGTAGCTTCATCTTCATCCTTTGACCTATAAATGGAAATTCACATGTTTCGGTTTTTGTCTTTGCAAATTATACTTGTCTCTGACAATTCCCTTTGCATTTGAGAAAAGCCAGAGTGGTGCTGGATATTTTCATTCATATTCTCTCTGGTATCAAATGTCACAGCTGGGTTGCATGAAGGTTTATTTGTATTATAACAGCATTTCCTTCAGATCTCAGGGGGCCTCTATCTCTAAAATCACTTGTCTACATGAACTTCAGGGAGAATTACTTGACCTTTCTAAAAGTAAACTTTCCAACTGAATATCTCCCTCTGGATCTAGGTTCAGACGTCGGTTTTGTGTGTGCCCTGAGTTTTTAGATTAATGTAGATTCTTACTTTTAAAGTAATACACTGTTCCTTTGATTGCCCAAACAGAGAGAACTTTTGTTAATTATGGGCATGAGTAAAGTCTAAATATTATGGTGAGATAATTTACTGACAGCATAATGTATGTTCTTCCTCCCCTCATTCCAGACGATTAGTCAATTCTTTTTATGCTCCTTCTCAAACTTGTATTTGTAGACTGAAATAGGGGGACCGACTCTCTCAGTTTGTCCAGGACTTGCTTAGAGGGAGTTGCTGGCATGTGAAACTTCAGTACAAAAAGTGGGAAAGTCCCAAGCAAGCTGGGACAAGTTGGTCACCCCAGGCAAACGTTAGTACAAGATACCTCCTGTCCCAGAATTTTTTCTAAACCCCAAGTTCACTGAAGAGAAGTGGCCTTGAGGGGCCAGAGAGAGTGGGATACCATGTTAATGTAACCTTTTAATTGAAATATAACATATATAATGTGCAAATCATAAGTGTGTAGCTATATAAAATTTCACCAAGTGAACACATACATGTAACTAGTATCCAGATCAAGAAAGGGAATATGTTCAGGGTTCCAGAAGCCCTCTTGCGCATTCTTTCCCTTGAATAACCACATGAGCGAGGAAAACTAAATTTCCCTTTACCCTTCTGAGCTCTTGGCTGAGACTGTCAGTAATAAGAGACAGATTAATGGGAGGGAAAAAAACAGTTTATTTATATATATTTCTTCTGTGTACATGGGAGAGACCCAGGGAAACTGAGTAAAGCTATCCAGCATGGCCTAAGACACCACTTTAAATACCATTTTCAGGAGGGGGTAAGTGCTAGTGGTAAAGAACCTACCTGCCAATGCAGAAGATGTAAGAGACTTGGATTCGACCCCAGGGTCGAGAAGATCCCCTGGAGGAGGGCACAGCAACTCACTCCAGTATTCTTTCCTGGAGAATCCCATGGACAGAGGAGCCTGGTGGGCTACAGTCCATGGGGTCACAACTGAAGCAACTGAACATGTATGCAAGGAGACCAGTTCTGGAAGGTTACCAGAAAAACACAGAATGCTGTTCATGCCTTCTCCACAATGAGAGTTCCTTGTGATTTACAGTTATCCTCTTCTTCCTGGTACAGAGAGAGACACCCTTAAAATGGATATTAACCTTAGGAATGCAAATTTTCCTCACAAAAGAGTAAATTCTACTCTGATTTTAGAGCTCCTCTTATGTCGTCTGTGCTGTCGCTTCAGTCTTGTCTGACGCTGTGATTCTATGGACCGTAGCCTGCCAGGCTTCTCTGTCCATGGGATTCTCCAGGCAAGAATACTGGAGTGGGTTGCTGTTGCCTTCTTCAGGGGATCTTCCCAGCCCAGGGATCAAACCTGCATCTCTTACGTCTCCTGCATTGGGAAACAGGTTCTTTACCACTAGCGCCACCTAGGAAGCCCTCTCGTTTGTCTACTTTTTCTCAAAAATATGTCAACTCAAAATAATCTTTATGCTAAAGAGGCATATTTAGGGGTAGCATGTTCTGCTCTCCTTCAACTAGTATCCTTAAATACTTTAGTTTGACCTGTTTTTAAAATTTATATAAATGAAACCATACAGTTTTGACTTGCTAGGGAGGAAGAAATTTTTCTTTACAATTCCAAGTTCTTCTGGCTGGTCTAAAAGTCAAATTGACAAGAAACAGATTAACAGGAGACAATAAAACACAAATTTATTAAAGGTAGACATGGGAGAGACCCCGGAATACTGAATAACTCACCAAGATGGCCAAAGCCCTCACCTTAAATACCATCTACAGCTAAACACAAAAGAGGATGACTGAGGGTGGGAGAGTCAGTTATGGGAGGTTCCCTGGAAGGTCCCCTTCACAGTAAACAAGGGTGATTGTGGTGCACATTTAAGTCCCTGCCTTCTCCATAGATAGGTTTCTAGATTTTTGGTCATCCTTCTCTTCCAAGTACAGAGATGGAAGCTTTCTATGCCTGCTGTTTCTCAGAAAATAATAGTTTAACACATATTGACTAGGGGATTTTTATAGAAACTAATGCCTGTGGCCAGTGATTTGTTATGTAAGTGAATACTGAAACACTTTGGTCAATAACTTTTGGGTAACAAAAGACATGATAATATATCTCTGGTCAATAAGTTGTTAATTAATATGCCAAAGAGACATATTTTACGGTGACAAATTCTACTCGCCTAAATGTTCTTGTTTCTAGTTTCTCTCATTTAACATTGTGAAATTCATTCATACTGTTGTGTGGCATGTCGATTTGTTCACTCTTGGGGCTGTATAATACCCCACTGTGTGACTATACCACAATTTTGGGGCTATTATGGACAGTGTTACTATGAATACTTTTGTTGCTAAGGAGAGAAAGGGAGCAGTGATTTGGCAAAATCTCAGGGAGGCAGCAACATTCAAAGAGGTTGGTGCAAGGTGGACATAGCCATGGCAGGTGTGGTTCATACCTCTGCAAATTCTGTGACACACAGGGCATAAGAGCAAAGGGCTGGAGACTCCCCTGATGGTCCAGTGGCTGAGACTCCATGCTCCCAATGCAAGGTGCCCAGGTTCAATCCCTAGTCAGAAGACTAGTTCTTATATGCCACAACTAAGAGTTTGAATTCCTCAAGTCAAGATCCCACATGGTGGCAACTAAAACCTGGAGAAATCAAATAAATAAATAAATAAATATATATATATATATATGACTCACTGGAAAAGACCCTGATACTGGAAAAGACTGAAGGCAAAAGGAGAAGAGGGTAGCAGAGGATGAGATGGTTAGATAGCATCACCAACTCAATGGACATGAATCTGAGCAAACTCTGGGAGATAGTGAAGGACAGAAGAGCATAGTGTGCTTCAGTCCATGGGGTTGCAAAGAATTGGACACAACTTACATATATATTCTATGTATTTACACACACACACACACACACACACACACACACACACACATAAAGCTATTTAACAAAAGCATTTATAAAAACAGCAAAGGACTGTTGTATCTCAGAACAGATCAGTCGCTCAGTCGTGTCTGACTCTTTGCGACCCCATGAATCGCAGCACACCAGGCCTCCCTGTCCATTACCAACTCCCGGAGTTCACTCAGACTCACGTCCATCGAGTCAGTGATACCATCCAGCCATCTCATCCTCTGTCGTCCCCTTCTCCTCCTGCCCCCAATCCCTCCCAGCATCAGAGTCTTTTCCAATGAGTCAACTCTTCGCATGAGGTGGCCAAAGTACTGGAGTTTCAGCTTTAGCATCATTCCTTCCAAAGAAATCCCAGGGCTGATCTTCTTCAGAATGCACTGGTTGGATCTCCTTGCAGTCCAAGGGACTCTCAAGAGTCTTCTCCAACACCACAGTTCAAAAGCATCAATTCTTTGGCACTCAGCCTTCTTCACAGTCCAACTCTCACATCCATACATGACCACTGGAAAAACCATAGCCTTGACTAGACGGACCTTTGTTGGCAAAGTAATGTCTCTGCTTTTGAATATGCTATCTAGGTTGGTCATAACTTTCCTTCCAAGGAGTAAGCGTCTTTTAATTTCATGGCTGCAGTCACCATCTGTAGTGATTTTGGAGCCCAGAAAAATAAAGTCTGACACTGTTTCCACTGTTTCCCCATCTATTTCCATGAAGCGGTGGGACCGGATGCCATGATCTTCGTTTTCTGAATGTTGAGCTTTAAGCCAACTTTTTCACTCTCCACTTTCACTTTCATCAAGAGGCTTTTGAGTTTCTCTTCACTTTCTGCCATAAGGGTGGTGTTATCTGCATATCTGAGGTTATTGATATTTATCCCGGCAATCTTGATTCCAGCTTGTGTTTCTTCCAGTCCAGCATTTCTCATGATGTACTCTGCATAGAAGTTAAATAAACAGGGTGACAATATACAGCCTTGACATACTCCTTTTCCTATTTGGAACCAGTCTGTTGTTCCATGTCCAGTTCTAACTGTTGCTTCCTGACCTGCATACAAATTTCTCAAGAGGCAGATCAGGTGGTCTGGTATTCCCATCTCTTTCAGAATTTTCCACAGATTATTGTGATCCACACAGTCAAAGGCTTTGGCATAGTCAATAAAGTAGAAATAGATGTTTTTCTGGAACTCTCTTGCTTTTTCTATGATCCAGCGGATGTTGGCAATTTGATCTCTGGTTCCTCTGCCTTTTCTAAAACCAGCTTGAACATCAGGAAGTTCACGGTTCACCTATTGCTGAAGCCTGGCTTGGAGAATTTTGAGCATTACTTTACTAGCGTGTGAGATGAGTGCAGTTGTGCGGTAGTTTGAGCATTCTTTGGAATTGCCTTTCTTTGGGACTGGAATGAAAACTGACCTTTTCCAGTCCTGTGGCCACTGCTGAGTTTTCCAAATTTGCTGGCATATTGAGTGCAGCACTTTCACAGCATCATCTTTCAGGATTTGGAATAGTTCAACTGGAATTCCCTCACCTCCACTAGCTTTGTTCGTACTGATGCTTTCTAAGGCCCACTTGACTTCACATTCCAGGATGTCTGGCTCTAGGTCAGTGATCACACCATTGTGATTATCTGGGTCATGAAGATATTTTTTGTACAGTTCTTCTGTGTATTCTTGCCATCTCTTCTTAATATCTTCTGCTTCTGTTAGGTCCATACCATTTCTGTCCTTCGTCAAGCTCATCTTTGCATGAAATGTTCCTTTGGTATCTCTGATTTTCCTGAAGAGATCCCTAGTCTTTCCCATTCTGTTGTTTTCCTCTATTTCTTTGCATTGATCGCTGAAAAAGGCTTTCTTATCTCTTCTTGCTATTCTTTGGAACTCTGCATTCAGATGTTTATATCTTTCCTTTTCTCCTTTGCTTTTCACTTCTCTTCTTTTCACAGCTATTTGTAAGGCCTCCCCAGACAGCCATTTTGCTTTTTTGCATTTCTTTTCTATGGGAATGGTCTTGATCCCTGTCTCCTGTACAGTGTTATGAACCTCATTCCCGAGTTCACCAGGCACTCTATCTATCAGATCTAGGCCCTTAAATCTATTTCTCACTTCCACTGTATAATCATAAGGGATTTGATTTAGGTCATACCTGAATGGTCTAGTGGTTTTCCCTACTTTCTTCAATTTGAGTCTGAATTTGGCAATAAGGAGTTCATGGTCTGAGCCACAGTCAGCTTCTGGTCTTGTTTTTGCTGACTGTATAGAGCTTCTCCATCTTTGGCTGCAAAGAATATAATCAATCTGATTTCGGTGTTGACCATCTGGTGATGTCCATGTATAGAGTCTTCTCTTGTGTTGTTGGAAGAGGGTGTTTGTTATGACCAGTGTATTTTCTTGGCAAAACTCTATTAGTCTTTGCCCTGCTTCATTCTGTATTCCAAGCCCAAATTTGCCTGTTACTCCAAGTGTTTCTTGACTTCCTACTTTTGCATTCCAGTCCCCTATAATGAAAAGGATATCTTTTTTGGGTGTTAGTTCTAAAAGGTCTTGTAGGTCTTCATAGAACCGTTCAACTTCAGCTTCTTCAGCATTACTGGTTGGGGCATAGACTTGGATTACTGGGATATTGAATGGTTTGCCTTGGAAACGAACAGAGATCATTCTGTCATTTTTGAGATTGCATCCAAGTACTGCATTTCAGACTCTTTTGTTGACCATGATGGCCACTCCATTTCTTCTGAGGGATTCCTGCCTGCAGTAGTAGATATAATGGTCATCTGAGTTAAATTTACCCATTCCAGTCCATTTGAGTTCGCTGATTCCTAGAATGTCGACATTCACTCTTGCCATCTCTTGTTTGACCACTTCCAATTTGCCTTGATTCATGGACCTGACATTCCAGGTCCCTATGAAGTATTGCTCTTTATAGCATCAGACCTTGCTTCTATCACCAGTCACATCCACAGCTGGATATTGTTTTTGCTTTGGCTCCATCCCTTCATTCTTTCTGGAGTTATTTCTCCACTGATCTCCAGTAGCATATTGGGCACCTACTGACTTGGGGAGTTTCTCTTTCAGTATCCTATCATTTTGCCTTTTCATACTGTTCATGGGGTTCTCAAGGCAAGAATACTGAAGTGGTTTGCCATTCCCTTCTCCAGTGGACCACATTCTGTCAAATCTCTCCACCATGACCCGCCCGTCTTGGGTTGCCCCACGGGCATGACTTAGTTTCATTGAGTTAGACAAGGCTGTGGTCCTAGTGTGATTAGACTGACTAGTTTTCTGTGAGTATGGTTTCAGTGTGTTTGCCCTCTGATGCCCTCTTACAACACCTACCGTCTTACTTGGGTTTCTCTTACCTTGGGCATGGGGTGTCTCTTCACGGCTGCTCCAGCAAAGCACAGCCATTGCTCCTTACCTTGGATGAGGGGTATCTCCTCACCGCCACTCTTCCTGACCTTCAAAGTGGGATAGCTCCTCTAGGCCCTCCTGCGCCCGCGCAGCCAGGCTCCGGGTAACTCAAGGGTAACTCAGTCTATGACTACAGAAGAATCAGCTCTCATGAAATGAAGATTAGAATCAGCTAATTCCTACTTGGAATTAGCCAGACTGCAAGGTTAAAGATACAGTCTGAGAGATTGCCAATTCTGCCCAAGAACTCTGACACTAACTACAAGTGCAGAAGTTTTTCCTTTTCCTGTTTTTGCAGTTTTACTGAGCTCTAATTAACACACAATACTGTATAATTTTAAGATGTACAGCATACTGACTTGACATATATATACTGCAAAATGATCACTGCAATGTTTAATTAACTTCCATCACCTCATATAGTTACCAAAAAACAATTTTCTTTTTTGAAATATAAACTTTTAGGATCTACTACTCTCTTTCAGGTAAGTCTCTCAGTCATGTCCATCTCTTTGTGATCCCATGGACTGCAGCATGCCAGGCTTCCCTGTTCATCACCAAAGTTCAGAGCTTGCTGTAACCCATGTCCATCGAGTCAGTGATGCCATTCGAACATCTCATTCTCTGTCGTCTCCTCCTCCTGCCTTCAAACGTTCCCAGCATCAGGGTCTTTTCACATGAGTCAGTTCTTCACATCAGGTGGCCAAAATATTGGAGTTTCAGCTTCAGCATCAGTCCTTCCAATGAATATTCAGGACTGATTTCCTTTAGGATGGACTGGCTGGATCTCCTTGCAGTTCAAGGGACTCTCAAGAGTCTTCTCCAACACCACAGTTCAAAAGCATCAATTCTTTGGTGCTCAGCTTTCTTTATGGTCCAGCTCCCACATCCATACATGACTACTGGAAAAACTATAGCTTTGACTAGATGGACTTTTGTCAGCAAAGTAATGTCTCAGCTTTTTAATATGTTGTCTACATTGGTCATAGCTTTTCTTCTAGGAGCAAGCATCTTTTAATTTCATGGCTGCAGTCACCATCTGCAGTGATTTTGGCGCCCAAAAATCAAGTCTGACACTGTTTCCATTGTTTCCCCATCTATTTACCATCAAGTGATGGGACCAGATTGTCATGATCTTAGTTTTCTGAATGTTGAGCTTTAAGCCAACTTTTTCACTTTCCTCTTTCACTTTCATCAAGAGGCTCTTCAGTTCCTCTTTGCTTTCTGCCATAAGGGTGGTGTCATCTGCATGTCTGAGGTTATTGATATTTCTCCCAGCAATCTTGATTCCAGCTTGTAGTAACTTTCAAATTTATCATAAAACAGTGTTAACTATCATGTTTTACATTACACCCCTGATACAGATTCTCCCCAACTTAAAATGAAGTTGCCTTGCCTTTCTAAGTTGCTTCAGTCATATCCAACTTTTTGTGATCCTATGGACTGTAACCCACCGGGCTCTTCTGTCCATGGGATTTCCCAGGCAAGAATACTGGAGTGGTTTGCCATTTCTTCCTCCAGGGGATCTTCCCAACTCAGGGATTTACCCGGCATCTCTTACGTCTCCTGTATTGGTGGGTTCTTTACCATTAGCACTACCTGGGAAGCCCACAATGAGGTTATGTCCAGAAAAACCCACTGCAAGTTGAAAACACTGAAAGTTGAAAATACGCTTAGGACTTCCCTGGTGGTACAGTGGTTAGGAATTCAGCTACCAATGCAGAGGACAGAGTTTCAATCCCTGCTCTGGGAAGATCCCACATGCAACTAAGCCTCAGCACCACAACTATTGAACCTATGCCCTAGAGCCAGGGAACTGCAACTACTGAGCCCTTGTGCCACGACTACTGAAGCTGGTGTACCCTAGAGCTCATGCTCCTTAAGATGAGAAGCCACCACAATAAGCAGCCCTCACACTGCAACTAGAGAGTAACTCCTATTTGCCACAACTATAGAAAGCCCATGTAGCAATGAAGACACAGCATAACCATAAATAAATTAAAAAAAATAAAATGCACATAATACACCTAACCTATTGAATATCACACTGGCATCTAACCTACCTTAAAGGTGCTCAGAGCATTTAACAGTAGCTTACACTTAGGCAAAATCATCTAACTCGAAGCCTATTTAATAATCTCATGTAATTTATCGAATACTCTACTGAAAGTGGGACTTCCTTTGTGGCTCAGCTGGTAAAGAAACTGCCTGCAATGCCGGAGACCTGGGTTCGATCCCTGGGTTGGGAAGATGCCCTGGAAAACAGAAAGGCTACCCACTCCAGTATTCTGGCCTGGAGAATTCCATGGACTATAAAGTCCATGGGGTCACAAAGAGTCTCACACTACTGAGTAACATTCACTTTCACTTTTCACTTTCACTCAGTTCAGTTCAGTTCAGTCGCTCAGTCATGTCCGACTCTTTGCGACCCCATGAATCGCAGCATGCCAGGCCTCCCTGTCCATTACCAACTCCCAGAGTTCAGTCAGACTCACGTCCATTGAGTCAGTGATGCCATCCAGCCACCTCATCCTCTGTCGTCCCCTTCTCCTCCTGCCCCCAATCCCTCCCAGCATCAGAGTCTTTTCCAATGAGTCAACTCTTCGCATGAAGTGGCCAAAGTACTGGAGTTTCAGCTTTAGCATCATTCCTTCCAAAGAAATCCCAGGGCTGATCTTCTTCAGAATGCACTGGTTGGATCTCCTTGCAGTCCAAGGGACTCTCAAGAGTCTTCTCCAACACCACAGTTCAAAAGCATCAATTCTTCGGCACTCAGCCTTCTTCACAGTCCAACTCTCACATCCATACATGACCACGGGAAAAACCATAGCCTAGACTAGATGGACCTTTGTTGGCAAAGTAATGTCTCTGCTTTTGAATATGCTGTCTAGGTTGGTCATAACTTTCCTTCCAAGGAGTAAGCATCTTTTAATTTCATGGCTGCAGTCACCATCTGCACTGATGTTGGAACTCAGAAAAATAAAGTCTGACACTGTTTCCACTGTTTCCCCATCTATTTGCCATGAAGTGATGGGACCGGATGCCATGATCTTTGTTTTCTGAATGTTGAGCTTTAAGCCAACTTTTTGACTCTCCACTTTCACTTTCATCAAGAGGCTTTTTAGTTCCTCTTCATTTTCTGCCATAAGGGTGGTGTCATCTGCATATCTGAGGTTATTGATATTTATCCCGGCAATCTTGATTCCAGCTTTCACTACTGAAAGTGAAAAACACAATGGCTACACAGGCACAGAATGATTGTTAGTGCTCTCCTGGTTTATTCTCATGATCATGTGGCTGACTGGGAGCCGTGGATCACTTCTACTGGTGCCCAGCAACATGAGAGAACATTGTTGCACATATCCCTAATCTGGGAATAAAATCAAAATTTAAAATGCAAAATATAGTTTCTGTGGAATGTTTATCACTTTCACACCATTGTAAAGTAAAAAAAAAAATGGTTAGCTGAATCATCATAAGTCAGAGACTCTCTGTGCTTGTTTATCTTAAAACTGGAAGTTTGTGACTTTTGGCCATCTTTATCCAGTTCTCCCATCTCCCACTCCCATTTTTCTTTAAAAAAAAAAAGAATTTATTTATTTTTGGCTGTGCTGGGTCTTCATTGTTGCCAAAATATTGGAGTTTCAGCATCAGCATCAGTTCTTCCAATGAATAGTCAGGACTGATTTCCTTGAGGATGGACTGGTTGGATCTCCTTGCAGTCCAAGGGACTCTCAAGAGTCTTCTCCAACACCACAGTTCAAAAGCATCAATTCTTCGGTGCTCAGCTTTCTTCACAGTCCAACTCTCACATCCATACATGACTACTGGAAAAAGCATAGCCTCGACTAGACGGACCTTTGTTGGCAAAGTAATATCTCTGCTTTCCTTCCAAGGAGTAAGCGTCTTTTAATTTCATGTCTGCAATAACCATCTACAGTGATTTTGGACCCCCCAAAAATCAAGTCTGTCACTGTTTCCACTGTTTCTCCATCTATTTACCATGAAGTGATGGGTTCGGATGCCATGATCTTAGTTTTCTGAATGTTGAGTTTTAAGCCAACTTTTTCACTCTCCTCTTTCACTTTCATCAAGAGGCTTTTGAGTTCCTCTTCACTTTCTGCCATAAGGGTGGTGTCATCTGCATATCTGAGGTTATTGATATTTCTCCTGGAAATCTTGATTCCAGCTTGTGCTTCACCCAGTCCAGCGTTTCTCATGATGTACCCTGCATATAAGTTAAATAAGCAGGGTGACAATATACAGCTTTGACGTACTCCTTTTCCTATTTGGAACCAGTCTGTTGTTCCATGTCCAGTTCTAACTGTTGCTTCCTGACCTGCATACAGATTTCTTATGAGGCAGGTTAGGTGGTCTGGTATTCCCATCTCTTTCAGAATTTTCCACAGATTATTGTGATCCACACAGTCAAAGGCTTTGGCATAGTCAATAAAGCAGAAATAGATGTTTTTCTGGAACTCTCTTGCTTTTTCCATGATCCAGCAGATGTTAATTTGATCTCTGGTTCCTCTGCCTTTTCTAAATCCAGCTTGAACGTCTGGAAGTTCACGGTTCATGTATTGTTGAAGCCTGGCTTGGAGAATTTTGACGTTAATTTACTAGCGTGTGAGATGAGTACAATTGTGTGGTGTTTGAGCATTCTTTGGCATTGCCTTTCTTTGGGAATGGAATGAAAACTGACCTTTTCCAGTCCTGTGGCCACTGCTGGGTTTTCCAAATTTGCTGACATGTTGAGTGCAGTACTTTCACAGCATCATCTTTCAGGATTTGAAATAGCTCAACTGGAATTCCATCACTTCCACTAGCTTTGTGTGTAGTGATGCTTCCTAAGGCCCACTTGACTTCACATTCCAGGATGTCTGGCTCTAGGTGAGTGATCACATCATCATGGCTATCTGGGTCATGAAGAACTGTTTTGTACAGTTCTCCTGTGTATTCTTGACACCTCTTCTTAATATTGTCTGCTTCTGTTAGGTCTATACCATTTCTGTCCTTTATTGAGCCCATCTTTGCATGAAATGTTTCCTTGGTATCTCTAATTTTCTTGAAGAGATCTCTAGTTGGTCCCACCCTAAGTCATTAACATAAAATACTAGCTGTGGTCCAAGGAGATCACTGTGCATAAAAACACACTCCTATCACAAGGAAATTTCCCAGTGTTCAATAGTTAACTTCAAGAGCCAGGACAAAGACCTGACCACTCATTTGGAAAGATCAAATTCCTTACTGCAAAGGACTTTCCCCCCTTTCTCTGTAAGACTCTTGGATTCTGATGTAATGGCAAAAGGGGAGTTGCCCCAGTAATGCTTGAGATTACCTGCCCTGTGTGAATGGAAACAAAACAGAATTTAAGGTGATTTAAAGACAACAACCAGGGCTTCCCTGGTGGCTCAGTCAGTAAAGAGTCTGCCTGCAATGCAGGAGATGTGCGTTCAATTCCTAGGTCAGGAAGATTCCCTGGAGAAGAGAATGGCAACCCACTCCAGTATCCTTGCCTGGAGTATCCCATGAACAGAGGAGCCTGGCAGGCTATATTCCATGGGTCCACAAGAGTTGGACGCAACTGAGGAATTAAACCTACCTATAGACAACGAAGCAGTGCCATATTTCCTATAGCAGAATAGTATTTTGCAATTTAAAGCAATGTGATTTTCTTTATTAGTAATTTCTTTATAACCTCACATCACTTCCCTTATTAACAGGTGCAGAAAGAGAGAAAAAAATCATTTACTTTTGTGCTACAAAAATATGCTTTTGAAGCTCTCTGCAGAACTGATATAAATTTATGAGAGAAAAGATTCTGGATCCAAGGAGCCCGAGTGGTTTGGGTATCAAAAGCCAAGGCCCCAAAGGCTTCAGGGTAGACACAGAAATATGTAGGAAACCAGATCAATCAGAATCACCTAAAGCTATATAAAGGCTTCCCAGGACTAGAAGAGAGGAGAGTCAGAGGGGAAAAAGAAACTCATAAATGTGCTCCTGAGAAGGGGTTCTATACTCTGCCCGTACTGTGTCCACCCCCACCTAGGGAAAGGGAATGAAGGACATTCTACAGTCCAATGAAAGACAGAGACACAGTCCCACTCTCAGTGCCCCATCCATCACCTTCCCATCCTAATCATTTCACTGTGTTCTTTCTGACTTCCACTGGTCAGCAGCTGTATCTCTATGTCTAAAGGTTTTGTTCTGGTTTTTTCTTTTTCCTGGAACTAGTCTGCTTGGTGCAGCAGGGCAGAAGTGCCAAGGAATGAACTCACTGCCAACAGCCCTCAGCCAAAACTCTCATTGAAATTATTATCCCTCATTATAAGTCATATCTCATTATTAATACTCCAGCTCTTGCTTCCCTTGGGTGGGATAATTCAGAGCTGTGTATTTGATACCATTTCTCCAGAGTTGCCCCATAAAGTTAAGTTAATGTTCAGGTACCCATCATAGTAGTTGGTTTAAAAATCCACCTCATCTAACTTGCCTGATGGTCCACTGGTTAAAAGTCTGTGCTTCCAATGCAGGAGGTATGTGTTCAATCCCTGATCAGGGAACTAAGATCCCACATACCTCACCTCAGCCAAAAAGTGGTGGGAAAAAATAGGACCTTATCTGCCTTGCCTTCTCTGCATCAACATCCCTACCCCCAAGTGATTTCTTTTTTTTTTTTAAAGAAAACCACATATTTTTATTTATGTTGAATCCTAAATAAAATCAGAGTAAACAGAATCCAGCAGCACATTAGAGGAGTAAAAATTTTTCTATGGCGAGATGGAGATGAGCATTAAAATTGTTTAAAATTTTAAAACTTTTAAAGACAATTCACCATATTAGCATATCTCACTAGAAACATCTACAGTTAGTAGATATGGAAAAGGCATTTTATTGTGTTAACATCCATTTTGATAGATTAAACATTTAAATAAAAGAATAGATATTTCCTTACCTAACCATGATAAACATATCTAACTTGCATCAACACCATCCTGCTTTCAGAGGAAACATCTTATGCCTTCTCTTTGAAGTTAGCAACATGTTAGAAAAATGTCCATTCTGATTACTATTATTTTCTATTGCTCTGCAGGAACTAGACAATGCATTTAATGAGAAATAAGTTAGAAAAGAGTTAAAATTATATGAAGGTATCCAAGGATTTATTTATAAAACTAAATATACTTATAAAAATAAACAAGAGAAATCAATTTCACACACACAGAATGAAAGAAAAGATCTCCGTTTTCAATAGCAACAAAAGACATAAAACAGAAATAAAATTTTTCTATTTTGTTATATTTATTCATTTGGTTTCTGTATAGCCCGAATGACCTGCTTGCACTAAATTGCATGTCTCAGAATCACCTTCCGAAGGTGCCCAAACAAAAGCACAACCCTTTCCATTGCAAATGTTCCTTTTTGACATGCTCATTAAGAATAAGGAAAACGGACAGGATAATTCTCCCACACGTATTACATTTCTCTGTGGCTCCTTGCAAGGGACTCTTTGATTATCAGCACCACTCAGAGCTGACCCTCCAGGCAGAGAGTATCCTCATGTACTTTGCAATTATTTTTTGTTGTTGTTGCTCATTTTGAGCTCATTTTCAGTGGGAGTTCTCCTCCATGAGAATCCTCTGTGTGCCCTGGCTGAGGAGGTATCTCAGTTAGATGGTTTAAGATTTGCCTCTGTTTTGGCCTTGCAAAATTCACAGATGTCGGATCAGTTTCAAACAATAAATTTTTCAGCAGAGGAAACTCATACTCTAAAGTAGTGCAAACTTATTCCCACCTCCAGGCAGAGATCATGCTCAGGGTTCTAGTTTCTTGCAGTAGCTCTGTTTCCTCCAGTGGCCCACGGTGGGCACTCTTCTTGGGTACATTCTACTGCTACTCCCTGACTAAGGACAACAAAACCCTTTTCTAGTGCCCACCTTTGTTTAGAGAGCCTAGGTCTGAGTTCTTGATTTGACGGGCTCATTTAGCCTGGGATCCAGTCCAGTACTCATGTAGACAGTACAACCCCTGAGTTATGTCTTCAGGCTCAATACTCCAAAAGTTGTGTGCCTTCAATTCCTCCTCAGTGCTTTGATTCTAACATTCCTTGTTCTTCTGACACCTGGAAATTTACTTTTGAACTCAGCTATGCTTTAAAAAATACTTTTATCCTATTTAATCTGGCATTTCTACATGTTAGGAGTAGAAGAGGCTCCAGTATCTTGCCAGGCATCAATAGTTCCCATGACACAAAGCAGCATAAACTCTCAGCATTTCACACTTCCCACAAGAAAAACAATTCTTTTTGCATTAGACAGAGTAGACTGATTATTCATAGTACATTTGGGAATAAGATCCTGGCTTTACCTTTATGTGTCCCTAAGACTTCCCAAAGCAAAAGAGCCCTCAAAGAGGAATTCAAGCCTCTGCTTCAAACACGCAGGCTTTGATTCAAGGTTTCAAAAATCTCAGGAACAATTTTTTTTAGACTGATCTCCTGGTCAATTTTCTTGGGCTCCAAAATTACTACAGGTGGTGACTGCAGCCATGAAATTAAAAGACACTTCCTTTTTGGAAGAAAAGGTATGACAAACCTAGGCAGCATATTAAAAAGCAGAGACATTACTTTGCCAACAAAGGTCCATCTAGTCAAAGCTATGGCTTTTCCAGTAGTCATGTATGTATGTGAGAGTTGGACCATAAAGAAAGTTGAGCACCGAAGAATTGATGCTTTTGAACTGTGGTGTTGGAGAAGACTCTTGAGAGCCCCTTGGACTGCAAGGAGATCCAACCAGTCCATTCTGAAGGAGATCAGCCCTGGGATTTCTTTGGAAGGAATGATGCTAAAGCTGAAACTCCAGTACTTTGGCCACCTCATGCGAAGAGTTGACTCATTGGGAAAGACCCTGATGCTGGGAAAGATTGAAGGCAGGCAGAGAAGGGGATGACAGAGGATGAGATGGTTGGATGGCAGCACCGACTCGATGGACATGAGCTTGAGCAAGCTCTGGGAGTTGGTGATGGACAGGGAGGCCTGGCGTGCTGCAGTCCATGGGGTCAAAAAGAGTCGGACACGATTGAGCGACTGAACTGAACATTGTCAATGTACCTGAGCTGTTATCTCCTCTAAAATCACTGGAAGAGGAAAACTCTTCTCAAACTCATGACCCAAGATGGGGGTCTACCCTTGTCATGAGCAGAGGTACGCAGCATAAAATCTCTCAATTCTAGAGAAAATTAACCTCAGAAGGTCACAGTTCTTTTTCTGTTCCAATATATCCCAGAATGCCCATCTTGAAAGATCATCTAATATGGGGAAAGACCAAGGACACTGAAGTTAAATATCATAGTGTCAAAGATTGATTTTTGAAAGCTAAAAACATGGTTCTCAGACCAATACAAAATGGACATATGTCAATGATTTTATTCCACTTGTTAATGAGGGGATCAGTAAGAAAGTAATACTAGTTCAAAGGACATTTTCAGGACCAGCATATTTGTTGTCCACCAGGAAAGGCAGTTTGAAATAAATTTACTAACAGAAAAAAATGGTTAATGTCCAAAGGAAGGGCAAGGAAACTAAAAAATTACCATACAACTTTTGTTGTCTGAGCCCTTAATTAATAGTAAATGGCAAATGCATACACATACATCCCCTAGATCCTCAGGTGATCCTGTCAACATCCCAGGATAGCACTGAAAGGACAGGCAACCCAATTTTCCTCTTGCTTCTCAAGTTTTAAACAATGTGTCTTAATAACTACTACACTTAACTGCGCAATATAGCAGCTTTGGAGCAATGACCTAAGTTCCCTGGGATTCAGTTTATTCATCTGTAAATTGGGATAATAGTATATATCTTGCCTAATTATTTTATTTTTTCTTGTTCCCCAACTAGAGGAGACCAAGCAGGGATAACCCCTGTGTAGGCAGAAGATGGAGCTAGGTGCCTTTTATGACTGGGAGTAGAGACCTGAGGGTGCCAGGGTGTGGGTCAGGTATCTGAGTGAGGAGCCAAGAAGGAAAGCCACGTGTAGCCAAAAGGAGAAGAAACTCAGAGATGAAACCAGGAACATGAGTCAGCCAAAGTTTTATACAGATTCAGAGTTCAAAAACTAAAAAGGTGGGAGAGAGGGGACCAGAGTGAATCTGAACCTGAGTCAGGGAAGGTGGCAGCTTTTGATCTGTTCACTTTTGCCAATAGTGTGGGATGGTCCATCCTTGGAGGTAAGGGTTACCTATGGGCAATGAATAGTGTGAAGGTTAAAGAGAATTTCTACTGGGTACCGTGTTTAGTATTTAAAAATATCAGATGCTTAATAAATAGTATTAATGAATATTATAGTACTAATTACAAAGTTTTGGTCTACATTTCTCCTTGTGCAGGTTGTAGGTGAGGCAGTTTTCTCTAAAAAGGATCCATGAGAATAAAATTCTCTGTAACTTACTTGTTTAGCATAGAAGGCATTCATATTATTGATGAAAGTGAGGGAGACATCTGTTTTCTCCTGTGATGGCAAACTTGTATCTTCACTCAAGAAAGAACTTATTCTGGGACTTGCCTGGTGGTCCAGTGGTTAGGACTCTGTGCTTTCATGGCAGGGGATGCAGGTGCGATCCCTGTTCAGGAACTAAGATCCTACATACTGCAAAAAAAGAAAGAAAGATGGCAATTAGCTGATAGCCCCCAAATTCACTGTCTTCAGCAGGTGCCTCAGCACATCATGGTGAAGCCCAGCTCTTCCAGGTTGAGCCCTAGCCAGTGACTGAGCATCATGTGGCTACAAGGACCCAGCCACTGCTGCCAAACATAGGTGTTCACTAACAGGCAATCTTTGTTCAGAGCTCCTCAATGGGTTGACTGAGACTTTGTCAGATCTGCATTGCAGCCTGAGGTGCTCTCACTCTGATTCTGTTAATACTTTCGCCTTGACATTTTTTCCCTATAGGTGTCTAATCTGCATCACAGTTTAAAGGTGACATAGACTGGAACCTGGGACCCTTTGCTGCCGAGTTGCAATGCCTGCACCTGGACACATTTCTCCTAGAGCTACAAAATACAAAGAAACTCTATGGGACTAAAAATAATTATGTGCCTGCCCATTTGGTACAAATTCTGGACAAAGGATACAAATAGACTAAAAAACTCAACTGTCACTTTGAAGAGCCTGGAGCAAAAGCAGGGGGTCAGGAGCAAAAGCAGGGTACTGTGTGCATATGCCCTCTGCATACAACACCACCTAAAGGTGAGCAAACCACTTATGTCACACTCTGCACACCCTCCCTACCCTCACCCCATATAAAAAACAAGCTCACCACACCCCACACCCCCTTAGCCATTGAGCAAGCAAGGGAACCTGCCCTTTGTTCTTGTTCCCCTCTGCTGCAGACAGGGCCCCAGTAAAGCCTTGCCTGAAGTTCTTCTCTGGCCTCTGATCAATTTCTATTGATTAAGGAGGCCAAGAACACTAGTTAGCAACAAAGGCTTTCTCTGTGGCTTCTATTTCCTCTTTCTTCATTTTCCCTAAGTGTCAACCAGCCCCAGTAAACTCTGTCTCACCATTTGCTCCCCAGGGCACCTGACACAGTTGGTACTGGAAGTGGTCTGAGAAAGCAGGAGTAAAGATCGGAAGTGGTTGCGACATCCCTGGTTGTCCAGTGGTTAAGACTCTGCACCTCCACTGCAGGGAGCACAAGTTCATTCCCTGGTTGAGGAACTAAGATCCCACATGCTGTGCAGCCAAAATTAAAAAAAAAAAAAAAAGATGGGAATTTGTGACTGGTCACTTACCACCTGTCTGGCAATAAAGACCCCATTTTGGGTTGTATGTAGGACATGGACAGATCAAGGCCTCAAAAAAGTGAAGTGAAGTGAAGTGAAGTCGCTCAGTCGTGTCTGACTCTTTGTGACCTGACAGACTGTAGCCTACCAGGCTCCTCCGTCCATGGGATTTTCCAGGCAAGAATACTGGAGTGGGCTGCCATTTTCTTCTCCAGGGGAACTTCCCAACCCAGGGATCAAACCTGGGTCTCCTGCATTGTAGGCAGACACTTTACCATCTGAGCCACAAGGGAAGCCTTGTGGTCTAATTGCTAACACTCACACTGGTGGTGATTAGGGAGGTTCTGTTAGGAGGGGACTACTCAGCCTGGTACCAGGATAGATTTGAAAAGTCCAGAGATGTTGAGTGGGAGTGGGGTGAGGGGGAGAGGTGGCAATGCATATAAGGAAAGTAGAGCTGTGGAATTCTCTGGTTGCTATTAAGTTTCACTGACACTCTATAGAGAGATAATGAAAAACTGAGGGCAGTTAGTAAACAGCTGAAATACAGGTGTGAAGGCCTGAAGCCCTCTTTTGTAGTTTACAAAGAGGCCCTTATCTCCTGCAGTGGAAAAGCCAAAAAAGCTGAAGACAAAACTCCAGATTTAATAGTAATATTAACCGAACCTTCAAAGATGATTGAATGCTCAACTGAGGCATTATGTGATACCAAGGTCAGAGTCTTGTTTTGGGCAGTCTGGGAATCTGATACATGGGATGAGGATGTATGGGGGATGCTCCTAAAGATTTTGGCTTCCCAGTGTTTAAAAAAAAAAAAGATTAGGCCCAAGATGGAGTTGCTCATGCTAAGCCCCACATGAGCAAACCAAAGCTTTCCTAACTTTCTATGCTATCTCTCCCATAAAAGGAAGGTCTGGGTCAACCAATCAGTGCCTGCATGCTCAGCACAAGTTACCTGACTCAGCGCAAAGACTTCCTTTTGTGCCATATAAGGGAAGTAACCGTGCTTTACTCACACAGCTAATGCCCAGTACAACTTCCTTGTTCTTGCTCACTTTGGTCTTGAAGGGGAACAGAACCTGCTATCCCCATATATGCCTCTTTAGCATAAGGATTATCTTGAGCTGATTATTTTTAAGAAATGGTAGGCAAAGAAGAATCTCTGAAAACAGAGTAGAAGTTATCCTTTTGTAAGAGACATTTACATTTATAAGGGAAATCTTCATTGGTTAGGGCGTCTCCCTTTATGCTTCAGGAAGAGAGGAATGACTAAATCTCTAGGAACTCTTAGCAATGGAGAAGGCAATGACTTATATCTGCATAATGACCTTACCCTTATTTACTGTGCTTTTTCTGATAACCTCCCATAACTGGCTCCCTAATCCCCCAGCATCTTTTGTCTTTAGCTGAAGATGGTATTTAAGGTGGTGGTTTGGGCCATCTTGGGGGATTTTTTTCCTAGGATGGACAGATTTGGCAATTGATTTAACCCCCACTAGAACTTGGCCAGTGTGTGAGGTAAGAGCTTTTATAATGTGGCCGACCAAGTGGATGAAACACTCCTTCACTCTCATCCCCAGTAGTTAAAGTAGTAACTCAGAAACAATATTGTATCCTAGGGGATGGCATAGATTATTGCTGCCCTTAAGGATCTAAAAGGATCTCATGAATCCTTTAATTTGCTAGTTTGAAGCCTGCAGAAACTGATAGATCCTGGGGAATGATCTTGGACCACTGCATAACAGGCCCATCCACAACTGCCATGCCAGACCTGGTATCTATGTTATCACAAACTAACATGATGTCAGGTACATGATATGCAGCCACTGATATGACACATGTGTTCCTTTCTATCCCAATCAGTAAAGAGGATCAGAAGCAGTTCTCATTTAGTGGAAATAGACAAACATATGCATTGTGTTATACATATACAGTTTTGCCACAAGGCTATATTAACTTGCCCGTCCTGTATAATCACATAGTCCAAACTGATATGGGTATTCTTACAGAATATTGCATTGATCCATCACACTGATGACATATTCTGAACTGGGAAGGATGAGCAAGAAAGTGGTTAGTGAGCTGGAGGCTAAGGTAAGTCTCATGCACTCCAGAGTGTGAGAGATTAGTGCTATACTTCAGTATATGAGAGGAAGAGAAACTTCATTTAGGTTCAAGCAATGTTTCTAGAGTTGCTATCACTTCCAGCTAAGCTTAATTCTGATACAGGACCCAAAATAAGGGTGTTTTAGAGTAAATGGTTTTAAGAAGTATTTCTGATGATAATTAGACAACAGAACTAATTGTCTGTTGATATCACTAAGTTCATGTCAATAAAAAAATACTGATATTTCTATTCTACAGTGTGAGTTTAAGGACATATTTTACCTACGTAATTTTTTTTACTTAAAATATTTCTCTCAGGCAGTAAGAAGTTTGTAATAAGGGTAACTTTAATAAGATACTACAAGGTGACCTCTTTTGTATCTCATTTCACATGGCACCATGTAGGTTAAAGTTTTGTTTTGTTTTGTTGCATCCCTCCCAATAGTACTTGTCAAACCAGAAACTGGGAGGGTGAGGCCCACATTTACCAAAACCTAGAACATGATTTTAATTTTCATTGGTCTGCTGTTAGAAATGAAAGAGGAAGTGTCACTCAGGAACTGAGGGCAATTTCAAGAAACAGCAGGAAATTGCCAGTGGAATTAAAAACAAAAACCTTCTTGCTTTGGAATACTTTTCTCAATGTTTGAATCTCCCTATCCAATTAGACTAATTAAGACTTCCAGACAAGTCATCAGTTGAAGTGAAAGAGAACTATACATGTTCTACAGAGCTCCAAATACTTATAATAAAATATAGAGCACTGGCCTCAAGGGTATAGACAATACTTTCCCAAGATGTGTCACATTTCTTATCACTCAGCAAAATGTAATTTATAATTAGTTTGTTGAGAAATTTTACAGGGCTATGGAGACATAGCCCTGGCTTCCCTTTGTCAGTTGGGAAGTTAAGGTTTACAAAATGGATCTTTAAATAATAATGAATATTAAAATTGGTAAAGACTAACAGAGAAAAACACAATCTCAGGCACACTTGAAGTGTAAGTTGGGATAGATTTTTCTGAAGGACAACTTAGGCAATATATGTTGAAGCTTCAAAAGTGCATTTTCTCTAAGCACCTTCACTTTAAGGAATTTTTATAAGAGTATAATCACATACCTGAAAAAAAGACATTTATTAAATAATATTTATTATGGTTTTGATTGTGGTGGTTTAGTTGCTAAGTCATGTCCAACTCTTACAACCCTATGGACTGTAGCCTGCCAGGCTCCTCTGTCCATGGGATTTCCTAAGCAAGAATACTGGAGTTGGTTGCCATTACCTTTTCCAGGGTATCTTTTCTGATCCAGGGATCAAACCCACATCTCCTGCATTGGCAGGCGGATTCTCTACCACTGAGACACCAGGGAAGTCATAGTTTTCATTATGACAGCAAAAATATTAACAAATATATGACAAGACTGGTTAAAAACTATGATACAAATATGTAACAAAATATTATAAGCCATTAAGGTATTTTATATATATATATATATATATATATATATATATGCATTAATATATATATGCATAACAAAGATCATGGCATCCAGCCACATAACTTCATAGCAAATAGAAGGGGAAAAAGTGGAAGCAGTGACACATTTTATCATCTTGAACACCAGATTCACTGCAGATGGTGACTGCAGCCATGAAATTAAAAGGTTCTTGCTCCTTTGAAGGAAAGCTATGACAAACCTGAACAGCATATTAAAAAGCAGAGATATCACTTTGCTGACAAAGGCCAGTATAGTCAAAGCTGTGGTTTTTCCAATAGTCACGTACTGGAATGTGAAATCAAATGGGCCTTAGGAAGCATTACTATGAACAAAGCTAGTAGAGATGATAAGAATTCCAGCTGAGCTATTTCAAATTCTAAAATGATGCTGCTAAAGCACTGCACTCAATATGTCACAAAATTTGGAAAACTGAGCCATGGCCACAGGACTGGAAAAGGTCAGTTTTCATTCCAATTCCAAAGAAGAGCAATGCCAAATAATGTTCAAACTACTGCACAATTGAGCTCATTTTACATGCTAGGAAGGCAATTCTCAAAATCCCTTCAAGCTAGGCTTCAACAGTAAGTGAACTGAGAACTTCCAGATGCACAAGCTGGATTTAGAAGAGGCAGAGGAACCATAGATGGGTGAGAGGAGAGAGGAGACATGAGAGAGGAGAGGCCCATATAGTCAAAGCTATGGTTTTTCCTGTAGTCATGTATGCATGTAAGACTGTGAGAAGGATGTGAGAAGGCTGAGCATCCAAGAACAGATGCTTTTGAATTGTGGTGGTGGAGAAGACTCTTGAGAGTACCTTGGACTGCAAGGAGATCCACCCAGTCCATCCTAAAGGAAATCAGTCCTGAATATTCATTGGAAGGACTGATGCTGAAGCTACAATACTTTGGCCACCTGATGTGAAGAGCTGGCTCACTGGAAAAGATTCTGATGCTGGGAAAGATTGAGGGCAGGAAAAGAAGGGGCTGACAGAGGTTGAGATGGTTGGATGGCATCACCGGCTCAATGGACATGAGTCTGAGCAAACTCCGGGAGATAGTGAAGGACAGGGAAGACTGGTGTCCTGCAGTCCATGGGGTTGCAAAGAGTCAGACAGAACTGAGTGATTGAACAACAACATGTATTAACATAAAAGCTATTTATGATACTTGGAGTGAAAACAGAATGCAACAAGGTACTATGAAGACTAGGAGCTCAATATTGTTTAAAATATGAACTAAGTTATTTGTATATATATGCATAGTAAATCAGAGAAGGCAATGGCACCCCACTCCAGTACTCTTGCTTGGAAAATCCCATGGATGGAGGAGCCTGTTAGGCTGCAATCCATGGGGTCGCTAAGAGTCGGACACGACTGAGTGACTTCACTTTCACTTTTCACTTTCATGCATTGGAGAAGGAAATGGCAACCCACTCCAGTGTTCTTGCCTGGAGAATCCCAGGGATGGGGGAGCTTGGTGGGCTGCCGTCTATGGGGTCACACAGAGTCGGACACGACTGAAGTGACTTAACATAGCATAGCATAGTAAATGTCTAGAAGTTTACAGCAGAAAATGTAAAGTAGGAATATTATGAAATATTGCAAACACGCCAAGTTATGGAAAATAAAATACTTACATACTTAACACTTGGCTTTATCAAATGTTAACATTTTTCTGTATTTGCTTCAAGTACATTTTAAGTAATGAACACTAGAGACAAATGCAGCCTCTGTATTGACTCTTTCAACCCATTCCTCTCTCTCCCCTAAAGCTCACCACTACTCTGAATTTGCTAAAACGTTATGCTTTCCAGAATTACATATTACACATAATAATATGAATATGATAACTCCATATATGTATAAATCTAATTATTATATATTTTATGTATATGTGTTATTTCTTGCAGTTAAAAAACTTTATATAAATGTTGTTATAAAGAATGGGTCCTGCAACTTCCTTTTCTCTATTTATAGTCTGTTTTTGAGATTTAGGCATATTGATGATATATGTCACTCTGGATCATTTAAACAATTAATCTAGCATTCTGCTTTTTGATGTACCACAAATTATTGATGCATTTAACTATTGGTTATTTCTACCACATACAGGTTATTTCCAATTTTATGCTATTATAAACAATGCAATTCAAATCACAGATATAAATTCTTCAACATATCTTCGCAACCATCTGTGTAATAATATCTTTTTACTATATTCCTAGTAGTGAAATTGCTAAATTTATTTCTGTTCCAATGTCCCAATCTCACAGTTTATATAGCTTTATAATAAGGAAGGATATTGTACAAAAGAAATCTCCCCTCCTTGATCATCTCCTTTCAAATGACTTCAGCAATTCTTGGTACTGTATACCACTATAAGAATTTTAGAATCAGCTTTGCAGGTTCTGGAAAATCAAAACAGATGAGAGAAACCAAAACTGGATACATACATATACATACATTCCCCCAGCTCCTACCCCCAACAGCAGCAATAACCAAGTTGGAATTTTTTTAAATTGCATCAAACTAACCTCTTTATTTGGGAAGAGTTGACATCTTTTCAATATTGACTTTTCCTATGTGTGGTTGATGACACAATTATTCAAAATGTTCACTTTCTCTTTCTAGGAGAGCATCATATATTCACATCCATTTGACATAAAGTTTGGCCATATGACTTACTTTAAACCAGTTGATGTAAGAAGTGACCTGTACTGCTTTGAATAAAAATTCTAGACATCACGTCTCTTTTCACTCTTTCAATGCAAGCAGCCATGCCCCAGATGGCAGCTGCCCCTTTAGCCAGCATACCAGAATGAAGAGGAACTTGAGCGAAGCCACAGCTGTCCTGTGATAGAAATGACACAAAAGCAAAAGTCAACTTTGTTGTCGTAAGGCACAGAGTTTTCTGTGAGCCATTTGCTACTGCTTTAAAACTCAGCCTAAACTAACAAAAGGAGATAATCAGGACCCAAAGTAAGGGTGCTGCCATAAAACACATCCAATTATGTGGCATTGGCTCTGAAGTTAAGTGGTGTTTGGAAAAGGTACAGTTATTAAAGGCTGGAAAGAAGGCAATCATACTATGAAGTGGCAAACATTCTGTAAAGAATCACTAGTGATCCCTCAGAGAGGCAGATACTGTGCTGAATGAGCCTGTGGGTTTAGGGAGAAAGGGCAGGAGACAATATTAGCCATGTGGCTTCACTCCTACTGGCTGCATTTGAGGAGATACTACAAGCAAGAGATATACCTGACCAAGATGTGGTCCACTTTGCAATCAAGAATGAGAGAGAATAGAGTGAGGCCGGGATTCTGGGACTTTGTAGGTATAGAAGCACCAGATTCCTACCTGTAAGGTCAGCACAATTTAGCCTAAGCTGACTGATGCAACATCCTTGAACACCCTATCTCTCTCTCTTTAGATATTCTTTTACATCCTTTATCTATTTATCTGGCTGTGCTGGGTCTTAGTTGCAGGATATGGGATCTAGTTCCCCCATCAGGGATTGAACCTGGGTCCCCTGCATTGGGATCGTGCAGTCTTAGCCACTGGACCACCAGGGAAGTCCATTTTTTACATCCTTTAATAACAGCTGAACTGATTGGTAGTGACAAAAGCATTTTTGTTATTGTTGGTAATGAGATCTCTCTTTTTAAATACTTCTTAGTTTTATGGGTAATATATATGTGTGTGTGTGTGTGTGCATGTATATATATTTAAAAAACCATAACAAATCTACCAACATATTAGTAATTCCCATGATCACTGTTATTTTTCATTTACTACTTCTCTTTAGTTTCATTTTCTGATGGGCCAAATCTTTTCCTTTACTATGTATTACTATTTTAGGGCCAGTCTGTAAGTCTGTGTCAAACTATTTCCCACTCTTGAATTTTAGTTTTGCAATTTGTCATCAGCCTGTCATTCAGACATAGATCTTTTCTCTCTCTCTCTCTCTTTGATAGCTGTGGCAGAGACTAGCTACATGATTAACAACCCAGTTTTCTCTTCTTGGGTGCAAAGCTAAACTACATTTCTCAGTCCCCTTGCATCTAAGCAGAGCCATGTGACTAGTAGTTCTTGCCCCTGTAACGTGACTGTAAGTGATGTATCATCTCTGATATGATGCAGTTAAGACCTGCTATGCTCTTTCTTTATTTCCTGACTGGATACAGCAGTACCAGTGGAAGACCACAAGGATCACAAGGATCTAGCAAATAGAGATTGGATTTTTAGAAGGTCATGTGAGAGGCTTTTCTTTTTTCCCCCAGCTTTCTTGAGATATAATTGACATGTGACATTGTGTAAGTTGAAGATGTGCAATGTGTTGATTTGATCCACTTATATACTGCAAAATGATTACCAGCACAGTGTTAGATAATACCTCCATCATGTCACATAACTGCCTTTTTGTTTTTGTGATGAGAACATTTACGATCAACTCTTTGAGCAACTTCCAAGTATACAGTACAGTATTATTAACTATAGTTACCATAGTGTACATTGGATCCCAGAGTTTATTCACTTTATAACTGTAAGTCTGTGCCCTTAACCAACATCTCCTCATTTCCCACTGGCCCCTGGCATCATTTTACTCTTTGTTTCTAGTTTGCCTTTTTTAGATTCTACACATAAGTGATATCATATATAGTATTTGTCCTTTTTGTCTGACATCTCATTTAGCACAATGTCCCCAAATCCATCCATGCATTTATATTTAGCATCTAGCTTTATTTATCTGGAGTGGGACAGTAGGTAACTAAAATTTTCTTTCAACCTTTGATATTTTACAGTTTCACTATAATATACAGGTGCACCTCAGAGATATTATGGGATCAGTTGCAGACCACCACAATAAAGTGAATATCACAGTAAAGCAGTCACGCAAACTTTTGTTTCCCAGTGCATATAAAATTGTGTTTATACAACTTTTAAGTTGTGTAACTTTTAAGTGTGCAACAGCATTATTTCTATAACATAGACATAGTGTCTGTGTCTAAAAAAAACAATGTACATACCTTAAATTAAAAATACTTTATTGCTAACAATGCTAACCATCATCTGAGCCTTCAGCAAGTAATAATTTTTTTGCAATAGCAAAGATCATGGTCACAGATAACCATAATAAATAAAATAATAATGAAAAACTTGGAAATGTGAGAATTACCAAAATTTGACACAGATGTGTAGTGAGCAAATGCTTTTAGAAAAGTGCACTGATAGATTTGCTCAGTGCAGGGCTACCACAAACCTTCAATTTGTAAAAAAACATAATAAATGCAAAGTGCAATACATATGAGATATGGCTGTATTTGATTGTGATTTCACTTTATTCTGCTTGGTACTTGGGGTGCGCTCTTTTAAAAATGGAGGATTCAATTCTTTAAACACAGGAAAATTCTCAAATGCTATGTCTTCAAATATCGCCCTTTTTGCTATATCCTCTTTCTCTTCTTCTCTAACCCTATCAAGCAAATCATGTAACTTTACAATCTATTTTCCATGTCCCTTATCCTCTCTCTGACACTTTATTGTGGTAAAATATACATAACAAAAAATTACTTATCATTTTAACTACTTTTAAAAGATATTTATTTTTTAATAAATAAAAAATAAAATATTTTTATTTATTTTTAAATTTATGCTCTGAGTCTTAGTTGTGGCACCTAAACTCTTAGTTGTGGCATGTGGGATCTAGTTCCCTGACCAGGGATCGAACCTGGGCCACTGCATTGGGAATTTGGAGTTTTAGCCACTGGACCACCAGGAAAGTCATTTTAACTACTTTTAAGTGTGCAATTCAATGGCATTAGGTTTGTTCACAATGTTGCATAAACATCACCAATATCCATCTCCAAAACTATTTCATCATCCTAGATAGAAACTTTGTACTCATTAAATAGTAATTCCCCATCACTCCTCTCATCATAACTCTTGGTAACTTCCATTCTACTTTTTTCTCCTATGAATTTATCTATCCTAGGTACCTGATATAAGTGAAATTATACAATATTTGTCTTTTTGTGTGTGGCTTATTTCACTTAGCAAAATGTTTTCACGTTTCATCCATGTTGTAGCATGTGTCAAAATGTCCTTCCTTTTTAAAGCTGAATAACATTCCATTCTATGTATATACTACATTTTGCTTATCCATTACCTGTGGACACACATTTAGTTTGTTTCCACCTTTTGGCTATTGTGAATAATACTGTTATGAAAATTGATATACAGGCATCTCTTTGAGTTCCCACTTTGAATCTTTTTGGGTATGTATTGAGAAGTTGAATTATTACACCATATGGTAATTCTATGTTTAACTTTTTGAGGAACCATCAAAGTGTTTTCTGCAGTGCTTGTAACATTTTGCATTCTACCAGCAATGCACGAGGATTGCGATTTCAATTTCTCCATATTCTCAGCAGCAGTTATTTTCTCTGTGTGTGTGTGTGTGTGTGTGTGTGTGTGTGTGTGATGTTAGCCATCTTAATCCAGATGAAGTGGTATTTCATTGTGGTTTCAATTAATATTCTAATGACTAATAATGTTTATCATCGATTCAAGTACTTATTGGCCATCTGGATATTTTCTTTGGAGAAATGTCTATTCAAATCTTACCCATTTTTGAGTTGGGTAGTTTGGGTTTTCTGGTTGTTGAGTTGTAGAACTCTATATATTCTCTCTGATATATTTTCTCTCTCTTCAGTGTTGCTTCTCTGCAGAAAATCCACAAAAGCATGAGCAGGGAGATTCAGGCTACAGTGGAGAGCCTTGACACCAGAGCACACTTTTGCCTACAGGCAAAAAACTAGAGACCTTCATTTTTAGGAACACTTTGCCATGTGCCCATTGCTCTCTTGCTAACATTTGGGCCATGTATCTTAAATTGGGGGTCACTCAGAACATAGTTGGACACGACTGAAGCGACTTAGCAGCAGCAGCAGCAACAGAGCTATGAACTGTTGGGGATGAGCAGACAGAACTGAAGCTGTGGGAGAAGTTCTGCTCCTCCACCTGCAGACAGAACGATGGTCACACACATCAGGGAGCAGTGACACAAGACGGACCCGACTGGTGCCCCTCTGCGCCCCTTGAGCACAGGGAGTAGGATGAAAGGCAGAGGAGGGGGGTGTCACACGCCAGCCCATTAACAAAGCCCAGGAAATAAAAATAAAATCTGAGTAACAAACAAAGTCTAACCTTCTTTTCCTTTGCCTTTGTACTTTGTCGAGTTCCGCTTGCTCATAGAGGGCTGTGCGCAGAGCCCTTCCACCTGGCTCTTCAGACCTGGGTTGTAGTGAGAAAGGGCTGGGCTGATGTCTCAGCTCTGCCTTGAGCAGGCCTGACACTGTCATTCAAGATGGCCGCAGCTGGTGTGCAGAGACGATGCATCCAGGACTGGTGTGGGGTACACCTGTGGCTGTTCTCGCCTCAAGAGAAGGCCTCATCTCGTCCTCCACCCCCAACTGGGGAGATCCCTATGAAGCATCTCTGGTGGCCCCAGCCTGGAGCAGCTTGAAGCTGGGTATCAGTTCCAGGCCAGGGACTGAGGCTGGATCTATGCGGTGAGGGCACTGAATCTTAGCCAGGAGACCAGTGGTCAGTGAGAAGGCCCTGGCTTTTCAACTTTGCAGAAAATAATTCCCATGAAGATGGGAAGTACTGAAACAGGTGTTTGTTAGGAAGAAAAAGGGGGCTTCCCTGGTGGCTCAGTGGTAAAGAATCTGCCTGCAATGCAAGAGCTGCTGGAGATGTGGATTCAATGCCTGGGTCGGGAAGAGACCCTGGAGAAGGGAATGGCTACCCACTCCAGTATTCTTGCGTGGAGAATCCCCATAGACAGAGGAGACTGGTAGGCTATAGTCCACAGGGGACACAAAGCGTCAGACGCGACTGAAGTGACAGTACACATGCATGCAGTTGGAGAAACAGTACAGTATGTGTGAATAGACATGGGTGGACTCAGAAAGCGGGTGGACTCAGAGTTGTGCCTTGGGGTCCTTTAAATCAGTAACTTTTATGGGGCATTTCTTCTGGGTTTCTTTTCACCAGTCATTTTGAATTGCCTGCTTCAGAGCCCATATTTGGTACATCTCAGGGTCTTTCCATGTGTGCAGGTACATCTCTGAACCAAGATGGATTCCAGTAAAGAGGCTTTTAGATAGCTTAGCATCACTCCCCTTTTGACCTCCAAGGAGCTTTCTAGTTGGGAGGTTTTCTTGACTTCTAGAATGAGAAATATGTGGTCTCTTATCTCTTATCTGGGCAGAGCCCATCCTGTTCTCACCTGTCCTACTATTGATATTCTGGTGTTTCTGTCCACAAGGAATGAACTCCAATCGCTCACCCAGGGGTAGAGGGTGGGGCATCTACCTCTTGTCTCAGGTCCAACCTATGGTGCCCCATGTATTGAGTTTCCTTTCAGTATCTATAATGTTTCCTTTCAGATAGTGTACTTTTCATCTCAAAATTCTGGTAGGACATTTATCATATCTTTCATTTCTCTTCTAAGCTCATGTTTTACTTTAAATACTTGAACATAGTCGTAACAGCTCTTTTAGAGTCTTTTCCCACTAAATCCATCACAGCTGTCATTTCTGGTTCCATTTCTAGTGACTGATTTTTTCCTTCTTGGTTATGAATCACATCTTCCTGCTTCTTTGCATGTCTAATGATTTTTGATTGGTTGTGGTATATTATGATTTTACATTGTGGGATGCTAGGTCATGTTTTTCTTTAGCGTGTTGGGCATTGTACTAACAGACATTTAAATCACTTACAAATCAACCTGATCCCATCGGGGCTTGTTTTTGGCTTTATTAGGGTGGATTTAGAGTAACTTTTACTCTAGTTTAGCCTCTCTACTAAAGCATGATCCTCTGAGCTCTTCAGTGAAGGCCTGGATGTTCAACATGAAACTTCTCTAGCTGCCCAGAATTTAAACATCTCACAGTTCTGTGTGGAGAATCTCTGGGAATTATTCAGATTATAGCTCCAATTTCTCTTTTAACCAGCATCAAGTATTTTCACCCTATGCATGTATACCTTAGTATTCAGCAACAGATTCAATGGTTTTCCTAAGTTTATTTTTGCAGCTGTTTTCTCTGAACATCTCCCTCTTCCCTGGTACTCTCCCCACAAATTCCAGCCCTCTGAAGTCTTCCTGAACACTCACGGTCTCTTTAATTTCAGCAGCACCTCCCAGCTATGCTTGGAATTTTATCTCACAGTCAGGAAATTGCCTCTAGGAAGAAAGTTGAAGCGATTGTATGTCTTACCTTAATTTTTTTTTTTTACATCCTTATGATCCTGTACTGCCTGTTATTCAATGTCCCAAAATTATTGCCTCATATATTTTGACCAGTTTTGTGGTCTATGATGGGAAGGTATTTTGAGCTCCAGTTATTCCATCATAGCTGGGAGTAGGAATCTCAGTCTTTGAGTTTTTAAGGCCACATTTCCAGAACTTCCCTGGTGGTCCAGTAGCTAGGACTTTGAGCTCCCAATGCTGGGGACCCAGGTTCAACCATTCAGGGAACTGGATTCCACATGCTGAAACTGAAAAACCCCACATACTGCAATGAAGATCGAAGTTCCTGAGTTCCACAACTAAGACCTGAAGCAGATAAATAAGTAAATATATAAATAAATATTAAAAAAAATAAAGCCACATTTCCTCCTCAAGAACTTGGATATAACAACAAAATAAACAACACTTTCCCAGTTATTCAGGTATGGTGTCAAGATGAGGAAAGTCATGGAAGTGGGGGTGAACTGTGGTCTTCCTGAGTTATCGAGAATAAGTTTGGAGATATTAAATTTGGAAGTGATGAGACATTTGCTTGGAGATCTTGGAACAGGAGCCATTAGGGGAGATAGGGTATCTAATATAATAAATGCCCTCAATGTTCTGCTTAATATTCTTTGGACTTGCCTGAGTCACTTGAAGCCATGGACATTCCCAGTAAGCTACAGCTTCCCATTGCCAAGTATCTGTATATCTCTGCTCTTTTGCCCAGGGTTTTCTCTGGTACTGCAAAAGCTTGCTCAGCTTTATGGGGGCACAACCTATGAGGGGACAGCTGATGGCCCCAGGGACAACTTCCAACCCAGGGGTAATAGGAAGAGCTGGATAAATTCCTCAGTGTCTTTAACCTCCAATGGGACCATTTATTATTATAGGATGTCATCATCAAAGTAAAGCAGGTAGATATAGTTATCCCTTCTCTCTTCGGTGCGCTGTCTTTACAGTAACAATTTTTCTTTAAGGCTGTAACTGATTTTTAAAAATCCACTTATATTAGGGTAAAATTGTTCAAAGTAGAAGGAAGAAGCATCAAATATCAAGCATTGTGGGTCCAACCATCCTAGGGATAGCCTGATACATGATCAAGAGTGAGAAAGGATTAAGAAAAGTTCTTCCAACTTGTAGAAGCCCCCTGACATTTTCTGGGCACCTTATTCCTGATTTCAAGTTGAGTGTCCACATTTTCCTTTTCATTTTAATTTAAAACCATGGACTGTTTGGGCTGACTGACCTGAATATGTTAATGGTATGATCAATGTTTTTTGAGGAAGTCATCTTATAACTAATTATGTGTGACACAAAAAGAAAAATGAAGCCTAAAAGTAGTTTTGATGCCTAGAAGAAAAATCAGCTGCTATTATAGCTAATGCAAATTTCTGCAAAAGGGAATCATGCCCTAGAGAAACAAGGTATTTTGGTAAAGAATATCCTGCCCAAACAAATTTACAAATTCAGATTTTAGAATCATCAATTGCAAACTGCTTTGTTTTTACTTTTTTTCCCCTAAAAGTTTGAAGAAGACTAAGTTCAAAATAAGAAGATATTCTCCAGTATGAAGGCAGTAGTTGAAATGTCACCCTTTATTTTTAAAGAGCTTTAGAGTTTTTAAAGAATTTTTTTTCCCATTTCACTCTCTTTATAAACTCCTAAGTGAACCAGAGCATGAAGCTTAGCCATAAACTACAAGGTAGTAAGAATGTATGGTGATGTAAGAGTAATTCCTATCCCAGACCAGCTTGATTCTATTAGAGTAAGGACAGAATGATTTTGATACTGAAAACTCAGCCTCTGTGCACCAGTGCTGAATTGAATCTCAGAGACAGAGTTTTGGGTGAAGTAGAAAAGAATAGCTTTATTGCCTTACCAGGCAAAGGGGGACACAGAGGGCTCCTGCCCTGGAAAACTGTGTCCCAGCCTGTGGGAATTTGGTGAGGAGTTTTATAGCAATAATTCAAGGGAAGGATTGCTGATAAGATTAGGGTGTGTGGAGGGCCTGCACTCCTTTAATCTGGCCTCAGATAGTCTGCTAATCTTGATGAATTTCCTGGTTCCTTTAATCTTGCCTCTGGGGGTCTCCTAATCTTGATGAGTTTCTCAGGTTTCTATAATCTGGTTTTAGGTAGTTTCTTGACTGCTTCTCCTTTGTCTCTGCATACCCTCGCTTCCTTGATGAACAACTGTCTGAATCTGCCCTTTGGGACTCAGGGAAGATCTAGGAGGCTGGAGTCTGTTCCCTACAAACAAAAAATGGGGTACATGGAAAGTTTTCCTTGCCCAGGAGCCCCACAGGGTCCTGCTTGGTTTCAAAATCTGGAGGGGAAATGAGGGAGTTAGAGATCAGTGGGTGTCCCTGAGAGTGTGCTGGGGGCCTGGCCCCCACTCTCTGTGGTGGGTCCGGGCCCTTGGGGAGTGATGCCAGCCTCTGATGGGTTTGAGGTGATGTGAGGGTGGAAGGAAGGAAGCATGCCACACACCTCAGATGTATCTAGGAGACTGCAAGCCTCTAAGAGAAGATTCTCACATAGCCAGGCTCCAGAGCAGAGGACACCAGGCTAAAAGAGGTCCCCCAGCAGATGGCCCTGAGGTCAGCCTTCACAGACGCCCATGCACCTCGGTCTGCTGTGGGGACAAGAGTTGAAGTGTTTTAAAACCTCTCAGAGTGCACCAGTGGGTCTGAGGGTGGAGAAGAATCAGAACTATGTCCTGGTGACCACAGGCCATGATGGGATTAGAGACTTCAAGCAATGAATGCCAGAACTCAACCATGAACATTAGATGAGCAAGCTAAATTCTGATTAATTTGGGTAAAAGACAGGACCTCTGTATCAAGAACCCTCCTCAGATCAAAGCCTAATTTGTAATAAGTCACCAGAAAGAACTAGCTAATTACTGAGAACAAGGGATGGTGAATACAAAGTTATTCAAGAGCTGGAGTTTCAAGCTGAAAATGGCTGTTACCTTGAATTGGCAAGGGTAAGGGCTCTTTTTTAAAATTTTACTGAAGTATAGTTGATTTACAATGTTGTGTTAATTTCTGCTATATAACAAAGTGATTCAGTTATACATACATTTTTCATATTTTTTTCCATTATGATATATCACAAGATATTGAATATAGTTCCCTGTGCTACAGAGTAGGACCTTGTTTATCCATTCTGTATGTACTAGCTTGTGTCTGCTAATTCCAAACTCCCAACCCATCCCTCCCCCACCCCCACCCCCCATCTCCATTCCCCCCCACCCCCACCCCCAGCAAGAGTAAGTTCTACACTACTGACTGCTTGGAGTATCAGTAGCTACATTAAATATAGTTAAGGGAAAAGAAGAAAGTTACATTTTTCTAGGTTATTTGAAAGTTTAGTTATTTTAAAGAGTTCCCTGGTGGCTCAGACGGTAAAGCATCTGTCTACAATGTGGGAGACCTGGGTTCGATCCCTGGGTTTGGAAGATCCCCTGGAGAAGGAAATGGCAACCCACTCTAGTACTCTTGCCTAGAAAATCCCATGGACGAAGGAGCCTGGCGTCCATGGGGTTGCAAAGAGTCGGACACGACTGAGCGACTTCACTTTCACTTATAAAATACATTATTTAAAGGATTCTTATAGTGATTACTTTAAACAGTAAGAAAAATTGTCTCACAATTGGGACTTACCTGATGGTCCAGTGGTTAAGACTCTGTACTTCTAGTACAGGGGGCTTGGGTTCAATACCTGGTCAGTGAACTGAAGTCCTACAAAAAATACACTGTCTCATATTTGAGTTTTCTCATATTTGCACATTAAATTTAAATGTTATATCTTTATGCACTCACATTTTGAGATTTTGAATTTAATATCCATGACCTTTGTGTGAGTAAGTTACCCATTTCCTTATCTCATGGGAAAAGGTCTTCTGCTTTTGGAAAGATTGCAGGCAGGATGTATCTGTATAAATCACCCTCTCTGTCTCCATCTCTGTTGGTTCACAAACTCAGGAGCTTTTCAGGTGAAATATGAAACTAGTCCCCATACACGGAGGGCATGGAGCAATGGAAGGAAGAGCAAGATCACTCCATATTGGCCTTAACAGGGTTCTGTCACAGGTACTATCCAGATGGTAGCAACAACACATTAGTTTCTCAAGGTGGTGTCCCTGAGGCAGCTTCTGTGTGGGGAAGGCAAGCAGAAGACACATTCCAAGGACAAAGCTGGGGGTGAGGAGCTTCCAATTGCCTGAGTCCACCTTGAGGGTCAACTGGTGGACATGTCCTCTCTCTGACCTCCTGCAACAATCTCAATCTCTATCTGTCTTTATATCTCAGTTTTAAGGGTCCTTATGATTATATTTGGCCCACCAGGTAATCCAGAAAAATCTCACTGTTTTAAGGTCAGCTGATTATCAAGCTTCATTCCACCTATAACTGTAATTCCCCTTTTGCCATGTAAAATAACATATTCATAGGTTCCAGGCATTAGGACATGGACATCTTTGGGCAAGGGGGTTCATTAGTCTGCCGACCACATAGAACTGTCATTTCCCCTCATAATTAACTATGCATTTAATGCAATGTCTATTAGAATCTTGATAAGGTGATTCTAAATATCATGGAAAAGAGATAATGGACAAAAATAATAAGAGGTTTTTGAAACATACAAATAATCATGGGGTCTTGCTCTACCAGACATAAAACATGCTGTATGGCTAAAGTAATAAAAATACTTTGGCATTGGTGAGTGATAGATGGTGTTATGAAAACTGAAAATTCACTGGGTTAAAAGTAGAGCCTTCTGGGCTTTCCTAGTGGTGCAGTAGATAAAACTGCACCTGCCAATGCAGAAGACACTGGTTGGATCCCTACTCCAGGAAGATCCCACATGCCTCGGGGTAACAGCCTATGTGCCGCAACTACTGAGTCCACGGACCCTAGAGCCCATGCTTCGCAACAAAAGAAGCCCACAAACCACAATGAAGAGTAGCCCCCACTCACAGCAACTAGAGAAAGCCCTCATGCAGCAAGGAAGATCCAATGCAGCCAAAAAGAAAGAAAGAAACAATTTTTAAAAGAGCAGAGCCCTTCTGTACATAGAATACTAGACACATTCCAGATGACTTAAATACCTAATTGTTAAAAAAGAAAAACCCTTAGGAAGTACTAGAGGTACACACACACACACACAGAGTCTCAGACTGGAGAAAATTCTTTTTAAAAACCTGGAGGCCATAAAGGAAACTACTGACTTATTTGAACACATGCAAATCTAACATTTCTATACATTGAAACATACCATAAACAAAGATAAAATATTAATGACAGTCTGGGAGTATATTTTAAATACACATATCAAAGAATCAATACCCATGACATATATATATATATATATATATATATATATATATATATAGGACTTCCCTGTAGCTCAAACAGTAAAGAACCTGCCTGTGATGCAGGAGAACAGGGTTTGATCCCTGGGTTGGGAAGTTCATCTGGAGAAGGGAACAGGAATCCACTCCAGTATTCTTGCCTGGAGAATCCCATAGACAGAGAAGCCTGGTGGGCCACAGTCTGTGGGGTTGCAAAGAGTCGGACATGACTGAGCGACTAACACACATGCACACACACACACATACATATATGCAATAGAAAAACAATCCAATTAAAACTGAATATAGGAAATAAATTAGTAATTTATTGAGGAAGAAAATCAATTATCTAATAAATATATAGACGAATCATGGTTTGAAATCAGGAAAATGTAAATTAAGCTATAATAATATGTCTCCAATTAGATTAGGAAAAAAATACCTGTAATATCTGATATTCACTGGTACTGTAGAAATGGACCCTCATATCCTGGGGTCCATTTGGAATAGCTTTTTTGGGGAGAGTAAATTTGGGAGTATTTTTGAAAGTTAAAACTATGTCCATTTCTATAAATAGAAGTGCTCTCATGTTTACAACCCTATTATGTATAATTGCATTTGTGGAGGAAGTTTTTTTTAAAAAAGTATGTGAATAATTATGTTGTTACAGTAAAATACTGGAAACAATGGAAGTGTCCAGGGATAAGAGAAGGATTGAATAAAATATGGTACATACTCCCTTTGCAATTTGAAAAAAATGTGACAGATCTACATGTCCTGATATAGAAAGATCTCCAAGACATATTGGTAAGTGAAAGAGAAAACTGCAATAGATCTAGAATTACTTCATTTGTGTAAAACAAAAACATATAATATCTGCAACAAGTAAGATATAATTATAATACAATCTTTTATGTAATATGTTTGTAAGGGCACACACTAGATTGATACTTCTCTGCTGCCCACTGTCTCTGCAACACACACACACACACTCAATAGAATTGTAATATTCAGTTCAGTTCAGTTCAGTTCAGTCACTCAGTCATGTCCGACTCTTTGTGACCCCATGAATCGCAGCACGCCAGGCCTCCCTGTCCATCACCAACTCCTGGAGTTCACTCCGACTCACGTCCATTGAGTCAGTGATGCCATCCAGCCATCTCATCCTCTATCGTCCCCTTCTCCTCCTGCGCCCAGTCCCTCCCAGCATCAGAGTCTTTTCCAATGAGTAAACTCTTCGCATGAGGTGGCCAAAGTACTGGAGTTTCAGCTTTAGCATCATTCTTTCCAAAGAAATCCCAGGGCTGATCTCCTTCAGAATGGACTGGTTGGATTCAGCCACAAAAAGAAGGAAGTTCAGCCTTTTGCAACAACATGGAAACATGGACGGACACTGGGGGCATTATACTAAATGAAATAACTCAAGTAACTCAGAGAAAGAAAGATAAACCTGTAATCTCACTTATCTGTTGTTATCTTAAGTAAAAAACAAAAACCCAAACCAAAAAAGAAACAAACTCATTGAAAAAGAGATCAGATTTGTATTTATGAGAGGCAGAAAGTGAAGTGTGGAGGAACTGGATGAAGGTGGTTAAAAGGTATAAACTTCTAGTTATAAGATAAATACTGAGGATGCAAGCAAACAAACAAAAGCAAACTCTGATTAATGTTGACTCTAGACCCACAGCAATACATTTTTGTAAGAAAGATACTGAAATCTGAATGCACTCCTGATATGCTCTTGTTCTCTTAATGTCCTTAGAAATGCATGGCATTCAGTCAAAAGACTAAAGTGAAGGTTTTTTTCTCATAAGCTCAACTAATCATGGAGTTAGCTATCTCTGAAAAGTAGAATGACTTCTTAGTGACATTCTTAAAGAGTGACTGTAAAACTTGTCTTCCATAGGCTGAATCTAGGACAAAATTGTTGAAAAAGATGAGGAGGTGATGACAATATACATAAGTACTTCAATGTCCCTGAATTTGTCACAAATGGAGAGTTTAAAAAATAAAACCTACAACACTTTAAAAAGTCTGCCTCAGGCAATCTCAAAATGTTTGACATTTCATTTATTGGAAAAATGTAGCTTTTTGTAATTAAAAAAGTTTTGACAACTGAAAGTGACTTTAAGACCTGTTAAAATCAGGTCAGTGAAGCTGCTGCTGATCTCAGAGCTTTCATTCTTCATGTTGAGAGACTGGAGGCTGTGGAGTTTTAGCTGCACATGTAATAGGTACTGCAGAGGGAAAATGCAGAGTGAAAATGCATCCCAATGAAACATTTTTAGAGTGCAATGATGCACAGAATTGCAGAAGCCTGGGGAATCCAAAATAAGTTTTATTCATGTCCTACTTTTATATGGTAGCTACAAAAGAAATGAGCCCTATTACTGTAGCATTCTGTTGGAAGTAATCCTTAGTTCATCTGTCAACTCCGTCAATAGTATTTCGACTGCAACAGTCATGAATGTTCACTGGATCAAGATAGCTACTGAAAGCCATATATGAAGACAACACAAAGATTAATTATGCCAGTGGGGCCCTCACTTCACCCCCTATGTCGTCTGGGTTCGGTGCCTCCTTTATTGTTTGGGTCCAGGCTAGTGGATGCTAGGATGGTTAAAGCATGGTTCACATTTCACTCTAGATACAGTCTATGCGACAGTAATTGCTAAGGAAGATCGCCTACTCCCTAAACTGCCTCTGATTGATTATCAGACTGCAGCTTCATTTATTTGCAGAACTCTGCAGTCCTCAGTCGCCTTCACTACCAGCTCTGCCTGTTCTCTCATCAGCCTCCTATGACCTGCCTCTTCTAGGGATGAGAGGAGTGTTCCAGCCTCTTTTCAGTTGATGGGAAAGAATTTACAGATTGGGTTCTTAACAAATATGAACTTTCTTGAATTCTCAGCTTCAGTTGAGGTTTGTTTGTTTGGAAGTAAAGTAACTGACTCTTCTATATTTATATGAAAATAGACTTTACTGGAAGGATATGGGGTTGCTCACCAAATCAGAGGAAAAACAGAACTTGATGGGCTTTAGAAAACATAGGGACCAGGAACAGGAATTAAGGACACTTTATGGAGAAATTCCAGAGGTGGGAGGAGAAGGAGTGCATTGATCTGGCTTGTATTGCATTGGCCAGGGGGAGTGTGGGGCATCTTCATAGACAGTCCATGGTGACTATGCAATGTGGGAGGAGGTTATTGTTCAAGGAAACTTGACACCCTACTCACCAAATGACATGGCATGAATGCTGGGTGGACAAAATCAGGAGATGCTCCTACATTTTGAAACATATTATAATAGATGCCACAGTGCTCATGATCAAGCATCCTCTTTGGGTGTAGAAGTCCACTGTTTTGGTTTTCAAGCATTCCATCCCTCAAATTCACAGAACTTCACTGGGTGGCACTTATTTAGATTCTGGATCCAGACTGCCTGGATTTGAATTCCAGTGTTCAAACCTGTGTGTGCTTGGAGTTGTTGCTTAACCTCTCTGGATCTTGGTTTCTTCATTGGAAAAAAGGGGATAATGAAAAGTGCTTTCATTGTAGTGTTCTTATGATAGTCAAATGAATTAACACATTAAAAACCTTCATAATAGTGTCTGACACCCAAGAGCTATATGTGTGTGTGTGCTTAGTTGCTCAGTTGTGTCCAGCTGTTTGCGACCCCATGGACTGTAGCCTGCCAGACTTCTCTGTCCATCGGATTCTCCAGGCAAGAATACTGGAGTGGGTTGCCCTGTCCTCCTCCAGGGTATATGAGCTATTATTAGGGAGAGATAGTACACTGTCATATGGTCTGAGGTAATTAACTATTGTTTAAAATACTAATTCTGCTTATTAAAATGAAAAAAAAAATGATCTCCCTTTCCTGGCTTCACAGGCAGCAATATTCCTGTTGGATGTTCCTCATGATGGTGCTATGCCCATAGACTGTCACTGTATTGATTTTATTTGGTGCTGTGACAAATCACAAGTTCAGATGGCTTGTGCTGTGTTGTACTTAGTCGTTCAGTTGTGTCTGACTCTTTACAACCCCATGGACTGTGCCCGCCAGGCTTCTCTGTCCATGGGATTCTCCAGGCAAGAATACTGGAGTGGGTTGCCCTGTCCTCCTCCAGGGTATATGAGCTATTATTAGGGAGAGATAGTACGTTGTCATATGGTCTGAGGTAATTAACTATTGTTTAAAATACTAATTCTGTTTATTAAAATGAAAAAAAAAATGATCTCCCTTTTCTGGCTTCACAGGCAGCAATATTCCTGTTGGATGTTCCTCATGATGGTGCTGTGTCCATAGACTGTCACTGTATTGATTTTTTTTTTAATATTTTATTTAATTTTTTAACTTTACAATATTGTATTGGTTTTGCCATATATCAAAATGAATCCGCCACAGGTATACATGTGTTCCCCATCCTGAACCCTCCTCCCTCCTCCCTCCCCATACCATCCCTCTGGGTTGATTTTATTTGGTGCTGCTGTGACAAATCACCACAAGTTTAGATGGCTTGTGCTGTGCTGTGCTTAGTCGTTCAGTCGTGTCTGACTCTTTACAACCCCATGGACTGTAGCCCATCAGGCTTCTCTGTCCATGGGGATTCTCCAGGGAAGAATACTGGAGTGGTTTGCCATGCCCTCCTCCTCAGTTGGCATAATTATACACATTTATTATCTTATTGTTTTGGAGGTCAGAGTTGCATTGGGCTAAAATCAAGGGTAGGCATGGCTGCATTCCCTCTGGAGGTTCTATAAGAGAATCTGTTCCTTCTCTATTCCATTTGTTTGGTCCATGGCCCCTTCTTCGACCTTCAAAGGCAGTGATAACATTCCTCTGACCTCTGTCATCACATCTCCTTCTCTGCCTCCTTCTTTCCCTTATCAGGACCTCTAACTTTACATTAGGCCTGCCTGGATAATCCAGCATAACTGCTCCTTGCAAGATCCTTAATTTCAGCACATCATTTTGCTTTACAGGTTCTGGAAATTAGGACATGGACGTCTTTGGGGGAAGGTACTATGCTGCCTATTGTAGCCACTTATTAATTAACTGCTACATTAAGAATGTTTAATTATTTCTTATCAAGAATGGTTGAGCTTGATCACTGAGGTCAACATAGCTTCTCTGTTATTCTTGGGTAATAATTTGTCAGAAGCCAAAATTGAAGGGTCAGGTTTTTGAATGAAAAAATACTATTATTGAAAAAATAGATTTCTTTTGTCAGATGTGTCTTGGTTTGATTTTGAAATGGATTAAGACAAGGATTTGTGGGTTTCCCTGGTGGCTCAGTAGTAAAAATTCACCTGCCAGTGCAAGAGACACAGGTTCCATCTCTGGTCCATTCCAGGAAGATCCCACATGCAGCAGAGTAACTAAGCCCAAGTTCCACAACTACTGAGCCTGTAGAGCCAGGGAATCGCAACTACTGAAGCCCAAGAGCCCTAGAGCCCATGCTCTGTAACATGAGAAGCTACTTTGGTGAGAAGCCCGCGCAGCACAACTAGAGAGTAACCCCTGCTCTCCACAACCAGAGAAAAGCCCACGAAGCAACGGAGACCTAGCACAGCCAAAAATAACTAACTAACTAAATAAAAAATGTTTAAAAAGGATTTCTTCCCAAATAGACCTGGTGTTAGTGGTAAAGACATTGTACAGGAGGGTGTGATCAAGACCCCCTGTGATCCCCAAGAAAAAGAAATGCAAAAAGGCAAAATGGCTATTTGAAGAGTCCATACAAATAGCTATGAAAAGAAGAGAAGCAAAAGGCAAAGGAGAAAAGGAATGATATACCCATTTGAATGCAGAGTTCCAAAGAATAGCAAGGAGAGATAAGAAAGCCTTCCTCAGTGATCAGTGCAAAGAAATAGAGGAAAACAACAGAATGGGAAAGACAAGAGATCTCTTCAAGAAAATTAGAGATACCAAGGGAACTTTTCATGCAAAAGAAGAAAGAAAGTGAAATCGCTCAGTCATGTCCGACTCTTTGTGACCCCATGGACTGTAGCCTACCAGGATCCTCTGTCCATGGGATTTTCCAGGCTAGAGTACTGGAGTTGCCATTTCCTTTTCCAGGGGATCTTCCTGACCCAGGTATGAAACCCAGGTCTCCCACATTGTAGGCAGACATTTTACTGTCTGAGCCAGGGACACAGACATCTTTCATGCAAAGATGGGCACAATAAAGGACAGAAATGGTATGGACCTAACAAAAGTAGAAGATGTTAAGAAGAGGTGGCAAGAATACACAGAAAGAAAGAAAGAAAGAGAAGTCGCTCAGTTGTATCCGACTCTTTGCAACCCCATGGACTGTAGCCTACCAGGCTCCTCTGTCCATGGGATTTTTTTCCAGGCAAGAATACTGGAGTCGGTTGCCATTTAGAAGAACAATACAAAAAAGATCTTCATGACCCAGATAATCATGATGGTGTGATCACTCACCAAGAGCCAGACATCCTGGAATGTGAAGTCAAGTGGGCTTTGGGAAACATCACTACGAACAAAGCTAGTGGATGTGATGGAATTCCAGTTGAGCTATTTCAAATCCTAAAAGATGATGCTGTGAAAGTGCTGCACTCAATATGCCAGCAAATTTGGAAAACTCAGCAGTGGCCACAGGACTGGAAAAGGTCGTTTTCATTCCAACCCCAAAGAAAGTCAATGCCAAAGAATGTTCAAACTACCACACAACTGTACTCATCTCACTTGCTAGCAAAGTAATGTTCAAAATTCTCCAAGCCAGGCTTCAACAGTACGTGAACCGTGAACTTCCAGATGTTCAAGCTGGATTTAGAAAAGACTGAGGAACCAGAGATCAAATTGTCAACATCTGTTGGATCATCAAAAAAGCAAGAAAGTTCCAGAAAAATATCTACTGCTTTATTGATTATGCCAAAGCCTTTGACTGTGTGGATCACAACAAACTGTGGAAAATTCTTCAAGAGATGGGGATACCAGACCACCTGACCTGCCTCCTGAGAAATCTGTATGCAGGTCAAGAAGCAATAGTTAGAACTGGACATGAAACAACAGAAGGGTTCCAAATCGGGAAAGGAGTACATCAAGACTGTATATTGTCACCCTGCTTATTTAACTTATATGCAGAGGACATTGTGTGAAATGCTGGTCCGGATGAAGCACAAGCTGGAATCAAGATTTCTGGGAGAAATATCAATAACCTCAGATGTGCAGATGACACCACACTTATGGCAGAAAACGAAGAACTAAAGAGCCTCTTGATGAAAGTGAAAGAGGAGAGTGAAAAAGTTGACTTAAAACTCAACATTCAGAAAACTAAGATCATGGCATCCAGTCTCATCACTTCATGGCAAATAGACAGGGAAACAGTGGAAATAGTGACAGACTTTATTTTTGGGGGCTCCAAAATCACTGCAGATGGTGACTGCACCCATGAAATTAAAAGACGCTTGTTCCTTGGAAGAAAAGCTATGACCAATGTAGACAGCATATTAAAAAGCAGAGACATTACTTTGCCAACAAAGGTCCCATCTAGTCAAAGCTATAACTTTTCCAGTGGTCATGTATGGATGTGAGAGTTGGACTATAAAGAAACCTGAGTGTTGAAGAATTGATGCTTTTGAACTGTGATATTGGAGAAGACTCTTGAGAGTCCTTTGGACTGCAAGGAGATGCAACCAGTCCATCCTAAAGGAAATCAGTCCTGAATATTCATTGGAAGGACTGATGTTGAAGCTGAAGCTCCAATATTTTGGCCACCTGATGCGAAGAGCTGACTCATTGGAAAAGACCCTGATGCTGGGAAAGATTGAAGGTGGGAGGAGAAGGGGACGACAGAGGATGAGATGGTTGGATGGCATCACCAACTCAATGGACGAGTTTGAATGAACTCCAGGAGTTGGTGATAGACAGGGAGGCCTGGCATGCTGCAGTCTATGAGGTCGCAAAGAGTCGGACATGACTGAGTAACTGAACTGACTGAACTGAAGTGGTAAAGAACCCACCTACCAATGCAGGAAACATGGGTTTGATCCCCAGGTCAGGAAGATGCCCTGGAGGAGGGCATGGCAACCCACACCAGTATTCTTGCTGGAGAATCCCAAGGATGGAGAAGCCTGGAGGGCTACAGTCCATGGGGTTGCACAGAGTTGGACATGACTGAACACACATGCATACACAGCGTTGGCAAGTTTGACACCTTTGAATTAAGGAAGTTCAATGCTTGGTCTTTGGGTTACAGGAAAGGCCTGTGTGTTCTGTCTCAAGTTCTAATTACAGACTCTATCTTATCCACGGTTTACCCTGGTGGCTTGGTTGGTAAAGAATCCGCCTGCAATAAGGGTGACCTGGGTTTGATCCCTTGGTTGGGAAGATCCCCTGGAGGAGGGCATAGCAACCCACTCCAGTATTCTTGCCTGGAGAATCCCCATGGACAGAGGAGCCTGGTGGGCTACGGTCCATGGGGTGACACAGAATTGGACACAACTGAGCGACTAAGCACAGCACACCTCTCCATGGGTGGCTTTGTGCCTTCCTGTTGGGCAGTGGTACTCCATTGAGAGGTGATTTGGCTCCCCTCCTCCACCCAGGGGATATTTTGGTTGTCAATGACTGAGGGTAGATGAGTGCTACTGACAACTGGTGGGGAGAGGCCAGGGATGCTGCTAAACATGCTATCAGGCAGGGAACATTTTCAACCCCCGAAAGAAAGAATGGTCTCACCCCAAATGTCAATAGTGCCAATGCTGGGAAATCCTGTTCTGGTGAGTATACTATTTTTTCCCCTTGATTATTTGACTTCTGAGACAGTACACTGGGCTTCCCAGGTGGCTGAGTGTTAAAGAATCCACCTGCCAATGCAGGAGACACAGGATGCATCCCTGGGTCAGGAAGATCCCCTGGAGAACCCACTCCAGTTATTCTTGCCTGGAGAAACCCATGGGCAGAAAAGCCTGGTGGGCTACAGTCCATGGTGTCACAAAGAGTCAGACACGACTGAGTGACTGAGCACACACACATGCATAGGACAGTCTATTACAGACTATAGGAAAGGTTTCCCAGCCAACTGAATTTAGATTTTACCAAATCATGTTTTCTTATCATTAAGCAAATGTAATTTGGTCTGTTAAAAAATAGCCAGAAGTTTATGATGATTCTATTTGAAAAATAATGATATACTGAAGAAAACTCTGGATATGAGGCAAATTCATTCTATTTTATTTTTTATTGACATATACTTGATATACAGTATTACATGTTACAGGTATAGAATGTAGTGATTCACAGTTTTTAAAGGTTATACCCCATTTATAGTTATTACAAAATACGGGCTATATTCCTTGTGCTGTACAATAAATCCTTATAGATTATTTTATTTTAAAACTGTTTTTGATGGTGTCTCACAGATTGCAGGCTCTTAGTTCCCCCACCAGGGACTGAATCTGGGCCCTCAGCAGTGGAAGCGCAGAATCCTAAACACTGGACCAACAGAGAATTCCCCATGGTAGCTTATTTTACACATAGCAGTTTGTATCTCTGAATCCCCTACCCCTATAATGCCCCTTCCATCCTCCTCTCTGGTAACATCTAGTTTGTTCTCTGAATCGGTGAGTCTGTTTCTTTTTTGTTATAGTCACTAGTTTACTGTACTTTTTAGATTTCATATGTAAGTGATATACATTATTTATCTTTTTCTGTCTAACTTATTTCACTTAGTATAATACCCTCCAAGTCACCCATGTGGCTGCAAATGGTAAAATTTCATTTTTTACAACTTAGTACATACATATATAAATATATATAAGTATACACACACACACACACACACACACACACACACATATGCCACATCTTCTTTATTCATCTGTTGATGGACACTTAGGTTGCTTCCAGATCTTGACATTCATAAATAATGGTGCTATGAACATTGATGTGCACATATGTTTTCAAATTAGTGTCTTTATTATTTTCTTTTTCAGATATATACCCAGGAGTGGAATTGCCTGGAAAATCCCATGGACGGAGGAGCCTGGTGGGCTGCAATCCATGGGGTCACTAAGAGTCGGGCACGACTGAGCGACTTCCCTTTCACTTTTCACTTTCATGCATTGGAGAAGGAAATGGCAACCCACTCCAGTGTTCTTGCCTGGAGAATCCCAGGGACGGGGGAGCCTGGTGGGCTGCCGTCTATGGGGTCGCACAGAGTCGGACACGACTGAAGCAACTTAGCAGCAGCATAACAGTTTTATTCTTAGTTTTTTGAGAAACCTCAGAAACCACACTGTTTTCCGCAGTGGCTACACCAATTTACATTCCCACCAAAATTACTAGGGTTCCCTTTTCTCCACATTCTTGCCAACATTCGTGATTTGTGTTCTTTTTGATGATAGCCATTCTGACAGGTGTGCGGTGATAATTCATTGTGATTTGATTTGTATTTCCCTGATGATTAGCAATGTTGGAGGCAAATTCATTATAGACTCAGTGTTTCAGCTTTTTTTTTTTTTTACATAACTGATTTAAATAAAAGATTTATTTTCCTTTCTGTGAGAGGGGTGCATGGCTATGATTACAAATTTCTTCTCAATGAAGGGTTTGTGAATCTTTTAAGACATAACTTTCCAATTTCCTACATCAATCATGTGAGGCTATAAACTCAGAAAGTATTTGATGTAGACGAGGAAACAGTATAAAATGGTCTTCTGCTGTCTACCTGACTGGAGGACAAAGGTACACAACTCCTCCTTCAGAAACCTGAACGAGACAAAGGAAGAATTCAGAGTTGTGACTTTCTCCTAGCAGCTGGAGGCTTGCAGCTGGGTGAAAATCAACCAGTCTCCTGGAGATGGCAGTAGCAGGCAGGGATGGAGATATTTTGCCAACCAGCTACTGCAAGAACGCCGGCTGGCTCCTGCTCCGGATCTTGGTCTGTTCAGACAGCCAGCCATGATGCATCCTTGTGACCGCAGAGAGCTGATACTGGGGGGCGGGGGGGGGTTATTACAGTGAAATTCCACCTTCTTCTTGGAAATTTAGTTCTCCAGTGCTGCCTTAAGTGCTTTCTGAACAAGGTCTTGTGTAAGTGAATGCTTGTTTTGTTTTGTTGTTCAGTTGCAAATTCGTGTCCAACTCTTTTTGTGACCCCATGGAGTATAGCTTGCCAGGCTCCTCTGTCCATGGGATTTCCCAGGCAAAAATACTGGAGTGGATTGCCATTTCCTCCTCCAGGGGATCTTCCCAACCCAGGGACTGAACCTGTGTCTCTTAGGTCTCCTGGGTTCTCCTGCATTGGCAGGCGGAATCTTTATCGCTGAACCACCTGGGAAGCTCAAGTGAATGAATACATAAATAATATTCCTAGAGCTGATTAAGCCCTATCACGCCTGCTTTATGGGTAAGCCCTACCACATTTGAAAACCTACTGAATTACAGGTACAATATTGATAGGCACTAAGAAACCAAAGGTGATAAGAGCATATTCTTGGGTTAGAGACATTTAAAAAACATACAAATCAGTGATTACAGTATAATTCTCCACGACCAAATAACCCAGTGCTGTAAAAGCCCATGGATCAACTTAACCCAGCTAGAGGGGTCAGAAACATTGTCCTGATGAGATGGGACCTGAGCTGAGTTGTAAAGAATACATGACAGTTACCCAGGTGAAGAGAGTTAAACAGTGTTCAGGCAGGAGATGTGATATGAATAAAGAACTAGGGGTGGGAAACTGTGACATTTGCTGGATTACTGGATTGCAAAGTGTCAGGCAGGGGGACTGGAAAGTTATGTGGCAGCCAAATTATAGATATGCTAGAAAATAAAACTTTGGAATTAAAGATGTCCACGGTGTGCAGAAGACTCCTCTGGAGTTCTTGTTTTCAATGGATTTCTCGTCTCCATCTGCAGAGATTGCTACACACCCTGCCAACCTGTGGACCTTGCGCTGGAGGTGAGTGACTCATAGTTCCCGGGGTTCAGAGCATGCTGTCATCTCCATGCTAAGTTCTTCTTTTATGCTTGTTTGTTCGCTTATTCCTTTCCATGCCCCACTCCTGCCCTGCTTATTCTTGGGCCTCACTCTTATTCCAGTTCCCCCTCTGCAACCCTCTCTGTTCATGGATCTTTGCTTAAAAAGAAATAGTGTATTTATTTATTAATTTTTGGCGATCACGGGTCTTCATTGCTGCACAGGCCTTTCTCTAGTTGCAGCAAGTAGGGGCTACTCTCTAGCTGTGGTGCACAGGCTTCTCATTGTGGTGGCTTCTCTTGTTGCAGAGCATGGGCTCTAGGGCTTGCAGGCTTCAGTAGCTGCAGCATGTGGGCTCAGTAGTTGCAGCTCTCAGGCTCTAGAGCACAGGCTCAATAGCTGTGGTGCATGGGCTTAACTGTTTGGTTGCATGTGTGATCTTCCTGGACCAGGGATGGAACCCATGTCCTCTGAGTTGGCAGGCAGATTCTTTACCACTGAGTTACCTGGGAAGCCCCCAAATAGTGTATTTTTTTAAAGTATGCATTTGAAATTTATGTAAATGGTATTGTGCTCTGAATTATGTTTCTTGCAATATTCATCCAATGATGTTTTTCTGCCCTTGCCACATTGCTCTGTGGTACCTCTGGCTCCTTGCCTGTGACTGCAGTATGCCTCCCCACATTTTGCTTACCCAGTGGATCATGCTTGATACATTGTTTTTCTCTTTCAAATCCTTCCCAGGCCAAACAGGCTTTGAAGAGCATTCTCATTCACACCACATCCCTTTATGGGCCAGATGAACATTTTTCTACCCCACAAAGGTTCTATTTCAATGCATCTAAGGTCAGGCTCAAATAATTTAAGTACAATTAAGCTGCTCTGCTGCTGCTGCTGCTGCTAAGTCGCTTCAGTCGTGTCCGACTCTGTGTGACCCCACAGACGGCAGCCCACCAGGCTCCCCCATCCCTGGGATTCTCCAGGCAAGAACACTGGAGTGGGGTGCCATTTCCTTCTCCAATGCACGAAAGTGAAAAGTGAAACTGAAATCGCTCAGTTGTGTCCGATTTTTCACGACCCCATGGGCTGCAGCCCACCAGGCTCCTCTGTCCATGGGATTTTCCAGGCAAGAGTTCTGGAGTGGGGTGCCATAAGCTGCTCTGCACTGAGGTGATTTATTGAAAAGAAAAGAGACAATGGTTCTTCTACTTCTGGCTTCATCAGACTCTCTTGGAGGGCACAGAAGATGCTGACAAGGGCTGACCTTACACTTGCACAACCCCACCCCTGTAGGTACCTCTTTCAATTTTGCCTAATCCTAGTTCTAGCCCTGGCTGTGAAACTGAGCAGGACCCAGTTTCTTGTTTGCAGGAATTAGGTTTTATTCAGCCTCCTGTGACCTTCCCCTGAGTTCCAAAGGGCAGGTTCAAGCAGGTGTTAATAAGGGAAGGGAGGGTTTGGCATCAGTGGGACTGGCCCCTACACCGAGTTTCTAATTCAGAAAAGGAGATCTGGGTTAGGCTGAGGGGGGCAAGATGGGACCTGAGAATTTGCGTTTCTAACCACTTTCCAGGTGCTACAGATGCTGGTGGTCCAAGGAGACCAGCACTTTGAGAAACATTGCTTTAGGACCTTGCTACTCCAAGATCAGCCACACCCAAGTTACCTAGGAACTTATTAGAAATGCAGAGTGTTGATTTTGGCATTAGGGTGATGGTGGCCTTGTACAATGAGTGTTCCTCCCTCTGCAATTTTTTGGAAGAATCTGAGAATGATAGGTGCTAGTAGAATGTATGGACACCAAGGGGGAAAGGAGTGGGATGGGATGAATTGGGAGACTGGTATTGACTATTGATAGTATGTGTAAAATAGGTAACTAATTAGAACTGACTGTATAGGACAGGGAACTATTCAGAGCTCTGTGGTGACCTAAATGGGAAGGGAATCTAAAAAAGGGGGGAAGTATGTATACTTATAGCTGATTCACTTTGTTGAACAGCAGAAACTAACACAACATTGTAAAGCAACTATGCTCCAATAAGAATTAAAAAAAAGAGATCAAGAATGTTGAGCCCCACCTCGGATGTACTGAACCAGAATCTGCTTTTGAGTAAGGTTCACAGGTGATTGGCAAGCACAGTAAAGTTTAAGAAGCACTGCTTTGGGAGCTACAAGGAGGGTGTATCTTTCTACCAAGGGAACTAATTACAAGGAGGCTCCCAAGTTCCCTGAAAGCAACCTGGGGATATTTTTCAGAAGAGCTAAGGTGTCTCCCTGGGCTTCCCTGGTGGCTCAGACAGTAAAGAATCTGCCTTCGATGTAGGAGACCTGGGTTCGATCCCTGGGTTGGGAAGATCCCCTGGAGGATGGCATAGCAATCTACTCTAGTATTCAGGCCTGGAGAATTCCATGGACAGAGGAGCCTGGTGGGCTACAGTCGATGGGGTCACAAAGAGTCAGACATGACTGAGCAACCTAGGTTGTCTCAGCTAGAGGTGCATATAGCATGTCTGTTTGCCCTTTTCTGGTGCTGTTATTTTTGATCACTTGGCTAGAGTACACTTTGAGTTTTCTACTATGAAAATATGTGTTGAGAAATTATGTCCACTTCCTGTTTGTCAGCAGTTACTAGGGAGAGACTGCCCTCATCCTTGTCCATGGATAAGGCATGGATGTCAGTTTGGCTGTCCTCTCAGCCCTTCATTTCTGCCCCAGGACGAGTAATAAAATGGTCAGAGATCTCCCTCCTTTCAAACAGTGTGCCGGGTGGGCCTGCAGGACTTGGCTGTGGGGTGGGGTCAGTCCACTCCCTAGACCTAATGAACTACAGCAGCTTGTGATGCAGGGCAGTCCAGGAGTGCGATGATGAAGCAATCTTCAGCAGAAGGCTGGAAACTGCGCAGACAATACACTACGTTATGTCACTGAGAATTGTCTTGGACAGGGAATAAAGAGTTAAATTCCACCCCTACCACCCGCCCCCCACAACACACACAAATAGGCAAACCTGACTACTGGTGTTCAGAAACTTCTATCATGTTGATTTGAAGAGGATCAAAGTGCTGCCTTGTTCAGAGAAAAGAGCCATGCCCAACTTTTGGAAGGATGTCAACCACCACCCGGTCTGAAATGAATATAATGCTATGTCAATTGTTATTCAATTGCCAATTCGTGTCTGGCTCTTTGTGATTCCATGGACTGTATCCCGCCAGGCTCCTCTGTCCATGGGATGTTCCATGCAAGAATACTTGAGTGGGTTGCCATTTCCTCCTCCAGGGGATCTTCCCAACCCAGGGATTGAACCCATGTCTCCTGCATTGGTAGGTGAATTCTTTACCACTGAGCCACCTAGGAAGCCCTGGTATGTCAATTACACCTCAGTTAAAACACAAAACAAAAGACCACCCTGTCACATTCCTCCCTTGAGGCAGTGTACACACACTCACCTACCTACTTGAGCAGGAAGGAACAGAGGAAGCATGGAGAAGAAAAATTTTAGTTAACATTTCAGAAATATTATACATCCACATATCTGACAATATATAAACAGATTTACAGGACAAAATCCCTCAGAAAGTAAGTCCACCTAAAAAAGGTGACAGTTCAGTTCAGTCGCTCAGTCACGTCCGACTTTGTGACCCCATGGTCTGCAGAACACCAGGCTTCCCTGTCCGTCACCAACTCCTGGAGTTTACTCAAACTCATGTCCATTGAAGTGGTGATGCCATCCAGCCATCTCATCCTCTGTCATCCCCTTCTCCTCCCACCTTCAATCTTTCCCAGAATCAGGGTCTTTTCAAATGAGTCCGTTCTTCTCATCAGATGGCCAAAGTATTGGAGTTTCAGCTTCAACATCAGTCCTTCCAATAAACACCCAGGACTGATCTCCTTTAGGATGGACTGGTTGGATCTCTTTGCAGTCCAAGGGACTCTCAAGAGTCTTCTCCCACATCACAGTTCAAAAGCATCAATTCTTCAACACTCAGCTTTCTTTATAGTCCAACTCTCACATCCACACATGACTACTGGAAAAACCATAGTTTTGACTAGATGGGACCTTTGTTGACAAAGTAATATCTCTGCTTTTTAATATGCTGTCTAGGTTGGTCATAACTTTTCTTCCAAGGAACAAGCGTCTTTTAATTTCATGGGTGCAGTCACCATCTGCAGTGATTTTGGAGCCCCCCCCCCAAAATAAAGTCTGTCACTGTTTCCATTATTTCCCCATCTATTTGCCATGAAGTGATGGGACCAGATGCCATGATCTTAGTTTTCTGAATGTTGAGCTTTAAGCCAACTTTTTCACTCTCCTCTTTCACTTTCATCAAGAGGCTCTTTAGTTCTTCTTCACTTTCTGCCATAAGTGTGGTATCATCTGCATATCTGAGGTTATTGATATGCATGTATTATATAATTATGTAAACTCCCTTAGTATGAATCAAGTGAAAATATTCATGTGTATGTCACTGAGGGTTATGCTTGTCTAAAGTAAGTCAAGTAGGAGTTTGCTGTGCCCAACATGGGGACCCAGGACCTGGCATCCAGGGAATGTTGAGCAGCCAGCTGTTGCCTAATATAGCTCCGATGGGAGCACATCAGAGGCCTCAACAGGGAAGGCAGGAGATGCAATGAATAAACTGTACTGGTCACCATTTCTTAGGTAATGCTACATACTTTTGTGACTCTCTGCTTGTTCACATTGCCTCACTGCCTGGAATATGTCCTCTCTGTCTCCCCTTTCTCCCAGCATCCAGCTTGAAATTCTCCAAGGCCAAGCTGATGTCGTTGTCTCTTCCATGAAGCTTTACTTGGATCCACCCACCCCCATTTACAGACTAGAATTGTTCTCTGTCTGGCTCTTAGCACACATTATTTGTTTCTCTGTTGGAGAGTCCAGGCCCTTCATTAAAATAATATTTTTAATTATGGTAAAATATGGATAACATGAAATTTACCCTTTTAACCATTTTTAGGTAGTCATTTCAGTGGCATGAAGTACATTCACAACACTGTCCAACTATTACCACTATCCATTTCTGGAATTTTTTCATCTCTGTACCCATTAAACAGTAACTCCCCTCCCTGCCAAAACACACAGCCCCTGGTAACTTCTTTTTTTTTAAAAGCATTTGGTTTTTTCTTTTTTTACTATTTATTTATTTGACTGTGTCAGGTCTTAGTTGTGGCATGTGGGATCTAGTTCCCTCATCAGGGATTGAACCCGGGCCCCCTGCATTGGGAGCTTGGAGTCTTAACCACTTGACTAACAGGCAACTCCTGCACTTGGTAACTTCTATTCTACTTTCTGTCTATGAATTTGCCTGTCTTAGATACATCATATAAGTGGAATCGTACAATATTTGTTCTTTTTGTCTGGCTTATTTCACTTAGTTCATCTGTGTTGGCCTAGTTCATCCATGCTGTGTTAGTTAGTGTTAGCTGTACATTTGTGTCCCACTCTTTGTGACCCCACGGACTATAGCCCACCAGGCTTTTCTGTCTATAGGATTTTCCTGGCAAGAATACCGGGGTGGATTGCCATTCCCTTTTCCAGAGGATCTTCCCAACCCAGGATCAAACCCAGGTCTCCTGCATTGCAGGCAGATTCTTTACTGTATGAACGACAGTGTAGCATGTGTCAGAATTTCCTTCTTTTTTGAGGCTGAATAATATTCCATTGGATGTATATACTGCATTCTCTTTATCCATTCATCTGTTCATAGGTATTTGGGATGTTTCCGCTTTTTGGCCATTGTGAATCATTCTGCTATGAACATGGGAGTGCAGATATCTGTTTGAGTCCCTGCCTTTAATTCTTTTGGGTAAATATCCAGAAGTGAAATTGCTGGACCAAGTGGTACCTCTATGTTTAACTTTTTGAGGAAGTCCCTCATTTTTTAGTTACATAAGCAAATAAAAAACAGAAACAAAAACAAAACAAGTGAAAGTGAAGTCGTTCAGTCACGTCCGACTCTTTGGGACCCCATGGACTGTAGCCTAGCAAGCTCCTCTGTCCATGGGATTTTCCAGGCAATAGTACTGGAGTGGATTGCCATTTCCTTCTCCAGGGGATCTTCCCAACCCAGGGATCGAACCCGGGTCTCCCACATTGTAGACAGACGCTTTACCATCTGAGCCACCAGGGAAGTCCTAAAAAAACAAAACAAAACTGGAGTCCAACTAATAATGTATGAGAGATCTGGTCAGAGCTCCCAGCTAAACTTCTAGAATGATCTATCTATTGAAAGTCGCTCAGTCATGTCTGACTCTTTGTGACCCCATGGACTGTAGCCTGCCAGGCTCCTCTGTCCATGGAATTTTCCCAGGCAAGAATACTGGAGTAGGTGGCTGTGCCCTCCTCCAGGGGATCTTCTCAACTCAGGGATCAAACCCAGGTCTCCCACATTACAGGCAGATTCTTTACCATCTGAGCTACCAGGGAAGCCCAAGTAAACTGGAATAGGTAGCCTATCCCTTCTCCAGGGGATCTTTCTGACCCAGGGATGGAAGTGGGGTTTCCTCCACTGCAGGTGGATTCTTTACCAGCTGAACTACTAGGGATACCAACTGACAATTCAAATCGGTTGACCCTCTTCAATCTCCTACTGCTCTAAACAATGTGCCAAGTCCAGGCTTGGAGGTCATCAAAGCATAGGGGCTATTGTACAATGCCTTTGACAGATTTATTCTGACCCCAGAACTCTGCTGTTTTTCTTCTCTGGCTCTTGGGTCACATGACATTTGTGGCATAGTGCTGCTCTCTGGTTTCAACTGTTGATTTGCTCTCTTATTCTCAATGAGGAACACAGCATTTTCTGGAGAGAAGAGTACTTCCTACCTCCCCTTCCCCACAACTTTATGTCATCTCTTTCAGCTTCCCTTGAACAGTTGAACGCTGAGCATTTATGGCTGTCAAATTGCTCAATAAGTAGTCTCGCCGTGGTCAGGATTGTTGGTGTTCACCAGTCTGGCTCTTTTCTATGCTGGGAACACAGCTAAGCTAAATTTCTCAGCCATCCTTGCATCTACATGGGATCATGTGACTGAGTTCTGGTCCATGAAATGTGGGCAGAATTGATATACGCCACTTCCAGGCATGGCCTGTAAAACATTCCACACAATCATCCTTGTGTTTGTTTCTTTGTCTATTAGCTACATGGCACTAAAACTACCTTGAAGTCACAAAATGGAGGCACCTAGATCCCCAAGTCATCACTTGGAGGACAGAGGTTCAGGAGAACTGCCCAAACAAGAATGCTTGCATAGCACTTCAAGGGGGGGAAGAAAGAAACTTTTATTGTGTGAAGTCACTGAGATTGTCTGCTCTGATGAATGTTTGCCCTTTCAGTTTTACATCACCCTTTAATATTATTTTAGTTTTTTTAAAAAATTGAAGTATAGTTAAGTTACACTGTATTTTAATTTCATGTGTACAGCAATGTGAGATATATATATATATATATATACACACACACACACACATATATACTTTTTCAGATTATTTTACATTGTAGGTTATTGTAAGACAGTGAGTGTAATTCCCTGTGCTAATCCAGTAGATACTTGTTGTTTATCTATTTTATATATAGTAGTATGTATATGCGGAGAAGGCAATGGCACCCCACTCCAGTACTCTTGCCTGGAAAATCCCATGGACAGAGGAGCCTGGTAGGCTGCAGTCCATGGGGTCGCTAGGAGTCGGACACGACGGAGCGACTTCACTTTCACTTTTCACTTTCATGTATTGGAGAGGAAATGGCAACTCACTCCAGTGTTCTTGCCTGGAGAATCCCAGGGACGGGGGAGCCTGGTGGGCTGCTGTCTATGGGGTCGCACAGAGTCGGGCACGACTGAAGCGACTTAGCATAGCATAGCATAGTATGTATATGTTAATCCCAAACTCTTAATTTCTCTCTGCCTCCCACCCTGCTCTCCCTTTTGGTAACTATAAGGTTGTTTTCTATATCTGTGAGTCTATTTCTATTTTCTAAATAAGTTCATTTGTATCATACTTTAGATTCCACATATGTGATATTTGTCTTTGACTTGCTTCACTAAATATGATAATCTCTAGGTCTATCCATGTTGCTGCAAATGGCATTATTTCATTCCTTTTTATGGTATTCTTCTGTATATATGTACCACATTTCTTTAACCCATTCCTCTGTAATGGACACTTAGGTTGCTTCCATGTCTTGGCTATTATAAATAGTGCTTCTATGAACATTGGGGTGCATGTATCTTTTTCAATTAGAATTTTCTCCAGATATATGCCCAGGAGTGGGATCCCTGGATCATATGGTAGCTCTGTTTTTAGTTTTTTTAAGGAATCTCCATACTGTTCTCCATAGTGGCTGTACCAATTTACATTCCCACCAGCAGTGGAGGAGGGTTTCCTTTTCTCCACACCTCCTCCAGCATTTGTTATTTGTAGACTTCATGATGATGGCCATTCTGACTGGTATGAGGTGGTACTTCACTGTAATTCTGATTTGCATTTCTCTAATAATTAGTGATACTGAGTATCTTTTCACATGCCTGTTGGCCATCTTTATGTCTTCTTTGGGGAAATGTGTATTTAGGTATTCTGCTGATTTTTTGATTGGATTTTTTTTATATTAAGCTGTATGAGCTGTTTGTATATTTTGGAAATTAATCCCTTGTCAGTCACATCCTTTGCAAATATTTTCTCCTAGTCCATAGATAGTCTATTTGTTTTGCTTATGGTTTCCTTTGCTGTGAAAAAGCTTAATTAGGTTCCATTTGTTTATTTTTATTTCCATTACTCTAGAAGATAGATCCAAAAAATTATTGCTGTAATTTATGTCAAAGAGTGTTCTGTCTACATTTTCCTCTAGGAGTTTTATTGTATTCAGTCTTACATTTAAGTGTTTAATTCATTTTGAGTTTATTTTTGTGTATGGTATTAAAGAATGTTCTAATTTCATTCTTTTACATGTGGCTATCCAGTTTTCCCAGAAGCACTTGTTGAAGAGACTGTCTTTTCTCCACTGTATATTCTTGCCTCCTTTATTGTAGATTAATTGACCATAAATGCAGGGGTTTATTTCTGGGCTTTCTATCTTGTTGCCCTGATTTATATGTCTGTTTTTGTGCCAGTCCCATCCTGTTCTGATTACTGTGCCAGTACCACTATTGTTTTGTAGTGGTTCTCTGAAAAATGCCATTGGTAATTTGATAAGGATTGTGCTGAATATGTAGATTGCCTTAGGTAGTATGGTCATTTTAACAATATTGATTCTTCCAATCCAAGAACAAAGTTTATTTTCCCATGTTTATTACTATATCATCTTTAATTTCTTTCATTAGTGTCTTATAGATTTTGGAGTACAGGTCTTCTGCTTCCTTAGATATGTTTACTTCTAGGCATTTTATTCTTTTTGATGTGATGATAAATGGGATCGAGTTCTCTTTCTGATATTTCATTGTTAGTATACACTGTAGCAGTCACCAACCTTTTTGGCACCAGGGACCAGTTTTGTGGAAGACAATTTTTCCATAGGCTGCGAGTGAGGGGATGGTTTCAACATTCAAGTGCATTACATGTATTATGCACTTTATTTCTCTTATTATTACATCAGACCATCAGGCATTAGATCCCAGTGGTTGGGGACTCCTGCTCTATAAAAATGCACCAGATTTCTGTACATTAATTTTGTTTCCAACAACTTTACCAAATTAACTGATGAGTTCTAGTAGTTTACTGGTAGCCTTTTTAGGATTTTTTATGTATAGTATCATAATCTGTGAACAGTGACAGTTTTACTTCTTTTCTAATTTGGATTCCTTTTATTTCTTCTCCGATTGCTGTGGCCAGGACTTCCAAAAAACATATGGAACCAAAGGTGGCTAGAGTGGGCATACTTGACTTGTTCTTGATCTTAGAGGCCTTCAGCCTTTCATCATCGAGTATGATGTTAGCTGTGGGTTTCTCGATTCTGTAGGAGATGTCCTATGCATCCTAGCAGTGCACTCCTCTCTTCTCATCTAACACCAGGGGCCAGATAGTCCCAGAGTATTTTCTGGTCTGTGTTTGCCAGTTTGGTTGGTAGCCTGTGGGACCATACATTTCTGGCTTCTGGTGTCTGCCCCTTGGTGAGTGAGGCTGGTCTAGGGGCCTGTGCAGGTGTCCTGGCCCGATGGGATGTGCTTGCCCAGTGGTGGGTGGAGCTGGGTCTTGGTCTCCTGGTAGGCAGGACCCTGTTTAGCGGTGTGTCTAGAAGTGTCTGTGGGCCCAGGAAATCTTTAGGCATCCCAGCACTGGAGCCGACAGACTGCTGGATGGGGCCGGGTCATAGTGCTAATGGCCTAAGCAAGATGTCAGCCTCTAGGAGAGTTCATGCAGATGAGTACTCCCTGATAATGATGGTCACCACTGTCTACTAAGCCATCCCCTGCCTCCCAGCTCCCCAGGAGACTCTCCAAGACCAGCAGGTAGGTCTGGCCCAGGCTCCTATGAAATCACTGCTTTTGCCCTGGGTCCTGATGTGTGTGAAATTTCGTGTGTGTCCTTTAAGAATGAAGTGTGAATTTCCCCCAAGCTTGAGGAGGTCTTGCAATCAAGCCCCACTGGCCTTCAAGACCAAATGCTCTGGGAGTTCCTCCTCCCAATGCTGGACCCTTGGGCTAGGAGGCTTCATGCGGGGTTCAGAACCCTTACTTCTATGAAAGAACCTCTGTAATATAGTTATTATCCATGTTGTGGGTCACCCATGGGGGAGGGTTATACAATTTGATTATATTGCCAGTCCACCCCCCTCTACCAGTCTTCCTGTGGTTCCTTTTTTATGCTTTTAGTTGTAGAAAAACCTTTCTGGTTTAAGAATTTTTCAACCATGAGTATTCTGCAGATTGGTGTGCTCATAAGAGGAGGTGAGCTTAGTGTTCTATTCCACCATCTTGGCTGCTCTCCTTTCCATTTTGGAGAAGGCAATGGCATCCCACTCCAGTACTCTTGCCTGGAAAACCCCATGGATGGAGGAGCCTGGTAGGCTGCAGTCCATGGGGTTGCTAAGAGTTGGACACAACTGAGCGACTTCACTTTAGCTTTTCACTTTCATGCATTGGAGAAGGAAATGGCAACCCACTCCAGTGTTCTTGCCTGGAGAATCCCAGGGATGGGGGAGCCTGGTGGGCTGCCGTCTATGGGGTCGCACAGAGTCGGACACAACTGAAGCGACTTAGCAGCATCAGACAAAGACCATGGGAAACTGTTCTCTGCTTCCTGATCTTGATAATTCTGTTAACCATCTCCTGTCATTCCCTGTGTCTCAAGGCAGATGCTGTTTGCCCTTTGACTCATCCTCCTCTTAAGCTTGTTTTCTAGTTTGCTGTCCATCCTTCCCAGGGGAAGGAAGGCAACTCCATCCCAACTTCTTTATGGAAGAGTTGTAATGTCAGTATTTGCTAATCCATTCTTGGGCTGCGAAGTACCCCTCAAAATTCTTCCTAGAGGGCTTAGGAACCACATATAAAGATGACCCAGAGGGATGGTACGGGGAGGGAGGTGGGAGGGGGGTTCAGGATGGGGAACACATGTACACCCATGGCGGCTTCATATTGAAGTATGGCAAAACCAATACAATATTGTAAAGTAATAATAATAAAAAAATAGCACACACACACACACACAAAAAGAAAATAAGATCTCCCATGGGCTGTCATGACATTTCTTGGTATTAAGTAAGATTGCGTTAAATATGATCCTATGCTACCCACTTATTCTTTATTTTACAGTGGTTAGTTAAGTGCACGGCCATTTTTTTTTTTTTATCACTACTAGGCCAAAAATAATTAGCAATCACCTGAGAGTGGGAATTCTGAATAATTCATCTTTATATGTCTAATAATGCCCACCATGTTATCTGGCAGACTGAAGGGCTCAGTGACTGTTGAATTTAATAGGGGCAGATAGTAGAAGTTTTACCAATAGACCCATGACCTCATTGATTTAACCCACCTCCTCTTGTCTACAACTATGTAGATTCACAGAGAGGCTGATATACAATCCACCAGTGTGCTCTAGGAAAAAATAATTTAAACCCTTGACTAGACTCCAGTATGAATTTTTCAGTCACATTTATTATGATATAATTTACACAGAATGCAATGCATGGGTATTAAGTGTTTGCTTTTTTTGGTTGTGCTGGATCTTCGTTGCTGTGCACTGGCTTCCTCCAGCTGTGGCAAGTGGGGGCTCCTCTTTATTGTGGTGTCCAGTCTTCTCACTGGGGTGGTTTCTCTTCTTGCAGAGCACAGGCTCTAGGGTGGGTGGGCTCAGTAGTTGTGGCACTCAGGCTTAACTGCCCTGTGGCATGTGGGATCTTCCCAGACCAGGAATCGAACCTGTGTCCCCTACATTGGTAGGTGGATTTTTAACTACTAGACCACCAGAGAAGCCCCTGTTCTGATGAATTTTGACAAATATAAACAGCCTCAAAGTAACCATATCAATAAAGACAAAAATCATTTTCATTTTCACTTCCCCAGAAAGTTCCTTTATTCCCCTTTAAGGCAATCCACACCCCCCCCACCCCCGACCCCAGCCCCGCCACTGCCATCTCTCTTCCCTGGGGAATTAATGATCTTATTTCTATCACCATAAATTTGTTGAACATGTTCTATATCTGTGTAAATGAAAACCACATAGTATGTATTCCTTTGTGTCTACCTTTTCACTCAACATAATATTGATGAGATTCAACCAGATTAGTGCATGTATCAACAGTTCATTCCTTTTTATTGCTGAGAAGTAATGCATTCTGTGAACATACCACAATTCGTGTACCCATTCATTTGTTGAAGATATTTGTGTAGTTTCCAGTTCTGGGATATTATGAATACAGCTGCTCTGGCATCTTATTAAAGTCTTTCTGTGGATACATGTTTTCATTTCCCTTGGGTAAACACCTAGAAATAGAATGACTGGGCCACACATTTGATGTTTTTTTTTATTTTTTTTATTTTTTGGCTGCACCACAGGGCATCTGGAACTTTCTTGACCATAGATCGAATCTGTGCTCTCTGCATTGAAAGCATGGAGTCTTAACCACTGGACCACCAGGAAAGTCCTCATGTTTTAACTTTATAAGAAACTGCCAAGCCTTTCCCCAAAGTGCTTGTGCTGTTTTATACTTCCACCAGCAATGTATGAAAGGTCAAGTTTGTTTACGTCTTTGTCATCACTTAGTACTGTAAGTCCTAATATAACAGATATTTCACTGTAGGAGAGAGGGAGAGAGAGAAGGAAACAGAGAGAGATGGAGAGAGACAGGGATTGAGGAGGGAGAAAGAAGAGGAGGGAGAAATGGGGGGTGAAGGAAAGGAAGGGGAGAAGAGACGCAAAGACAGGAAAAGAAAAAAAAATGCAGCTTCTAAGAGTAGAATACAGTCAGGTTTTCCGGTGTCGGCTCTGATCTCTTATCAACTAGACTGCATTGCCTTTCAAGGGAGAAATATGAAGCAGTGTTCTTCCTGTTATGGCAGGGGTGGAATGAGCTGGACATTACATAGAGCTTATTCTAGGGAGCTGGTAGTTTTTCAAGTATAATTTGGACTGGAAAAACTGCAATTCTGGAAGAATTATCTGTATGTCAGGAACTGGCAACAATTTTGAAGTTCCTGTTCATGTTGTGAAACCTGACTGTTTTGTACTCACAGGAGGAGACATCTTTTTTCCCCTTTTGTTCAAGCAGAAAAATGAAGGCTTTCTTCATTGTAGGCGCATTCAAACTAATGATCAGCAAAGAGGCAAAAGCCAGGAGCTGTGACAGATTACATGGGGAGAGGGAAAGAAGTGCAGCACATACATTCTTAAACTTCGCTTCTACCTAAACAAGCTTAAAGCTGATCTTGCTCAGCAGGAAAATATAATGAACATGATTATGAAGTCCGATTCAAAGAACTAGTTTTTCTAGGGTGAATGTACAATCCTTCTGAGAACGATGAATTTGAATATAGAAAGTAAAAGAAGAATTCTAAGCAGTGAGGCCAAAAGTGTGGATTAAGGAAAAAAATCCATTAGAAATGACAATCATTATAAATATCTGCTCAGTACTGCAATTCTTCTTATTGAGATGTAATTTAATGTGACTGTTTCACTGTTTTGTCACATACTTCTCTGCTCCTGGATGAGGAACTCTGGATTACTGGAGAACTGCTCATCAGCTTTAAACCTAAGGTAGAGTCAATAAGAGGAGTGTTCCCAGCCCTTTCACTTTGGGGTCCTCACTGTGGATTCAGTGGGCAGCGTCTTTCAGGGACAGTTGGTAGGGAGACAGAGGCAGCTTTCTGAATTTTCATTAAAAGAGATGTTTGGAGCTTCCCTGGTGGCTCAATGGTAAAGAATCTGCCTGCCAACACAGGGAGACACAGGTTCGATCCCTGATCTGCGGGAAGCCCACGTGCTGTGGAGCAACTAAGCCTGTGGACTGCAAATATTGAGCCTGTGTGATGCAGCTACTGAAGCCCAAGCACCTAGAGCCTGTGCTCCACAACAAGAGAAGCGAAGCCCGCACCCACTGCAATTAGAGAGTAGCTCCTGTTCACCACAACTAGAGAAAAACCTGCACAGCAACAAAGACCCAGGACAGGCAACAATAAATAAACAAGAGATATTTGACTCACTTATCACTAATTAAGACGGGGGAGCCTGGTGGGCTGCCGTCTATGGGGTCACACAGAGTTGGACACGACTGAAGTGATTTAGCAGCAGCAGCAGCACAATCAGGAGCAAGGCGAAAAGGGTGGATTGCCATTGCTCTCTTCCCCAATACCCCTCATGTTGTTTGTTTGTGATCTCTTTTCTCCAAAAACCTGTCCTTATCTAATTGAATTAAGGTATCCAGTGCATGGTATTTGTTGTTGTTCAGTTGCTAAGCCGTGTCTGACTCTTTTGTGACCCCATGGACTGACTACAGGCCACCAGGTTCCTCCGTCCACGGGATTTCCCAGGCAAGAATACTGGAGTGGGTTGCCATTTCCTCTTTTAGGGGATCTTCCCGACCCAGGGATCAAACCTATGTCTCTTGCATTGCAGGCGGATTCTTTACCCACTGAGCCACCAGGAAGCCCCACTGAGCATATACAGTAGTGAATAAAACAGACAAAAATCTCTACCTTCATACCAGTAGGGGGAGACAGATACTAACAATTATAAATATGTAAATTATAGAAAGTATTAGAAGGTGGTATATATGGGGAAGGAAAAAAAGCAGGATAAAGGGAATAAGGAGTGTTAGGGGCAGGGAGGGGTGTACCCCTGGGATAATAATAAGCTATCACTAATATCAGTATTTATAAAAGCCAGATTTCACCTGGCCCATAAAGTGGGATTTATCTCATCCCTCTCTCCACTGCCACTGCCATGACAACCTAGAACTATGTCAAAATGATTCTAGATAATCTACTCCCCACTCTGGAGAAGGAGGCTAAACTGGGATATCATTATGTTCTGTGTAGGAAATGACATCACCATTATGCATCTCAGTACCTCACGGGTATCAGGTAATCAGTGAAGACTAGGAAATAAGACACCAGGGCTGCTGTACACTGTTCAAATCATGGTGGGAATCTTGCCCCTACCCTGAGTTGTATGGTAAACATACTGACTTTTCTTTGATGATGCCATTTATTTATGTGGAAAGATTTTCACAATAAAGGATTAAGAGAAAAAAGTGAATAACAAATTAGTGTGGGTATGTGTGTATGTAGGTATGTAACATATTGACTTTTTAAAAGAATTTTATTTATTTCGCTGTGCTGGGTCTTGGCTGTGGCATGTGGGATCTAGTCTTAGCCACTGGACCACCAGGGAAGTCCCAACATACTGACTTATGGTCTGAGCTTTTACTTTTTATGTAAGTGGCATACTTTCCTTCAGGCCTAGACATATTTTTATAGTGTGGTTTGATCCCTGGCATAGTGTTTTATTTTGCATGTGTCATGATTTTTAACAATTCTAAACAATTCTAACAATTTAAAAATTCTATTATTTTAGGATATTTAGCTAGTTTCCACATTTTTCAAGTTGATGAAATACTTGTACATGTAACTTAGGACATATCTGTGGGTTTTTCCTTAAGATAACTTGCAAAAAAGTAGAACTGTGGGCTCAGAAGTTATGCAGAGTTTTAATATTTTTGATGTAAATTACCCATTGCCCACTAGAAAGCATGAATTTAGCTTCACCTCTCCAACCATGTATGAGAACGTTTATTGTCCTATACTCTTACCATTGCTTGTGTCGTCATTCTTTTTACTTTATTAATTTGAAAGGTGGGACTCAGTATTTCAGTAATGTTTTTAATTTCTGTATCTTTGATTGTGAGGTTTACTGGGATTTGTATGTCTCCTTTTGGAAATTGTTCTCTTTTTTAATGTTTTGGCCATGTCCCAAGGCATGAGGGATCTTAGTTCCCTGACTAGGATCGAACCCTCACTCCCTGCATTTGCAGTGTGGAGTGTTAACCCCTGGAAAACCACAGAAATCCCCAGGAAATTGTTCATTTTTAATTGGAGTGTATCACTTTCCTGTTGATAGCTAAGAGTTCTTTAGATATTAAGGGTCTCTGCTTCTTTTCTGCCCTGTCATTGCAAATATTTCCCCCAGTTTTAAAATTGTGCTTTATTTTCACTTGTGGAATTTTTTGCCTTTTTTTTTTTTTTTTCTTTAAATCTTTTTGGCTGTGCTGTGTGGCTGCAGGATCTTAGCTCCCTGACCAGGGATCGAACCCGGGCCCTCAGCAGTGAGAGCACTGAGTCTTAACCACTGTCCAGAGGTTACTCCCTATTTGTGCCAGGGAACTCCCTATTTGTGGAATTAAAAAAAAAAAGTTATTTTTAACTGTTCTGGGTCTTCATTGCTGTGCACAGGCTTTCTTTAGTTGCAATGTGTGGGCTTCTCACTGTGGTTGCTTCTCTTGTTGGGGAGCATGGGCTCTAGAGCACATGAGCTTCATGAGTTGCGGCTCCTGGGCTCTAGAGCGCAGCCTCAGTAGTTGTGGCACACAGGCTTAGCTGTCCCATGGCATCATATGGGATCTTGCTGGACCAGGGATTGAATCCATGTCCCCTGCATTGACAGGCAGATTCTTTACCACTGGACCACAGGGGAAGTCCCTGTGGAATTTTTAAAAGATAGGTGTTGATGTTTTGGCATCAACATAATATTTAACTTAAAAACCTTATTTAAATGTATTATGGCTTTATCCTATGCTTTTTTTGACAAATGCTTTCTGTACCCTCCCCTAAATACATAAATATTCATCCAAACTCTCAATTTTCAGTCATTTTAACATTTAGCTAAATAGTAGTTAGTATTCAGAGTTTGGAGAAGGCAATGGCACCCCACTCCAGTACTCTTGCCTGGAAAATCCCATGGACAGAGGAGCCTGGTAGGCTGCAGTCCATGGGGTTGTGAAGAGTCAGACACGACTGAGCGACTTAACTTTGACTTTTCACTTTAATGCATTGGAGAAGGAAATGGCAACCCATTCCAGTGTTCTTGCCTGGAGAATCCCAGGGACAAAGGAGCCTGGAGGGCTGCCATCTATGGGGTTGCACAGAGTCGGTACGGCTGAAGCGACTTAGCAGCAGCAGCAGCAGTATTCAGAATTAACTTTTGTCTATGGATTGATGTAGGATTCCTCCTTTACTTTTCCCCAAATGCTTATCTAATAGTCCCAGGACCATCTATTAAATAATCCATCCTATTATCACAAATATAAAATGCCAAATGTATCACATACTTATAGGCACTGTAGGAAGCTAAGCAATATGAAGTTGCTGTTTTAGAGTAAAAAATAGTAGAATAATGGCAGTTCCATATGACTCAACCTAAAATTAACTTGCTAAAGTGAAATTTCCTTTTATTAAAGGATGATGTCAAATATTTGAATAACTGAAAAAAATCAGCTCAATTTAAAAAGATTTCAGGTGTGTATATTTTGGCTGGCATGAGAGAGATGAGAGATGAGATGAGATGAAGTTAATAGGTGGGGTTGACTCCCCAACATTTTTCTCCTAAAAATAAGAGTAAATGCTGCACACTGTATTTTTTAAAAAATAATATTCTTTTCTCTTGTGGACTTTTGGGTCTACTTCACACCAGCTGAGCTGCCTTGCTAAGCCAAGTTCTCCTTGTAAGGTCCTTCCTGCTCTCCATCTTTTCCTTGCTGGCCTCATTATAAAAATGTGCTACTGTCAGATATAAATGATGTTTCTCACTAAGTACACTCAATAGCATTTTCCTTTCACTCTCCTTTTCCTCCAAATCTAACAATAAGCCATTGTGCTTTAGTGAAAAAAGAACCCAAGCCTCTCTGAGTATTCCCAGGCTTGCAAGTTGGCATGACGGGTAGTCCGGGTGATTGATCCATAACCTTTGGGCACTCAGGCAATTACTAGCTGCCCATAAGTTTTGCTGTGCCAGAAGTGCCAATAAAAAACTTGGGGATCTAATTCTGGGTCAGCAGAGTTCTCTTTTCATGATGTTATATGAAATAAGATTTTCAACTATAAGAGGGAATTCTTTAGAGAACAGTAAAAATTATTTATATTTTCCCATCTAATCACCATGAAACATGATCCTGATGACCTCTTTTTTCTTCATCCATAACTAACTTTTTTCCTACTTCCAACCTTCAACATTTCCTTTTACAGCCTTTCTATTGTACTAGGAAGAGGGGCGGAAAAATCCAAGTTTCTGGTGTTCAAAGAAAAAGGAAGGGATTTCCCCAGTGCTCCAGTGGCTAAGACTCCACGCTCCCAATGCAGGGGGCCTGGGGTTCGATCCCTAGTTGGGGAACTAGATCCCACATGTTGCAACTAAGAGTTCCTATGCCACAACTAAAGATCCAGCACAGCGAAATACACAAACAAATTTTTTTTTTAAAAAGAAAAGTCAGAAATAATCCTTATAAACCAAAGCTTCAGTATGTTCATTCCCATAATTCTGGGAGTTGTCAATGATTTTTATTTTCACTAACGAGGCAAGAGCTCATGAGCTGGGCCTCTTCTGTCAGGAGATAAATATTATGAAACAAAACTGTCATTTGTCTCAGAGCTCTGCTTTCTGCAGAGGCGTATGTGCATGTGCTTGTAATAAAAAAGGGCATTTTTCTCAGCCAAGATAGAATGAGCTGTAATAGACTGATTAATAAATGATTTATCATAAAAATCTCAGTATTGGAAAAGAACATTAAAGGTCAGATGGTTCAATCTCCTGACTACAAATATACTCATTTTAAGCATAAGGGCCAAGCTAACATGTTCTTGAAGCTGCTAGACATTATCATCATCTAATTGTATGATCTTTCTTTTCTTGAAATATTCTATGACACATATATTTTTCAATTTGATTGTCTTTAGAATTTCATGACATTGAGAAAAATTGCAGATGTCCTAGACTAGGTTATAATACTTTTTGGAAAATGACTGTTTTTCCAGAAGAATAAGTGGTTTACTTTTCTGTTTAGTTTTTAGCTGTTATTTATTGGCTGCAGGAAGAGAGCCCTGTTCCTAATCTCCTTGTCGTTGATGGTTTAATTAATGGCCCTTCAAGCACCACATGTAACTGTCTGCCCTGTGTAGTTTCCTGCCTACCCCATCAACATTAGGCTTGGTCTTGTGGCTTCTATTGGCCAATGAGACATAAGCAAGTGTGATACAAGCAGACACTAGTAAAGTGCTTGTGCCTTGGGTCTTGCCTTCTCTTTTGTAGCTTAAAATACCCAACTTCCACATGAACAAGTTCAGGCCAGTCAGCTAGAGACAAGTAGCCCAGCCAACACCAACTGTCAGACATATGAATGAGGTCATCTTAGATCATTAAGTCCCAGTTGAGCCACCAGAAACTGAAACTGCATAAGGCAAGATGAGCAGAAGAACCACATAGCTGAACTTGGCCACAATTTCTCACCTACAGAATCATGAACAAATAATATGGCTGTTTTTTTAAGTCACTAAGTTTTATGGTGGTTTGTTTTGAAGCAATAGGTAACTGTGTACTCCTGATATATAATGGGGTCATGTATTTCTTTAGGGTTAAGTTTTCCAGTTAACACCTAAGGGAAAAATCATGTAAAGTCAAAATTACCACTGGAAATCTCTTAGGCAGTTACCATTATAATCAAAGCAAACATTTCCCCCTCCCATCATTGAAAGACATGGCTAATTTTCTTTTGAGCACCAGATTAAATAACTGGTTTGTGCTTGAAGCCATGCTATGTGAAACACACATTCTGTGTCTTTAAATAGTTAACTTATAATCCATTGGCTAGCCCATTGGATCATCACTAAAATCACTCTTCTTTTGCAAACACCCCTAGCTCCTTGTCTTGTCCCTCCTATCCCTCATTTCTCTTGAGTAAATACTTGGAATGCAATTGCTGAGGCAAAGGGTAGATATATTCACCTAGAATTTACCACCAAATTTAAGAACTCATGAGCTTTGCCAGCATCACAGGGGGCAGCTTTCTAGTGATCTTCTCTGGCACACAGACCGTGGTTTATTGCTTGACATCCTAAGCCTGGGGCGTCTTAGCAAACTTCTCTGCCATCTAGTGGGCTACAGCCCACCCTCACCAACAAGGTCTGAATCTCTAAATTGGTGCCCTCCTCTAAATTTTTTCCTTCTTTGGCTGTTCTTCCAAAGTGTCCTACAGGTAGTGACTGTTTCCTTCAACTGCCATTCCTGTAGAGTTAGCTTCACTCTTCTAAGTAGTTAAATCCCTTTCACTAGTTAAGATTATTTACATTAACTTTTCCCTGTTCAAACTGCTGATGGGACAAGAAGACAGGGATGTTTGAAAATTACTGATGTGGTTTTTGTCTCTTAATTACATCCTGAATAATACACCCTCCTTCACCAAATCTTTTCTACTGTGCATCAAGAACATGCCCTGAAATACCCACCCTTTTCCAGTAGAAAACTAGTTGCTAACATGTTGCATGCAACAGCTTTTGTCTATTTTTTCTACTTTTCCATTGTCCTCCCCCCAGATCTCTGCAATCCATTCTCTACATAACAGCCACAATAAGCTTTTAATGAAAATCCAATCATATTACTATATTGCTTTAAACCCTCCAATAAGGACTTCTGGTTTTAGCTTAGAGATGTACAGACCTGGAAAGAGACTCTCTCCCATTCATACAACAAGGGAAATCTGGCAAAATTCCAAAATAATGACTTATCTTGAATAAATCTGAGATCTGAGGTTATAGGGCTATGTGTGTGTGCTAAGTTGCTTCAGTTATTCTGACTCTTTGCAACCCCATGGACTGTAGCCTGCCAGGCTCCTCTGTCCATGGGATTCTCCAGGCAAGAATACTGGAGTGGATTGTCATGTCTTCCTCCATGGGATCTTCCTGACCCAGGAATCGAACCCGTGTCTCCTGCATTGCAGGTGGATTCTTTATCACTGAGCAACTGGGGAAGTCCTATAGGCCCATGATATAACTCCAAATCTGAGGAAAGCCAGATTTCCTACAGGGAGATATAGGACCTGAACATCTGCTTATCTGGGGCAGATGCTGCTGGAATCCATATAAGCTGGTAAGAAGATTCAGTCAAATGTTTTTAAATTATTATTTTTAGTTGGAAGATAATTGCTTTACAAGGTTGTGTTGGATTTTGCCATACAACAATGTGAATCAGCCATAAGTATACACATATCTCCTCCCTCTTGAACCTCCTTCCACACCTCCAACCCCCACCCCTCTAGGTTGTCACAGCACTGTGCTGAGCTCCCTGTTACACAGCAACTTCCCACTGGCTACTTTACATATGGTAATGTATATGTTTCCATGTTATTCTCTCAAGTCATCCCACCCTCTCCTTTCCCACTTGCTGTGTCCATAAGTCTGTTCTCTATGTATGCGTCTCTATTCCTGCCCTGAAAGCAGGTTCATCAGTACAATTTTTCTAGATTCCATTCAGCCAAATGTTTTCCATGAATTGCTCAGGGCCACATTTGGCTAACAACTTCATCCTCTTGCAAGATTTCCCTCCACAAACACCACAATGCGTTCATACAGAAGACCAAGGAGAATTCTGATAAAGCTCCATCATGCTGCTGGCTGGTTGGGGGGAATGCAGCTACTACCGAAACTCTTTTCAACCCATCTTTCCTATAGTTGTGGGTTGAACAGAGTTTCAGCAGTGTCTGAAACCCTATAATCCTCTGTCATCCCCTTCTCCTCTTGCCCTCAATCTTTCCCAGCATCAGGGTCTTTTCCAATGAGTCGGCTCTTCACATTAGGTGGCCAGAGTATTGGAGCTTCAGCATCAGTTCCTCCAATGAATATCCAGCATTAATTTCCTTTAAGATTGACTGGTTTATATTTATAACTAATGGAAAAAGTCAAGAGAATAATATTTTGTGATATAAAATAATTCTATGAAATTCAAATTTTAGTCTCCATACCTAAAATTTTATTGGAACCTGGTCACACCCATTAGTTTATGTACTGTCTAGCTACAGCAGCAGAGTTGACTAGCTGTAATAAACATTGTATGTCACCTGCAAAGCCTAAAATATTTGCTATTAGAAACAGTGTACCAGCCCCTGGGTTGAGGCTCTAGCTGGGACGAGTGGTCACCTGGGAAGTTGTCAGAAATGCAGACTCAAACCTGTCATTCTTGGAACAAAAGCCTACGTTTGTTGGGAGAAGAGCAATAAAAACAGTTATTTCAAGGTACGGGTGGAAACCAGTTGTAGTTAGGGAATAGAGAGGAAAGAAAAAAGCTCTACTTCAGCAGGAAAGGCTTCTTTTTCTTTTTTTTTTTTTTATCTGAAAGCCAGATACTTTGTGTAGGATAGTGAATACTGAGGTGATTATTTTTATGCTTGGACATGAGCGTGCCTTTCCTTCTCCTAGGCCTTTAGCACGGAGGTTTGTTTTAACCTGGTCAGGATGTAAGATTTGTTGTTGCTATGGTTACCCTTAGACCACCACAGGCTTCAAATTCCTCTAGTGATATCTTCTGTCCTATACAAAGCATTTGGCTTTCAACAACAACAACAAAAAATGAAGTATACAAAAGAGCAAGAATAAACACATTCCCAAGAGACAACACAATCTTCAGAACCAAACTCAGGTATGACATACGTTAAAAAAAAAATCAGATGAGGAATTTAAAATAATTATGACTACTATGTTAAAGACTGTAATGGAAAAAGTAGGCAACATTTCAACAGAATATTATAAGGAAGAAACACATGGACATGGTAGAAATAAAAATAGAACAAACCTCCAATGACTTTCTATTGTACTTAGAATAAAATCCAAACTCCTACACAATCTTCATGATCAGGCCTTAGCTGATCTCTTTATCCCCATCTTCTATGACTTTCTCCATTGGTCCCTGACCAACCATATATATCCAAAGAACTGATGCTTTCAAGTTGTGGTGCTAGAGAAGACTCTTGAGAGTCCCTAGGACTGCAAGGAGATCAAACCAGTCAATCCTAAAGGAAATCAATCCTGAATATTCACTGGAAGGACTGATGCTAAAGCTGAAGCTCTAACACTTTGGCCACCTGATGTGAAGAGTCAACTCACTGGAAAAGACCCTGATGCTGGGAAAGATTGAGGGAAAGAAGAGAAGGGGGTGACAGAGGATGAGATGGTTGGATGACATCATTGACTCAATGGACACGAATTTGAGCAAACTCAGGGAGATAGTGAAGGACAGGGAAGCCTGTTTGTTATAGTTCATGGGGTTACAAAGAGTCGGACACAACTGAGCGACTGAACAACAAGAGAGGGTGTGGAGAAAAAAGAACCCTCCTACACTGTTGGTGGGGATGTAAATTGATATAGCCACTATGGAAAACAGTATGGAGGTTCTTTAGTAAACTAAACATAGAATTACCATATGATCTAGCAATCCTACTCCTGGGCATATATTTGGGACAAAACTGTAATTCAAAAAGATACATGCACCCTATGTTCATAGAAGCACTATTTGTAACAGCCACAATATGGAAATAATGTAAATGTGCATTGGCAGAGGAATGGATAAAGAAGATGTGGTATATATATACCCAATGGAATACTGAAAGTGAAGTGAAAGTGAAAGTCACTCAGTTGTGTCTGACTCTTTGCGACCCCATGGACTATACACAGTCCATGGAATTCTCCAGGCCAGAATACTGGAGTGGGTAGCCTTTCCCTTCTCCAGGGGATCTTCCCAACCCAGGGATTGAATCCGGGTCTCCCACATTGCAGGCAGATTCTTAATGGAATAACTACTCAGCCATAAAAAGAATGAAATAATGCCATTTGCAGCAACCTAGATGCAACTAAAGATTATCATACTATCATACAGTGTCACCAGACCCACAGGTGACACTGGTTATCTCAAGTTAATCAGAAGCTCAGACTAATAGCTACATCTCTGATTAAGGGAGAAAAAGGAGGTAGGGGGAGCAAGTGAACTTAGGTGACACAGTCTCTTTGAACTGAATTTTCAAAACGTGGGGTATACAGGAAGGGTGCTGGAGAGGGGTGCAAATAACATGGGAAGTCTTAAGCACCAGATTGGGAGACACAGCACTAGAAGTTAGGTAATACTGGCTCCAGCTCTAGATCCAACCTGCTCCTCTGAAAGTGCAGTGACACTCAGGCAGCTGGGTATCCAGACCTCCTCCACGGGGGAGGCACAGGGGAGGACCAGCTCAGGAGGGGAGGAGGGCAGCCCACGGAAGCAGCGGGGTCATCTGCAGCCTGCTGCTGCCCTTGGGAAGGAAGGCACTGTCACTGTCACCCCATGGTCTTGGCTTAAGGGCTGGCAGGGCAGGGCAGCTGGGACACCTGAGAGCACCTGTGATGTGCCTGGGTTCCCCATCCAGAGACTGAGCCCCAGACTCATCTGCCTCCCACAGGCTGCAAGCAAGCCTCTGGGCTCCCTACACATGCCATATAATATCACTTATACGTGGAATCGAAAATATGGCACAAATAAGCCTATCTATAAAACAGAAAAAGACTCACAGATAAAGATAACAAAACTAAGGTTGCCAAGTAGGGGAGGGAGAGGGATGAACTGAGAGTTTGGGGTTAGTAGATGTAAACTATTACATGCAGAATGAATAAATGACAAGGTCCTACAGTATAGCTCAGGGCCTTACATCCAATCTCCTGGGATAATCTATTATGAAAAAAGAACATAAAAAAGGATATATGTATGTGTGTGGCTGAGTCACTTTTCTATACCTCAAAAGTTACCACAACATTGTAACTCAACAATACTTCAAATAAATAAATTAAATGCCCATACTAACCAAAGCAACCTACAGATTCAATGCATTCCCCATCAAAATTCCAATGTCACTTTTCACAGAAACAGAATAAACATCCCTAAAATTTGTATGGAATCACAGAAGACCCTAAACAGCTAAAGTAATTTTGAGAAAGAAGAACAAAACCAGAGGCATTATGTGCCCTGAATTCAAACTATATTTCAAAGCTATAGTAATCAAAAAGTATTGCCCCCAAAAGATACACATATAGTATTGGCTTATAAAGATAAACATAGAATGGCCATTATAAAAAATTCTACAAATAATTAATGCTGGAGAGGATGTCAAGAAAAGGGAATTATTCTACACTGTTGCTGGGAATATAAATTGGTGCAGCCACTATAGAGAAAAGTATGGTGGTTTCTTAAACTAAAAATAGAGCTACCATATGATCCAGTAATCCCAGTCCTGGGCATATATTTGAAAAAAACCATAATTTGAAAAGATACACATACCCAAATATTCACTGCAGCATTATTTACAATAGCCAAGACATGGAAGCAACCTGAATGTCCACAGACAGAGGAATGGATAAAAAACATATGGTACATATACGCAATGGAATATTACTCAGCCATAAAAATGAAATAGTGCCATTTGAAGCGACATGGATGGACTTAGGTTTTTCATACTGAGTAAAGCGAGACAGAGAAAGACAAATTTCATATGCTGTCACTTATATTTAGAACTTAAAAAATGGTACAAGTGGAGTCACAGATATAGAAAGCAAACTTATGGTCACCAAGTGGGAAATGGGGGGAAGAGGGATAAATTAGAAGACTGAGATTGACATATACACTATTATATAAAAAGTAGATAACATTTATAAATGTTATTATATATAAAGTAGATACTACTGTATGGCACAGGGAACTCTACTTAATACTCTATAATGACCTATATGGGAATAAAATCTAAAAAAGATTGGAGATATATATATATATATATACATAAATATATGTATGATTCACTTTGCTGTAACTAACACATTGTAAATTAACTATACTCCAATAAAAATTAACTTTAAAAATACATAATAAATAAATAAATGATTCAAATGAACTTATTTACAAAACAGAAACAGACTTCCAGACTTTGAAAACAAACTTAGGTTACCAAATCATACAGGTGAGGGGAAGGATAAATTAGAACTTTGGGATTGGTTTTTCCAGTAGTCATGTATGGATGTGAGAGTTGGACTGTGAAGAAAGCTGAGCACCAAAGAATTGATGCTTTTGAACTGTGGTGTTGGAGAAGACTATTGACAGTCCTTTGGACTGCAAGGAGATCCAACTAGTGGAGATCAGTCCTGGGTTTTCTTTGGAAGGAATGATGCTAAAGCTGAAACTCCAGTACTTTGGCCACCTCATGTGAAGAGTTGACTCATTGGAAAAGACTCTGATGCTGGGAGGGATTGGGGGCAGGAGGAGAAGGGGATGACAGAGGATGAGATGGCTGGATGGCATCACCGACTTGATGGATGTGAGTTTGAGTGAACTCTGGGAGTTGGTGATGGACAGGGAGGCCTGGCGTGCTGCAATTCATGGGGTCACAAAGAGTTGGACATGACTGAGCGACTGAACTGAACTGATATATTAAATAATCAACAAGACCTACTGAATAGCACAGTGGCTGACTTTATTTTTCTGGGCTCCAAAATAACTGCAGACGCTTACTCCTTGGAAGAAAAGTTATAACCAACCTATATAGCATATTAAAAAGCAGAGACATTACTTTGCCAACAAAGGTCCGTCTAGTCAAGGCTATGGTTTTTCAGCGGTCATGTATGGATGTGAGAGTTGGACTGTGAAGAAAGCTGAGTGCCGAAGAATTGATGCTTTTGGACTGTGGTGTTGGAGAAGACTCTTGAGAGTCCCTTGGACTGCAAGGACATCCAACCAGTCCATCCTAAAGGAGATCAGTCCTGGGTGTTCATTGGAAGGACTGATCCTGAAGCTGAAACTCCAATATTTTGGCCACCTGATGCAAAGAGCTGACTCATTGGAAAAGACCCTGATGCTGGGAAAGATTGAGGGCAGGAGGAGAAGGGGACGACAGAGGATGAGATGGTAGGATGGCATGACTGACTCGATGGACATGGGTTTGGGTGGACTCCGGGAGTTGGTGATGGACAGGGAGGCCTGGCATGACTGAGCGGCTGAACTGAACTATATAGCACAGGGAACTCTACTCAATATTCTTTAATAACTTACATGAGAAACAAATCTGAAAAAGAATGCATCTATGTATTATGTGTAACAAAATCACTTACCTGTACACCTGAAACTAACAACATTATAAATCAACTATGATATAAAATTAAATTAAAAATAACACACATATCAGTGGCGAAGAATAGAGAGCCCAGAAATAAACTCACATATATATGGTCAATTAATTTATAACAAAGGAACCAAGGATATACCATGGGAAAAGGACAGTCTCCTTAATAAATGATAGTGGAAAACTGGACAAATGCATTCAGAAGAATGGAACTGGCTGAATATCTTACACCTTACACAAACCACACACAAAACCCAAATCAAAATGGATTAAAGACCTGAATGTAAGACCTGAAATCATAAAACAACTAGAAGAAATCAGAGAGTGTAAACTATCTGACATTTCATTGGCAATGATTTTTTTTAATTTTATTTTATTTTTAAACTTTACATAATTGTATTAGTTTTGCCAACAAAAGCAAAAATAAATAAATGGAACCACATCAAACTAAAAAGCTTCTGCACTGCAAGATAAACTATCAACAAAGCGAAAAAGTAACCTACAGAATGGGTGAAATATTTGCTAAATAATATAACTGACAAATGATTAATATTCAAAACATACAAAGGACTTAAACCACTCAACAGCAAAAAAGAAAATCCAGTTTTAAAATGGGCAGATATGAACAGACATTTTTCCAAATAAGACATTTTTCCAAATAAACCATTTTTCCATTTTCATTGCTAAAGGGTACACAAAAAGAAGTGGAACATCACTAATGATCAGGAAAATACAAATCAAAACCACAATGAGATTACCATCTCATATCTGTTAGAATGGCTTTTATCAATAAGATAAAAAGAAAGCTGAGCACCGAGGAATTGATGCTTTTGAACAGTGGTATTAGAGAAGACTCTTGAGAGTCCCTTGGACTGCAAGGACATCCGACCAGTCCATCCTAAAGGAGATCAGTCCTGGGTGTTCATTAGAAGGACTGATGCTGAGGCTGAAACTCCAATACTTTGGCCACCTGATGCGAAGAGCTAACTCATTGGAAAAGACCCTGATGCTGGGAAAGATTGAGGGCAGGAGGAGAAGGGGACAACAGAGCATGAGATGGTTGGATGGCATCGCCGACTCAATGGACATGGGTTTGGGTGGACTCTGGGAGTTAGTGATGGACAGGGAGGCCTGGCATGCTGCGGTTCATGGGGTCGCAAAGAGTTGGACATGACTGAGCGACTGAACTGAACTGAACTATCAATAAGACAAGTGGTTAGGCTGGGTCGGAAAGAGAGCAATGCCTGGAGGCTGTTCTTCGGGAGAGGGTGTGAAGAGGTAGCAGTGGTCTCCCAGGATGAATCCTACCCACCTTGCTGCTACCAGGAAGCTTGGGCCTCCTTTGGGAAGAGTGGTTGTGGCAGCAGCACCTGGGGTGTGATCCTGCTGGCCACATCCCAGCTCATCCTTTCCTGCCCCTCAACCTGGACCTGCAGTTACTCCCTCCAAAACAGGGCAGTGAACTGCGTATCCATGGGCCACATGTTGTTTGAAACACTCTGACATCATGTACTGTATGAACCGAGTCCAGTTTTCTGTTCATTTGAAATCACATTTGTGTAAGTATACATTTTCGATTGCAACCTAAGGCTCATCTCTCCAATTTGCAAATATTCAAAGGGCCACAGACATTTTAAGCACTTTAAACACACACAAATTATTCCTAAACTCAACTGAAGTATTAAAACCATGAGTTAGGTCTACTTCCCTATTTCCCTGTTGTATTCTAAACTCTCTAGGCTTTCAAAGACCTATTTGGGAAGGCAGAGCTTCTCAGTAGTGTACTCCTCACATGTCCCAGGAATGGTAAAGTCAATATTGCAGTCCTGGGGAGGGCTGGATAGACCTGGAAACTTTAGCCTCCTGCAGTCGCCTGAGGATGCTCTATGATTAAAAATCAATTTCTCTGAATACTGTAGCAAATTCAATAGACTTAAAAAAAAATGGTCTGCATCAAAAAAATCTTTTTTAAAAAATTAATTTCTCTGTCTGCCAGGATGTGAAAATAGTTGGCAAGCGCTGCATGGAGAGAATACTTTAACCATCATGAGAGCTGAGGTTACTGGTTCAACTCATGTCTATACTATAACTAAACATCCTAGGTGGACTTACCTGGTGGTCCACTGCTTAAGAGTCTACCTGCCAATGCAGTGGACATGGGTTCAATCCCTGGTCTGGGAAGATCCCACATGCTGTGGAGCAACTAAGCCTGTGCACCACAACTACTGAGCCTGTGCTCTGGAGCCCAGGAGCCGCAACTCCTGAGCCCATACGCCTAGAGCCTATGCTATACAAGAGAAGCCACCACAATGAGAAGCCCACGCACCCCAACAAAGACCCAACACAGCCATAAACAAATTAATTAATTTTAAAATATAAGCATTTTAGGCATATTGATCATTTTCATCATCAGTAAGGAATCTGTGCCTAAGATGGGTCACTTTTATGCCACAGGAGGAGAAATATTCCATGCCTTTTCATAGTCAATATGACAACAGGGGGACCACAAGCCATATAGGAGGTTTCTGCATATGCTCTTCACACACTGTGCTCCTGGGTTACGCTCCCCCCTTAACCTGTGTAGGTAACTGCCAGGAGTCCCTACACCAGGGCTCTGGTGATCCTAGTTCACTGCCCTCACTTATGGTTTATGTCTGTTGTCTTGACTTAAGTATTAATAACATCTCTTCAATCTCAAAACTGCCCTGGTTAGCAGAATAAATTACCTGTTAATCCTACATAGGTAGGTTGCATTTCATTTGCTTCCACCACAAGTGTTTCTCTATAGAGATACTGTTAGTCTTTGCATTGGGATAATTCTGCATTATGCACGATTCCCCCCCCATTCTGTAGTTCTCCCAGTCACTGTGAAGAGAAAGCCACCTCCACACACCTCCCAAGGCCTCCTAGGGAAGCCGCAGAGAATGCCGGGTTCTCTCTCCAGCCTGGATACAGGCGGCTGTATTCTTGTCACATTTTCTCTAACTGGCAGGCTCCGGCTCTAAGCAATATTTTAATGGCATTATTTCTTGCATACTTTTCCTATTTTGTCCAACCCTCTCGTCACTTCTCTAAAGTAATTTAATAACACCACCCTCAATGAAAACATGAACCATTTGACAAAAAACAAAGAGACGTTTTTCACGAGTTGAGAAAGAAGCCAACTCCATTTCTGTGCATTCATTTCAATGTAACATCTGACCTCTTAGTGTGGTTTCAGCTTAAAGATGCTTCCAGTAGATACTGCAGTGCACCAGCCACATCCCCTCTTGTCTTCAGGGCTAGGTTATCCTTACCCCAGCTTCTGAGAATAGAAGCTGCTGCTGGCTCAGAGCTCTGACACTCTCTGGGTGCTGCCTTCAGCTACCAGGAACTCTCTTGGTAATACCACGTCTCATGGGGGAAGAGCCTGGGCCAATAACTGGCTGATGTAATGATACAAAGACTCAGCTCCCCGTACCTCCATTTGGGATAGTTCTGAAGGGCCAACCTAGCTCCAGAGCACCCTGTGGGACCCACTAAAGCCTTAGAAGCAAGCACAGCTCCATTTCTCTGTCCCACCCACCTCCCTGAGTTCCTTCAGGTATATCACCCAGGAGCATGCCCTAGCAAACCTGGATGTGAGCAATCCCCATAAACCTTCTGCTAATGAGCCATCCAGTTTTTGTCATGGTATTTCCAGTAGTCATGTATGAAAGTGAGAGTTGGACCATAAAGAAGACTGGGCACCAAGGAATTGATGCTTTTGAACTGTGGTGTTGGAGAAGACTCTTGGACTACAAGGAGATCAAACCAGTCAATCCTAAAGGAAATTAACTCTGAATATTCATTGGAAAGACTGATGCTGAAGCTGAAACTCCAATATTTTGGCCACCTGATGCAAAGAACTGAACTCATTGTAAAAGACCCAGATGCTGGGGAAGATTGAAGGCAGGAGGAGAAGGGGACAACAGAGGATGAGATGGTTAGATGGCATCATGGACTCAATAGATATGAGTTTAAGGAAGCTCTGGGAAATGGTGAAGGACAGGGAAGCCTGATGTGGTGCAGTCCATGGGGTTGCAAAGAGTTGGACATGACTGAGCGACTGAACAAAATGCAAACAAATGAGCCATTCATCTCCAGAGAACACTCCATCTCAAAGGTTCTTTCCAGGGAGCCTTGTCTACAACATCACTGTTAGTTTCCTTGGAAAGTAGAGTTGCAAATGAAGGGAAGAGCAAGCAAAGCCATTCTAGCTTCCTCTCCATCCTGCTGCTTACTCCAGCCAGACTGTCCCTTCATCACCTTCTAGCCATCAGCCCAGGCTTTTTCACTTACTGCTGCCTTCTTACCCTTTGAGGTTTCATCTGTCTGTAAGTGTTCTGCTGATCGTTATCTCTTCCTTCCTTAAAACTTAGCTGAATAGCCCTTTCTTCAAAGTTCTCTTTTTTTGTGGAAGTTAGATGCTTCCACAAAATGCCTGTGTGTGATGTGTAGGTATGCATGCTTACATTTTAACAAGTAGTCCATTCCCCTGTGGCATGTCCCAGCACTCACTTCTTGAGCCTGTTTTTTTTTTTTTTTTTTAACCACACCACAGGGCACATGGGATCTTAGTTCCCTGCCTGGGGATTGAACCTGCGCCCCCTACAATGGAAGCATGGGGTCTTAACCACTGGCTTGTCAGGGAAGTACTGAACCTCTTATCTTTACTGTGGATGCTACCTTGGTGACTGCCTTCAGCCTCAGGGCTATAAATACCCTCAACAGGATGACGAGTCCAGGACTTATATCTCTAGCCAGAACTTCAGCCATGAACTCTGTATGTGGCCTTCCAGCAGCCTCCACCACATCTCTACTTGGAGGTCTAACGGTCTTCTCTGACTTAACATGTCTAAAACAGCTCTACTGCTCTACCAACATGGTCCTGCCATGCCTGACATCATTCTCTACCCTAGTCAATAATGGCAGCTCCATCCTTCCATTGGCTCAGGCCAAAATCCACAAAGTCATCCTTGACTCCTTTTCTTTCATCCTCACATCCATCCCATAAGCAAATTCTATTGCTCCTCCCTTCAAAATGTATCTAGAATCTGGTTATTTCCCCCATTTCTGCTTCCACTGTTTCTGTTGGAGATGTCATGATGCTGCTGCTGAATCATGACAATAGTTTTCAACTTCTCTCCCAGCTCACCCCTCTTGCCTTTGTTCCACTCTCGACACAGGGTTATCCTGTTAAGGCATAATCAGATGTGGGCTGTGCTTGCCTGAAAACCCATGATGGCCCCTTTGTCCCAGAGTGAAAGCCAATATCCCTCTAGCGGCCTTACAAGTTTCTGCACACCCTGACTCAAACTTTTCTGTCTTCCTCCCTGCTCCTCCCCTTGTTCACCCCACTCCATCCAGTTACTATCACAGCCTTACTGTTTCTCAGGTATAGCAGCCAGTTCTGACTTCAAGGCTCCATGTTGGCTGTCTGCTCTGCCCCATGTGCCCTACCCCAGATACCTGTTTGGCTGCCTTCCTCACGTCCTTGAGGGCTTTCCTCAGATTGCACCTTCCTGAAACAAATTTTCAGGTCCAAGATGGGGCTGCTCCCGCCTGGGTGCCACATCAGCCAACCAAAACTTAGATTACTGTGTCTTTGTAAATGCACTGCTGGACCAGAAACACAGTCCAGCTGGCCAGCCAACCCCCAAATGCCAAGCCAACTCTGGGCTCCTATACCTATTTCTTTGTTCTTTATCCTGTAAAAGCTTCTGTCTTCTGTCTCATTTTGTGTTTCTCTGGGCTCCTGGAAACAGACTGCCCACTTCATGAAGTGTTAAAGTTTGTTTGTATCACCTAAATTATCTTTTCTTTTCTAAATTTTTTTTTTTTTTGATGTGGATCATTTTTAAAGTCTTCACTGAATTTGCTACAACAGTGCTTCTGTTTTATGTTTTGGTTTTCTTTTGGTTACAAGGCATGTGGGATATTAGTTCCTTGACCAGGGATTGAACCCACACCCCTCTGCATTAGAAGGTGAAGTATTAACCATTAGATAATCTAGAAAGTCCCTAAATTATCTTCTTTAATCATTTTGACAACCTTCTCAATCCAACATATCCTGGCCACTATTAGAATTCCAGCCCCAAATACTATCTTTCTCTTTCCCCACTTTATTTTTCTACATCACATAGCTGGCATATGATGATTCTTCACTCCTCTGTTGTCTGTATTTTCTATCTCCCCCAGATGGAAGGTAAAGTTTGTGAGGGATTTGCATCAGTTTTGTTCACTGTGATATCTCAGAGCACCCAGAAGTCCTGACATGTAGAATGTGCTCTAAGAGAATAAACAAACTTGGGAGGAGAGAAGGACACAGGAAAGTGACATTTAGGGATGTCAGATACTAGCTTTTCTTTGCTGGTCATTTGTCATGTTCTTTTTATGGACTGGTGCTCAGATGAAACAGACAGCCCAGTTCCAGCAGAGGGTCAGAGACATGACTGCTTTGGAAATAAGATCCTAAAAGAAATAGACAAGGGAGCTGGAATGTGATACAAAAGGGGGAAAAAAACTAAGAGGGGTGATGTAACATTTATGTTGAAGAGGATGACCAGCTGTTCTCTAGCTCTATTGAGGAAAGAACAGCAGCAACAACAGAGTTAAAATCGTAGCCTGGAGAACTTAGTATGATATCTGGGGAAGAATTCAAGAACAACCACCCTGGATAAATACCTAAATACTGGGGGCAGTGCATTCATCTTCCTCTGGAAGTATTTATAGGAGAACAGATGCCCCTTCAAGTCTGGTCCTATCTGACAGCAAACAAGAGTGTAAAGTGGCTTCATAACCTTCCTTTCCTCTGACCCGCTGGCTTCTCGTTCACTGCCTTGTTGGGCTCCATGTCTAAGCCTGGCCTTTGTTACATATTATAGGACATCCCATCTCAAGTCACAGAAGACTTAGTACCCTATTGACCCTTCTGGCTTTTTTCTCCCCTCAAACACAGGTAAATGTTTGCACCTTTAAATAATGTTAAATTGTTCCTTAAATCTTTCCTCAGCCTTCCCTGCCTTCCACCATGCTTCTCTTGAAAACATTTTAGTATCCTAATACTGTATAAAATACCCAGACATATTTACATATGATATGTAAATACCCTGACTTATTTACATACATGCTACATATAACAAGTAAACATTCTGCTGCTGCTGCTGCTAAGTCACTTCAGTCATGTCCGACCCTTGGCGACCCCATGGACTGCAGCCTATCAGGCTCCTCCGTCCATGGGATTTTCCAGGCAAGAAAGAGTACTGGAGTGGGGTGCCATTGCCTTCTCCAAGTAAATACTCTAACTATTTATAAATTAGGTATTTAATTGTTTATTTTAAGGGACTTTTCTATTTGTCTCTTTCTTTTTTTTTTTTTTTTGGCTTCACCATGCTGGGTGGGGGAACTTCCACTAACCATGGATGGAACCCACACTGCCTGAAGTCGAAGTGTGGAGTCTTAACCACTGGACCACCAGGGAAGTCCTTAAGGGACTTTTAAGACTCTAAAAGCACACTAAACAATTGTATCAATAGTCATAAAGTAAGTATTTACTGGGTATCTACTTCAGGCCGAGCACTTAGGATATGAAGTTAAAAGGTGGTTGCCGTGTGCCCTCTTGTACTTCACAGTCTACTAGAGGGGCCAGGTGAGAAATAATTGCCATATATCATGAGACAAGCCTCACGCAAGCTGAAGTGGTAGCACAAGGAGGGTGTACCAAGCAAATATTGGGGAATCCAGCAACATTTCATAGAGAAGACTCATAAAATCAATCAAATCATTACATTTGCAAGCTCTAGGCATGTGTTTTGTTTGGAAAAGACCTTTTCAATTAGTCTGATTTTTCAGAGTAAATTAGTGTCCCCTGCAGTGTATGATGGTCATGAAAAGATCCTGTGTGGAACTGGCAGCCAGATGTCTAACAGAGTGACATGCAGTCCAAGGATTATAATTTCCAATTAAAAATTCCATATTTCTGGCCACATTTAGCAAAGATTATTTAACAGACAAGCATGACTACAAGCAGCTTGAATCCATCAAGGACCCCATCTGAATACCAACCAAAAAAGAGCACTGCCGGGCAACAAAACACACACTGTAGGTCCCAATTAATTTTTGGTTTGATTTCATCCTTATATAAATAAGTCAATAAATTAAATACATAATATATTCATGTGTTTGATAGATTTGTATGACCTACCTTTTATCAAAAATGCAGTGCATTTGGAGCTTTCTATTAAACACAGCACATTTGCAATCTCAAAAAATTAAGCAGAGAAGAAATGAAAGATTCATATTCATAGCAAGAATTGTTATGCTAATTATGAGTTATTTGTGCTCTGTACTATTTTTTGCTTTCTACTGAATAGGCATTATCTTACTCCATGTTTCTCTCTCAAATCATTTGGAAAATACAAATGAAGAGGCTGAATAATGAGATAAGCTTTGACATCTGCATCCTCAAGTGTCAAATTAAAATGACCATGTAAGTCCTGCCCAACTCAAAAACAAGTGGAGTTACAAAAGTTTCTTTGAAAGATGATGCAGTCAGGAGAAGCTAGGTTGGCTGAAATAACAAATAGACCCTACAATCTCAGTTGCTAAGCTCAACAAAGATTTGTTTTTAGTTCACATCACAGTTCAGGGACCAGGCTCTTCCCATCGTGCAACTCTACCATTTCAGAAGTTTCTGTGAGTTCAGTCGCATGAACCAGAGAATGAAAATATGTAGAAGATACATTTGTGAAAGGCACAGATGATTTCCACTCATATTTCCATCAGCCAGAATTCAGTCACAATTTCCCAACCTAACTGGAAGGATGGCTAAGAAACACAGTTGCTCTGAGAGCCCAGGAAAAGGAAATGTTTTGGTGAACATCTAGCCAGTATTTGACACACAGAGAAAGAACCTAAAACACACACTTTTATTTACACAATATTATATATTATGATTAGATTCCTAAGTTAACCCATCCAAAATGCAACTGAAGCACATTACTAATACAGCAAGACCTCAGTGACTTAAATATCACTTCTCATCATCTTGTTTACTAGGACCAAGGTTGAAAACTCATGAACTGTTGGAAGAGAGGTTCCACATTCTATACACTCATTCATCTTTCATTCAGCAAACATTTATTTTACCTACTTACAGTAAGTACTGGCACTTTCCAGGTGGCGATAGTGGTGAAGAACTCACCTGCCAATGCAGGAGACCTAAGAGACCTAAGAGACGTGGGTTCAATCCCTGTGTCAGGAAGATCCCTTGGAGAAGGAAATGACAACCCACTCCAGTATTCTTGCCTGGGAAATCCCATGGACAGAGGAGCCTTCAGTTCATGGCGGACTTCAGTTCACAGGGTCGCAAAAGAGTAAGACACACCTTAGCAACTAAACAAGAACAACAATGACCAGTTGAGTACTTTTGAAAGGCTTATCAAATTATCTTGTGCATAAAAAAAAGGAACTATCAGGGCATGGAGAGTGGGCTGTAGCTACCACATAGCCACCACTCTTTCGTCATTAAGGACATTCCATTGACTTGAACATTTTGATATGGGGTAATTTTGAGGTAGTATAAAGTGCAAATCCCTAGACATTTTTCTCTTTCCATTTTCAGAATGAAAACTGCTTTGTTGTTTTTTTCCTTCTGACTCTATGCTCACTGTGAAATATTTAGACAATACAAGGAAGTATAAAGGAAAAGCAAAAATCATCCATAATCTAGTGTCTAGTGAAAATCGCTGTTGTCATATTCGGGTACACATTTCCGTAACTTTCCCCATGCATCCTTTTTATAATAGAAATGTGTTATTACCATAAATGCAGGTATAACCTGCTTTCTTTGTCTAGCAATATATTCTGAACATTTCCCCAAACTGGTAGCATAGTTGGGTATTGTAATTTTTAATGGCCATAGTGTATTCCATTGGGTGGATGCTCCACAAGACAGTGCAGGGTAGTGACTGAGAGTGCAAGCTCTACATTTAAATTGTCTGGATTCTGATCCTGGCTCTCAGGCAAGGGTTAGCAAACCTTTTTTTCTGTAAAGTGTTAGTCACTCAGTTGTGCCCAACTCTTTCCGACCCCATGGATTGTAGCTCGCCAGGTTCCTCTGTCCATGGAGTTCTCCAGGCAAGAATACTGGAGTGGATTACTATTTCCTTTTCCAGGGGATCTTCCTGGCCCAGGGATCAAACCTGGGTCTGCTGCATTGCAGGCAGATTATTTACCAGAGCCTCATCCTGTAAAGGGTCAAATAAATATTTTAGGCTTTGAGAGCTGTGTTAGGGTTCTCCAGAGGAAGAGAACCAACAGGATATTATACGGACATAGAGATCTTTCTATACAGATTTAGATAGATAATCTCTATATATAACTAGATAAATCCATATATATGTATCTATATCTACATACCTATAACTATGTATCTATAGATATCTATATCATCTATATCTACCTATATCTATATCTATGTATATCTATGTTGATCATCTATATCTATCATCTACCTATCTACAGACTACCTCATGTGAAATGCCAGGCTTGATAAACAATGTTAGAATTAAGATTTCTGGGAGAAATATTAACAACCTCAGATATGCAGATGATACCACTCTAATGGCAGAAAGTGAAAAGGAACTAAAGAGCCTCTTGAAGGTGAAAGAGGAGAGTGAAAAAGCTGCCTTGAAACTCAACATTCAAAAAAACTAAGATCATGGCATCTGGTCCAAGCACTTCATGGCAAATAGATGGGTGAAAAGTGGAAACTGGCAGGTTTTACTTTATTGGGCTCCAAAATCACTGAGGACAGTGACTGTACCAACAAAATTAAAAAAGACCTGCTCCTTGGCAGAAAAACTATGACAGACCTAAACAGTGTATTAAAAAGCAGAGACATCACTTGCCTACAAAGGTCCATATAGTCAAAACTATGGTTTTTCCAGTAGTCATGTATGGATATGAGAGTTGGACTGTGAAGAAAGCTGAGCACTGAAGAATTGATGCTTTTGAACTGTAGTGTTGGAGAAGACTCTTGAGAGCCCCTTGGACTGCAAGGAGATAAAACCAGTCAATCTTAAAGGAAATCAGTCCTGAATATTCATTGGAAGGACTGATGCTGAAATTGAAACTCCAATACTTTGGCCACCTGATGCGAAGAACTGACTCATTGGAAAAGACCCTGATGCTGGGAAAGATTGAAGGCAGGGGGAGAAGGGGACAACGGAGGATGAGATGGTTGGATAGCATCACTGATTCGATGGACGCGAGTTTGAGCAAGCTCAGGGAGTTGGTGAAGGACAGGGAAGCCTGATGTGCTGCAGTCCATGGGGTTGTAAAGAGGCAGACACCATTAAGCGACTGAACAACAACTATCTATCTGTCTGTGTGAGAGAGAGAAGTACTGTCAAGAATTGGCTCACACAGTTATGAAGACTGGCAAGTATAGAATCTGTAGGGTGGGTCAGCAGACTGGAGATCCACAGAAGAGTTGTATTTCAAGTCTAAAGGCAGTGTGCTGGCAGAATTCCCTCTTCCTCCAAGGATGTCAGTCTTCTTCTATGAACTGACTGGCTGAGACCTACTCATTCTCTAGAAGGTAATCTGCTTTATTTAACTCTACTGATATAAATGTTAATCTCATCTAAAAAGTACCTTCACAGAAACATCTAGAATAAAGTCTGACCAAATATACTGGTTCCATGGCTCAGTCAGGTTGACATGCAATTAGCCATTACCTGGGCCCTATAATCTCTGCTGCAAACTGTTCAACTTTGTCATTGTTATGTGGCAGCAAATTCAATATGCATGCACACGGGTGTGGCTATACTGCAATAAAACTATATTTATAAAAACAGATGGCAGGCTGATTTGGTCCATGAACTATAGTCTGTTGACTCTTACTCTTAGCCACTTTCTAGCTGTGTGACTTTGAACATGTCCTTTAAACCTCCATTTTCTCATCTGTGAGAAATGGGAATGATAAGAGCTCTGAATTCAAAGGGTAATTATGAGAATCTAAAGAGATTCAACAATCCCACTCCTGGACATATATCTGGAGAAAAGCATAATTCAAAAAGATATATGCATCCCAATGTTCACTGCAGCATTATTTACAGGAGCCAAGACATGGTAGCAACCTAAATGGCCATCAATAGAGGAATGGATAAAGAAGATGTGGTGTGTATACACACACACACACAATGCAATGTTACTCAGTCAAAGAAAAGAATGAAATAATGTGCCATAATCGCAGCAACATGGATGGATCTAGAGATTGTCACACTGAGTGAAGAAAGTCAGAGAAAGACAAATATCATACGATATCGTTATACGTTGATTTCAAAAAATGATACCAAAGACTGTATTTATAAGATGTATAAAAGACACTCACGGTTACCAAACAAGAAACGGGGGTGGGGGTTGGAATAAATTAAGAGGTTGAGATTAACATACACACACTACTATATATAAACTACATAACCAACAAAGACTTACTGTATAGCACAGGGAACTATGCCTAACATCTTTTATAACCTATAAGGGAAAAGAATCTGAAAAAGAATATATGTATGCATGTGTATATATATATGTGTGTGTATTTATAGATGTATAAATGAATCACTGTGCTGTAAACCTGAAACTAATACAACATTGTAAATCAACTCTACTTCAACTAAAGAAAAGAGATGGTATTTGTGTAATACCTGACATAATATCAGGTACATGTTAAATGCACAGTAAACCTTCCCCTCATTGTTATAACTTATCTATTATCTGCTGAAAGAATTATTTTAAATACATTTATTAAGTATAACTGAAATATCATAAAGTGAAAGTGTTAGTTGCTCGGTTGTGTCTGACTCTTTGTGACCCCATGGACTGTAGCCTGCTAGGCTCCTCAGTTCATGGAATTAATTCTCCAAGCAAGAAATACACAAACTGGGGCTTCCCTGGTGGTCCAGTGGCTAAGACTCCAAACCCTCAATGCAGGGGGGTCGGGTTTGATCTCTGATCAGGGAACTAGATCTCCCACGCTGCAATGAGAGTTCACATGCAAATCCCTCATGCTGCAACTAAAAGAAAAAAAAAAATCCCTCGTGCCGCAACTAAAACTTGGTGCAGCCAAATAATAAAAATATTAATTTTAAAAAGAAATATTGCAAACTGCATATATTTACAGTAATTCAAAAAGCCTTGATATATCTATACACTCATGAAATCATCACCACAATTAAAGATAGTGAATATGTCCATCACCCCCAAAGGTCTCATCCTGATGATCTGTAATCCTGCCCACCCATCCCTCCCACCCTTCCCAGCCCCCACTCCCACCTCCAAGCAATTACTGATCTGTTTTACATCACTATCTTACTAACCTGTGATGGTCTGCAAACCTGCACTATTAGAAATGATGCAGTCACGCACATCCATGGACACATCTCTGTATATGTGTTCAATTACTTCCTTACGATAAAAGGCCACAAGTAGAGGATGTTCCCTTGACATTGTTCTACATGTTGACAAACTGCCTTTCAGAAAGGGACCAACTTACAGTGACGGTTTCTCCCCACTTATTTTCAATTTTTATGTTGATGGTATGTCTGTATGCACCCATGATAATTCCGTGTGCTTAAGGTAGGACTCTCTGAGCATGCATTCACATTTGAAGTATCTTAGAGACAGTTAAGCAGCTCTGATGAGAACTGACACCTTTGCTGGTGGTAACCCAGAACTTTAATAATGAAAAGAGATGTTTTCGTTGGAGAAATGAGTGGTGTTCTGGCTAGGGATGCTGTACAGACTTTACAACCCATTTGGGAATAAGGTATACAATTCCAGCCCAGGTGTCTAATTCCACTGAAGCAGCATTCCAGCTCTAGAGTCCTGTTAATCCTGCCAAATCCTGGCTCATCTGCAAAACCAGCCAGTCATGTTATCAGGAAGAGAGGAGCATATACTACAGAATAAACCTTTCATCCTCTTTTCTACTTGATTGTTAATAAATGTTTGTATGTTTGAGAGAAATTGAAGAATTTGACTTAATGGTTAACTTTATAGTAATAAACCAACCAGGAGCCAGATTGGTAGACAGGTATATACAGTCACCACCCAGCTTTAATATGTTCACTAAAGGACCTTGACATTTGCTGGACTGCCAAATCAGCTTGGGTCTGTTTACAACATCTTTCTTATCTCTGCCAATCTCCAAGGGATATTATGCCTCACCGTTTTCATTTGTATTTTTTATTAATAGTTAGGTTGAGTATCTTTTCGTATGGCTGTTGACCATTTGCCTTCTTTTTTTGTGAATTATTTGTACAATTGTTGTTCAGTTGTTCAGTTGTGTCCAACTCTTTGCAACCCTGTGAACTGCAGCATTCCAGGCTTCCTTGTCCTTCACCAACTCTGGAAGTTTGCTCAAACTCATGTCCATCAAGTTGGTGATGCCATCCAACCATCTCATCATCTGTCATCCCCCTCTCCTGCGTTCAATCTTTCCCAGCAACAGGGTCTTTTCCAATGAGTCAGCTGTTCCCATTAGGTGGCCAAAGTATTGGAGCTTTAGCTTCAGCATCAGTCCTTCCAATGAATATACAGGATTGACTTTCTTTAGGATTGACTGGTTTGATCTCCTTGTAGTCATATCCTCTACCATTTTTACACTGTGGTATTAAATTTTTTATTGGTTTGTAAGAGATCTTATTATATTTAGGACATTAGTCTTATGTCACATGAGCTGCAAATGTTTTCCAATTTGTCAAATGTTTTAACATTGTGGTTTTTTTTTTTTTTTTTTCCTGAAGTAGTAAATGTTATCAATATTTTTCTTTATGGTTTCTGGCTCTGGTGTCATGCATGACAATTTCTCCTGCAAAATTATATAAATTATCACCTAAATTTTCTTCTAAGGGTAAGAGTAACTGTTTTACACATTTCTTGGGGGGAAAACAAAACATGTAACAGCTGAAAGTTTAGTGGTTTGTAAAAGGTATTCAGAGGTTTAAAATTGCCTTTCTGTTGGGTTCATAAAACAGTAAGAATGGTTTCTGGTGTGATTTTGAAAATTTGGCTTTCTTGTTCTACAATGTGTGTCTCTCTCATCTATCTCATTAACTAATTCAAAATAGGAGAAATAAATTTATAAACCATGGGAGGCAGAGGGCACAAAAACAGATACAGAATAGACACAGGATGTCTTCAACAATGAGACATACTTAGGCCAGTCTTTGAACCAGAAGCTGGTGACCCTGTCACAAATTGTTGGATTGAAAAATTTTAAAAATGAGCCAGATAAAAATCAATAAAGTTTTAAAACTAAAAATAAATGGGGACTTCCCTGGTGATCTAGTGGTTAGGTGCTCTCACAGTCGTGACCCTGGGTTCAATTCTTGATCAGGGAACTAATGTCCTGTAAAGCCACACAGCATGACCAAAAAGAAAAAAAATTAATTAAAAATGACTGAATAAATAAAATGAATGAAAAAGTGGTGACTCAAAGAAGCAGGCACTGCTTGAGTCACTCTGACACAGGCAGCAGTAGATACACTTAGCCTCCAGAAGCATCAATGTCAAGTTCCTAGCAGTCACATCCAGTACCCTGCATCACTGATGTGACAGGAGTGGCCTGTCATGAGGCATGGTGGCAGCAATGTCTCCACTGGAGCAGTTCTGCTGGGAGACTGCAGCCCTCCTGAAGAACATGTGAACCTTCTCCCCTCTTTCCTATGCTGAACTAACAAGAGAGGTTTTTGTTGTTTGCAACTATGAAACCTGCATGATATAGAAACAGGACCAGGAGTGGCTATAGAAAAGAAAAACTCCATGTAATAGGTGTCTGGGTTGGTCTTGCTGGCCCAGGGTGCCAGAAGGCAGCGAACATGCACCCCACCACCAGCTTCTCACAGGGGCTCTTATACAGAGTCTCTTACTGTACACTGAGACCTGAAAAAGCTAGACTACCTACCAAGCCATATTTCCCATTCCCCCAAACCAACCCACTCACAAACAGTCTAGTACTATGAAACTGCTATCGGTTACACATGAGTGGAGAGGAGAAACAACCTTCCTCTCTGTTTACTGAAGCTGTAGCAGGAGCCAGAGTAGCAAATATCAAATTCCCTTGGAACCAGCTTTTTTAAAAAATTGACCTCTGTGGTGACATCATGCACTAGAATATTCTATACATATCTGAAACTGACTCACTGTTTGTTCCCCCAAAAGCCTTCTTTTGCCAGGGATCCTGGAGGACACTGGAGCTATTTGTATCCAGGGAGCTAGGACTTTAATATAAAACTTGCTAAAACATGCATACATACATACAATTAAGATATCTGGCTACCTTATGTTGAAAATATGACTGATTCTTTTAGCCTGAAAGTATTCACTTAAATATGGTGTGTACAAAGGTATAATTTCTTAGCACAAAAAGCATAATCTATTCTTGAAAGGCAGTAAATGAAAATGTAGGAAAAAATATGTGAAAAATAATGGCCTTGCCTCAACAAGCAGACCTTTACATTAAACGGCTGGTGACAGTACATATTAGAAGTTGGAAAAACTTATGAGAAGATTATTTTCTAATGGAGATTTTGTTTCACCCATCCTACCTCTAGGAAATTGACTTAAGGGTGAGGTAATACTTTAGGTAAACAATTTAGGAAGTCTATCCAAACTGCTCAAAGTGCTTTGCAGACATGAGCTAATTCAGCCTTGTAAATAAGCTTGAGTAATTGTATTCATGTCCACTGCTGCCTTTGAAACTCTTCTATGACTGGCAGTTTGGTGAGGGAGCGGTTTCTAAGAATTACACAGGCCCATCCCCAACCTTGGGGCATCTTTGGAGGTCCTGAGACGGTTCTTGAGTCTTGAGGCCAGGCTTCCCAGTTTTATCATAACAGCTTCCTGCCTCCCTGTCTCTGGGGGCTTCGAAATGAGGAAACAACTGTGGGGGGAACACCTCGAAGGACAGGGATGGTGGTGGTGGCTGTGCTTCTTTTAGAAACACCCTGAGACCACACAAACTTGGGCTGTTTCAGTCATTACTTCCTCTGAACTTCAGGGCTCCTGGGTAACAATAGGAATTTACTTGCATGGGGATGGTCACGTGGCTCTGTGTCTATTTTCCTGGCACTCCACTCTGAGATGACTCCCCCACCCCCACCCCCACCCCGTGGTGGGGGCTCTGGTGTCAGCCCAGAATCCCTGCTTCTGAATTGAAGAAGGATGTACCCTGCTGGCTGCTGGCAGTGCTCACTGGTGCTGGTGCTCTGCTCAGTCACTTCCTGGGAATTACCCACAGTTGAGTTGCTTTCCCATCCTAGGCAATGTGCCCTTCCTGGGTGCAGCCTGTGCTCAACCACTGGCCAGAGAGCAGTGGGTATCAGGCCCCTGTTCTCGGAAGGGCCACCCCTGCTCTAGAGCTCCCCATGGGGTTGGCTGAGAGGGTCTACATGCCAGTTCAACTTTTTCCTCAGCCCTGGCCCCATGTGCAGCTCCCCACAGGTCTAGCTCCCTACAGTACTGGTCTCCATGAACTTCCTACGCGTTGCTCCTATTTCCGGGTAACCTGACCTCAGACACACCCACGTGAAGTACAAGCTTGGTGTTTGGAAGAGTTAGAAAGATCATTTTGCAGGTTGATCTAATTTAATTCTTTAAACTTTGTATTACGTGTAATTAAGTCATTTCTGAGGGAGGTACTGATTAGCCTTAACCTTTGCCTCATGATTATAGCAGACAGGGTGTCATGCAAAAAAGAGGTTTAGTTCAGGGTTAGGAATTATCTAACTACAGCAAGACCAGCAGGTTTAGAGTAGGACACAAAAGGATTGTTCATATATTAATTCCTTAGGGAATGAGTGTCAAATGAGACTTGAAGAAAGAAAGAAAAGGAAGTAAAATAAAGATCAACAGATCGACAAATACATTTTAAGCACCTACATTACAAGCAATGGGAAACTAACAAGAGGAAAAAACATGGTCCAGAGGAATGGATGAAGAAGATGTGGTGTATATATATGATGGAATATTACTTAGCTGTAAAAAGAAATGAAATAGGGTCATTTGTAGATACATGGATGGACCTAGAGACTATCATACACAGTGAAGTCAGAAAGAGAAAAACAAATATCATGTATTAAGGCATACATGTGGCATCTAGAAAAATGGTATAGATGATCTTATTTGTAAAGCACAAATAGAGACAGAGACATAGAGAACAAACGTATGGATACCAAGGGAGAAAGGTGGGAGGTGGGATTAATTGGAAGATTGGGACTGATGTACATACACTATTCAGTTCAGTTCAGTCACTCAGTTGTGTCCGACTCTTTGCGACCCCATGAATCACAGCACGCCAGGCCTCCCTGTCCATCACCAACTCCTGGAGTTCACTCAGACTCATGTCCATCGAGTTGGTGATGCCATCCAGCCATCTTATCCTCTGTTGTCCCCTTCTCCTCCTGCCCCCAATCCCTCCTAGCATCAGAGTCTTTTCCAATGAGTCAACTCTTTGCATGAGGTGGCCAAAGTACTGGAGTTTCAGCTTCAGCATCATTCCTTCCAAAGAAATCCCAGGACTGATCTCCTTTAGAATGGACTGGTTGGATCTCCTTGCAATCCAAGGGACTCTCAAGAGTCTTCTCCAACACCACAGTTCAAAAGCATCAATTCTTTGGCGCTCAGCCTTCTTCACAGTCCAACTCTCACATCCATACATGACCACAGGAAAAACCATAGCCTTGACTAGACGGACCTTTGTTGGCAAAGTAATGTCTCTGCTTTTCAATATGCTATCTAGGTTGGTAATAACTTTCCTTCCAAGGAGTAAGTGTCTTTTAATTTCATGGCTGCAATCACCATCTACAGTGATTTTGGAGCCCCCCAAATAAAGTCTGACACTGTTTCCACTGTTTCCCCATCTATTTCCCATGAAGTGATGGGACCAGATGCGATGATCTTTGTTTTCTGAATGTTGAGCTTTAAGCCAACTTTTTCACTCTCCTCTTTCACTTTTATCAAGAGGCTTTTTAGTTCCTCTTCACTTTCTGCCATAAGGGTGGTGTCATCTGCGTATTTGAGGTTATTGATATTTCTCCTGGCAATCTTGATTCCAGCTTGTGCTTCTTCCAGCCATAGTAATTAATGAGAAACTACTGTATACCACATATATATAGTAAAGGAAATCAGTCCTGAATATTCATTGGAAGGACTGATGCTGAAGCTGAAACTCCAATACTTTGGCTACCTGATGCAAAGAACAGACTCATTGGAAAAGACCCTGATGCTGGGAAAGATTGAGGGCAGGAGGAGAAGGGGATGACAAAGGATGAGATGGTTGGATGGCATCACTGACACAATGGACATGAGTTTGAGTAGACTTAGGGAGTTGGTGGTGGACAGGGAAGCCTCACGTGCTGAAGTCCATGAGGTCACAAAGAGTTGGACATGACTGAGCAACTGAACTGAACTGAATTGTATAGGTGGCTCCAGTTGTAAAGAACTCATCTGCCATTGTAGGAGACATAAGAGATGTGGGTTTGTTCCCTGGGTCGGGAAGATCCAATGGAGTAGGAAATGGGAACCCACTCCAGTATTCGTCTAGAGAATCCGCATGAACAGAGGAGCCTGGTGGGCTACAGTCCATAGGGTCGCAAAGAGTCGGGCATGACAAGCAACTTAGCATGCATGCATGGTTTGTCCAGTAGTCCAGTATGGATGTGAGAGTTGGACCATAAAGAAGGCTGACTGCTGAAGAATTGGTGCTTTTGAATTGGGGTGCTGGAGAAGACTCTTTAAGAGTTCCTTCGACTGCAAGGAGATCAAACCAGTCAATCCTAAAACAAATCAACCCTGAATATTCATTGAAAGGACTGATGCTGAAGCTCCAATACTTTGGCCACCTGATGCGATCAGCCAACTCACTGGAAAAGACCCTGATGTCGGAAAGATTGAAGGCAAAAACAGAAGCGGGTGGCAAAGGATGAGATGGTTAGATATAGTATCACTGACTCAATGGGACATGAATTTGAGCAAACTCCGGGAGAAAGTGGAGGACAGAGGAACCTGGTGTGCTACAGTCCATGGGGTCGCAAAGAGTTGGACATGACTTAGTGACCTAGCAACAACAACATATAGAACAAAACGAACAAGTAACGGACATGGGGAAAGAGAACTTACAGAAGCCACAGCAAGGAAATAATTTACAAGGAGAAAGAAGCAATTTGCAGGAAGACATTCTATTTATAATGCTGAAACAACCCAAATGCTCAACAATAGGGGAATAATAAGAACAGAATATTATGAAGTAGTTCAAATAAAAATGATGAAGATCACATTCATTTGTGGAAATATGATCTGAAATAATATTAAATGAGTAAAGCAGAGATGCACCATGTTCAGTGGGTTATAACTACATGAACATATATATCTTTATAAACAGTGACTTAGAAGCCTTTATGTACTGGAGGAACAAGAATGTCTCATGTTTCCTTTTCCCCCTCTCTCCCTTTGATTATGTCATCTTTCTGGCCTGATTTTTTAAAACTATCCTCTTTTCCCTGCATATACATGCACCTGCCTAGAAATGTTTTTTAAATCTTCTGGAAATACTCAGAAGTTCTTCCTCTTTACTACAATGAGAAAAAAAAAAATGGCATTATCACCCTGGGGAAAGATGAGACTCTTAGGCTTTGTTATTCTCCTTTTACTTACAGGAAGCTGGACATTTTGAAATAGCATAAATAAAGGATATACATATTTAAATAAAGAAGAAAGTGACACCCTTTTTGGAAAGTTTTCTTAATAATATAGGCTTTTTTACAGTATGTAGACTTTGGTTCAGTAATTCCGAATCTAAGGTATATCTAAGGCTGTAATGTAAATGTTTAACAGTTGGATCTCTGGAGGAAAAGCATTGAATTTGTAGTATCTGTCAATTTCCATGGTGTAAATACTCTGATTATGGCCAATTTCATGTTATCAATGTGACATTAAGAGGCATGAAGACATATGTCCACACAACTTTTATGAAAATATTCATAGCATTATTCATAACAGCCAAAAATAGAAACAAGGCAAATATCCATCGACTAGTGAATGGGTTTAAAAAACTGATATATTCATAGAATAGAATACTAATCAGCAATAAAAAGAAATGAACCATTGGCACATGCAATAATATGGATGAATATCAAAGTAATCATATTGGATGAAACAAGAAAAAAGCATACAATTCTATAAAATACAAATTATAACAGAAAGCTGATCAGTGGTGGTTTAAGAATGGGAAGGAGCCAGAGGGAGGCATTACAAAAGGGAAAGAGAAAAAACTTTTGGAGGTGATGGCTATGCTCATCCTTGATTGTGGTGACAGTTTCTTGGGTATAAATTCATCATGTCGAAATTCATCAAATAGTAGACTTTAAATAGGTACAGTTTATAAAATGTACATTATACTACAACAAAACTCTCGTATGATATCCCCTCACACCAGTCAGAATGGCTGTTATCAATCAAAAAGTCTATAAACAATAAATGCTGGAGAGGGTGTGGAGAAAAGGGAACCCTATGACACTGCTGGTGGGACTGTCAACTGGTACAGCCACTATAGGGAACAGTATGGAGTTTCTTTAAGAACTAAAAATAGAGCTACCATAGGGTCCAGCAATCCCACTCCTGGGCATATACCCAGAGAAAAACATGGTTTGAAAGGATACACTCACCCCAATGTTCACTGCAGCACTGTTGACAATAGCCAGGACATGGAAGCTACCTAAAGGTCCACTGACAGATGAACTGATAAAGAAGATGTGGTACATATGTCCCCAGTATTCATTACAGCACCATTTACAATTGCTAGGACATGGAAGCAACCTAGATGTTCACCAACAGATGAATGGATAAAGAAGTTGTGGTACATATATACAGTGGTATATTACTTAGCCATAAAAAGGAACACATTTGAGTCAGTTCTAATGAGGTGGATGAACCTAGAGCCTATTACACAGAGTGAAGTAAGTCAGAAAGAGAATGATAAATATTGTAGGAAGGGGACATACGTATATCTGTGGCTGATTCATACTGATGTATGGCAGAAATCAATACAATATTGTAAAGCAATTATACTTCAACTAAAAATAAAAAAAAAGATATGGTATATATGTATATTGGAATATTACCCAGCCATTACAAAGAATGAAATAATGCCATTTGCAGCAATATGAATGGACTTGGAGATTATCATACTAAGTGAAATAAGTCAAAGAAAGACAAATTTCATACGATATTGCTTATGTGCAGAATCTAAAAAGATATATAATACAAATGCAATTATTTATGAAACAGAAATAGGCTCACAGACATAGAAAACGAATTTATGATTAGGAGGTTAGAAGAGGGGGGAAGAATTGGGAAACTGGGATTGATAATAATATTGACACTGGGAGACTGTGATATATACTACTATATATAAAACAGATAACCAACAGGACCTACTGTGTAACACAGGGAACTCTGCCCAATTTCTGTAATAACCTAAATATGGGAAAGATTTGAAAAAGAATAGGTACGTGTGTGTGTGTGTGTGTGTATGTGTATACAACTGAATCACTTTGCTGTATACCTGCAACTAACACAACATTTTTTTTCTTTATTTTTAAATTTTATTTTATTTTTAAACTTTACAAAATTGTATTAGTTTTGCCAAATATCGAAATGAATCCTCCACAGGTATACATGTGTTCCCCATCCTGAACCCTCCTCCCTCCTCCCTCCCCATACCATCACTCTGGGTCGTCCCAGTGCACCAGCCCCAAGCATCCAGTATCATGCATCGAACCTGGACTGGCAACTCGTTTCATACATGATATTATACATGTTTCAATGCCATTCTCCCAAATCTTCTCACCCTCTCCCTCTCTAACAGAGTCCATAAGACTATTCTATACATCAGTGTCTCTTTTGCTGTCTCATATACACGGTTATTGTTACCATCTTTCTAAATTCCATATATATGCATTAGTATACTGTATTGGTGTTTTTCTTTCTGGCTTACTTCACTCTGTATAATAGGCTCCAGTTTCATCCACCTCATTAGAACTGATTCAAATGTATTCTTTTTAATGGCTGAGTAATACTCCATTGTGTATATGTACCACAGTTTTCTTATCCATTCATCTGCTGATGGACATCTAGGTTGCTTCCATGTCCTGGCTATTATAAACAGTGCTGCGATGAACATTGGGGTACACGTGTCTCTTTCCCTTCTGGTTTCCTCAGTGTGTATGCCCAGCAGTGGGATTGCTGGATCATAAGGCAGTTCTATTTCCAGTTTTTTAAGGAATCTCCACACTGTTCTCCATAGTGGCTGTACTAGTTTGCATTCCCACCAACAGTGTAAGAGGGTTCCCTTTTCTCCACACCCTCTCTAGCATTTATTGCTTGTAGACTTTTGGATCGCAGCCATTCTGACTGGCGTGAAATGGTACCTCATAGTGGTTTTGATTTGCATTTCTCTGATAATGAGTGATGTTGAGCATCTTTTCATGTGTTTGTTAGCCATCTGTATGTCTTCTTTGGAGAAATGTCTATTTAGTTCTTTGGCCCATTTTTTGATTGGGTCATTTATTTTTCTGGAGTTGAGCTGTAGGAGTTGCTTGTATACTTTTGAGATTAGTTGTTTGTCAGTTGCTTCATTTGCTATTATTTTCTCCATTCTGAAGGCTGCCTTTTCACCTTGCTAATAGTTTCCTTTGTTGTGCAGAATCTTTTAAGTTTAGTTAGGTCCCATTTGTTTATTTTTGCTTTTATTTCCAATATTCTGGGAGGTGGGTCATAGAGGATCCTGCTGTGATGTATGTCGGAGAGTGTTTTGCCTATGTTCTCCTCTATGAATTTTATAGTTTCTGGTCTTATGTTTAGATCTTTAATCCATTTTGAGTTTATTTTTGTGTATGGTGTTAGAAAGTGTTCTAGTTTCATTCTTTTACAAGTGGTTGACCAGATTTCCCAGCACCACTTGTTAAAGAGATTGTCTTTAATCCATTGCATATTCTTGCCTCCTTTGTCAAAGATAAGGTGTCCATATGTGCGTGGATTTATCTCTGGGCTTTCTATTTTGTTCCATTGATCTACATTTCTGTCTTTGTGCCAGTACCATACTGTCCTGATAACTGCGGCTTTGTAGTAGAGCCTGAAGTCAGGTAGGTTGATTCCTCCAGTTCCATTCTTCTTTCTCAAGATAGCTTTGGCTATTCGAGGTTTTTTGTATTTCCATACAAATTGTAAAATTATTTGTTCTAGCTCTGTGAAGAATACCGTTGGTAGCTTGATAGGGATTACATTGAATCTATAAGTTGCTTTGGGTAGTATACTCATTTGCACTATATTGCTTCTTCCAATCCATGAACATGGTATATTTCTCCATCTATTAGTGTCCTCTTTGATTTCTTTCACCAGTGTTTTATAGTTTTCTATATATAGGTCTTTAGTTTCTTTAGGTAGACATATTCCTAAGTATTTTATTCTTTCCGTTGCAAAGGTGAATGGAATTGTTTCCTTACTTTCTCTTTCTGTTTTCTCATTATTAGTGTATAGGAATGCAAGGGATTTCTGTGTGTTGATTTTATATCCTGCAACTTTACTCTAATCATTGATTAGTTTTAGTAATTTTCTGGTGGAGTCTTTAGGGTTTTCTATGTAGAGGATCACGTCATCTGCAAATAGTGAGAGTTTTACTTCTTCTTTTCCAATTTGGATTCCTTTTCTTTTTCTGCTCTGATTGCTGTGGCCAAAACTTCCAAAACTATGTTGAATAGTAATGGTGAAAGTGGGCACCCTTGTCTTGTTCCTGACTTTAGAGGAAATGCTTTCAATTTTTCACCATTGAGGATATTGCTTGCTGTGGGTTTGTCATATATAACTTTTATTATGTTGAGGTATATTCCTTCTATTCCTGCTTTCTGGAGAATTTTTATCATAAATGGATGTTGAATTTTGTCAAAGGCTTTCTCTGCATCTATTGAGATAATCATATGGTTTTTATTTTTCAATTTGTTAATGTGGTGTATTACATTAATTGATTTGCAGATATTGAAGAATCCTTGCATCTCTGGGATAAAGCCCACTTGGTCATGGTGTATGATCTTTTTAATGTGTTGTTGGATTCTGATTGCTAGAATTTTGTTAAGGATTTTTGCATCTATGTTCATCAGTGATATTGGCCTGTAGTTTTCTTTTCTTTCTTTTTTTTTTTTTTGTGGGATCTTTGTCAGGTTTTGGTATTAGGGTGATGGTGACCTTATAGAATGAGTTTGGAAGTTTACCTTCCTCTGCAATTTTCTGGCAGCGTTTGAGCAGAATAGGTGTTAGCTCTTCTCTAAATTTTTGGTAGAATTCAGCTGTGAAGCCGTCTGGACCTGGGCTTTTGTTTGCTGGAAGATTTTGATTACAGTTTCAATTTCTGTGCTTGTGATGGGTCTGTTAAGATTTTCTATTTCTTCCTGGTCCAGTTTTGGAAAGTTGTACTTTTCTAAGAATTTGTCCATTTCTTCCACGTTGTCCATTTTCTTGGCATATAATTGTTGATAGTAGTCTCTTATGATCCTTTGTATTTCTGTGTTGTCTGTTGTGATCTCTCCATTTTCATTTCTAATTTTATCGATTTGATTTTTCTCCCTTTGTTTCTTGATGAGTCTGGCTAATGGTTTGTCAATTTTATTTATCCTTTCAAAGAACCAGCTTTTGGCTTTGTTGAGTTTTGCTATGGTCTCTTTTGTTTCTTTTGCATTTATTTCTGCTCTAATTTTTAAGATTTCTTTCCTTCTACTAACCCTGGGGTTCTTCATTGCTTCCTTTTCTAGTTGCTTTAGGTGTAGAGTTAGGTTATTTATTTGACTTTTTTCTTGTTTCTTGAGGTGTGCCTGTATTGCTATGAACTTTCCCCTTAGGACTGCTTTTACAGTGTCCCACAGGTTTTGGGTTGTTGTGTTTTCATTTTCATTCGTTTCTATGCAAATTTTGATTTCTTTTTTGATTTCTTCTGTGATTTGTTGGTTATTCAGCAGCGTGTTGTTCAGCCTCCATATGTTGGAATTTTTAATAGTTTTTCTCCTGTAATTGAGATCTAATCTTACTGCATTGTGGTCAGAAAACATGCTTGGAATGATTTCTATTTTTTTTGAATTTACCAAGGCTAGATTTATGGCCCAGGATGTGATCTATCGTGGAGAAGGTTCCATGTGCGCTTGAGAAAAAGGTGAAATTCATTGTTTTGGGATGAAATGTCCTATAGATATCACTAAGGTCTAACTGGTCTATTGTATCGTTTAAAGTTTGTGTTTCCTTGTTAATTTTCTGTTTAGTTGATCTATCCACAGGTGTGAGTGGGGTATTAAAGTCTCCCACTATTATTGTGTTACTGTTAATTTGTCCTTTCATACTTGTTAGCATTTGTCTTACATACTGCGGTGCTCCCGTGTTGGGTGCATATATATTTATAATTATTATATCTTCTTCTTGGATTGATCCTTTGATCATTATGTAGTGACCTTCTTTGTCTCTTTTCACAGCCTTTGTTTTAAAGTCTATTTTATCTGAGTATTGCTACTCCTGCTTTCTTTTGGTCCCTATTTGCATGGAAAATCTTTTTCCAGCCCTTCACTTTCAGTCTGTATGTGTCCCCTGTTTTGAGGTGGGTCTCTTGTAGACAACATATGTAGCGGTCTTGTTTTTGTATCCATTCAGCCAGTCTTTGTCTTTTGGTTGGGGCATTCAACCCATTTACGTTTAAAGTAATTACTGATAAGTATGATCCTGTTGCCATTTACTTTATTGTTTTGGGTTCGAATTTATACACCGTTTTTGTGTTTCCTGTCTAGAGAATATCCTTTAGTATTTGTTGGAGAGCTGGTTTGGTGGTGCAGAATTCTCTCAGCTTTTGCTTGTCTGAAAAGCTTTTGATTTCTCCTTCACACTTGAATGAGATCCATGCTGGGTACAATAATCTGGGCTGTAGGTTATTTTCTTTCATCACTTTAAGTATGTCTTACCATTCCCTCCTGGCTTGAAGAGTTTCTATTGAAAGATCAGCTGTAATCCTTATGGAAATTCCCTTGTGTGTTATTTGCTTTTTTTCCCTTGCTGCTTTTAATATTTGTTCTTTGTGTTTGATCTTTGTTAATTTGATTAATATGTGTCTTGGGGTGTTTCGCCTTGGGTTTATCCTGTTTGGGACTCTCTGGGTTTCTTGGACTTGGGTGATTATTTCCTTCCCCATTTTAGGGAAGTTTTCAACTATTATCTCCTCAGGTATTTTCTCATGGTCTTTCTTTTTGTCTTCTTCTTCTGGGACCCCTATGATTCGAATGTTGTAGCGTTTAATATTGTCCTGGAGGTCTCTGAGATTGTCCTCATTTCTTTTAATTCGTTTTTCTTTTATCCTCACTGATTCATTTATTTCTACCATTCTATCTTCTAATTCACTAATCCTATCTTATGCCTCTGTTATTCTACTATTTGTTGCCTCCAGAGTGTTTTTAATTTCATTTATTGCATTACTCATTATATATCGACTCTCTTTTATTTCTTCTAGGTCCTTGTTAAACCTTTCTTGCATCTTCTCAATCCTTGTCTCCAGGCTATTTATCTGTGATTCCATTTTGATTTCAAGATTTTGGATCAATTTCACTATCATTATTCGGAATTCTTTATCAGGTAGATTTCCTATCTCTTCCTCTTTTGTTTGGTTTGGTGGGCATTTATCCTGTTCCTTTATCTGCTGGGTATTCCTCTGTCTCTTTGTCTTGTTTAAATTGCTGATTTTGGGGTGTCCTTTCTGTATTCTGGCAGTTTATGGAGTTCTCTTTATTGTTGTGTTTCCTCGCTGTGTGTGGGTTTGCACAGGTGGCTTGTCAAGGTTTCCTGGTCAGGGAAGCTTGTGTCGGTGTTCTGGTGGGTGGAACTTTATTTCTTCTCTCTGGAGTGCAATGAAGTGTCCAGTAATGAGTTATGAGATGTCTATGGTTTTGGGGTGACTTGGGGCAGCCTGTATCTTGAAGCTCAGGGCTGTGTTCCTTTGTTGCTGGAGAATTTGCTTGGTATGTCTTGCCCTGGAACTTGTTGGCCCTTGTGTGGTGCTTGGTTTCAGTGTAGGTATGGAGGCGTTTGATGAGCTCCTGTCAATTAATGTTCCTTGGAGTCAGGAGTTCCCTGGAGTCAGGGTTTGGACTTAAGCCTCCTACTTCCAGTTATTGGTCTTATTTTTACAGTAGTTTCAAAACATCTCCTTCTATACAGCACCATTGATAAAACATCTACATTAAAGATGAAAAGTTTCTCTACCGTGAGGGTCACCCAGAGAAGTTCACAGCGTTACATGGAGAAGAGAAGAGGGAGGAGGCAGTTAGAGGTGACCCGAATGAGATGAGGTGGAATCAGTAGTGGAGAGAGTGGGCTAGCCAGTAATCACTTCCTTATGTGCACTCCACAACTGGACCGCTCAGAGATGTTTATGGAGTTATACAGAGAAGAGAAGAAGGAGAAAGGAGACAGAGGTGGCCAGAAGGATAAAAGGGGGGAATGAAAAGGAGGGAGACAGATTCAGCCAGTAATCAGTTCCCTAAGTGTTCTCCACCATCTGGAACACACAGAAATTCACAGAGTTGGGTAGAGTAGAGAGGGGTTAGGGAGGAGACACAGGCGACCTGGTGGAGAAAAAGGAGAGTCCAAAGGGAGAGAGAGCAGTCAACCCAGTAATCTTGCTCCCTAGTGAAAAATGGGTACTGAAGATTGGGTTCTTAAAGGTACAAAATTGGTAACAAATACATAAAAGCAAAAATTAAAAATATAGAGTAGAGTTTGGAATTTCAAAAATACGATGTTAAAGAAAAGAAGAAGGAAAATAAAGAGAGAAAAAGTGAACAAACAAAAACAAACAAGGTCACAAAAATTATAAAGAAAATATAGGTACAAAATTGATAACTAATACCAAAAAGCAAAAGTTAAAAATCTAGAGTAGAGTTTGGAATTCCAAAAATACAATGTTAAAAAAAAAAAGAGGAAGAAAAAGAAAGAAAAACAAGCAAACAAACAAAGTCACAAAAATTATAAAGAAAATACAGGTACAAAATTGATATCAAATACCAAAAAGCATAAATTAAAAATCTAGAGTAAAGGTTGGAATTTCAGATATACAATGTTATATTAAAGAAGAAGAGAAAGAAACAGAGGGGAAAAAAAGTCACAGAAATTATAAAAAAAAAACTATAGGTACAAAGTTGATAACAAATACCAAAAAGCTAAAATTAAAAATCTAGAGTAGAGTTTGGAATTTCAAAAATACAATGTTAAAGAAAAGAAGAAGAAGAAAAAAAAAACAAGGTCAAAAAATTATAAAATATATATATATGAAGTTTGCTGAAGAGAAAAAAAAATAGGGTCTTTTTTTTTGCAAAGTAATAGGTTATAAAAGTGAAAATTAAAGGAATAATAGAGGACTTAAAATTTTTTTAAAAAATTAAAAAAAAAAGAAAGAAAGAATGATAGTAAATAGTAAAAATAGTAAAAATATATCTAGGACTTTCTCTGGTTTTGTTGTGAGTATTGTGGGTTCAGTTCATTTTTGGCTAGTTCCTTGGTCCGACTTATATTTCTCAAGATCTATAGGCCCCTTCCTATGTAGTCGGTAGTAACCACAGGGTTTTAATCTATTGCCTGTAGCTTTCAAGGTGGTTCCCTCTGTTATAGCTTCTTCTGTTTGCTGGTCTCTTCAGTGTCTGGTTTCTGCCCTGACACAAAGGGGACAGTGGGGGACACTTTTTTTTTTTTTTTTTTAGGCTCACTTGTTCAGTCGCGCTGTGGGGAGGGAGGGAGGGATGCTGCAAACAAATAACACTGGCATGTGCTCGCAGTGCCTCAGCCACACTGGGTCTGCCCCCGCTCACAGCGCGTGTAGCCTCCCTGCCCACACTGCTCAGGCTCTAGGTTGCTCTGCTGGGAACCATCTGTGGCCGGCCCTGGGCTGCCTGCACTTCCCAGGTCCCAGCCACTCAGGTTCAGGCACTCGGGTAGTCCTCAGAGGCACAGACTCTGTTGGGCCTGCGCTTTGTGCCCTTCCCAAGTCCGAGCAGCTCAGGTGATGAGGTGTTTGGCGAGCATGATTGCTGCGACTTATCACCTCCCCGCTGCTCGGTTTATCTAGGTGTACAACCGGCGCACATTCTCAGGCAGATGTTGACCGTCCAGACCCCCAAGAAGTTTTAGTTAGCAAAGAAGCCTGCTTACAGTTTTATAGATAATGTCTCTCTGGGGCTGCGATTGTCCCCTTCCGGCTCTGGCTGCCTGTCACCGGAGAGGGAAGGTCTGCAGCCGGCTATCTCTGTTCAGTCCTTTGTTCCATGTACGGGCCTGGCGGTGTCTTAGGTTAGGGCTGGCTTTTCGCGTGGTAGATATCCCAGTCTGGTTTGCTAGCCCAAATTATTTCGCTCAGATAGCGCTCAGGGTATTCGGGCCAGGTCCTTACTCTAAGCATTGCAGCCCGCGCCGCACCTCCCTGCCCAGCCCCCGCTTGCTAATGGCGTGTGCAGGCGTCTGCGCTGCTTCTCCACTGGGGGAGTTACCATAGGGCTAGCAATCTGCGGGTTTTAATTGTTTATTTAATTTTTTCTCCCTGTTATGTTGCCCTCTGAGCTTCCAAAGCTCAGCACAGATTCGGCAGTGAGAAGGTTTCCTGGTGTTTGGAAACTTCTCTCTTTTTAAGACTCCCTTCCCGGGAGGGAACTCCGTCCCTCCCTCTTTTGTCTCTTTTTTTGTCTTTTATATTTTTTCCTACCTCCTTTCAAAGACTTGGGTTGCTTTTCTGGGTGCCTTATGTCCTCTGTCAGCATTCAGAAGTTGTTTTGTGGAATTTACTCAACGTTTAAATGCTCTTTTGATGAATTTGTGGGGGAGAAAGTGTTCTCCTCGTCCTACTCCTCCGCCATCTTGGCTCCTCCCCATAACACAACATTGTTAATCAACTATACTCCAATATAAAATAAAAATTAAAAAAGAAAACCCATGAGCTGATGATTATTATAGCTGAGTGGTGGGAACTTTACTAGATTCTATGTTACCAATGGTGGCTGGGATATTTAAGGATATGCATTTTTTAAACTCATTAGAAACAAATGGACAATAAACTCAAAGACCATGTTTTGCCAGTGTTTCTGGAAAATGGCAGATAAAGTTTCAAATTGTAGATACTTGGGTTCCCAGAAAACATAAAGATGCATCCTTAAGAGTATTAATATAAAGATGAGTAAATAAAACATTTCTGCCATCAATCATGAGTTTAAATTAAATAAATACAGAGATACAGTTTATTATATGTCAATTACACTACAACAAAACGAAACTCATTTTAAAAGAACAAGCTAATCAGGATCTTCTATGCTCCTGTCTCCAGTGATCTTGGACTTTTCCTGTCTCCAACCTGACTTCCAAGGCTAACACCCACATCTTTGTCAGAAGCCTGCCTCAGGCTGCCAAAACCCTCACTGCCCTAACAACTGGGTGGAAATGCCTGCTGCTGCTGCTGCTAAGTCACTTCAGTTGTGTCCGACTCTGTTCGACCCCACAGACGGCAGTCCATCAGGCTCCCCGTCCCTGGGATTCTCCAGGCAAGAGTACTAGAGTGGGTTGCCATTTCCTTCTCCAATGTGTGAAAAGTGAAAATGAATTCGCTCAGTTGTGCCCGACTCTTAGCGACCCCATGGACTGCAGCCCACCAGGCTCCTCTGTCCATGGGATTTTCCAGGCAAGAGTACTAGAGTGGGTTGCCATTGCCTTCTCCGGGGTGGAAATGCCTAGGAGTCAGTATTACTCAGCTCTCCAGCCCCTCTGTCCTCACTCCCCTGGGCAGCCTTGAATGACTGACACCTAGAGGGGCATGAATCCCCAGACCTTTTTCCTCTTAGTCAGGATCATTCTAAGGTGCATTGTTAATCCTGGTGGGACTAAGTCCCCGTTGCTCCTGCTGTTAGCTGGCCTAGTAACGAACCCATAGTGGGCTGTCTTTACTTCCCTGCATCACTTCTCCACTTCCCCAACCGTGTCCATACACCCAAACAAATGACATGCCCTCTAATCCTTGTGCCAAGGTCAGCTTCTAGGGAGCCCAATTCAGACAAGGTCAAAGATCTGGTGAAGACTGTTCCCCTGGAAGTTGGAAGAAGAGATGGCTTTGAGGATGTGGGTTCTAAGGCACTGCCCCTCAAACCCCTTTGTGTTCAAGTACAGTTCCTAAGGGCTTTCCTAGTGGCTCAGCAGTAAAGAATCTGCCTGCCAACACAGGAGATATGGGTTCAATCCCTGAGTCAGGAAGATCTCCTGGAGAAGGAAATGGCAACCCACTCCAGTATTCTTGCCTGGACAATCTGATGGACAGAGGAGTCTGGTGGGCTAAAATCCATGGGGTCACAAAAGAGTTGGACATGACTGAGCAACTAAACAACGACAACAGTTCCTAAAGCTAACATCTGGCACAAAAACATGAAAGGGTAATAATAATAATAAAAATCATGAAAGGCAGATCAGCATGATCTCTCTTACACTACTGGAAGAGATGGAGAAATTACAAGAAGAGGAACCAATGTATGGCAAAACCAATACAATATTGTAAAGTAAATAAATAAATAAATAAAACTAGAAAAGAAAAAAAAAAGATCAAACTATCTGTGTAGATTGGCTTTGGAAAAAAAGATAACTGACTTTCCAGTTCCTTCTCCTTTTACCAGTATCTGCAGCTAACATTTGATCTCATCATGCACTTCAACTCAGCCAGAAACTGATCCAAGTGCATTGACAGGGACAAATAATAGGGTAGACGGGCAATGAACATAATAAACACACACAAAGATATCAGAGAGTAATCAACTATTTGCAGAGAATTAAAGTTGGGTGAGCTGAAGGTGAGGCTGCTTTGGATTTGAGAGTGTGGTAGATGAGGTAATCGTTCCACAAATAATTCCCTCTGTGGGAATGAGACAGGCTGGGACCGGGTCCCTTTGCTTCAGAGCTGCAATGCTTGCACCTGGATACACCTTTCCTCCAGCAACAAAATACAAATAAATCATATGGGATTAAAAAATAACTCTGCGCATGTGCAGGTGGGGCAAATTCTGGACCAAAAGATACCAAAAAAAAAAAAAAAAAAAGACAAAAAACCCCAACTTATGTTTCTGAAGTGAAGTCATAGTTGCCCAGTCATGTTCGACTCTTTGCTATCCCATGGACTATATACAGTCCATGGAATTCTCCAGACGAGAATATTGGAGTGGGTACCCTTTCTCTTCTCCAGGGGATCTTCCCAACCCAGGGATCAAACTCAAGTCTCCCACCTTGCGGGCAGATTCATTACCAGCTGAGCCACAAGGGAAGCCGGTTCTTAAAAGCCAGGAGCAAAAGCAAGGTACTGTGCATGCCCCCTGCATTCACTACCACAAAGGGGTGGGCAAACCCTACACACACCCCTATCCTCACCCTATATAAGGAACAAACTCGCCCCCTCTCAGGGGAGCAAGCAAGGGAACTGTTACTTGTTTTCATTCCCTCCTGCAGCTGGTGCAGAAGCTGCAATAAAGCCTTGCCTGAATTTAATGTCCAGCCCCTAGTCAATTTCTGTTGACTGGGGAAGGCCAAGAACCCTGGTTGGTATCAGGAAGAGGCCGTTCCCTCCTCACTCATGTTGGCCATGTGAATTAAATTGGAAATAGGGAGAGGGGCAGCGTGGAAGACAGAGTTTGAGCCCCAGAGCCCCGAGAATTTTTGTTTGCTCATCTGGGAGGCAATCTGGACCCTAGACTGAGATACAGAGCAGGACTGCCCCTGTCACCTCACAGCCCATGGATATGAGATTAATGCTTGTCGTCTGAAGCCACTGAACTTTGAGGTGGTTTGTTATGGAATATTATCAGAGCAAGAGGTGGCTGGGTCCCATAGTCAGAAAAGTTTCTCTAAGAGGGGGATACTTAAGCTGAGATCTGCAACAATACAAAGCCAGTCCTGTGATGACCAATCCAGGCAGAAAGAAGTTCCAACATGCGGACAAAGATGCAAAGGTAGGAACTGGTTTGGCACGTTCAGGAAACTGAAAGACAATCTATGAGGCTGGTTGATTTAAGGGGCTGAGTGGGAGAGGGGTGTCAGCAGAAACTGCAGGGGAATCAAGCAAAGGCCAATATATAGAGGGTTTAGCAAATCCTGAATAAGGAATCTGCTTTTCACTCTAAGTACAGTGGACAGCCCCAGGAGGATTTAAGCATTGCAGTGACACAATCACATTGATTTTTAAAAGATCACGCTGGCTGCTGTGTGGAGAAGAGATTAAATGAGGGGGAAGCATGAGGTTCTGCTAAACTAGGACACACTTTCAGACACTTCCTCAACACAGAGTTCCTGAATTATTTAACATAGTTAACATCTATATGCCAACTTAAATTTAGCCAGTGATACACACCTAGATAGATACAAAAATAGCTCCAGTACTATTTCATTCATATGTAACAAACTACCCCAAAACTTAAAGATGTAAACCAACAATAATCACTCATGTGTTGACAACTCTGCAATTTGGGCAGAACTTGATGGGGACAGTTCATCTTTGTTCCATGGGAGAATCAGCTTGGGAGGCTCTACAAAGGATTCAAAGCTCCCTTTACGAGATACCCTTGTTCATATAGCTAGCAATTTGGTGCCAGCTGTTGGCCAGGGGCCTTTTTTGTCTTCCATGTAAGACTCTTCATGTGGCTGCTTGGACCTTCTCATAACCTGGGTGGCTGGGTTCTAAGAGCTAGCATTCTGTAAGAACAACCCCCATGTGCAAGCAATTAGAAAGCCTCTGCTCCCATCATGCTTGCTAATTTCCTATTGGCCAGGGCTGGTCACATGGCCAAGACCAGCGTCAACGTGGGGGGAGGGGGGGACTACACAGCACATGAACATGGAGAGGTGTAATCTGTTGCAGTTGATAACGTAACAAAAGCCAGACCAAACCAAATTTGAAGGGAACTTTTCAAAGAAACCACTGATTTTAAAAGACTTACTTCAATACCCAAGGGGAAGAAGGTCTGCATACTCATGACAGGTTCATTTTTCAAAATTACTTAAATAACTGTATAGACTTCTTTTTAACACCTATGACTGTCCATCTTTTAAAAATGTATTTCATTTACAATTACAGATATATGCTGCTGCTACTGCTGCTGCTAAGTCGCTTCAGTCGTGTCCGACTCTGTGCGACCCCATAGACGGCAGCCCACCAGGCTCCGCCGTCCCTGGGATTCTTCAGGCAAGAACACCGGAGTGGGTTGCCATTTCCTTCTCCAGTGTACAAATATATAAAAAGATAAAAACTTAACATGTTATAAATGAATAACATAACATTGGATGTTCATTTTTTAAAAAAATTAGAAAGCATGAGGGGCCAAAAGGAAAGAAAGAAGAAAGGCACAATCCTTAACAGCATTCCAAGACAGACTATCAGACAATGGTGGGATTTTTTTCCCTACCTTCCTCACCCAAGTTTCACATTTCATGAAGTGTAGACTTCATACCAACCCAATGTCACTTCAGTGTGGAAGATGATCCTGTGCGGCATTAAAAAGGAATATATTTATTTGTCATCCTTTCTTCCTCTCTGTCCTCTTTTCACATATCTACCTCTGCAGTCACCGTGGCTTTGCCCACATCTGATGCGGCTTCTTTGACCTGCCAGAACCATGCTGACACACTGGAGATGAACAGCAGGTGGTCACTCTGTTTCCAACACCTGGATGACTAGGAGTTTGGCTTTAATCTTTCAGGACATCATGTATTTCTATTGATTCTAAGTAGACGAAGAGAGAGATTTTTGGTAATTGTGCCCTGCCACTACTGTGACCAGGAGCTGTTAACAGGAGATAAGCTAGGCAAAAGCTGGCTAACCCCATGTGGTGATTCAGAACCCATTGTAGCTCCTATAATCTCCCTTGAAAAAAGTAAAAAGTTGAGATAGTTAGGATTGGATTTCCTCTGAATCAACTGACCACAGGAGATGACATATTTCTTCAATATTCCTTAAGGGAAACAAGTAATAACATCTGAGAAAAGTGTAAGTTAGATCACTGTAAGTCTGATACTGTAAACTTATTTTCTAATTTTTTAATTGAAGCATAATTTACATATAAAAGCACAGATTCTACATATACACTTGAGCTTTAACACTGTTGTAACCACCATCCCAATTAAGTTAGGAATATTTCCATCATCCTAGAAAGTTCCTTCGCATCCCTTTCTAGTCAATCCCCCACCAGAGGCAACTGCTTTCTGATTTTTATGCTGCTGCTAAGTCGCTTCAGTTGTGTCCGACTCTGTGCAACCCCATAGACGGCAGCCCACCAGGCTCCCCCGTCCCTGGGATTCTCCAGGTAAGAACACTGGAGTGGGTTGCCATTTCCTTCTCCAATGCATGAAAGTGCAAAGTGAAAGTGAAGTCGCTCAGTCATGTCCAACCCTCAGCAACCCCATGGACTGCAGCCTACCAGGCTCCTCCGTCCATGGGATTTTCCAGGCAAGAGTACTGGAGTGGGGTGGCATTGCCTTCTCCATCTGACTTCTATGGCCATATCTTAATTTGGCCAGTTCTTGAACTTTGTATAAGTGGAAATATACAGTATTTTGTGTGTATGTCTTAGGCTTCTTTAGCTGAACACAATATCTTTGAGATTCATACATACTGTTCAGTATACCAGTGGCTCATTCCTTTTTTATTGTTGAGTATTAACTGTATGAATATACCACAATTTATTTATCCATTCACCTACTGATGGGCATTTGGGTTATTTCCAGCATGAAACTCTTATGAATGAAGCTGCCACAAACATTCTTTTACAGTCCTTTTAGTGTACATGTGTTCTGTTTCACATTCTATGTCAGGAGCAAAATTTCTGGGTCACAGGATAGGTGCCCATGTTACTTGTAAGAAAGTATCATACTGCTTTACAAAGTGGTTCTACTGTTTCATATTCTTTTTTTTTAATTTTTTTTCTTTTATTTTTTTAAATTTTATTTTTAAACTTTACAATATTGTATTAGTTTTGCCAAATATCGAAATGAATCCGCCACAGGTATACATGTGTTCCCCATCCTGAACCCTCCTCCCTCCTCCCTCCCCATACCCTCCCTCTGGGTCGTCCCAGTGCACCAGCCCCAACCACATATGCACCAAAACATACCCTTGGTTTTAGTCAGTCTAAGGTTAAAATGATATCTCACTGATGATACTTTGAATCATTACTTTCCAAATCCAGGGAGCCAGGAAGTTGGAAGTATCAGCCTAAACTCTTCCTATTCACCTTGTGTGGGTCCAGGTCTGCAGCCACACTCAACTGCCACTCTGAGCCAGCATGGACTCGATATTCCACAAACACAGGGTTTTCTGGAAAGTTTGCATCATACACCATATTCAATAGAACAGAGATACCTTCCATCTTTAACTCCCTTTTCTCCCCCAAATATCAATGGCAATATTCAACCCAATAAATGACACATAATTGATAAACACCCAGATGGAACCGGACTGAAATCTCAGCTTTAGAATATTACCTATAACACCAAAAAACAAATTCAAATTCACAGCTGAAATTAAACCCATAGGTTTATGACCACAGGAAAAGTGAAAGGCTAAGCTGGAAACCCACAGGACTATGATCCTCTAAATACAGTCATTTCCCTCATGACTTTAACCATGTCACTCAGCCAGCCAGGGCTGTTAGGTCCTCATCTGTAAAATGGGTGTGCCAAAGCTGAGAATCAGAGGTGCTTGATGAGAATTAAGTGTGAAAAATAATCCAAACTTCCTTGGAAAGGGTTTACTACAAAACACAAGATTTTTTAAAATTTACAACTGTGCTTTAATTTCCATTTAAAGAAAAGAAAAAAAATAACAAAAATCAAAGACAAGAGCCCACTGCTTTGGTCTTTCCTCTTTAGAGTTTGTCCTTCTTCTCCAGTTATTTCTGGAGCCCCCACAGCTAATAACAGAGAATGCACACTAAGTTTCTTTCATTCCCACAAGTGACACAGAACAACTCTATTGAGGATAACATCTCCTTTGTAGACTCTATCACAAAGCGTCCTGGAGTCACATACTAAGTAATGGAGAAGAGATAGCCTGAAACAAATTAAGAGGTGGAGAAACAGGAGCAGTGCTCTCTCTACAGCAGAGCTTTAACAAGCCTTCCTAACTAGAGCCGCTGCATGCAGCACACTGAGAAGAGAAGCATCTCCCCTGTGCCGGGTTCGTGCTGTCCTCGCATGCTGCAAAAGCCTTCCTTGGCTGAGTACATGCCCAGCCTCATGGGCCTCCTCAGGCACACAAAAGCAGTCACCATCCACCAGCTACCCCTCCCCAGAATTCACATGACTTCCAAGTTGCTCCTTGTGAGAGAGATGGGCACAGTGGCTATGGGCTCAGTGTGCCAGGGACCCCTGAGAACTTACAAAACATAACTATGGGAATCATTCAGACTGAGGTCCTGATACTTTCAGTTTTCCAGTTTCCAGGCACATGGTGAGGTGGCATTTCTCTTTCCTCTCTGAAGTCAGAACGTGTGATTTTCCCCGGCTAATGAAATGTAAGCGGAAGTGACATAACATCCCTTACTAGTGGAAGCTTTAAGAGCGAGTGTGCAATTTACCATATTTTGTCCTGCTGCTCCAGTGATCATGGAAGAAGTATGTGTTGAGATGAAGCCTGGCAGGCTCATCCATGTGTGGCAATAATGAACAGGGCCTTCTAGTGATGCACAGTGTGTGGCTAGTATAAGCAAGACCCTGTGCTTTCAGGAGGCTGAGAGTGGGCACCTCCTTAAATTTTGTGCAGTAGGCACTCACTATGGAGAAGGCAATGGCAACCCACTCCAGTACTCTTGCCTGGAAAATCCCATGGACGGAGGAGCCAGGTAGGCTGCAGTCTGTGGGGTCACTGAGAGTCAACACGACTGAGCAACTTCACTTTCACTTTTCACTTTCATGTATTGGAGGAGGAAATGGCAACCCACTCCAGTGTTTTTTGCCTGGAGAATCCCAGGGATGGGGGAGCCTGGTGGGCTGCCGTCTATGGGGTTGCATAGAGTCAGACACGAATGAAGTGACTTAGCAGCAGCAGCAGGCACTCACTCACCTCACTAGCCCTTAGCAAGAATTAGGCTTTCCTTGTGTTAAGACACTGAGATTTGGAGGCGGGGCTTATTTGTTACTGAAGCCCTCAGTAGCCTATTCTGACTGATTAAACAGCCCTGCCCTGGACTGGACAGAGGAGCAGAGATAAGACTCCAGTACTGGGCCTGAGCCTTCCATGACCTGAAGGCTCCACCTCTGAAATCACTTCCGGTTTTATTTACAAGGAAGCCATGCCATTCAGGGAAATAAATCATATTAAGTAATCAAAATAAGTTAGCTTATAAATATTCCTGTATATGATAGGTATACTTGCTTGCATGCCTGCTCAGTGGTGTCTGACTCTTGGTGACTCTATGGACTGTAGCCTGTCAGACTCGTCTGTCCATGGGATTTCCCAGGCAAGAATACTGGAGTGGGTTGCCATTTCCTCCTCCAGGGGGCCTTCCCGATGCCGGGATTGAACCCACATCTCCTGCATTATAGGTAGATTCTTCACCATTGAGCCACCTAGGAAGCCCAGTACGATAGGCATAGCCAGGGAAAAAAAAAAAGGCACGCTAACAACATAATTGTCCCAGGGCCAGGTGACTGTATATAAACAGAAAGTAAGAGGGCGAACAGACTGGTCAAGATTCAGATCAAATGTCTGCTCTGCTCTTTTCAGGGCTCATTAAAAGTAGGACAATTTATTTATACCATGCACACAGATCTGCCACAAACTACCTGCAGGGGTCAAATCAAGCTCTCCACGTACACAGTGATGGGCATAAGCAGCTCTGTCAACATAACCCAGAAAGCTTGTCCTAATCTTGACTCTGGTGCTTTAGATAGCTGATTAAAAGCATTTCATTTGTCTTCAAAATAATCACCAAGTTAAGTACCATGTGGTGCCAAGTTGGATTCTTTGGAATCACTAAACTGTGATGAGCTCTCAGACCTTTTCAAGAAAATCAAAGTTATTTCCCCTTGCTGCAATCCTTTAGTGAGCTCATGTAATTAGGATGACTGGCATGTCTTGCAGCCTTCTGCTGGGAGATCACCAGGTGCTTGGAGAGTAGGCCTAATAGAGCCAAGAGTGAGCTGAAGCCCGGGTGGGTCATTAGTTTCACACAGAGAAAATCCTTCACAGCCACCAACTATACCCACATTTGTGGTCTCAGGACCACTTCTGTCCAATTAGCCATGAAGGGGCCTGGATAGGCATGTCCGTAGCTCTCTGCAACTCCTCACTGCTAGGGGCAAAATGAGCCCTACCATTCCTCTTCCTGCTCACATCATCTCTCTGGGGTTCTGCCTACTAACACGATGTCCTTCAGACACACTCTTCCCTAAACTATCACGACTTGACAATGGAATAAATACCCACTGAAGGGCTTCATTTCAGCACAGGTGCTGGATGCTTTTTATCAAAACTCTCATGTTAAACTGAGCCCTTTCTGCTGAATTCTGAGACCAGTAGTCACTGTCCGTCAGGGCCTCTTCTTCTTCTTCTTTTTTTTTTTTTTAACTTTTTATTTTGTATTGGAGTATGGCTGGTTAACAATATTGTGGTAGTTTCAGGTGGACAGTGAAGGGACTCAGCCGTACATATACATGTATCCATTCTCCCCCGAACCCCTCCTCCCATCCAGGCTGACATATAACACTGAGCAGAGTTCCCTGTGCTAGACAGTAGGTCCTTGTTGGTTATCCATTTTAAATACAGCAGTGTGTACATGTCCATCCCAAACTTCCTAACTATTCTTTTGCCTGTCCTTCTTCCCCAGCAATCATAAGTTTGGTCTATAAGTCTAAGAGTCTAAGTTCACTTGTATCACTTCTTTTAGATTCTGCATATAAGGGATGACATACAAGGTGCCCTGGAGAAGGGAAGAGGTACCCACTCCAATATCCTGGCCTGGAGAATTCCATGGACTCTACAGTCCATGGGGTTGCAAAGAGTCGGACACAACTGAGCAACTTTCCCTTTCATATCGCATTTCTCCTTCTCTGTCTGAGGGCCTCTTCTCTTGATGTCCCAGAACTCACAGGGCTCAATTAAAATGCAGGTCATCACTTTCTTCCCTCATCTGCTTGTCCTGCATGGCTAGGCTTGAGAATCAAAGCCTGAAATCTGGGAGTCCCAGATTCCTCTCGTTCCCTCATTACCACACAACCAATCTTCTAGTGTTGTTTCCATCTCAATGACATCTGCACCCCCCCCTCTCCTCTCTGTTTCCCTTGCCAGTGCCCCTCCACCCAAAAGTCTCCTGGCTGTTTGTCTCACAATCTCAATGCCTGCCCCAACTCCTGACCCCAGTACCCTCTTACCCACACCAGAGAAATCTGATGTGACAGTCCTTTGTTTTGAAAAGTTCCCAAGTGTCCCAGGGGTAGAAGAATACATCCCAGAGCCAGGCTCCTGGATTTTCAGATTTTTCTCAAAATGCCTGTAACTGCCCGCTTGCATTCCACACACCATCACAAAGCTAGGGGTGATGTCACATACTTTCCCACCTCCATGCTTTTCTCTGGGAGGGCCCTGACTAGAAAGCCCATCCCTTCAGGTTTGCATGGGGAATTTCTGTCAGCTCCACGTCACCTTTGAGGGCATCCTCCTTCATTCTTTTCCTGTCGACCTATATTCAGATAAAACTGCGTTTTCAGTTATCTTCTCCTGCAAATCAACCTCTTCCCTTACAACACAATGGATTCCAACACATCTGGCTATTGTGCCGACTGGTCAGCTCAGTGTTTATTCTGCTCTTTGTGATGTCAGCTGGGGCAATCATCTGGAATATCTAAAATGGCTCACTCACATGACCTGAAACTAACACAACAGTATCAACTATATTCCAATGTAAAAAGAAAAAATACTCAAATGGCTCACTCATATAGCTTGCATTCATGTTGACTGTTGTCTGGGGACTCTTTGCCCCCTTCATGTGGTTTGGGGCTTCCCTAGTGGCTCAGATGGTAAAACATCTGCCTGCAATGCAGGAGACCTGGGTTCGATCCCTGGGTTGGGAAAATCCCCTGGAGAAGGAAATGGCAACCCATTCCAGTACCCTTGCCGGGAAAATCCCATGGACGGAGGAACCTAGTAGGCTACAGTCCATGGGGTTGCAAAGAGATAGACATGACTGAGCAACTTCACTTTCGACTTCACTTTTCATGTGGTTTGATCTTCTCACAGCATCGTGGCTAAATGAAGAGGAAAAGAAGTGCCCCAAAAGCTGAAACCTCCAAATGAAAGGAAGAAAAAATCTGCCCATCCTGTTGGAAATCCCAGAATGCCACTTCCATCACATTGGTCAACTCAGTCCCTGGGTGAGAAAAATAAGTGCCAACTCTTTAAATGAGGAGCAGCATGCTCAAATAGGGAGGGGAGGAACTGTAAGGCCATCTTTGGAGACTAGCTACCACACCCTTCTGGTGTGTATTCAGTGTATCGTGAACATTGTAAATGCCTCTTGAGAATAAACACTGTGTTTTCATCATCTCTTTCCCCACTGCTCTTAGCATAGATCCTTAAACATGGTCCTTAGATGCTTGTTATATGTTTGCTGACCTTATCAATCCAATTATATCAGATTAAATCAGTCCATTGTCTCTGAGCTCCTCTTATGTGCTATTCTATCTTGTTGTGCACTGTGGAGTTCACTCTGCAGAAACTTATGAGTGGGGACAACATTGCATCAGAGGAACACAATAGAAAAGGTGATTATTAATAGCTCAAGGCAATTACATACAGGCTAGCACTGGACAGTCCATGATTGATTGCCAAGCTAATTGTGTGGGCACTAATCCCTCTAGATCTTCAAGGAGGTGTGTTCACTTCATAGAGAAGAGGTTTTAGGTAGGAGACAGGGTGGATCTGAGCCTTAATGTGAAGCTAGGACGGTATGGAGATAAACATGACCGTGGTGACTACTAGGAGCAATTGTGAAGACGGGACCACACAAGCTGCACGATTAGTATGCTTATACACACACACACAATTATAACTTTTTTCAAAAAGAGCCTTGCTATAAGCATACTCTAAAATGAGAAAGTAAATAAGAGTGGTCAGCCATGAGAGTTCTAAATGATTTTTTTTTTAAATAACTAATCAAAATGGATAAAGCATGCATGGCATAGATTATATTGCTCACTAAATATCACATGTCTTCCCACCCTCTTATGAAGCTGGTTTGGGCTGAAGTATATACAACTGCTGGTCCAAGGGAAGAAACAGGCTCATGGTAGGTCACCATGCATTCTGTTCCCATCCTGTTTCCCTTCTGGAAGTAAAGAATTCTGAGATGATAGAACTGCAGGATGGAATTTAGGCTGCATCTGAAAGCTACCTATTGCTTGAGAGTCATGAACAGAGTCTCTTCACCTGTCTCAGACTGCAATGTGACCAAGAAATATTGTCTTCAGCCATTCAGAAATTTAGATTTTCTTTGTTACTGCAGCATAGCTTACCCTATTCTATTATCTCCCGTGTTCTCTATGAAGGGATGGAATATCACATATAAAAATGATTCATCCTCTCTTTAGAAAAGACAACAAGCAAAGAAAACCTTTAGAATCTACTTTTGGTTATCTGCAGCAACAAAGGTATGCCTTCCTGCCTAGGAGCAAAGAATTAGATGTATCTAATTAAACAGTCTAGAGGAGGAAATGGCAACCCACTCCAATATTCTTGCCTGGAGTATCCCATAGATGGAGTAGCCTGCAGGGCTACAGTTTATGGGGTCGCAAAGAGTTGGTCACAACTGAGCATGCATGCATAAATCAACAGTCAGCATCTACACCCCCTTGGGAACACTGACTGGACTCACTCATGCACTGCTGTGCAGAACTTTCTGCAGTATCTCTAATCACTGGCAGCAGAAGGTGAGCAAGGAAAGGCAAAGGTTATCTGAAATAAACAGAAAATTCTCAAACCTTAAGTCAACATCTTCCCTAACCAGACTTTTTAACATGTGACTAACAAGTAGAAGATGGCTCTCCTGCCTCCTCTTCCCTGGTCCTCATCTAATTATATGAGCAAGAAACAAAGGGTGATAGAAAAGAAGGGCACCAGAGGCCAGAGAAATCCACAAGCTAGAAAAGTGGACCCAGAGTCTTAGGTGGCAGCTCCATCTGGGCCATTATTTTATTGCCTGAGACTGTCTTTGAGGAGGCACTTCATTTTTTCTATCCAGCTCCCACTTATTCTCTGGCTTGAAAGAACAGCCAGCTGTATACTGGTTTCTGGGTCCTCATGAATTTCTTAGGTTGTGCATCAGACCTGAGACAAAGCACACTTGTTTGGGGGAATAAATTTCTTGAAATGAGCAGTGTTCGCAGAAGGCCCATTCTGAGAATGGTCCAACTTGATTCAGGGAGCAATGGGTATAAAAGGGAATGAGATTTGCCCCCTTAATTATTTGCCCCTGGAGAGACAAAGCCAAGAGAATAAAAGAGCCCAAGCTTCTCTCTCCTCTTGCCTTCCCATCTCCTGTCAGTGCCCCTATTGGCTGAACCTAATAAAGCCAGAAGGCAGAGGGGTCCATGGATGTGGTCCATGCAAATCACAATCCCAGGGCTCAGAGTAAGATGGACAAGGACAGAAGACAGTCCTGGAGAGGCAAATGGAGAATATCCAGCAAGCACACTAACTAAAACTGAAAGGCCATAACCTTAGAGAAAATTCATATCTAGGTGAACTAGTATCAGTTGTCAACTTACACATATACAATGGGCATGTTTAAATTTAGAGGATGTCCTCTGTCCAAGATGTGATTCTCCCTTTTCTCCCCCAAGTCAGAACAGTGCAGAAGGAGAGACCAGAAGGAGCTTTTTCTTCTTCAGACTATAATGGATGTGGGTGTTGGACATGTCTCATTAGCACTCAACTAAGCAGGAGCCACCACGCAACTTTCTCGTGATCTTTGTGCTAAAAGGATGCCCTTTGGTGGAGCCAAGCAGAATGCATTAGAACTTCCCTGTCTCTGATCACCAGCTGGAAGAGCCTTCACTGGAAGGTGGAGCCCCTGGCCCAGTCCCGAATCCTACATACTCTCAGTATCTGGGAGTCTCAACAGCCCTTTCCAGGGTCTGAATCAGTACAAAAGTGCTGATGACAGGAGTCTTTCTCCTGGCTGCAAAGGCTCATGTGTCTACCTCATTCCAGGGTTCATTTTACCCACATTGTGCATCTCAGTCTGTCAGATTCCCATCTGAGTCAGTCAACCATCCACTCCTCAGATCTCTGCTGACTGCTGCTTTCCATGCCTGGAAGCTTCTCACCAGTGCCTTGGATCTTAACTGCCTCTGGTTCTTAATGAGTCTTTACTGGTCATGGCTATTTCAGCATGCACTGAGCCAGCCTCACTGTACAGTGCCCTGCCTACAAGGTCCTTTCTGTGACTACTCTCTAAATGCCTCTTTCCTCCCCTGATTGTCACTGATCCCTGCTTCCTAGAGTGCCCCACTGCCTCCTCTCCTCAGAGATGCTACATCCCAGTCACGAATTCTATGCCTTTGGATCCCCAAACTTTTCTGGAATCATCTACCTGGTGAGCAGCCCACAGAAGTGCTTAATGCACTAAGCCGACTCCTGTGAGCTTCGACTGTGTACTTAGGGATGAGAATGAGAAATGTTCAAATATTTTTAAAATAAGATCATGGCTCTCATTTAAATAGAAAACAAAAGGTGTCAAAGGTTTTATTTAACTCATTAATTAATGTGGAAACCAGTAAGAATGTCACAAATCATCCAAAGGAAAACTCATAGAGCCATACATATATAGGCAGGCAAGAGGCAACATGAGATGAATGCAAATAGATGCAAAATTAGTCCAAAATAAGTTGCACTCCACACACACAATTCATTTGCATTTCTGTGGACAAGAATAATTTGTTATTAGTTTTCTACAATTTAGTTATAAAATAGCTCCAAATCAATGAAAGGTGGAGATAACCACAAAGGGTACTCTAAAAAAGACACCCAGTAAACCTTTTCTTGGCCAATTTTAAAGTCTCACAATTTTTCCTCATAGGAGGAAGGCCTCTTCCCTTTCCAATAGGAATCCACATCTAATATAACTATCAGAAGCACTGTCTGTGAGGTGGGAACAGACATCTTTGCTTGTGGAGACCAATGTTTGTGTCTTTAATCCAAACCTCAGTAAGTGCTGTAGACTGGGATGTTGTGTCTCCTACCCCAAAATCAGGATGTTGAAACCCTAACCCTAGGGTGATGGTATTATAGGTGGGGCCTCTGGGAGGTGCATACATCACAAGAGTAGGGTTGTTATAAATGAAACTGGTGCCCTTATAAAACAGACTCTGGAGACCTCTGTCGACCCTTCAGCCATCTGAGGCCACAGCAAGAAGACAGCCACCTGCAATGAAGAAGAGAGTTCTCTCACCAGAACTCAATCAGGTTGCCACTCTAACTTGGGACTTCCAGCCTCCAGAACTGGAAGAAATGAATTTCTGTTGTTTATAAGCCACCCAGTCTCTGGTACTTTGTTACAGCATCCTGAAGGGACTAAGACAACAAAGCATGGCTACTTCATTCCTTTTAGACATTGTTATTAAGGGTGTGGTCTGGTATACCTGGAAGCTGGTACAGAAATTCAAATTTTGGCCCTCATCTAAACCATATTATTATTTTAAAGGTCCCAGGCCTAAATAATGGAAGATATCCCACGTTTATGGATCAGAAGAACTTAATATTGTTAGGATATCAATACCCCCCATATCTACAGATTCAATGCCATTCCTATCAATATCTCAGCTGGCATTTGGAGAAAATTGGCAAGCTTATCCTAAAATCCATATGGAAGTACAAGGCACCCAGAACAGCCAAAACAATCTTGAAAAAAATGAATGAAGTTGGATAACTCATACATTCCTATTTCAAAACTTATTACAAAACTACAGTAATCAAGACAGTGTTGTACTATTACAGAATAGAACTAGGAGCCCAGAAATAAACCCATATATTTCCAGCCAGTTAATTTCAACAAGTATGCAAAGACCATCCAACAGGGAAAGAATAGTCTTCTCAACAAATGATGCTGGGATAAATGAATACTCACATACAACAGAATGAAACTAGATTCCTTATCTCACATCATATACAAAATTAATTCAAAATGGATCAGAGACCTAAATGTACCTGAATCTAAGAGCTAAAACTATAAAATTTTAGAAGAAAACCTAGGTGTAAATCTTTGTGACATGAATTAGGCAGTAGTTTCTTGATATGACACCAAAAGAAAATGAAAAGACAACCCAATGAATGGAGAAATATTTGTGAATTATGTATCTGATAAGGAACTTATATCCAGAATATATGCATAACTCTTACAACTCAACCATAAAAGGACAAACAACTCTAGTTTTCAATGGGCAAGGGATCTGAGTAGACATTTCTCCATATTTATCCAAAGAACATATGCACAAGGCCAATAAATATATACAAAGGTGCTAAACATTGTTAGTCATTAGGGAATACAAATCAAACCACAATGTGCTACCACTGAACATCCACTAAGATGATTAAAACTTTGAAGCAGACAGTAACAGCATTAGAAACTTAACATACTGCTGGTAGGAATATAAGAATGGTGTAACCACTTTGAAAACGTTTTGGGAGTTCCTCAAATTATTAAACATAGAGCTACCATATAAGCTAGCAATTCCACTCCTACATATATTTCCAAGTCAAAACATAAATCTACACAAAAACCTGTACACAAACGTTCATAGCAACACTATTTGTAATAATCACAAAACGGAAACAACTCAAATGCCCATCAACTGATGAAAGAATAAATAAAATGTGGCATATTCATACAATGGAATACTATTTAGCAATAAAAGGCTAAAAGATTTAAAATATTATGCTAAGTAAAAGAAGGCGGATACAGAAGGCTACATACTGTATGACTGCATTTCTTTTAAAGTCCAGAAGAAGCAAACCTAGAGAGATAGAAGGTTAGTGGTGGCCAGATGTGGGGGGAGGCGAGATGGGGAGTGACTACTAGTGGGTAGGGAATTTCATTTTGGAGTGATGAAAATATTCTTGAGATGTGGTAATGGTTGCACAACTTCATGAATACACACACACATCAAAAACAGTAAATGTTCACTTTCCAAAGATCAAATTTAGAGTATGTGAATTATGTCTCAATAGGGTTATTTTTAATGGTCTCAAGACAGAGGCACACTTGCCCTGCGTTTTGTGCTCACCTAGGCTCCTATGGAATTTAGAACGTGGTGCCCACCCCCTCTACCTCCCAGTCCCAGTATCTACTTCCTGTAACGGATCCTCCTCACAACCGGTTCCCCCATAGCAACGGCCACTTCCGTTCCATCCTCGAGCCAGTGCCCAGCCGCCTGCCGTCCAGCTGCGAGCGCTCCTGTGGCAGCCATCATGGCTTACCGTTGGAAGGCTCCGAGGAGGCGGCTGAGATCTCCGCCTCCGCTGCTGCCCTTCCTCCTGCTGCCTGGCACGCAGTTTCCTTATCCGAGAGGGCTTCTGGATGATGATGACGGCGACCACCCCTGATGCCCACAGCAGCCCTGAAAGGTGCGTCCACCACTACCACAGCGAGTGCGAGGCCGCAGTCGACGGCGACGCCGCCCTAGAGCTCCACAAGTCCTTCCGGTGCCTGGCGAGGGCCTGCTCCCTGCACCACCACCACAACGTGGCCTTGAAAGCAGATCACCCAGTTCCTGCTCCGCTCCCACGAGCACAAGCAAGAGGGCCAAGAGCCTGATGTTCCTGCTGAACCAGCACAACAGCCGCATCTCCTTCCTCAACATCAGGATTGCCCGAGACCCAAGAGCTGGAGAGCAGCCTCCAGCCATGCAGAACACCCTGCATCTGGAGAAGAGCGTCAGCCAGAGCCTGCTCAACCTGCACCACCTAGCCACCAAGAGCAGCGACGCCCACCTGTGCCACTTTCTGGAGATGAGCCACTTGGACCAGCAGCTCGAGTTTGTCAAAGAGCTAGGGGACCATCTCACCAGCGTGCTCAAGATGAGGTTCCCACAAGGCGGTCTGGCAGAATGCGTCTTTTGATAAGTTTACCCTGGGCAACAGCAACAAGGAGGACTGATCTGGACTGGACTTTCCCCCGAGTCATGGGTGACTCCCCAAAGGTCACCCTGTCTACCATGCAGACTGCAGTATTGCCCTTGAAAAAAAATTCACTAGCAGTTCTTCCACTGAAGTTATTACTTCAAATAGTTATTAGTTGATGCAAATATAAAGGTTTCTCTTTTATTCATGTGTGCAGATCTCTAATTTTTTTAAGTTTTAAACAGGTATCCAGGAGACTCTCCACCCAACCATGCCCCATCCATGTGCAGTTCAGGATCTCCACAGAGGAGGGAGGTTTTACATGGGCCCTTGGAAAATACAAATCAGTCTTCCCCTTATAAACGATGTGTATGTGGGGAGGGTGAGGTAAGGTGGTGGTCTGGGGCTCTATGGGTTGGTGGGTGGTGTTTGTAGGTACTTATGTATGGTAAAGATAGAATATGGTCCAGAATTCATCACAGCAGTTGCCTCTGGGGAAGAAGTGAAGGGAATTGGGCAGGGATTAAAAGAAAGGGATTGGAACTTGAGGCAGGTGGTATGGGTTCCATCTCTGTTCAGGGAATTCCCACAAGCGGTGTGGACAAAAAAAAAAAAAAAACACAGATCTTCAGCATTGTGTGATGTATTTCAGTACAGTAGATGCACACATCTTAATGTTTGTTGATTCTTGGTAGCAAGCTGGGGTCGTGGAAGGCAGCATGGCAGAGACTGTCATTAACAAGCTCACCCTGAGTGACAGTGATAATGAGTAATAAGCCTCCAGCTATCTTCCCTGTAGTCAAGGGGCTGATCAACAAAGATAATGATAATGGCACTCTGCAGGTCCAAGTCCTCTTATGTATATTCTTATATTTTATTTTATAAGAATCTCAAGAAATAAGAAGGACAGGGATGTCCCTGGTGGTCCAGTGGCTAAGACTCTGTGCTCCCAATTCAGGGGACCTGGGTTCAATCCCTGGTCAGGGAACTAGATCCCACAGGCCACAACTAAAGATCCCAAGTGTCAAATGAAGATGCAAGATTGTGTGTGTCACAACTAAGACCTAGCACACCCAAATAAATACATTTTAAAGAAAAGAAAGATGAAGGATATGCATTATCAGTGAGAAAAAGGGAGGCCACACAGATAAGAAGTTATTGAATGTGGACATGAATACAGGTTTCTAATGCCATGCTTTTTTTTTTTTCCTGTTACCTCACAGGTATATCAATGGGTTAAGAATAGTGGGTGGGCAGACTGGGAATCCAGCCAGATAAGAAGGCCAGGAAGGGAGGGAAATCCCCTCATGAAGACAGCCCTGATCACTGCAGTCTCATCTCTAGTTATAGGGGTGCCTTCTAGCCTAGGGCAGGAATGCTGCCACACATCAGCCAAAATCCTTCTCAGAGGGAAGACGACTTCAAAAGTGGCCACCAAATGTGTCAGAGGTAGCAGGGCAACCTCACTGGAAGGCAGTCAACACCCATAGACCCAAATCCCTCAGTTCAGGCTCTCTCACTGCTCCACATAGGCAGAAGCACTGCTACCTGAGTTGACTCTGAACACCTGGAAAGACCTTGGGGAGTGGAATGCCCAGAAACTGTATCTCTTCCTGAGTGGTTTCCCTTTGGGCATGAAAGGTGTGTGTTGGGGAGGTGGCGACAAAACACACGTTATATCTGCAAATTCAGCTCCTCTGGGCAGAGAAACTCTGTGTTTTTGCTCTGCATGGGGTACTGTAATTTAACTAACGAACCACTGGCTGTTATGGCCTCTTCACTGGGATTCTAAGCTGACCCTAGTCTTGGGTGCTGCCCCCCTCCTTGTTATCCCGTCTTTCCCTTTTCCATGATTCAGAGGGGCTCCCTGGGATGATGCAGAGAAGTCTACTTCGACCTGCATCCTGTTATTTTACCTGGAAAACAAGGATTTCCTCACCGGCCAGACTCAATGAGACTTGTGATTGTTACACTCAACTGCCTATTACAAGCCACTACTTGGCAGGGAACATTTAAAGACAGTGGCAGCTTAATCATTTCTGTGTTCTTTGGCAGATCAGATCAACTCAGTCGCTCAGTCGTGTCCGACACTTTGTGACCCCGTGAATCGCAGCATGCCAGGCCTCCCTGTCCATCAACAACTCCCGGAGTTCACTGAGACTCACGTCCATCGAGTCAGTGATTGCCATCCTACCGTCTCATCCTCTGTCGTCCCCTTCTCCTGCCCCCAATCCCTCCCAGCATCAGAGTCTTTTCCAATGAGTCAACTCTTCACATGAGGTGCCCAAAGTAACTGGAGTTTCAGCTTTAGTATCATTCCTTCCAAAGAAATCCCAGGGCTGATCTCCTTCAGAATGGACTGGTTGGATCTCCTTGCAGTCCAAGGGACTCTCAAGAGTCTTCTCCAACACCACAGTTCAAAAGCATCAATTCTTCGGCGCTCAGCCTTCTTCACAGTGCAACTCTCACATCCACACATGACCACAGGAAAAACCATAGCCTTGACTAGACGAACCTTTGTTGGCAAAGTAATGTCTCTGCTTTTGAATATGCTATCTAGGTTGGTCATAACTTTCCTTCCAAGGAGTAAGCGTCTTTTAATTTCATGGCTGCAGTCACCATCTGTAGTGAATTTGGAGCCCAGAAAATAAAGTCTGACACTGTTTCCACTGTTTCCCCATCTATTTCCCATGGTGGGACCAGATGCCATGATCTTCGTTTTCTGAATGTTGAGCTTTAAGCCAACTTTTTCACTCTCCACTTTCACTTTCATCAAGAGGCTTTTTAGTTCCTCTTCACTTTCTGCCATAAGGGTGGTGTCATCTGCATATTTGAGGTTATTGATATTTCTCCTGGCAATCTTGATTCCAGCTTGTGTTTCTTTCAGTCCAGCGTTTCTCATGATGTACTCTGCATAGAAGTTAACTCAACAGGGTGACAATATAAAGCCTTGACGTACTCCTTTTCTGATTTGGAACCAGTCTGTTGTTACATGTCCAGTTCTAACTGTTGCTTCCTGACCTGCATATAGGTTTCTCAAGAGGCAGATCAGGTGGTCTGGTATTCCCATCTCTTTCAGAATTTTCCACAGTTTATTGTGATCCACACAGTCAAAGGCTTTGGTGCATATCAATAAAGCAGAAGTAGATGTTTTTTGGAACTCTCTTGCTTTATCTGTGATCCAACAGATGTTGGAATTTGATCTCTGATTCCTCTGCCTTTTCTAAATCCAGTTTGACATCTGGAAGTTCACAGTTCATGTACTGTTGAAGCCTGGCTTGGTGAATATTGAGCATTACTTTTCTAGCATGTGAGATGAGTGCAGTTGTGCGGTGGTTTGAACATTCTTGGGTATTGCCTTCTTTGGGATTGGAATGAAAACTGGCTTTTTCCAGTCCTGTCGCCACTGCTGATTTTCCAAATTTGTTGGTATATTGAGTGCAGCACTTTCACAGCATCATCTTTAGGATTTGAAATAGCTCAACTGGAATTCCATCACCTCCACTAGCTTTCTTTGTAGTGATGCTTCCTAAGGCCCCCTTGACTTTGCATTCTAGGATGTCTGGCTCTAGGTGAGTGATCAAACCATTGTGGTTATCTGTGTCATTAAGCTCTTTTGTATAGTTCTTCTATGTATTCTTGCACCTCTTCTTAATATCTTCTGCTTCTGTTAGGTCCATACCATTTCTGTCCTTTATTGTGCCCATCTTTGCATGAAATGTTCCCTTGGTATCTCAAATTTTCTTGAAGAGATCTCTAGTCTTTCCCATTCTATTGTTTTCCTCTATTTCTTTGCATGATCACTGAGGAAGGCTTTCTTATCTCTCCTTGCTATTCTTTGGAACTCTGCATTCATATGGGTATATCTTTCCTTTTCTCCTTTGCCTTTCACTTCTCTTCTTTTCTCAGCTATTTGTAAGGCCTCCTCAGACAACTGTTTTCCCTCTTTGTATTTCTTTTTATTGGGGAATGGTCTTGATCACTGCCTTCTGTACAGTGTCACGAACCTCTGTCCATAGTTCTTCAGGCACTCTATCAGAAAAATAAATAATTGCATGTAAAACCATTTCTTCTTTAATTTCAGAAGTGTTTATTCAGCACTAATTGTATTCCAAGCTTAGATGATATTACACACACATGGAAATTTAAATGCAGTGGAGCATCCCAAAGGACCCAACAGATGCATGGGGCATATGTTCTGCTAAAAGAAAGAGATATCTGAAGTACCACTCTAACAATAACCATGCTTCATTACAATTAAAGAAACGCAGGGAGAGAGAAAGAATAAAAAGAGAGAGCGAAGGAGGCGGGAAAGGAGGGAAGGTGAGGGGAGGGTAGAGAAACCACATTTATTCATTAACTTTTTACTGAAGAAATAGCAAAAGAAAGACTGTAAAAGTTCCCCAGTTATCTTAGACAAAGTCCCAGTGTTACAGCAGCTGTTCTTCCCCTGATTCATTCACACCACCACGGCTCTCTGGATCTGTTTTCTTCCAGGAGTGTCTCCGTGACTTTTCTGAAAGATATCTGTTTGGAATTTTCTTAGACTATGCTTTGCATTATGCTGACCAACTGTAATGGCTAGGGGGAGTCAAGCAACCCAATAACTGTGCCTTAGAATGGTGTCTTTGAGTTTTGGGGTTTTGTTTCTGATTGAAGTCACAATAAAACATATTCCTCAATGTACCTCAATATGCAAATGAACAACAACAATGCACGTGCACACACACACACACACACACACACACACACTTCTTTCAGGCCCAGACGTTCCTTTATTTTCAGCCAGCAGTCTTGCTCAGAGGCGTGTCATTCGGTCTCACAGGCGGAGATAAACCTGCTGTCCTCTCGCAACCACACTCTTAGCACCTTCCTTCTCCAGCCTCCTGATCCCGGGGCTCCAACACTGCCGCCCCTTGTCTGCCACACTCCCTGACTCCACGTCCGCGCTGAACCTGTAGCCTCCACACACCCCAAATGGCTGCTCCTCGATCCCCCTTCTAGTAAATTCCATACCCGTCTCCTGAGTGGCCTACCCTGGATACATAGGGTCATCCCTGGGTGCCTCTTGAACCTTGTCTTCCACTATCTGATCTATCACAACGTCCTGCTGATTTTATATCCAGTATCGGTCCTGAATCCACACACGCCCTCCATGTGCACTTTCTCTCAAGGCCAAGGACTTCCGGTGGATTTTCTTGGCTGCCCTTCCTTAGCACTCAGCACCAATGTAACCTTGTATGTCAGTGATCTCTTGTCACTTAATGCTGTTTCATAACCATGAAGCCTCCCTGGCATGCAGGACAACAGTGGGCATTATTGTTCACGTATTTTGGGGGTGGTGTTTGCCCTGCTCACTCTGCCAGGCTTAGCTGAGCTCACTCGCCTGTCTGGTGCCCGGCGATGTGTTGGCTGATCTGGGATGGCAGCAGCTAGGAGGCTGGGTTGTCTTGGTCCTAATCTATGTCTCATCCTCCAGCAGCCCAGCTGGAGAATATTCTCCATGTGGATAGCAGAACTCAAGTAGAGACCCCAAATCTGTTACTCTGGGTTATCACATCTCCTAGCATCCTATTCCTTAAAGCAAATCACATTTTTGAATTTGGGATCAAAGGGCAGGTATCAGACTTTGCTTCTTGTGTAAAACCTGCAGATTCCACGGTGAGAGGCATGGATGGAGGGAGGAGGATGAAATGGACCCATTAATGCAGTAAATCTGCCATACCAAAGTCAGAGATGCCTTTCTCCCCAAATTAGAGTCTTACCTCTCTAGGGCACCCTTTCAATTACATCATAGCCGTATGTTTGGAAGTGGTTATTTTAAAATTCCTGTTTACTACTTCCATTTATTATCCCTGAGATAACAGGAAGAGATGAGCTTCCTTTTGTTTCTTCCATCTCAGAGTCTAACACAATGCCTGGTTCATGGTTAGTGCTTGTTGATGTGGAATATGTGACAGGACAGAATCAGCAGTAGGGGTGGGTCTCAGTGTGCCCCAGAGTAGGGTGCTATTACATCCGCAGCTAGAGATAAGGACTTCAGGCCCATGGTGAATTGGCACATTTCCCATGAGACCCTTCATCGTGAGCCTTTGAGAAATGCCCCACTTCCTGTGGCTGTAACTGTGATGTCTTTTCTCCCTGGACCAGAAATGCGGGCAGGAATCAGCACTATAATACTGAACTCAGAGGAGTCTTCCCTGTCTATTTCTGCCTGTTACAATCTTGGCTAAAATCACAGGAACCAGTCAAGGGAGCTGGAGAAACCCTACTGTTACCTGGAAATTCAACTTCTTCTTTCAGGGAATGTATCCTAAGGAATGTACACCCTGCTAATGGTGAGTGAGGCAGTATCATCTTCCACTAAAAGGGCAACATTTTTGTTAGTAAAACTTTCTTGCAGTTCAAAAGCAAGCCATTTCCAAGAGCTGAGTTTGGTAAATCACAGTTTAATAGTTAAGTCATCCTCTGTCTATTGTAAAGGGTTTTCAGAAGAATTCATTAAGAACTAAGAAGCCCTTGAAAGATCCATAATATTCTTTTTTTTTTTTTAAACAAATAACCAGTGCAAATTTCACAAGTACAATTGAGCAGTTGCATGGATTCAAGAGGAATCTAAATCCTTTGAGAAAAAAGTCATCAAGAAATGTGGTACTTGAGCCCCATCCACTGCTCTGCCAACCAGCCACTACGCATCCCATTCCACCCTCTGTACACTGAGCAAATGAACCGCCTATTGCTGCTGGATCCTGAGCCCCATCAGCCTGCTGCTCATGCTGTTTCCGCCATCTGGAATACCCTCTGCCTCCCTTCCTAGTCTCTGCGACAGGAAGCACCAGATATTATGAAAATTTTGTGCATATGCTTTGAGCCAGTGGATTTGTTTTGAAGGATAGAACTGAGTCTGTTGCTTTGAGATTTCATGGTAAGACTCCAGAACATCAGCAGTTTTTCTGTCATTTCCCGAGTGGAAATCTGTCAACCAGGGATGTGACTTTGGCATCAGATTTCCTGGGTTCAAATCCTGGCTCTGCTGTTGGCTAGCTGTATGACCTTGGGCAAATCACTTAGCTTTTTTGGCCCAAATATCTTATACTTAAAATGAAGTTAATATTAGCACCTTCCTCCCAAGAGTAGTTGGGAAGATTTGACGTGTCAGTAAACATGATATACTTTGAATGGTGCATGGCACACAATAAGAAACTTTGCACATGTGAATACTTATTGTTTTCAGATGTGTTTTCATTACTTGTGGATTTTTCTACTTTTTTTTTCTTGCTGCAGTTGCTACTACTAACAGAATTACATCGTACTTTTTGTATTCTGTGAAACATTTTACCTGGGGCTTTGGCTAGCATAGATGTTCCACAAATAATTCTTAATTTGTCAAGAAAAATAATAAAGGTCTAAAATTAAACTAATTTCTCTTAGAGGAATGCATGCCAACTCTCTAATTTGAGGAAACTACTCTTTTTTTTTTTTAATGGTCCTATGAAGACCTACAAGACCTTCTAGAACTAACACCAAAAACAATGTCCTTTTCATCATAGGGGACTAGAATGCAAAAGTAGGAAGTCAAGCGATACCTGGAGTAACAGGCAAGTTGGGCCTTGGAGTACAAAATGAAGCAGGGTAATAACTAACAGAATTTTGCCAAGAGAACGCACTGGTCATAGCAAACACCCACTTCCAACAACATAAGAGATGACTCTACACATAGACATCACCAGATGATCAATACCCAAATCAGACTGATTATATTCTTTGCAGCCAAAGATGGAGAAGCCCTATACAGTCAGCAAAAACAATACTGGGAGCTGACTGTGGCTCAAATCATGAACCCCTTATTGCAAAATTCAGAGTTAAATTGAAGAAAATGCTTTTTCTCTGAAGACAGTAGGTCATTCCCTACAAACCATTCAGGTATGAACTAAATCAAATCTCTTAGGATTATACATTGGAAGTGACAAATAGATTCAAGGGAGGGATTAGATCTGTTAGAGTATACAAAGAACTGTGGATGGAGGTTTTTAACATTGTATAGGAGGCGGTGATAAAAATAATACCAAGAGGAAGAAATGCAAAAGGATTGTCTGAGGAGGCCTTACAAATAGCTGAAGAAAGAAGAGAAGTGAAAGGCAAAGGAGAAAAGGGAAGATACATCCATCTGAATGCAGAGTTCTAAAGAATAGCAAGGAGAGATAAGAAAACCTTCTTAAGGGATCAATGCAAAGAAAGAGGAAAACAATAGAATGGGAAAGACTAGAGATCTCTTTAAGAAAATTAGAGATACCAAGGGAATATTTCATACAAAGATGGGCACAATAAAGGACCGAAATGGCATGGACCTAACAGAAGCATAAGATATTAAGAAAAAGGTGGCAAGGACTGGAATGCAAAAGCAGAAAGTCAAGAAACACCTGGAGTAACAGGCAAATTTGGCCTTGGAATACGGAATGAAGCAGGGCAAAGACTAATAGAGTTTTGCCAAGAAAATGCACTGGTCATAACAAACACCCTCTTCCAACAACACAAGAGAAGACTCTATACATGGACATCACCAGATCGTCAACACCAAAATCAGATTGATTATATTCTTTGCAGCCAAAGATGGAGAAGCTCTGTACTACAGTCAGCAAAAACAAGACCAGGAGCTGACTGTGGCTTAGACCATGAACTCCTTATTGCCAAATTCAGACTTAAATTGAAGAAAGTAGGGAAAACCACTAGACCATTCAGGTATGACCTAAATCAAAATCCCTATGATTATACAGTGGAAGTGAGAAATAGATTTAGGGCCTAGCATCTGATAGATAGAGTGCCTGATGAACTATGGAATGAGGATTCGTGACATTGTACAGGAGACAGGGGCATCAAGACCATCTCCATGGAAAGAAATGCAAAAAAAGCAAAATGGCTGTCTGGGGAGGCCTTACAAATAGCTTGTGAAAAGAAGAGAGGCGAAAAGCAAAGGAGAAAAGGAAAGATATAAACATTCTGAATGCAGAGTCGTCCAAAGATAGCAAGAAGAGGATAAGAAAGCCCTCTTCAGGGTCATGCAAAAGAAATAGAGGAAAACAACAGAATGGGAAAGACTAAGATCTCTTCCAAGAAAAAGCAGCTACCAAGGAACATTTCATGCAAAGATGGGCTCGATAAAGGGCAGAAATGGTATGGACCTAACAGAAGCAGAAGATATTAGAAGAAATGGCAAGATACACAGAAGAACTGTACAAAAAATATCTTCACGACCCAGATAATCACGATGGTGTGATCACTCACCTAGAGCCAGACATCCTGGAATGTGAAATCAAGTGGGCCTCAGAAAGCATCACTAAAAAAATAAAAATAAAAGAAAGCATCACTAAGAACAAAGCTAGTGGAGGTGATAGAATTCCAGTTGAGCTATTCCAATCCTGAAAGATGATGCTATGAAAGTGCTGTACTCAATATGCCAGCAAATTTGGAAAACTCAGCAGTGTCCACAGGACTGGAAAAGGTCAGTTTGCATTCCAATCCCAAAGAAAGGCAATGCCAAAGAATGCTCAAACTACTGCACAATTGTACTCATCTTGCACGCTAGTAAAGTAATGCTTAAAATTCTCCAAATCAGGCTTCAGCAATATGTGAACCGTGAACTTGAAGATGTTCAAACTGGTTTTAGAAAAGACAGAGAAACCAGAGATCAAATTGCCAACATCCTCTGGATCATGGAAAAAAGCAAGAGAGCTCCAGAAAAACATCTATTTCTGCTTTATTGAGTATGCCAAAGCCTTTGACTGTGTGGATCACAATAAACTGTGGAAAATTCTGAAAGAGATGGGAATACCAGACCACCTGATCTGCCTCTTGAGAAATCTGTGTGCAGGTCAGGAAGCAACAGTTAGAACTGGACATGGAACAACAGACTGGTTCCAAATAGGAAAAGGAGTACGTCAAGGCTGTATATTGTCACCCTGTTTATTTAATTTATATGCAGAGTACATCATGAGAAACGCTGGACTGGAAGAAACACAAGCTGGAATCAATATTGCTGGGAGAAATATCAATAACCTCAGATATGCAGATGACACCACCCTTATGGCAGAAAGTGAAGAGGAACTCAAAAGTCTCTTAATGAAAGTGAAAGTGGAGAGTGAAAAAGTGGGCTTAAAGCTCAACATTCAGAAAACGAAGATCATGGCATCTGGTCCCATCACTTCATGGGAAATAGATGGGGAAACAGTGGAAACAGTGTCAGACTTTATTTTTCTGGGCTCCCAAATCACTACAGATGGTGACTGCAGCCATGAAATTAAAAGACGCTTACTCCTTTGAAGGAAAGTTATGACCAACCTAGATAGCATATTCAAAAGCAGAGACATTACTTTGGCAAGAAAGGTCCATCTAGTCAAGGCTATGGTTTTTCCTGTGGTCATGTGTGGATGTGAGAGTTGGACTGTGAAGAAGGCTGAGCACCGAAGAATTGATGCTTTTGAACTGTGGTGTTGGAGAAGACTCTTGAGAGTCCCTTGTACTGCAAGGAGATCCAACCGGTCCATTCTGAAGATCAGCCCTGGGATTTCTTTGAAAGGAATGATGCTAAAGCTGAAACTCCAGTACTTTGGCCACCTCATGCGAAGAGTTGACTCATTGGAAAAAACTCTGATGCTGGGAGGGATTTGGGGGCAAGAGGAGAAAGGGACGACAGAGGATGAGATGGCTTGATGGCATCACTGACTCGATGGACGTGAATTTGAGTGAACTCCGGGAGTTGGTGATGGACAGGGAGGCCTGGTGCTGCGATTTAGGGTCGCAATGATCAGACACGACTGAGCAACAATCTGATCTGATCTGATACAAAAAAAGATCTTAATGACCCAATATACATGATGGTATGATCACTCACACAGAGCCAGACATCTGGAATGTGAAGTCAAATGGGCCTTAGGAAGCATCACTACAAACAAAGCTAGTGGAGATGATGAAATCCAGTTGAGCTATTTCAAATCCTGAAAGAGATGCTGTGAAAGTGCTGCACTCAATATACCAACAAATTTGGAAAAACCAGCAGTGGGCACAGGACTGAAAAGGTCACTTTTCATTTCATCCAAGAAGAAAGGCAATGTCAATAGAATGTTCAAACTACCGCACAATTGCACTCATCTCACATCTAGTAATGTAATACTCAAAATTCTCCAAGCTAGGCTTCTTGATTTACATCTGGAAGTGAACTGAGAACTTCCAAATGTTCAAGCTGGATATAGAAAGACCAAGGAACCAGAGGTCCAAACTGCCAACATCTGTTGGACAATAGGAAAGAGAGTTCAGAAAAACATCTACTTCTGTTCTATTGACTATGCCAAAACCTTTAACTGTGTGATTCACAGAAAACTGGAAAATTCTGAAAAGATGGGAATACCAGACCACCTGATCTGCCTCCTGAGAAATCTGTGTGCAGGTCAGGAAGCACAGTTAGAACAGAATATGAAACAATGAACTGGTTACAAATTGGAAAGGATATGTCAAAGTGTATATTGTCACATTGCTTATTTAACTTATATGCAGAGTACATCATGAGAAATGCCAGACTGAAAAGCCAAAAGTTGAAATAATTTGCAGAGAGAAATATCAATGACCTTATATATTATATTATACCATTCTAATAGTAGAAGCAAAGAAGAACTAAAGAACCTCTTGATGAAAAGTGAAAAGAGAGTGAAAAAGCTGGCTTAAAACTTAACATTCAAAAAAAGAAAATCATGCATTAAGTCTGATACCTCATGGCCAATAGTGGGAAAACAATGAAATGGCAACAGACTTTATTTTCTTGGGCTCCAAAATCACTGCAGCATGGTGACTGCAGCCATGAAATTAAAAGACACGCTCCTTGGAAGAAAGCTATGACCAACCTAGACAGCATATTCAAAAGCAGAAACATTACTTTGCCGACAAAGTCCATCTAGTCAAGCTATGGTTTTCCGTAGTCATGTATGGATGAGAGTTGGACCATAGAGAAAGCTGAACGCCGAAGAATGGTGCTTGAACTGTGGTGTTGGAGGAGACTCTTGAGATCCCTTGGACAGCAAAGAGATCCAACCAGTCCATCCTAAAGGAAATCGGTCCTGAATATTCATTGGAAGGACTGATGCTAAAGCTGAAACTCCAAACTTTGGCCACATGATGGAAGAACTGACTCATTTGAAAAAACCTAATGCTGGGAAAGATGAGGGGCAGAAGAAGGGGACGAAGGATGAGATGGTGGATGGAATCACCAACTCGATGGACATGAGTTTGAACCAGCTCCGGGGAGTTGGTGATGGACAGGGAGCCTCAGTTGCTGCAGTCCATGGGTGACAAAGAGTCGACACAACTGAGTGACTGAACTGAACTCATCTCTCTTTTATGTAGCATCTGAAGATTTATGACAATTTTCAAGCCTGTAACTTGAAATTAAGGCCCAGATAAGTGATCAATTTAAATAAGCTTGAGTCCAATTTAAACAGGTACGTTAAGTCAAAATTAGCCTTTTATTATACTGTATACATGAGAAGTCAGTGTTGTACTTATATATTTGAAACTTTGGCTTTCCATGAGAAATGTAATAGTAATGCATTGTACTTCTCATTGCTGTGCAAATATAGCTTTCTTAGTTTTTTTTTCCTCCTTCATTAAGAACATTCAAATCACACTGCTGACAGAATTGATAGTTGCATACTCTAATGACTTCAATTTTAACTTTCATTTCATAAACTCTTGTTATTCATATACAGATTGATTACATGGGCACCAATATTGGAACGTCTTCCAAAAAAAACCCTAACTTATGGCCAACCAAATATGAACTCTTCAAGACAAATTATTTTTGTCTTCTCTTTCAGGTAAAAAACCTAGGGTCTTTTTTTTTCCCCAAGCAACAATTTCATTGATCAAATACCATGTTAGTCATTAATATAGTATCTGGACAAAGGGATAGAGGGTTGAAATGGTAGGAGACAGGCCTGGTATCAAAAGATGAAAAGGATAAACAGATATAATAGAATGTAACAGATTACTTGGATTTCACCATTATTTGTGAGGTGGGACATATGCTTGTACACGTGGAGAGAGTCAGTGTCTCTACTCGGAGAACAAATAGAATATTCTTTCCTGGACCAGCAGGATTGACCCATCTCAGTATCCTGTGTAGGCCTAAATGAAGGTCTGCTTCCATAGACACCCCCCGAAAATAGAAGAGTGTCTGGGCGAAAGAGGTTTCCTGTCCCTTATGTTACATAACTCTTTGTATAGATCTGGGATTTCGGAGGAAAGATCATGATGTTATTTCCTGGTCGTTTTGTCTCTTAGTCAGTTTGTCTTTACAGCAAGGGAGCTGCTGCTTCCTGACCCTGCCAGGAGCTGGGCTTCTCCTCCTGAGCAGATGCACGTACATTTTAAAAGGGGTTTGGGAGAGAAATGAGGGAAATTCAAAGCCGATAATCATAAACTTTTTACTACCCTTCTTATACATGTACATTACTTCTTTCATAAAGAACTAGAGAAGCATAATATTAAAGGGTCATTTTAAAATTTGCAAACGGATGTTCTCATATTTTGTCTCCAAATTGGCCTTTATGTCCAGCCTTAGGTAGACGTTTTTTTTTTTTTTTCCTGGCAAAATCAGCAGGAACTTCCAGGTGGCTAAAATCCACCTCTGCATTGTCGCTGAGAACATTTATAGCACATTGTTCGGACCAGAATAGCTGTAGCGACAGGGGCTCTTGAAATGCCTCTTTGAGCCCTAAATTGGAGACATGTTTTTGTCATTTCAAACTTTCAATGTGGGGTCTAGATTCAAGCAAATACCACTCCTGTGGAACACCAGCTTAATTAATTTCCAGCGGGAGATGAGCGATTGCCAATAAGCCATGAATTAAAATGGAATGGTGCACCGAAGCCAGGTTTCATCTCAAAGAATAGCATTTCTTGCTGTTTCTTGAAAGATCGTCTCAGACAGAGAGGTGAGCAAGCTTCCACGCCAGCTCCCCAACTCTGAGGGTGAGCAGTTAAGTACCAGCAGACACAGAAAAGCAGGTTCTAGTTGCAGCAGGAAAGAGGAACAAATCTGACAGGCTCAAAGGCATTTTGTCAGTGTCTCCAACATTAATCGCTGGTGTATTTATGGAGCATCTAGTTCCTGAACTCATTATTTCTTACATCGTCATAAACCTCAGGCTCGGGAGGATTGTGAAAGTTGTTTATTCCCATCACTTGGTTGATGCTTGCAGGGACATTTCTGCCAAAGGCGTACCCATGCTGCTGGATTCTCCTGTGACCTAAACTCCCCTCCAGGAGCAGCTTCATCTCTGAGTGGCTAGCCAGTTTACATTTTTTTTTTTTTTCTTAAACTGGAGCCAAAATGAATCCCTGCTGCTTTAATCCACTGAGGCTGATTTATCCCTGAGGGCCAAACACAATGAACAAAACCCTTGTTATGCCCAATAGCTCTTTAATAAAAGGGAAGGCATGTCTCACACTCTCCCTCTTCTATGGGCAAAACATCCCTGAATCTTTCAAACAGCTTCATGGGGCATGATTGTGTGTGTGTTGTGTGTGTGTGTGTGTGTGTGTCCACCTGTCTTGTGCAAATGATAATAATATTATTATCATAAATAGTACATGCATTGGTTCAGGCAGTGTTCTAAGAGCTCATATAAATCCCTACAGCAATCTTCTGAACTATTACTAGGATTATCCCATTTACAGATGAGGAAAAATGAGACAAGGATTTGAAATCCAGAATGCACACATCTCCTATCTCTTATTTGTCTGTTTTCAACCATACCTTTTGGAAGACAGAAGCCATTTACAATTTCCTGTGGAAATTCATGTTTCTAAATTTGTTCCACATGAACATGTGCTTGTAACTTGAAATGTGTTGTCTTGATTAAGCCTCTCAACACTCAGCAAACACTATCAGCCCTGTCTGTCCTGCTGAGAAATAGACTCAAAGTGATTAAAGAATAACAATTCAGTAGAGAGAAAAAAAAAAAAAAGATCAGGCACTTCTGGGTCAAAACTGTGGAGGTTCCATTCTACTGAGGTTTGCCCTGGGCTCCAACTGCCTGTGGTGAATGAATAAGGAGCCCCTTCCTACATCGCACAGCCAGGCCCCCCATGACTAGTGACCCCTAGGCGGTATGAGAATGGGGCAAGGGGCTTTCTGGTTTATTTTTGTTCTCAGGCATTCAGAGGAAAAATCACCCCCAAAACTGGTTACCTGAACCTCCTTCAGCCTTACTATTTATCTTTTCCTTAATCCTGAGGTCCTCAGCTCACATGCACTGCCATGTAGATTCAGCTTTTAGAAGCTGTCCAAATCATTTACTGAAATGTTCATTTCTATACCAGTGCAATGGCTAGCTTTGATTTTTATAGAGCTGCTTACAAAGAGAAAATCTGAATGTAGGAATCTTGATTTGTGGGTTGCTAAAATAACTTGGGTCTATGCAAGTGGCCCCCTAATGATGAGGCCCAGAAGCAATGGCAGGGATGCTCCCTGGATTGAACCCCAGAGTCTAAGTGAGGACCTGTTCTTCCATGTCTACCACCAATTGGATAAGGTTTTGAGATTAACACATTTCTCTTTTGAGGTGTAAACACTCTAGAGGATATAAAGCAAGTGGATAAATCTCATAGAATAAGTTGCTTTATTGGGCTACAGTTTACAGAGACAGACTTTAGGGGAATAAGTGATTTGTTGGAAAAGGAGGAATCAGAAAGGGTGGAAAGATCAAAGGGTGTCTCAGGCTTGTCTTCTCTTGACTTTCTCCAGCTCTTTCCTCTCCATCTTAATTATAAATCATTAGGTCTAGAAGGTCCCACTTGGATTCCTGGACACATTTAGGTCCAGGTCACTAGTCACTGGTCATGCCAACCCGTGGAACCTTGTACATAAGGCAAGTGTAAGAAAGACACTCATTATCTTTTGATCAAATTTACCCAAGTATTGGATTGAATGCTGTGTCAGTTTCTCACTTTGGGCAAATTCTTCAGTGTCTGCAGTCCACAGTGTTTTCTTCTGAAAGTGAAACTAATACCGACTTTTTGAGACTTGGGAATTGGGCTAATGTCTTACACTGTCAGAGTAATGCTTGGCACGTGGTAAATGCTCAGTAAAATACAATACCATTACAATTATTGTTGTTTGAATATTAGATTGTGTATTTATTGAAAAGTGAATGAAGAGTTCTCCTTTTACATAGTTTTCTTTTCAGTTTAAATAGATATTTGATTTGGAAACAGAGAATCCTTAAAAATTATGTTGAAACGGTACATCAGAGAACTGCCCCTGCAGTTTAGAAGCGTTAACCAATCCTCTAGAATTAAACTAGAACTGAGTGGTTTCTTAGCAAGGAAGTTTGGAGTTTTCAGACACATCTTTTTTTCTTTTACCTCATTTGCAAATACTTATCTCTGATTTAAATCATTCAAATGACTTCAGAAACACAATGGAAGCAGAGCAGAACTAAGTGTTTCCAACTGTCAGGTCTGCTGAGGGATGATGTAAAATGGGACATTTAGCTGGCATCCTGCAATGATCTGTAAATAGAATAAACTAAGCATCCACATTTAGTGGTTAAAAATAGTGTTTCTTGTAAATGCAGTGTGCCTGGAGACCTCAGGGTTGACGTGGGTGCCCGTGGGTCTGGGCAAATGTGCTTGCAGGCAGGGGCACTCCGATAGGTCAGGTAAAAGGTTCTTAGTCTCTGGATTTAACTTTAATTGGATAAAATGAAGTAAAACTGGCCTTTCTTCTTTCTCCGATGTCATCTTCAAATGAATTATGGACTGAATCTGCAGAGGTAAATCTGGTGGAAGAATTGAACAATCCATTGCTTTACTACCAATTATCAATTGAAATAGTCCACTGAAGACCTGACTACAAAGAGAAGGCTGCTCCCCTTCATCCTTCAGACAGTATTTCAGTGTTAATAAGGTTTTGGTTTTTTGCTGTGTGTGTGTGTGCGTGTGTGTGTGTGTTTAGCAGATTCCCCTCACTGTCCTATTCATCGTTAATTGTGTTGTTAGTTAAGAACACGTGTAGTTGACTTATGGTGCTTTATTTCTTTTCTACAAATTATACAGTAGAGCTATTTATTGTCTGTTTTACAGGGAGCTTTAAAAATAAAAGTGGTTAATCCAGAAACTTTTGCTTTGATTGAACAAGCAAAATATGTTACTACTTTATGCATGAGACCTTCTTTCAACCAGGAGACAGTGTTTCACAGCCAACAATGAAAAGCCACATGAGATAGGAAGGCCATATCAATTTTTTTTTCCTGAGTAAAACATTTGCTTTTAATTTATTATTCCACGCATGTATATATAGCAGTTACCATCTTCCAAGTAATCTCTATTCTTTGCAAATACCATTTAATCTGCATAAGGATTAAATGAATAAAGCACTGTAAACTTTCCTGTTTTATACATGGGAAAACAAAAACACAGAGTGAAGCTGAGCAACTTGTCTAAAATTGTACAGGTACTAAGTGGGAGAAGTGGATCTGAACCCAGGCAGTGTTTATGAGCTCAGTCAGCACTCTATGAGTTGTTCACACCTCTAAATTTAGTGTAATAAAAGCTACAATAAGCACAGCAATAAAGCCTGCCAGTGTAAACATTGTCGCTCTTGTGCCTTTATAATGCTGTTCGTTTTGAATCCCATATACAAATTCTCATCCATGCTTTCTTTTTGATATGAAAATAACATCAAATTTGGTGATTTTGAATAAACAGCCAAATAGGAAATTTTGAAAAGGTGGACCTAAAAGCAAGTAGTATTGGGAGAAAACATTGTAGACTTAGAACTTAGTGTTATCGGGAAAAGCTTTATGTTTGGATCTGTAGGGAAAGAACAGATTGGCCAAGATGGCCGTGGTCAGGCTCTCTCGACCCACGATTTGTAAATACATGGTAATGTAACAGCTGAGATCACTTATCGCACTGCGATGCACCTCACATGTACCTGCTTGGCCATGGGCCACTTTTACTCCGTAAACATATGTAAGCTCCAGCTGAAAAGCCCTTGTGGCTATGTTATGGCCGCATTATGGCTGTGTTATGGCTATGTGCCCAATGGGTCAACCGCGAGAGAATATAGCATCTCTGCTTCTACTACAGCTACTGTGCCAGCCTGGACAGAATAAACATGTCTGCGGTTCCTATGACTCTGTCGGTTTTCTTTCAGCTTCCCCGCTCATGCCTTGCCTACCCAGAGTTCATAAACAGTGAGATACAGCGAGACACGGTCAATAGTGCGGCCCTTGGGATCATCACCTGATGGGGCTGGAGGCTCAGTATTTTTTTTTAACCTTTATTTTTGGAGATGAAGAACCCGAGGTAGGGAAGGGGGAGTGACTGAACCAGAGGCATACATCCCACTAGATGTATGTGCTCTCACAGAGCACCATCTGGACACATGACTTCCAGCTCCTAAACCAGCCTTTCTCTTGTACCATTCCCCTGAAATAGCTTCAGACATCGCAGCCCAGAAGACAGGTCAAAGACATGCTGAAGTCTGAATCCAACAGATGCCCTTGGTCTTTTCCATATTCTCCAAGCAGTTTAACAGTTTTTCCATAGAATCTAGAACAATATGTGTGCCAGGTGCACAGGTTGTCTGGCTCTTTGGCACGGAGGAGGTATCTATTTTTTGAAAAGATAAACAACTGGTGATTATCACCTGGATTTGTCTTCTGTTAATTGATGATGAGTGTTTTCAGTTCATTTCAGTCACCTAGTCGTGTCTGACTCTTTGTGATCCCATGGACTGCAGCACGCCAGGCTTCCGTGTCTTTCACCAACTCCTGGCGCTTGCTCAAACTAATGTCTGTTCAGTCGATGATGCCATCCAACCATCTCATCCTCTGTCATCCCCTTCTCCTCCTTCCTTCAATGTTTCCCAGAATCAGGATCTTTTCCAATGAGTCAGATCTATGCATCAGGTGACCAAAGTATTAGTTGTAGCTTCAGCATCAGTCTTTCCAAGGAATATTTAGGACTGATTTCCTTTAGGATTGACTGGTTTAAATCTCTTTCGGGCTGTCCAGGGGAACTCTCAAGCATCTTCTTCAAACCCCAACAATTCAAAAAGCACTATTTTTTCAAGTGCTCAGCCTTCCTTTATGGTCCAACTCTCACCTCCATTCTCACAGGGGCTTCCCTTGTGGCTCAGCTGGTAAAGAATCTTGCCTGCCAATGCGGGAGACCTGGGTTATTATACCTGGGTTGGGAAGAATCCCCTGGAGAAGGGAAAGGATACCCACTCCAGTATTCTGCCCTGGAGAATTCCATGGACTGTATAATCCTGGGGTCACAAAGAGTCGGAGATGACTGAGTGACTTTTTGTTTTCACATCATCATAAGACCACTGAAAACTATAGTTTTAGCATTTTACAGAGCTTTGTCTGTAAAGTAATGTCTCTGCTTTTTTAATATGCTGTCTAAATTTTGAGAGAGTCAATCTCTTAGGTAGATTGATAAGAAATCTGGGGTCCCTGAGGAGGAGAAAGGGGGTCTCGGGCCTCAGGGAGAAACAGGACAAACATTTTTGCTGGCATTGCTTTGTCTTAGTCAATATAGCCATGTATCTTGCTCAAGGACATTGTTTTCTCTTTCTTGACAGGAACCTTCTGACTAATTGTGTTATTTTAAGACTATGTTGTGAGAATGGGGTCTGATAAAACCTTTCCTATTGCTAATTCTAATCTTGTTAAATTAAAATGTATGTTGTGGGAGTGGGGTTGGTAAAGTGTATAAGGCCTTGATAAGACTAAGTGAGGGGGCTCTCTGCCCCCCTTCCTGTCTCTGTGTCAGAAGCTTTCTCTGTCCCTTTATTATACTTTAATAAAACTCTGTTACACAGAAGGTCTTAAATGATCAAAGCCTGATCCCTGGTCCCAAAGCTAAATCTTCTTCAGAGATCGCGAATCTGACACACATTCACGGTAAGCTATCAGTTTGTCATAGATTTTCTTCCAAGAAGCAAGCATCTTTTAATTTCATGGCTGCAGTCAACCATCTGCAGTGATTTTGGAGCCCACAGAAAATAAAGTCAGTCACTGTTTCCATTGTTTTCCCATCTATTTTCCATGAAGTAATACTTCGGCCACCTGCATGCAAAGAGTTGACTCATTGGAAAAGACTCTGATGCTGGGAGGGGTTGGGGGGCTGGAGGAGAGGGGACAACAGAGGATGAGATGGCTGGATGGCATCACCAATTTGATGGACATGAGTTTGAGTGAACTCCAGGAGATGGTGGATGGACAGGGAGGCCTGGCGTGCTGCGATTCATGGGGTTGCCAAGAGTCTGACACAAACTGAGCGACTGAAACTGAACTGAATAGGACTGGATGCCATGATCTTAGTTTTTGAATGTTGAGTTTTAAGCTAGCTCTTCCACTCTCCTCTTTCACTTTCATCAAGAGGCTCTTTAGTTCTTCTTTGCTTTCTGGAATAAGGGTAGTGATGAGTTTTTTAACATGGTTCAATTTCAGTTTTTCTCAACTATCAATGATCATGTCAGATTGAACTTCTAGAGTGAACCTGACTGGTACTTGATTTTGGAAAACCAGAGTGAAGACACCCTTTGGTGGAATGCAAATTATCAGTGTCCCTTACCATTTTCCAGAGGTGGGAATATCACTGCAGCATTGGGGGCTCTGCTGCCACCAGGGCTCAGGGTGGGATGTCACGTGCTTTAGCTGGAGGGGGGATTTTCTCTCAATCTGCCATGGCCTTGCAAGGTGTCCAAGCATCTGCTCCCATCTGTCTTGGCGCTGGGGAGTGCATGGAACACTGAGTCTGAAGATTGTTCATGTAGGGTGGGCTAACTGGATGGGGGCCTGGAGGAGACTCTCTGGGCAGGGCTGTGGATGCTCCACCCTGGGTCAACTTATGAGGTCTGGGCAACTCAAGGGCCAGTTTGATGCTGATGTGGCTTTCCTGCAGCTCCAAGACACTGTTGGGAGATTAGGGATTGTTAAACCTCTTTCCTAAATATCATATTTGAAAAGCAGAGACATTACTTTTCCAACAAAAGATCCATCTAGTCAAGGCTATGGTTTTTCCAGTGGTCATGTATGGATGCGAGAGTTGGACTGTGAAGAAAGCTGAGTGTCAAAGAATTAATGCTTTTGAACTGTGGTGTTGGAGAAGACTCTTGAGAGTCCCTTGGACTGCAAGGAGATCCAACCAGTCCATTCTAAAGATCAGCCCTGGGTGTTCTTTGGAAGAAATGATGCTAAAGCTGAAACTAGTACTTTGACCACCTCATGCGAAGGGTTGACTCATTGGAAAAGACTCTGATGCTGGGAGGGACTGGGGGCAGGAGGAAAAGGGGACGACAGAGGATGAGATGGCTGGATGGCATCACCGACTCGATGGACATGAGTTTGAGTGAACTCCGGGAGATGGTGATGGACAGGGAGGCCTGGCGTGCTGCGATTCGTGGGGTCACAAAGAGTTGGACACGACTGAGCGACTGAACTGAACTGAACTGAACCTCTTCTGAGTTGTTGGCCCTTTGGATGAAGCCCCTGGAATAATATTGTTGTCAGCATTTATTAAGGTAAATTTTCATATTGTAAAATGAACGTATGTTATGTTGCAGTTGTGACAAATGTATGCATAATCACCTCACCCTATCTTAGAGGCAATAAACTGTTATTTCTACCACCAAAGATACTTGTGAACTGCATGCTATCTGCAGTCTTTTGTGTGTAGCTTTTTTCCCTCCTTATACTGTTTTTGGGCTTCATGTTATTGTGCATATAGCTGTTTGTTGGTTTTATTACGGCATAATTCAATAAGATTTTTAAAATAAGATTTTTAAGTATATAATTTTATACATGAACAGGAAGCTATTCTGAAATACAGTTGTCAGCATATTTTTGGAAAATATTAATTATGTAATATTTGGTAATTATTCCTCTTTCCTAATGCATCTGGTATGTATTTGGTATGTATGCCTCTTTTTTAATGCATTAATAGTAAGCTCTAGCCATGGGTCTAATAGTCGAGTAAGTACTGTAATGGTGAAGTAGCCCTGAGCATGTGTGATGGACATCTGGCATATCTGTAATCCCATATGAAAACATCTGTCATGGTTTTATTGGTGGAAAAATAACAAATATCACCAATATTAAAGTGGTTTATTATCTACACCCTTAATTAAAGAAATTACTTCATTAGAGGCTAGTAAAAAGAAAGCTGTTTTGCCCTCCTGACCATGGGCCCCCTGACTTCCATGGACAGCATGCTGTAAACCTGGTGATCCATCGTTGTTACATGTGCTGGTTGTCTTGTCACTGTCTTTGTGGCCTTTGAAATCTCTTAATGCAGTCTTTGGGGGCTGGACAACTGTCTTCACCAACTCTTCTCTTATACGCGTGGAACGGGAAGCTTTTAGTCAAAAGGTCTGTTCAGGTCTCTGAGTGGACTCGGGGAGGCACTATGGATAAGAGAAATACTTCTGTGAACAAGAGGGTCACATTACAGTTTTCTAAGAAGAGTAATGATTAGTCCTTGGAAATATCCCTTCTGAGGCATTAAGAGAGAAATTCTCCCTTCCCCCAGGAAGAATGCCCGAGACATTCTTAGACCACAAGGGTCATGCCAGTAGAACCAAGGACAAAGAGAATTCCTGTTGCCCACATAACAGCTGACACAGAAAAGCATTCATTTTACCTGTTTGAATGCAAAGCATAACATTATATTTCTACAATATATTCCTTAGATCTGGAAATAGTAACTAAAATAATGTCACACTTTGATGTCTGTATTCTAAATGACTAAAAATTTTGTCAGCTGAGGTTACAAATGCAGAAGTAGAGGCCCCATGATGATCTAGTCCACTGAAGTGTCAAGTTTTAAGTTTCCTAGTTCAGGAATTAAGAGGAGCCACAGGTTGAGAAGCAATCTGTGTCCCTAATCGTGGTTGACAGCACTTTTCTTCAGGCTCTGATTCAGAGCTCATCTGCTCCCTGCAGATAGATAGCCCTGAGCTCAGGCAGTTGCCAGGCTGGTTTCCATGGTGCTAATTTGCATACCAAACCAGGACTTGTATTTTTTGTGTTTGCCTCACACATTTCCAGTGCTAAGTGTTCTTTCTAAGAAAGGGATTAGCGTGCTAGCCAATTAAGAGAGTATGCCAGAAATAAAGCACCCAGGGAATTATTCTTCAAGTTATATTACTGCTGTTATGCCCAAGAAACAGAAAAATGGTCGGTTGGCTTTCTTAGGCCAGCCCTGAGTCTTAAAGATAAAAATGTCTCCAGTGAGATCTGGAGTGGTGTTTTTTCTTACTGTATGTTTTAGGACATTTGCAAATGATTAAAAACAGATTGTGTGTGTGTGTTGTGTTGATCTTATTGTGGAGGCAGGAGTGGATTTCTGGAAGATTGACTTTCAAGATTTTGTTTTGTTTTTGTGGCTGTGGGTCTCTCTAGTGGAGACATATTGCCCCGTACACTTTGAAATATTTTCTTAAAAGACATTCATGTTTTTTAGGAAATTTTCCAAATTCTCTGAATCAGCATTTTTAAATCAGCTTTAATCATCAGGACTATAGCTGGAAGATGTTTGGTTCTAGAATGTCTCTATTGCATACTACTAGCAACACAGAAGATTGAAGGTCTTATACAACCACATGGATGAATCTCAAAACATGGGTGCTGAGTGAAAGAAGCTTTGACAAAAGAGTGGTATACTGTTTGATTCCATTTAAAGTGAAGTTCTAGAACAAGGAAAATTAATTGATGGTTTAAAAAAAGGACCAGTAGTTGCTTTTCAGTGGTGGGGGCAAGGATTGGGGGTGATAAATATGTTTTCATATTTTGATGGGTTTGAGTTACATGTGTGTACATTTAAAACTCAGGAAGGTTATAGTTAAGATTTGTGTGTTTTCACTATATAATGTATATTCAGTTCAGTTTTATCTCAAAAGTATGCTTCCCTCATAGCTCAGTTGGTTAAAGAATCTGCCTGCAATGCAGAAGACCTGGATTCAATTCCTTGGTTGGGAAGATCCCCTGGAAAAGGGAAATGGCAATCCACTCCAGTGTTCTTGCCTGGGAAATCCCATGGACAGAGGAGCCTGGCAGGCTATAGTTCCATGGGGTCGCAAAAAGTCAGGCATGACTTAGCGACTAAACCACCACATAAATTAATAAAATATTTTATTGCAAAATCTGGGGTTATTGTATTAGATATGTTAGAAAAACTAAAGAGCTCCATTGGTGCAGTTGGTTAGCATGCCAGTACTTAAACACACAAAAAACGAGACGTTGAAACTAAAGTAGCATAATTAGTGGCAGTCAATCAAACAGTACTTGCGAAATCAGGTGTTGCATATGTTTCATTCTGTTACTTCAGATATTTACCCTGAATCTCTTCAGTCCCTTGCAGAAAGGTGTCTGTTCCAGAAGACACTATCTTGGTTTATTGAATTTTTTATGTGCTCAACCATGATTTGATTGGATTAGGAAAGTGACCATTTGGCCTTCGTTTTGATCCATATCCTCCTTACCCTGTTTCTCAGGGGGAAAGCTTTAGTTTTTTAATCTCTGTAAAGCAACAGTTTCTCAGACAGTGGAGCTGACTGATGGTTCAGAAAATCTTGGCTTCTAAAAGCTACTATAACTCTGGAGTGATCTTTTGCTTTTACCAATTGCTTTGGCTTTGAAAAAAAGCCACTTTGAACTTGGCAAGGGAACCTGAGGAAGTGGGACATGAGGCAGATGGGTCTGATGGAAGTTGGCTTTGAGTTTCTTGCCTTTGAAGTTACAGTCAGTCCTTATTACACAGTTGATAGGAAATGTGAATGCACAGATGAGGGCTAGGAAAGTGAGCAACGGAACACAACCTTTCAGTAATGTCTAGGTGCAGAGAGAAGGACTCCTCGCTCTCCATCTATCTCCTTGGTGGATTTTTTCCTCTGCTGATTGCCTCTCTGTCCTCTGACTCCATGCTGCTGGAGAAATCACAGGGTAGCTCATCCACGTTCCCTACACAAGGCTGTGCATTTCCATCCCAGCTGTGATGCTTTCTGAGGCTTCCTCCCTCCGCAGAGAATTACCCTTGTCTGATGGAGCTGTCTTGTCAGAGAAATACAGATCCCACCCCCAACACACACACACACACCAACACACACACACACACACCCCTCTCCCCTCAGCCAACAGGCCTGTTAAAAGTAGTCCAGCTCCAGAGTTCCCTTGGGGATCAGGGCAAAGGCTGTGCTCAGACACTTGTTTCCTATTTATCTTCCCCATTGAGAATGGTGAAGGGCCTCAAAGGAACTCTAAGGGAACTGATACTAACCAGACTTCTTGGCCTTCTCCAGTCAATATAAATTGATCAGAGGCCAGTCAGGAACTTCAGCAGGGGCTTTACTGGGGGCCCTGCACCCACAGGAGGAGTAAAAATAAGTCGTTTCCTTTCCTAGCTACCCAAGGCAGTGTGGGAGAGCTCCTTACATGAGTGAGGTAGAGTGTGTCCAGGGGTCGGATCGGGAGGGGGGTGCTTGGGTGGTTTGCCCAGCTCTATTGGTAGGTGTCGAGTGCAAGGTGTGTGCAGACCCTGCTTTTGCTCCCAGCACCGTTCTGCTCCCAGATCTTCCGAAGTGGCAGTTGGCCTTTTTGGGTCCTTTCGCATCTTATTGTCCATAATTTGTCCCAAATGTGCACACACACACAGTAATTTTAGTCCCTGGTAGTTTCTTTGTATTTTGTTGCTTGAGGAGATGTTTTTTCCAGGTGCAGGCACTGCAGTCAAGGGTCCCAGGTCCAGCGTGTCTCAGGACCAAGGGACCCACCTTAATCAGTAAGTAATCTTAATATTAGAGTCAGCAGCCAGCGCTGGCTGCCTCTAATATGAATTTACATGTGGTACTTGGTCTGTGTAATGAGGTATTGGCCATTTTTCATATTTTTCCTTACCTGAAACCAGCTGCATCTTATGCTTGGGGAGAGTGACTTTTCTTGTATGAAACAGAACCAAGAATATATTATTATTATTATTATTAATAATATTATTAATAATATACGAGAGAAAATTAATACATATTATTAATAATATACGAGAGAAAACAGGAAAGGCATGTTTTCAAGCATTTTACTTGTCTGTGCTCCTTACAACCATCTGAAAAGTTTCATTTACCACTCATTCCATCTGTAGAACTTTCAACAAGAGGGACACATTACAGAAGTATAAATCCTTGAGTCATTAGCACATTCATTAGACACTTTGTAACTCCTGGGAGCCAAGAGCCTCTATGTTTTCTCTCTGGGGAAAAATGACTTCATCCTTCAGTCACCTCTTCTGTGTCTGAAAGGGCCACCATTTGTTGCAAAGTGACTGTTCTCTTCAAAGTAACTGTGATGATAGAGTCATGGAAAAAATTTAACTGTTTACTGCTGCTTACTGTATGTTGAAAATAATGTTTATGCTCAATTTGCATTTTAAATGAAATGTGAAAGGAAGGGAATCCATTTCTTTGTCTCTAGAGAAAAAGTTGGAGTGCCCTGGAGGGCTTCTCAGCCTACTTGCAGCATGAATTTTGTTTTAAGCAGAAACCCTAGCAGTTTCTTTTTAAGTAAGGAGAATCAACAAGAACAGTAAAAGACTGTTTCAAATAGCTACAGAACAGCGCTGCGTGATGATTGCGGCATCCGCGTTTCACCCACAGGGACGACGCTCTTCCGGCGATTCTTCCCGTCCCAGCGGGCTCACTCCTGTGCCTGGTGGTCGGCTCGTTATTGTTTGGAGCCATCCGGACGGCTGAACTGTCTCTCTCTCATTCTCCAGCAGCCAGCCTGATCATGTTCTCCTGAAAAACAAGGATGAGAGCAAGCAAGCTATCCACTCTTCATGCCTCTGCCTGGGTCACATTTGATGAGATCCCAATGGCCAAGCTATGTAACATAATCAGGCCCAGGGTTACTGTAGGAGAACCTGCAAGATGAGTGGGCAAAGGTGTGAATACTGGGAGGGACTAAGAATTATAGGCGTTGATGCATCAGGTTTACACAACTCTAGAATTTTATCAGGTAAAATGCAAATCTCCCTAGTTGGAACCTTAAAGCTCCAATTTTAACTT